>NW_024870695.1:16566428-17248571 GCF_019054845.1 Dipodomys spectabilis | reverse complement strand
GGTGTGCTTATCATTAGTAATTCTACACTAGTTCAAAACATCCTCCCTCCAGCCTTGCCAGCTTCAAAGTCATGATATTCATTATTTCTAGAGCATTAGAAATCCCTATACTATCTTTTGTATTATAAGCTAGGTTTGGGTACTACAGAAAAGGAAATCCCATCTCAGTGACTACACTACTTAGGCCCTGGGTGCTGTCCCTGAGCCTCTTTGTGCTCAAGGCTAGCACTCTACCATTTGAGCCACATCACCACTTCCAGTTTTTGAGTGGTTAATTGGAGATAAAAGTCTCACTGGGACTTTTCTTCCCAGACTGGTTTCTATGATCCTCAGATAGTTGTGAGCTATCAATGCCACAATAAAACCAAACCTTTTCAACCACATGAAATCAGCGAAAGGGCCAGCACTCCTCCAATGAGCTACACCTTTGCAGCAGCCCTAGGAGCCTTATTCTTTCCAACATATGGCTATCCCATCTCAATTACAGGCCTAAGTATATCACAATGGTGCAAAGAACTAGAGGCTGAGGTGAAAGGATCATGAGTTTGAGGCCAGTCTCTCCAGAATAAGATCCTGTCTCAACAAATAGGTAAGAAAATCTTTTTTTTTTTTTTTTTGGTCCGGTCGTGGGGCCTGAACTCTGGGCCTGGGCGCTGTCCCTCAGCTCTTCAGCTCAAGGCTAGCACTCTACCACTTGAGCCACAGTGCCACTTACAACTTTTTTTTTTTCTGCTTATGTGGTGCTGAGGAATCAAACCCAGGGCTCATGAGTGCAAGGCAAGCGCTCTACCACGGAGCCACCTTCCCAGCCCTAGGTAAGAAAATCTTGAGGTGACACCCATCTCTTCTTTTTCTAGCTCATTGGTCAGAACTAGTCAAATTACTCTGAAGGAGTTGGAAAATATAGGAGCTATGAGCTATCAATGTCATTGCCTTTTTCTCATTAATATGTCATGTACTACAATAGGTCCTTTCCGTTCCTAGGCTAGTTACAAAAGATCCACTTGTACCTTGGACTTTTACCTTCCATCTCTAAACCCACTAATTATAGATTAAACCAATTTTTGCTCTTTGGAGTGTTTAATGGTCTGTCAGATGACAGACCTCTGCTTTTAGAATAAAAGCCAGTTGAGTAAATCCTCCAGAAGCTGGTCCAACAGCCATTCCTGTTCCACTATATCTCCCCTAGAACAATGTCATAGAGTCTGGATGCTAAGACCTCTGGGAAAAGGACCCAAAGAACTCTGACAGAAATGAGTCTTCCTCCTCTACACTGTGTACATTCTGATCCAAGTGAACATCAGCGTTAGGCTTTGATGGGGGGTTTTGTTGTTTGCTTGCTTTAGATGCAGTCTTTTTTGTCTTCTCATTCTGTCATATGCTATTTGTACAAATAGCTCACAAATCTTAAAGGCTGGTACTCAATAGGGAAATCATGTCCAGTTACTTCAAACTATCTTCTCATGTCATGTCAAGGCTCCAATGCCCTGTCCAATGAAGCCATTGTCTAGTGTCAAACATCTGTCTGAGTACTATTTGTCTTTTGACTTAGGATTTTTTTTCCATTTGTTTTGGTACTGGGTCTTGAACTCACAGCTTTGAGTTCTTGCTTAGGCTTTTTCCTTGTTGTTGTTGTTTACAGGCATGAGCCACCAGCACCCAGCTTTGATTTAGAAATGTGACACAGTGCCAGTGGAATGGAGCACTGAGCTGAGAGTAACACCACAAGATACTAGTTGCAATACAGTCACAAACTTCCATGTCAACAAATGATACTCCAATTGTAAAACAATTCCACTCAGTGCTGGCTAAGAAAACTCATAATGCTGAAATCTCATGTCCCAAGGAGTAACTATCCCATTGGGAGTTTCCAACACTGTGGGTGAAAGAATGAACAAATACAGACCTTGAAAGAGGCACTGGTGTTCCTTGAGTCATACATGTTCAATTGAAATGAATAAATGAGCATTTATCCCCTGCTATTATGTGTGAAACGTTGACTGGCAATGGATATTAGGCTGAGGTTTTCAACTGGATCTGTTGCCCAACTAAAAATAAGTCACTGGAGTTAGACTAGCTGAGTCATTTCATACATGAATATGTGGAGGAAAAAAGTGACAAAGGTCATAGACACTCTGCGGATTATTTCCCTTCTAACCAGACACCGCCCCTTACTCCCACCCAGTCCCTCTTTTTTCTATTTTATTCCAGATAAGCTGTATACTTTAAATAGAAAATATTTTCAATGGCAAGTTACTGCGTTTCAGTTTGATCACATCCTGTTTTCTGCTCATGGATTGGTCTTCTCTTAAACTTAGGTGTTCCACCCCAGCCCCCAGCCCCACCCCACCCTCAGAAGTTGGTGCTAATCCTTGTAACTGCTCTTTACAGTTTTCAGAGTGATTTAATGTATAAGGTTTTTGTTCAAATAGTCAGCCATCCCCTGGTAATGTGGCAACCTGAGGACAGGTTCCAGATTTCTCTGGAGGCAGAAGTCTTATTGGGACAGGCCCTATCTTGAACAAAATGGGAAAGAGAGTGTGATTTGTTTTAAGGCAGACTTCTTATTCAGCTTTTGCAGAATCTTTCCTGGACGTCCATTTTTTCAGTTTTCATTCCCATACCTGGTGGATATCCTCAGCCTGCTTTTGTCTCAGAGCCTCTCACTAAGTAGACCATAGTCCCCTCACTTTTAAGATGGAGTTAAATTCTATACCCTCCCCCCCCCCCCCATTTTCATGAATCCTCTGGCTAGAACACAGGATCTTGCTTTTTTTTTTTTTGTCGGTCGTGGGGCTTGAACTCTGGGCCTGGGCGCTGTCCCTCAGCTCTTCAGCTCAAGGCTAGCACTCTATCACTTGGGCCACAGTGCCACTTCCAGTTTTCTGGTAGTTTATTGGAGATAAGAGTCTCAGGGACTTTCCTTCCTGGGCTGGCTTTGAACCGTTGATCCTTAGATCTCAGTCTCCTGTGTAGCTAGGATTATAGGCCTGCGCCACCAGCGCCCGGCTGGGTCTTGCATTTAATAATAAGCAAATACTCTACTACTTGAACCAGATGCACAAGATCCCCTCCTTTTTTAAAATTTTTGCTTTAGTTATTTTTCAGACAGGATCTCACAAATTTTGCCCAGACAGGATTGGGTCTCAACATTTCAATCCCACCCCTCCCCCGCTCCCCCTCCCCCAACCCTCCTGGTTCCTGTAGCTGGGATCACCACCACGCCATGACATGAAGGCAAGCTAACTTTTTCCTTGATTTCCCCCCAATATGTCCCATCTCCACCTCCCAAATAGCTGGGATTACAGACATGAGCCACTATCCCCCTTATATTCCCTTTATCTTTCTTCCATTTCTTTCCCCTTCCTTCATTCCTTCCTCTCGTTCTCCTGTCTTTTCCTCATTTCTCTTTCTTGCTCTCTCTGTGCATGTGAGTGTGTGTGTGTGTGTGTGTGTGTGTGCTAATATAAACACCTATTCTTTTTTTTTTGAGCACCTATTCTTGAACTCAGGGCTTCACACTCTCACTAAGCTTTCTTGCTCACAGCCAGTGCTATACTGTTTGAGCCATGTCTCCAGTCCAGCATTTTGCTGGTTATTTTGGAGAGAGTGTCTAGCAGACTTTTCTGCTCGTGTTGGTTTCAAAATGAGGTCCTTTAGGTTTCAGTATCTGCTGTAGCTAAGATTACAGATGTAAGACACTGGCACTTTTTTTTTTTTTTGTCGGTTGTGGGGCTTGAACTCTGGGCCTGGGCGCTGTCCCTCAGCTCTTCAGCTCAAGGCGAGCGCTCTACCACTTGAGCTACAGCGCCACTTCCGGTTTTCTGGTGGTTTATTGGAGATAGGAGTCTCACGGTCTCTCCTGCCCGGGCTGGCTTTGAACCGCGATCCTCAGATCTCAGCCTCCTGAGTAGCTAGGATTACAGGCGTGAGCCACCAGCGCCCGGCTATGCACTTTTTTTTTTTGATGCCAGTATTGAAACTTAAACTCAGGACCTTGAGTTCCCACTTGGCTTTTTCACTCAAGCTGGCATTCTACCACTTGATCCCTACTTCCACTCTGGCTTTTTGCTGGACTTTTCTGCCCAGATTGGCTTCCCACCACGATCCTCAGATCTCAGCCTCCTAAGTCATAAGCTCCGGGATCCTTCCTTTTTTGAGACAGGGTCTCACTATGTTCTTCAAACTGGCTTTGAATGCTCTAGGAAGCCCAGACTGATCTCAAATTCTCAATCTTCCTGCTTTCCCCTCCTACAAGGAGTGTTTCAATAATCTGTTTACATCATTTTCTTCCAAACTAGGTCTGTTTTCTAAGGGCTCAGTCCGGATTAGGTTTAGACTAAACTATATTTTCTTTACTCATCTGAATAAGTATCTGTCTAAATTACTTTTTTGTCAGTCGTGGGGGGCTTGAACTCTTGGCCTGGGCGCTGTCCCTCAGCTTTTCAGCTCAAGGCAAGTGCTCTACCACTTGAGCCACAGTGCCACAGTGGTTTATTGGAGATAAGAGTTTCACAGCCTTTCCTGCCCCGGCTAGCTTTGACCTGTGATCCTCAGATCTCAGCCTCCTGAGTAGCTAGGATGACAGGCGTGAGCCACTGACACCTGGCTCTAAATTATTATTTTTTTTGCTGGTCCTTGGGCACTGTCCTCAAGCCTCTCTGTGCTCAAGGCAAGCACTCTACCACTTGAGCTACAACACTACTTACAGCTTTTTCTATTTATGTGGTACTGAGGAATTGAACCCAGGGCTTCATGCATGTGAGGCAAGCACTTTACCACTAAGCCACATTCCCAGCCCCTCTAAATTACTTTTCACTTAGGCAGGTCCTGCAAAGAGGTCTTCATCTCAATAGTTCATTGTTTTGTCCACTTTACCATGGTTGTGCTTTGTTGCACTTCAACACTGGAAAAAATATTATTATTACTATTATTATTATTTGGTAGTGGGGCTTGAACTCAGGGCCTGAATGCTGTTCCTGGGCTTTTTTGCTCACGGCTAGCACGCTACCACTTTGAGCCACAGTATGATTTCTGGTTTTCTAGTGGTTATTGGAGATAAGAGTCTCACATGGACTTTCCTGCCCAGGCTGGCTTTGAACCATGATCTTCAGATCTATGATTATAGGTGTGAACCATTGATGCATAGTTCATGCTGAATATTTATTATGCTTCAGGCCAGCCTCCATTCCTAAACTGTACAGCTTGGGGCAGGAACTATTCCTGATTCATATTGATGTTTGTTCTAAAACCTTTACCTTGGGTCTAGGACAGGACTCACTCAGCCGTGTGTGTGTGTGTGTGTGTGTGTGTGTGTGTGTGTGTGTGTGTGTGTCTGTGCCTGTGTGTATTACTGCTTGAACTGAGGGCCTGGGCACTGTCCCTTAGTTTTTTCACTCAAGGCTGACATTCTACCACTTAAGTCACACTTTCATTTTTGGCTTTTTTGGTGGCTAATTGGAAATAGAGTTCTGTCTGAGTTGGCTTCAAACCACAATGCTCAGATCTCAGCCTCCAAAGTAGCTAGGATTACAAGTATAAGCCACCAGTACCTGGGTCTGGCACTCTTAAGAATCTGAAAGTATATAGCTAGAATGCCTTTCAAGTATGTTCTAGTTTGCATAGAGTGAAGAAACACTTGTCCTTTTCCACTTCCATAAAGGAGAGGAGCCTGAGCCCAGGAGTCCTCTCTTCTCTTTGCCTTTTAACAATTCTCTGTCCACAAATGGGAAAACATCAAGTGTTTAAACCCAGAGAAAATGGATTCATATAGAAGTAACTGTTCATAGTTCTAGAAGGCTGGTCAGGACTAGTAATTTCAGACTTCCAGTGATTATAGTTATTATGCTTAGGAAGAAACTCCTCCCTTCCTGCCTTCATCAACTCCTCCCTCCTACTGCCCCCAATACTGTCCACACTATTTTTTCCAGGACAAGGAATCTCTTGAAATGGAATTTCCTTCCCCTTAGGAATCAAAAGTAAACACTTCAAAGTCCACAATGTGACCTTCTTTGCCTTGATAAATCCTAGTCTTTAATGATAATCTTAGTGTTTGTGGGAATTAGAGGTTGGTGCTGGGAATCTATTCAGCCAGTTGATTATAGGAAGCATATTATTGCCTACATAATTAGGAAATGACTAAAGGGACTTAGTTTGAAGTCCAGAACTTCTGTTACCTCTACCTATGAAGGAGAACTAGGACCTTACAGTGGAAGGAAGTATTTATCAATTTTCTCACAGATGGAGAAACCAAAAGTTCAGGAGTCCTTACTGCAGTGAACAGCACTCGGTAGGTACTCAGTATCTATTTGGTTGTATTTATGGCCTAATGATCAGCTCTAACACGAAGTTTTGAACTTCAAAACCATTTTCTTTCTACTACCACAAGGAAGTTTTTTTTTTTGGTCCGGTCGTGGGGCCTGAACTCTGGGCCTGGGCGCTGTCCCTCAGCTCTTCAGCTCAAGGCTAGCGCTCTACCACTTGGAGCCACAGCGCCACTTCCGGCTTTTTTCTTTCTGCTTATGTGGTGCTGAGGAATTGAACCCAGAGCCTCGAGCATGCAAGGCAAGCATTCTACCACTGAGCCACCTTCCCAACCCCCACAAGGAAGTTTTGTACTTCATTGCATCTACTTTTTATTGCAGCCAAATATTTATTTTTTTATTGTGAAAATACCATACAGAGGGGTTACAATTACATGGGCAAGGTAATGAGTACATTTCTTATCAAGCATTGTTGCCTCCTCCTTTGTTTCCCCTTCCCAGCCCTTCCCATCTCCCCCCCACCACAGCCAAATATTTAATTACACTTATTTTCAACAGCTTGAGATACAGTTCACAGTATAAAGTTTAATGTCTTTTAGTATATGACCGAGATCTGTATTGCCACTTCAATTTTAGAGTATGCTTGGTGCTCTGAAAAGAAATTTCATACCCATTAGCAGTCACTCCTATTTTCATCATCCTCTGCCCTATGGCTCCCTAACTCTAGGCAACCACTAATTTAGTTGTCTCTATAGACTGGCTATTCTGGACATTTCATATGAATGGAACCATATATAGTATGTGACCCTCTTATGACTAGCATTCTCACTTAGAATATATTTTCAAGGTTCACTAGTATTGCTGGACATATCTTCTCTTTATTGCTGAAAATTATTTCATTATATGTATGTGACACATTTTATTTAGCTGTTCATCAGTTGATAGAGATTTAATTCATTTATTTTTTATATAAATTTGACCTTGAATGGTAACCTCTTTGTACATCCACTTCAATAAAAATATAATTTTTTTTTTAAAGTTGGCCTTCAATTTGACATTTCTCTTCCTTGGCCTCTTGAGCACTGGGATCACAGTACTACCATATCTAACCTGAATTTTATTTTAAATAGTCAGATGTTGGTATGAGTTAGTAGAAAGGAAGATAGTCAAGTAATTGCAGCCTATACAACTTGCAGATAGCAGAAGCTGAAAAACAAAAGTCTTCCCAACAACAAAATAGAGCAGGGCAACAAAAGAATGAAAGAATGAGGTAGTAGGAAGGACAAAAGAATGAGAAGTCAAGTATAGTGCAATAAGTACTAAATCTTTGGTGCCAGGACCTTACAGGAAACATAAGATGTCATCAATTAGAAGCATCTTCAAGGACTTCAATTCTCTCTATGTAACCCAAGGTCAAGAGAAAGACAATTCAAGGTAGCTGAAATGGGAGGAAGTGCTGTCTTCCTGTGGCATGTTTATGCCATGTGCTCTCTTTCTCTGCCATATTTCTTTCTTTCTTTCTTTTTTGTTGGTCATGAGGCTTGAACTCTGGGCTTGGGAGCTATCCCTGAGCTCTACCGCTTGAGCCATAGGTCACTTCCGGTTTTCTAGTGGTTTATTGGAGATAAGAGTCTCATGGAGTTTCTTGCCCAGGATGGCTTTGAACTGCAATTCTCATTTCTCGGCCTCCTGAGTAGCTAGGATTATAGGTGTGAGCCACTGGCACCCAGCTCTTTTTTTGTTGTTGTTGGTCGTGGGCCTTGAACTCTAGGCTTGGGAGCTGTCCCTCAGCTCTTCAGCTCAAGGCTAGCACTCTACCACTTGAGTCACAGCACCACTTCCAGTTTTCTGGTGGTTTATTGGGAATAAGAATCTCATGGGCTTTCCTGCCCAGGCTGGCTTTGAATGGTGATCCTCAGATCTCAGCCTCCTGAATAGCTGGGATTCCAGGAGTGAGTCACCAGCACCTGACTATGCCATATTTCTTTTCTAGTAAACTTCCTATCATATATATTATGTTCACATCTTGCCTGAATACTTCTCTTGTCAGAACAAGGATCAAGGTCAACTTTGCTGCCCCAAGTTTCTGGTAACAATGTGATCTTTAGTAGGTACCAGGGCTGGGAAGGCAGCTCAGTGGTAGAGCGCTTGCCTTGCATGCATGAAGCCCTGGGTTCAATTCCTCAGCACCACATAAGCAAAAAGAAAAAAGCGGGAAGTGGTGCTGTGGCTTAAGTAGTAGAGTGCTAGCCTTGAGCTGAAGAGCTGAGGGACAGCGCCCAGGCCCAGAATTCAGGCCCCACGACTGGACCCTCCCCCAAAAAATAGTAGGTACCAGAAGCTTAAACTCAAGACTCATTCTCTCTCTCTCTTTCTATATATATGTGTACATATATACATATAATGTATATGTGCACATGTATGTATACATATATAAGTATGCTATAGGTATGATATATATCATACCTTCAAGAAGCATATTTATTAAGAAGACATTATAACCTTATATGTGAAAGTCAATAAGATGTTTTTTCTTTAAATTTTCTGATGTGTATAATAATTGTGGAAAGACAAAGTAAAGCTTTGTATAAATTTTTTTGCTCTTCAGAAAAGAAGCACCTATATAAATTGATTGCCTGCATGACAATTCGGGAAATCAAAAGCAATGCAGAGCAAGACCTTTTCCAGTTTTCAGAGGTGAGTTTAGGAAGTATAAAGAATCAGGTTCCAATTACTCATGCCTGAATTCCTAGCTACTCAGGAGGTTGAGATGTGAGAACCAGAGTTTGACGTCAGACTGAGCAGAAAAGTCCACAAACTCCATCTCCGTACAGCCATCAAAAGCCTAGCTGTAGGCTGGGAATGTGGCTTAATAGTAGAGTGCTTGTCTAGCATGCATGAAGCCCTGGGTTCGATTCCTCAATACCATATACACAGAAAAAGACAGAAGTAGCTCTGTGGTTCAAGTGGTAGAGTGCTAGCCTTAAGCAGAAGCAGCACAGGGAAAGTGCCCAGGTTGAGTTCAAGCCCCAGGATTGGCAAAAAAAAAAAAAAAAGAAAGGGACATTTGGGGCTCATATCCAACCAGCTATTCAACATTCCTAAGTATTATTATTGTTATAATCATTATTATTTGGCATGCAGTAGTAGGTTTTGAAACTCGGGTTTGGTAGGCTGGCATTCAATCATGTGAGCCACACCTCCAAGCCATGTGGTTAGCATTCCATAGAGCAGGCTTACACACAAAGTAAGGGTGTATGTGATGACAGCATCGGCGCAAACTCAGTTTATCTCTGTACTGTTTTTTGTTTTTTTGTTTTTCCAGGAAGGTCAAGAGAGGAAAACTTTGAGAGACAAACTTGGGCATACAAACATCAAGCTGAGGGTATTTAGGATCACAAGAGAAGGGCGATTTCATCTTTAATCTCTTATCCAAATGCTGCTTCCTTCTCACGGCACTTACATGAGCTGAGGCCGGGAAAACCTTAGATGATGAGTCACCTAGGGAATAAGGAAGGGGCTTTTGAGTGTCATCGCCCCCCTTGGAAAACACTGGGAAGTGATCTTTGACTCATCGCGCCCTAAACTGGAGTGTTGAGACATTCCCCACACGTGACTACGCATTCCCAAGCACGGAAGATCTCACACGTATCACGGGACTTATTCATCCTACCGACTCCACCCCTTTCCTCTCCAACTTCTCAACTTTCCACTTACCCGCTCCGCCTCCCTTCCAAGAGAAGACAGGATAGGGGCGGGAGTCTGCAGCCTGGAATTTGCTAGTGTCAAGTTTTCTGGGAGCCAGGAAACCCACCCCAGTGTTTGGGAAAATGCAAGATGTGGCAGGCGTTACCGTCTTCCTCTCCAGATCTCTTCCGCACTTCCTGTTTTGAGGCTAACTCGGGTCACGGTGGTCTTACTTGAGAACGTCTTTAATGAATCCTTCAGTCAGTCTGTCTCCTAGTTATTTCCCCTCCGTCCCACCTCTGCTTTTCATTTTTCCCAGTCCGGAATTCTCAGTCCGAATGGGTTGGAATCTCGACGGAGCCTTTCCGGTTCTGGCTGCGTGACCTTGAGCGAACCACAACTTTCTAAGGCCTAGTTTCTAGGTCAGGGAAACGGGGGCCAAAAGTCAACCGCACACCTATTTTGTGATGATTAAATGAGAAAGCGCTCAGAGAGGGGTAGAAAAGCAGAAAGGGCGGGAGGGGGAAGCAAGTCTCCGCCGGCCAGCCCCTCTCCTGGAGCCCCTCCCTTCCCTTTGGGAGCGTCTAGAAAATCCAGCTCGCGGCTGACACTTCTCCCCCACCGCAGCCCCCGGCCTTTCCCTTTGGCGTCGCGCCCGTCTCGCGGCGCCGGGTGTTGACGTCACAGCTTTGCCTCAGCCCGCTCACGCAGACGCCCGTCCCGCCCCCGGCCGCGCCTGGCCTCCCGCGGGGCCCCGCCCACCGGGCCGACGCGGCGCCGGCCCCGCCTCGCAGGTGACGTGTACGGCGCGCGGCCCGGCCGCCCAGGCAGTTGGTGCAGCAGCGGTTGGGGTGAGTGCGCTCACCCCACCCCTCCCCTTCTCAGGCCCCGGGCCCCCCCCTCCCACCCTACCCCGCCGGGCCCAGCCCCAGCCTCAGCCGGGCCGGTCCCGTGCGGGCCCGTGCCGCTCCTCAGCCGGCGACGCCCCCGGGCCGCCCGCCCGCCCGCCACCATGGAGCTGGAGGACGGTGTGGTGTATCAGGAGGAGCCCGGCGGCTCCGGGGCCGTGATGTCGGAGCGGGTGTCCGGCCTGGCTGGCTCCATCTACCGCGAGTTCGAGCGGCTCATTGGGCGGTACGACGAAGAGGTGGTCAAGGAGCTGATGCCACTGGTGGTGGCCGTGTTGGAGAACCTGGACTCGGTCTTCGCCCAGGACCAGGAGCACCAGGTGGAGCTGGAGCTGCTGCGGGACGACAACGAGCAGCTCATCACCCAGTACGAGCGGGAGAAGGCGCTGCGCAAACACGCCGAGGAGGTGAGGGCCGGCGGCGGGGGCGGGGCGGGGGCCGGGGTCCGCAGCCCGCCTTGGGGACGCGAGGCGCGCCCCCGGCCTTGTGCAAGGCCAGGCGAGCCCGAGGCCGGGTCACCTCGGGGACCCCGAGACCTCAGGACCTGGCCTGAGGCAGGCCAGGGAATGTCAGAAGGGAGTCAGGTGGGAGGGAGGCCAGGCCCCGCGGAGGAAGCGACCGGCGACCGCCTGGCACGGAGGCACCTGGGGTTGGCCGAGGGCGGGGACTTGAGGGTGTTCTGGTTGGTTCTCGTTGGTTGTTTGAGGGAAGTTTCCGACCACCGCAGGATGGTCTGATGGCGGCACAAACTTTTCCATCGGGGAGGGGGCCACTTCAGTCCTGCCCATCTGTGTGAGCTCCGCGCTGGTCCCAGTACCTTTCCAGGGAGGTTGCTGCTACTGTGGGAAGTTAGCGATCTCCCTCTTTCGGTCAGTTGCTTCTTGACATTTTAATCCTGTTGAGAAAGAGGTCGTATTTTACGTCTCATGTACCTGGTTTAACACTTTGTCAACCGCTTGGGTCTCGGATAACAACGCTCAGTAAATCCTAAGCGTATACGCCGTTTTATTTGATTGCTATCCCACACCCAGGCATTCCTCCCTATCAGGTGGTAACCTTGGACAGTTCCCTTCAAAAATCCCTCTATTTATAAAGAGGACTGGGGTGGGGGCGGGTTCAGTAGATGTGAGTGACAGTTGCAGCACTTTTCCCATATGAGTTTGCTTCTACTCTGTAGTTTACCAGGTGCATTTGGCCGGCTGTTAAGTCTAGCAGATGAGCAGTGACCTCGGTGCTTTCACATTGAGGTTGTGAACCTTTGAGGTTCAAAGGATACATCTGGGGTGCAAAGGATAGGGATAGGTCCTTTATGGGAGTCAGGGATTTTAACTTTCAGGTGACATTATTCTGTTGAATTTACCTAAGGCATGTGGAGGGCCCTATTTCCTACACGTCTAGCACACTAGGGAAATACATGGTGATTGAAGGGAGCCTAAACAGTTATCAAAAGAACCACATGTCGTTTTTCAGAAATACTCGAAAAGTTCTTAGGATGTGAAGTTTATTTACTAGCTTATTTCTGAATAGTAACACCATTTGAGCTTTTTTTTTTTTTTTGTCCGTCGTGGGGCCTGAAGTCTGGGCCTGGGCGCTGTCCCTCAGCTCTTCAGCTCAAGGCTAGCACTCTACCACTTGAGCCACAGCGCCACTTCCGGCTTTTTCTGCTTATGTGGTACTGAGGAATTGAACCCAGTGCCCCATGCATGCAAGGCAAACACTCTACCACTGAGCCACCTTCCCAGCCTCCATTTGAACTTTTATTTTTGCTTTGTCACAGGTACCTTTGCCATCTAGGTACCTTTTCTTCCTTGGTTTTAGCTTGCTATGAGTGATGAGTTTTAGTTCTGATTTTGTGACCTATTTGTGGTCACAGAAGGAATGTCATCGAGTTTTCCAAACATAATTAACTATTTCCAGAGTATTTATAGGCATATGAGGGGGGAATGTTGGAAAACAAAGATCACAACCTGCACAGGTTATTAATACTGTTTACAGAACAGAGGTCACGTATGTTTTTAAGAAGGCTTGTCACTTGTTCATGATCATACAGGCCCTTTCCAGTATGTGAATCTGCATGGAAGAGACTGGGAAATTAACCATGTAAGCACACAGGTGAGAAGTAGGCCTGGCCTGATCTATCACCTCAGGTGTTAAAAAAATAAAGCATCTTACACTCCCATCAGTGTACATAAATATGGGCAAAATGCCAAAGTCACATGTGTCCATAAAACTGTCTGCCACAAGTTATAGAATCAGAAAACTAACTGCTAGCCTTTAAGTTTTATATTAGTTCCTTAAGTAAACAACTTTTTAGAAATAGGTTTCTTTATAGTTTATACTCTTTCAGTCACATCTATAAATTTTTTTTTTTTTTTGGGTCCGGTCGTGGGGCCTGAACTCTGGGCCTGGGCACTGTCCCTCAGCTCTTCAGCTCAAGGCTAGCACTCTACCACTTGAGCCACAGCGCCACTTCCGGCTTTTTTCTTTTTGTTTATGTGGTGCTGAGGAATCGAACCCAGGGCCTTGAGCATGCAAGGCAAGCGCTGTACCACTGAGCCACCTTCCCAGCCCCGACATCTATAAAATTTTTTTTAAGTTAAATATTTGGTTATGACCTAGGAGTTGAGAACATGGATGTAATTCTTGATGAACTAACCTCCTAACTTCAAGTATAAAACACCTTCATTGTCAGTGTTCATGTGAATTCATAAACCAAGCTTTTCCTCTACTTGTAAGTGGGAGTAAATTCTAGAGTGTTTATGCCTTTAACATAAGGACCAAGGGTCTACTATTATAGCAGAAGTGCCTCAGAGAGAGTATTATCAGCAAAAATAATTTGAAAGTGTGGAAATTATCCATCACAAGAGTGCAAAGTAGATTCTGAACACCTTTATGGAAATTTAGGAAGGTAATATAGTTGATGAGAATGTTTTAGGAGCCTGTGAGGTGCTATAATCTCTTGCTTGTAGAAATTGTCGGTGAGGAGGTGAAATGTAAACTTTATTATAATGGTAGTATAACTTGAATATACTCCGTGCTTTAATTTGAATTTTTTTGTGTGTGTGGAGTTAGTTTACTGTATTAGTAGTTCTTTAAAAGCATCCTAGGGACTGAAGATGTAGCCTAGAGGTAGAGTACCTATCTAGCATTCTAGTGGTCTTGTGTTCAATCGTTATTCAGTACTGCAAAAAATAACCACCACTAGAAAACAAACAGTAATCTCACCAACCAACAAACCAAAACACAGGGGCTGAGAAGGTGGCTCAGTGGTAGAGAGCTTGCCTTGCATGCATGAGGCCCTGGGTTCGATTCCTCAGCACCACCTAAGCAAAAAGAAAAAAGCCGGAAGTGGTGGTATGGCTCAAGTGGTAGAGCGCTAGCCTTGAGCTGAAGAGCTGAGGGACAGCGTCCAGGCCCAGAGTTCAGGTCCCACAACCAGCAAAAAAAAAACCACACACACAAAAAAACCCAAAAACACATATGTGAAGTAGCGCTGTTTTTTTGTTTTTTGTTGTTGTTTTTTTTTAAGTAGAATTGTACCAGTTTTAAGTGTTAATCAAAATATTATCCATCCTTCCACCCACCACTATCTCTTGTATGCTTCTGCCATAGTTTTTCCATTAGTTAAGCCCTGTGGGATACCTTTGCTCAGGTTGCTCCCTTGCCATGTAGTGCTTTTCTCTGATATTTACCTGATTGGCCTCCTCCCCCTCTTTTTCTTTCCCTCTTTTTTTTTTTTGGGTCCAGTTGGGCCTGAACTCTGGGCCTGGGCGCTGTCCCTCAGCTCTTCAGCTCAAGGCTAGTGCTCTACCACTTGAGCCACAGCACCACTTCCGGCTTTTTTCTTTTTGCTTAGGTGGTGCTGAGGAATCGAACCCAGGGCCTCAGGCATGCAAGGCAAATGCTCTACCACTGAGCCACCTTCCCAGCCCCTTTTTTCCCTCTTCTCCATTCCTTTCTTTCCAGATTTGCTTTATTTGTTTATTTATTTATTTATTGGTGAGGGTCCTAGGGCTTGAACTCAAGGACAAGGTTGCTTAAGGTTATCCGTCTACCACTTAAGTCACTTGGGGCTTTTTGTTGGTTAATTGAGCAGTCTCATAGACCTTCCTTCCTGGACTTGTTTTGAACCTCTATCCTCGTATCTCAGCCTCCTTGGTAGTCAGGATTTACAGGCTTGAGCCACTAGTGTCTGGCCTGTTAGTGTTTTTTTTTTTAATACTTTTGTTTGTACAAGTTATACGATAGGGGCTTGAGATTGGGTCTTGTTATGTGCCTAAGCTGTTCTAGAAACAACTATATAGGCTAGGTTACCTTTAAACTAACAATCTTTCTGCATCGGCCTCCCAAGTACTGGGATACAAGCCTTCCCTCATCACACCAGCTAAATTCTAGTCCTATATTCTATACCTGGGTGTATGACTATAATTCCAGCATCGGCAAGGCTGAAGCAGAAGATCTCAACTGGGAGACATGGTGAGACTCACTTGGGAAAAAAAAAAAGACATGGGGGCTGGGCTCAGTGGTAGAATGCTTGCCCTGCCTGCCTGAGGCCCTGGGTTCAATTCCTCAGCACCACATAAGCAAAAAGAAAAAAGCCAGAAGTGGCGCTGTGGCGCAAATGGTAGAGCGCTAGCCTTGAGCTGAAGAGCTGAGGGAGAGAGCCCAGGCCCAGAGTTCAGGCCCCACAACTGGACTCAAAAAAAAAAGACATGATTTGCTTTAAATTTTTCATGTGTGTGCTGGTCACTGGGCTTGAACTCAGTGCTGGGTGTTGTCCCAGAGGTCTTCTACTTAAGGCTAGCACTCTACCGGTTCCAATTCTAACTTTTTTTCTGGTTAATTGGAGAGAAGAGTCTCATGGACATTCCTGCCTGAGCTGGCTTCAAACCACAATCCTCAGGTCTTAGCCTCCTAAGTAGCTAGGATTATAGGTATGAGCCACTGGAGCCTGGTGATTTCCTTTAATTTTTTTTTTTTTTTTTTTTCCTGGTCTTGGGGCCTGAACTCTGGGCCCGGGCACTGTCCCTCAGCTCTTCAGCTCAAGGCTAGCGCTCTACTACTTGAGCCACAGCACCACTTCTGGCCTTTTCTGCTTATTTGGTACTGAGGAATCGAACCCAGGGCCTCATGCATGCAAGGCACGCACTCTACCACTGGGTCACCTTTCCAGCCCTAATTTAATTTTTATTTTCATTTTGCCAGTCCTGGAACTCAGGGCCTAGGCACTGTCCTTGAGTTTCTTTTGCTAAAGGCTAGCAGTCCACTACTTGAAACACAGCACCACTTCTGGATTTTTCTGTTGATGTGGTACTGAGGAATTGAATCCAGTGCTTAATGCATGCTAGGCAAGCACTCTACCACTAAGCCACATTCCCAGCCCTGCTTTAATTTTAAATAGAATGTTCCTGGAAGGAAGGCAGGGAGGGAGGTTTGTTGTTTTATTCTGGAAGTAGGCTAGAAATTTGGCTGCAAGTAATTTTGTGGCCTTATCACTATTGTCTTTAAAGGGAGAGTTTGTTTAGTATCACTGGGTAAAGGGAGCTTGCACAAAAAATGAAGATATATTAGTCTTCATTTTTTTTTGTACAAAAACATAGAATATCTTTCTAGGAACAATGTTTTGTGATTTTTTTTGACTGCTTTCTTTCTTTTTTTTTTTTTTGGGCGAGCGGGACCAGTCGTGGGGCCTGAACTCAGCCTGGGTGCTGTCCCTCAGCTCAAGGCTAGCGCTCTACCACTTGAGCCACAGCACCACTTCCAGCTTTTTTTTTTGCTCATGTGGTGCTGAGGAATCGAACCCAGGGCCTCATGCATGGAAGGCAAGCGCTCTACCACTGAGCCACCTTCCCAGCCCCTGACTGCTTTCTTTTTGTATTTTGTTGCTTAGGAAAATAGAATGATTAGAGATGAGAAATACAATTGAGAATTATTGTATATTAGGTTTCCCTCAGTGAATCAGCAGTTAAAGCACTTACAGAATTACTTTACTTAGATTGTTAATCTGATTATTTTCTTATAAGTGTATAAACATGCTGGCCTCTGGTGACTTACACCTGTAACCCTAGCTTCTCAGCAGGCTGAGATCTAATGATCTTGGTTTGAACTACACCCAGCAAGAAAGCCCTCGAAACTCTTATCTCCAATTAACTACCAAAAAAGGCCAGAGTGGAGCTGTGGCTCAAGTGATAGAGGGCTAGTCTTGAGCAAAAAAACTCAGGGACAGTGCACAGGCCCTGAGTTCAAGCCCAGGACCAGCACAGGCACAAAAAAAGAAGTATATAAACTTGGAACTATATAGGCCTTGACATTCAGTATTCTCCTCCACCCCCAATACTGTAGCTCTTAGTTATTCATAAAAGAAATCTTGGGGCCAGGTACCAATAGCTCACACCTGTAATCCTAGCTATAGGAGGCTAAGATCTGAGGATTGGGGTTCAAAGCCAGCTAGGGTAGGAAGGTCCATGAAATTCTTACCTCAAACTACTCAGAAAAAGCTGGAAGTGGCTCTGAGCTCAAGTGGTAGAGTTCTAGCCTTGAGCAAAAGAAGCTCAGGAACAGAGCCCAGGCTCAGAGTTCAAGCCCTAGGGCTGGCAAAAAAGGGGGGGGGGAGTGAGAGGGAGAAAAGAAATAAAAAACTAGGGCTAGTGGTTCATGTTTGTAATCCTAGCACTCCAGAAACTAGGCGAGGATATTGAGACTTTAACATCAGCCCAGTCAGCCAGGCACCAGGCACCAGTGGCTCACACCTGTAATCCTAGCTACTCAGGAGGCTGAGATCTGAGGATCATGGTTCAAAGCAGCCCGGGCAGGAAAGTCTATGAAACTCTTTTCTGCAGTAAACCGCCAGAAAACCGGAAGTGGCGTTGTAGCTCACGTGGTAGAGTGCTAGCCTTGAGCTGAAGAGCTCAGGGACAGTGGCCAGGTCCAGAGTTCAAGCCCCACTACCAACAACAACAACAACATAAAAGATCAGCCCAGTCTACATGGCAAGTTTAAGACCAACATAGCTACTCAGGAGGCTGAGATTGAAGGATTGTGATTCAAAGCCAGCCCAAGCAGGAATGTCCATGAGACTCTTATCTCCATTCCAGTTAACCAGAAAAAAGCTGGAAGTGGAGCTGTGGCTCAATTGGTAGAGTTTGAGCCTTGAGCAAAACAGTTCAGACAGTCCCCAGGCCCTGAGTTCAAATCCCTGGACTGGCACACAAAGCAAAGAAAATATGTTTTTTTTTTTTTTGGGTCCGGTCGTGGGGCCTGAACTCTGGGCTTGGGCACTGTCCTTCAGCTCTTCAGCTCAAGGCTAAGGCTCTACCACTTGAGCCACAGCGCCACTTCCGGCTTTTTTTCTTTTTGCTTATGTGGTGCTCGGGAATCGAACCCAGGGCCTCATGCATGCAAGGCAAGCGCTCTACCACTGAGCCACCTTCCCAGCCCCAAGAAAATATGTTGATAGATGATGATAGTCAGATGACTATCCACAGTCTAGATTCAGTAGTAGCTTTATTTATCTGTTTATCGGGCTGTTCTATACCCCCATACAAGTGTACACACATTTTTTTTTTCTTTTGGTGGTACTGAGGTTTGAATTCAAGGCCTCTTCACTTGCCAGTTTGCCACTCTAGCCATCCTTCCAGCCATACACATTTTTGGAACCATTTCAAAGTAAATTGCAAATACAACATTTTACCATTCAGTATTTAACAGTTATCGCCTAAGAAATGAGAACATGCTTCCATCTATCCATTGTATTATTTACATTTGAAAATTTCCAAATATAAATCTTAATTTTTTTCCTCCTTCCCTCCTCCCTCCCTTCTTCCCTTCCTCCCTCTTCCCCCTCCCTCCCTCCCTCCTTCCTTCCTTCCTCTCTTTCTCTCTCTCTGTCTGTTCTGTCTCTCTCTTTCTCTTTTCTCTTTCTCTTTCTCTCTCTCTTTTTTTTTTTTTAGGTCCAGTTGTGGGGCCTGAACTCTGGGCCTGGGCGCTGTCCCTCAGCTCTTCAGCTCAAGGCTAGCACTCTACCACTTGAGCCACAGCGCCACTTCTGGCTTTTTTTCTTTTTGCTTATGTGGTGCTGGGGAATCGAACCCAGGGCCTCATGCATGCAAGGCAGGCGCTCTACCACTGAGCCACCTTCCCAGCCCCTTCTCTTTCTCTCTACTGGTCCTGGTGTTGTCTCTGAGCTTCTTTTGCTCAAGGCTAGTGCTCTACCACTTGAGCCATTGCTTCACTTTTGGCTTAAAAAAAAAAAAAAAAAAAAAAAAAAAAAATATATATATATATATATATATATATATATATATATATACTTGATTGGAGTTAAAAGTCTTACACACTTTCCTGCCCTGGGCTTTGAAACATGATCCTCAAATCTCAGGCTTCTGAGTAGCTAATATTACAGGTGTGAGCCACTAACATCCAGCTAAAACAAATGTGTGTGTGTGTGTGTGTCTTTCTCTCTCTGTGTCTCTGTGTGTCTCTGTCTCTGTTAGTCCTCTATCACTTGAGCCACAGTGCCACTTCTGGCCTTTTCTGCTTATGTGGTGTTGAAGAATCAAACCCAGGGCCTCATGTATGCAAGGCAAGCACTTTACCACTGAGCAACCTTCCCAGCCCCTCATTCATTTATTTTTGCAGTATAGAAGATTGAATTCCTTTGAGCATATTAAACAAATACAACTTGTTTTTGTTTTTGTTTTGGTGCAAGTTCAGAGTTCAAGGCTAACTTTTACCAATTGAGCCACAGACAGCTCTACTTACAGGCTTTTGGGTGCTTAATTGGAACATCTCATAGACTTTCCTACCTAGACTGGCTTTGAATTTCATTCCTCAATCCTCAAATCTCAGCCTCCCTGACTGGGACCGGCATCACTGTCTTTTGTTTTTCTCATATATATATATATAAAAGATTATATATATATATATAAAAGATTATATATTATATATATATATGTATGAGATTAGCCCCCCCCCCCCCCCCACACACACACACCCCACCCCATACACTGGATCTTGAGCCCAGGATTTTTTTTTTTTTTTTTTTTTTTTGGGTCTGGTCGTGGGGCCTGAACTCTGGGCCTGGGCGCTGTCCCTCAGCTCTTCAGCTCAAAGTTAGCGCTCTACCACTTGAGCCACAGCCCCACTTCTGGCTTTTTTCTTTTTGCTTATGTGGTGCTGAGGAATCGAACCCAGGGCCTCATGCGTGCAAGGCAAGCACTACTATTGAGCCACCTTCCCAGCCCCAAATCCAGGATATTTTTGCTTAAGGCTAGGACTCTATTTTGGGTAGGTTTTTTTTTTGCTTTTGGTTTTATTTTCGGTGGTTTTGAGGTTTTGTCAGTTGGCCTCTAACAATGATTCTCTGATTCAGCCTCCTGAGTAGCTAGTGTTACAGGTGTGAGCCACCAGCTCTTGGCAAGAATTTTACCTTTTGAAGTTCAGACAAAAAAATAATTTTATTGTAATATTTCCATACGTTCATGTTCATATAATGTATTTGGCCAAACTTACCTTCTTCCTAGCTCTGTTCTTGCCTTTAAAATTTCATTTACTCTTTCTGCCTTTTTTAAAAAAGTGACTGGAAGGAATTTCATATTTCTCTAGTTCTACCCTATCCCATTCAAAAATAGTCAGCTATTTAATAGATAGACACAGTTGCTGAGAAAGAACTAATACTTATTGAACAAAACACTGTTTTAGGCTCTGGTGATGTAGTCACAAACAAAGAAGAAGGTAGCATGAGCTTTCTTGAAGTTTATGTTGTGATGAAGAGTAACAAAAAGAATAGATTACAGATTGTGAAAGTTCCTTTGACCCCCAGATTGTTTTCATCTTTCTTTTTCAGGTTGTAGTTTCTGATAACCTTTAATTATCTCTTCATGCTTTAAAAGTGAGGTTGCTAAAAAAAAAAGAGGACTGGAAGCTTTGTATGCCAGAATGTATTTTGCTGCCTGCTGGGAACTCAGGTTTCTGTAGCCCATCGTCTTATAGACATTTGAGTTCTTCCAGAGGACAGTCTCATTGTGGGGTGGGTGGTTGATGGAGTGGTAGATAAGTCCAGTTATATACGTTATGGGAAGCTGCATGAGGTCAGAAACTGGAAGGGCATTGTCAATATTACTGTTTGGTTTTTAGACTATCAGTTAATACCTCTTTTTCCATTTGAATTTCTCCTGGCCTGGTTTTGTTCCTACCCTAAGATCTCAGGTTGAATTTTTTCAGAAAACAGATTTCTATGTGGGTAACTAAGGAAAGCTACCTGGCTGCCCTGGGATGAGTCTGGGACATAATAGGGATATTACTAAGTAATTATTTGAGATTTTGAATCACCTCTCCTGTTTTCAGCCTCATCCTTAGCTCCATATCAGTTCTTTGGCTGTTAGAGTTTATATAGTATGGATCTATAATTTACTTATCCATTACCTACTAAAGAACACTTGTTATTTTTCAGTTTTGAACAGTTACATATAACATGTTTATTCCTATACATGCCTTTTTGTTCATATTTATTTGCCTATTTTTTTTTTAACAAAAAGGCAGTACTGGAGCTTGAACTCAACTTTGTGCTCTCACTTACCTTCTTAGATAAAGGCTGGTGTTTTTCCACTTGAGCTAGTGTTTTGGTAGTTACTTGGAAATAAATCTCTTGCATTTGTCTGCCAGATCTGGCTTTGAACCCCAATCCTTAGATCTCAGCCTCCCAAGTAGCTATGATTATAGGCCGATACCCAGTCTTTTTATTTATTTATTTATTGTCGGTCTTGGGGCTTGTACTCAGGGCCGGGGCTGTCCTCAAGGCTAGTGCTCTACAACTTGAGCCACAGCAACACTTCCAACTTTTTCTGTTTATGTGATACTGAGGAATGGAACCCAGGGCTTCATGCATGCTAGGCAAGTGCTCTACCACTAAACACATTACCAGACCTGGTTTTTTTTTTGCTTATGTGGTGCTGAGGAATCGAACCCAGGGCCTCAGGCATGTAAGGCAAGCGCTCTACCACTGAGCCATCTTCCCAGCCCTTTTTTGTTTTTTTTTGGTCGGGGCTTGAACTCTGGGCCTGGGCACTGTCCCTCAGCTCTTCAGCTCAAGGCAAGCGCTCTACCACTTGAGCCACAGCGTCACTTCTGGTTTTCTGGTGATTAATTAGAGATGAGTCTCACGGAGTTTCCTGCCCTGGCTGGTTTTGAACCTTGATCCTCAGATCTCAGCCTCCTGAGTAGCTAAGATTACAGGCAGGAGCCATTGGCGCCCAGCTTGTTGTTGTTGTTTTTAAAGCAGTGTTTAGTTCCCTGGAGAGTTCTGTCTGACGTTACATCAATGTTGCTGGCCTACCAGCTGTTGAGAGGAAAGGGGGTCTTTAGTAGAAGATGTGCTTATATATTATACATGCTAAAAATGCCCATCCACAGATTCTTACTCCCACCTCACTGAAAGAATATAAATTAGTATGTGAGCTAGAGACAGTAAAAGGCAGAGATCTGGTAAATTGCTATTCTGGGAATAAATAGCCAGAATTTCTGGATGTCTTTGTAATTTGAAAAACTGTTGCCTGCCCTCCTATCATAATTTTGTTAATGTACTGACCTCATGATCTTGCTAATGCTTAGCCAAGTGTTGTAGAGAGTTAACACTTTATAAAATCATATCACATCTTACAAGAGATTAAGTTAAATCAGTTATGCATGTCCATAGATATAAGCATTCAGTTCTTTTTAAAATTTATTTTATTATTATTATCAGTCATGGGGCTTGAACTCTGGACCTGGGTGCTGTCCCTGAGCTCAAAGTGAGCACTCTACTACTTGAGCCACAGTGCCACTTCCAGTTTTCTGAGTGGTTTATTGGAGATAAGAGTCTCAGGGACTTTCTTGCCTGTGCTGGCTTTGAACCATGATTCTCAGATCTCAGCCTCCTGAGGCGTGAGCCAGGGAGGCCCTACTTGCTTACTTGTTTGCTCCTTCCCCCCCTTCTTTCTCTTCTTTCTTTCTTTCTTTCTTTCTTTCTTTCTTTCTTTCTTTCTTTCTTTCTTTCTTTCTTTCTTTCTTTCTTTCTTTCTTTCTTTCTTTCTTCCTTCCTTCCTTCCTTCCTTCCTTCCTTCCTTCCTTCCTTTCTTCCTTCCTTCCTTTCTGTCTTTCTGTCTGTCATGTCTGTCGTGGGGCTTGAACTCTGGACCTGGGCGCTGTCCCTGAGCTCTTCAGCTCAAGACCCATGCTCTATCACTTGAGCCACAGCACCACTTCCTTAAAATTTTATTATTTTTGTTAGTACTGGAGTTTGAACTCAGGGCCTTGTATTTGCTATGCAGACACCCTACCATTTTAACTATGCTCGCTCTGCTTTCACTGGCTTCCCCCACCCCTTCTTTTTTTTTTTTTCCCCTTCTCCTTCAAAAAGTCTCTGGCTAGGATAAAGCCTCCAAATCTCATCTACAAAACATAGACAACGCTCTCTCTGCTTTCACACACTTTTTTCTTTCTCTTTTCTCCTTCAAAATGTTTCTGGGTTGGGCACTGGTGCCTTACACCTGTAATTCTAGCTACTCAGGAGGCTGAGATCTGAGGATTGCAGTTCAAAGCCAGTCCAAGCAGGAAAGTCCATGAGACTCTCATCTCCAATTAACCATCAGAAAAACTGGAAGTGGCACTATGGCTCAAGTTGTAGAGCACTTGCCTTGAGCTGAAGAGCTGAGGGACAGTGCCCAGGCCCAGAGTTCAAGCCCCACAACCGACATAAAACAAAACAAAAAAACAAAAACATTTCTGGCTAGGATAAAGCCCTCACATCTCATCTATAAAACAGAAATACTGTTGTAGGCAATTAGCCATGCCCTCATGGTTCACACCTATAATCCTAGCTACTTAGGAGACAGACCTAGAGGATCAAAGTTTGAAGCCAGTCCACACAGACAAGTATACTAGATGACATCTTTGATTAACTAGCAAATGTCAGACTGGAGCCATGGTTTGAGTGGGTGAGCACTATGAGCAAGAAAATGGAGCCTCAGTACTGGCACAAAAAGAAAAGAAAAGAAAGTGTGATCATGTACAAATTATAGTAATAAAAAGAAACCACCTTGCCAGGGGCTGGTGGTTCATGACTGTAAGCTACTCAGGAGGCTGACATCTAAGGATTATGTTTCAAAGCCAGTTTGTGCTCTAGGCTAGTGCTCTACCACTTGAGCCCAGCTCTACCTTTCAATCTGTAGGTGGTTAACTGGAAATAAGAGTCTCACCAAACTTTCCTGCCCAGGCAGGCTTTAAACCATGAGCCTCTGATCTCCACTTCCTGAGTAGCTAGGATTATAGGCATAAGCAACTGATCTCAGATAGTGAGTGAGTGAGTGTGTGTGTGGGGGGAGGGGAGGGGGGTAGAAGATGAGTATGTGTGATTTATACATTTTTACAAAAGTTTCAGGTTAATTCAGAAAGTATTATTTGTTCAGTCATTCGTTCAAAAATATTTGAGAACCTGCAATATACTGTCATCATTCTTCAGGAGATATAATAGTAAATTAAACAACTGTCCTTGAATTAATCATGGAGCCTATACTCTTAATGTTGAAAGGCATATAATAACTAAGCTAGATGACTGAAATGTGTAGCATGCTGGATGGCATGAAGTGTTCTGGTGAAAATAAAAAGGAAAGGGGGATAGAAAAATGGGGGTAAGGAACAAAGACAAAGGAGACGAGGAAGGGAGCAACCCATTCCAATATGTAGAGGAAAAGCAGTGGGAAGCCACGTGCTAAGGCTTGGTGTTGGGGGAATCCAGCCGGAGCTCAAGTCAGAGAATAGGAAGTAGTGGGTGGGATTTAAATAGGGGTGACATCAGAGGCCTAAGAGGGTGGTAGTGATAGATTGTAGGACCACGTTGGCTATGGTGTAAGAGTTGACAGTCAAGAGTGCAAACTGTCAGAGGGTCTTGTGCAGAGAAAAAAATACAACTCTTCTTCCTCCTCTTCTGCCGCCCCCCCCCCCCCCCCCCCCCAGCAGGGTTTGAAATCAGGGCCTGGTCTTTCTCAGCTTGCTTGCTGTACTGGAACTCTACTACTTGAGCCACACCGGCCTCTAGCCCTATTCCTTTTTTCCCCCCTCCCTGTTTATTTTGAAGATAGGAGTGTCATACTTTCCTGTCCAGGCTGGCTTCCAACTGTGATTCTTCAGATCTTTGCTTCCTAACTAGGATTACACAGGTGTGAACCACTTGCATCTACTGTGACTTCATTTTTAAAGAATTCCCCTAACCACTGACTTGAAAATGCATGATAGAATGGCAGGAGTGCAAGTAAGGAGGTAATTAGGAGGCTATTGCTGTAGCAGTAATCCAGGCAATAGATAATACTGACACAGATTAGAGTTGTGTTGGAGATGAGGAAAAGTGGTTGACCCTGAGGTAGCTTTGATGATGGAATGGAAATGAGATATTAGGGAAAGAAAATAGCCAAAGTGACTACAAAGTATTTGGCCTGAACAGTTGGCCACAATGATTTAAGAGGTGAGAGAAGTCAGGAGAAAGAGCAGGTTTTGACATGTCAAGTTTAAGATGCTTATTAGAGTCCAAATGAAGTTGTGCAGTAGACTGTTGTACACACAAATCTGAAAATTAGGTCTGGGCTGGAGGTAGAAACTTGGAAGCTGTCAACATAAAGTTAGTATTTAGAGCTATGAAATGGATGAGATCATCAAGGAATTAAAAGTAAGCAAGAAGCTGAATATAGTGGTATATACCTATAATCTCATCTACTCTAGCTACAGAAGCAGGAGGATCCAGATTTCTAGGTCAGTCTGGGCAATATAGTGACGCTTTGTCTCAAAATAAGTAAATAAGAAAAATAAAATTTAGAGGCTGGGAAGGTGGCTCAGTGGTAGAGCGCTTGGCCTTGCATGCTCGAGGCCCTGGGTTCGATTCCTCAGCACCACATAAGCAAAAAGAAAAAAGCCAGAAGTGGGGCTGTGGCTCAAGTGGTAGAGTGCTAGCCTTGAGCTGAAGAGCTGAGGGACAGCGCCCAGGCCCAGAGTTCAGGCCCCACGACCGGACCCAAAAAAAAAAAAAAAGAAAAGAAAAGAAAAATAAAATTTGTCCAGGGACAAATATACAAAGGTGATTAAGTTTGGGAGAAGAGGTATCACCAGCAAATATCAAGAAAGGAACAACTAGTAACTACTAGGGAAACAAGGAAAAGTCCTAGAAGCCACATGAAAAAAGAAGTGTCACCAGAAAAGAGCCACCAGGCACCGGGGGCGCATACCTGTAATATTAGCTACTCAGGAGGCTGAGATCTGCGGATCAGTGTTCAAAGCCAGCCAGGGCAGGAAAGTCCATGAGACTCTTTATCTCCAGTTAACCATCAAAAAACTGAAAGGGAGCTATGGCTCAAAGTAGTGGAGCACTAGTCTTGTCAGGTACAGCATCCAGGCCCTGAGTTCAAGTCCCACAACTGACAAAAAGAAGCGTTTTAAGGAGGAATGATCATCAGTAGTCATATGTTGCTATGTAAGATGAAGACTGCAATTTAGTGATTACATTTAACCATAATCTCCTTGATGAGAATAGTTTTATTTATTTTGCTTGGTGGAGATATTTCTAGTCTATACAATCTGTATTTATATTTATCTATGTATATACATACATACTTATACAAATATACATAAAGAGAGTATTCATGTGTGTGTATATGTGTGTGTGTGCATGGTGCTGTCCTTAACTTTTCCATTGAGGCTAGTGCTCTACCACTTCCATCATTTGGAAGTGGTAGAGATAAGAGTCTCACAGACTTTTCTGTCCAGACTGGTTTTGAACCACAGTCCTCAGGTCTCAGCCTTCCTGAGTAACTAGGATTACAGGCCTGAGCCACTGGCACCAGGCCCCAAACTGCTTATTAACCATTTACTTATTTAAGAAACATTTATGGTTATTCCTTTATTTTTGTCCCCTAATGTATACATTTCAGATTAAAAATTATTATAAACTGAAGATGAGTATTAGGATTTATGTATTTATAGTAGGATGTATATTTTTCTTTAGGATATCCATTCCATAAGAAACACCTTACTAATTTTTTTAAAAAATTGGCCTAGCTAGCTTAGATCATACTATTTATTTTTCAAAACAAAATGCCTTTTTGGGGGGGGGATGGTGCCAGTCCTGGGGCTTGCAGTCAGGGCCTGGATGTGATCCCTGAGCTTTATTTGCTAAAGGCTAGTGCTCTACTTCTTGAGCCACAGCTCCACTGCAGGCTTTTTTGGTAGTTTAGTGGAAATAAGGTCTCATAGGCTTTCCTGCCCAGGATGGCTTAGAATCATAATCTTCAGGTCTCAGACTGCTGAGTAGCTAGGATTGTAGGTGTGAGCCAACAGCACCCGACTCAAAATACCTTTTTGTTATAAAATTTTGCATACTTTATCAATGTCCCTATTCTCCTTTCCCTTTCTAAAACAGGTTTCATTGTTTTGTTTTCATATATGGAAGTAAACTACTTTGACCATATACATCCTCATTCACTCTCTCCATTTGCCTTCCTTTCTCTACAACAGCCTCTTTTATTTTCTTGGTTTTTTTTTTTTTTGGTTGTTCATGGGGCTTGAACTCTGGACCTGGGTGCTGTCTCTTCAGCTAAAGGTGAACATTGTACCACTTGAGCCACAGCACCACTTCCAGTTTTCTGGTGGTTTATTGGAGATTAAGAGTCTCAGGGACTTTCCTGACTGGGCTGGCTTTGAACCATGATCCTCAGATCTCAACCTCCTGAGGAGCTAGGATTACAGGCGTGAACCACCAGCACCCGGTTTTTCTTGTCATTTTTTCTGTGTGTGTGTACATAAGAAGTTTCAGCATGGTATTTTATATGTGCACATACTATATTTTATCAGTATAGCCCTCTCTATTGCTTTCTCTTTCTCTTTGTATCTTTTTTTTTTTTTGGGTCTGGTTGTGGGGGCCTGAACTCTGGGCCTGGGCGCTGTCCCTCAGCTCTTCAGCTCAAGGCTAGCGCTCTACCACTTGAGCCACAGCGCCACTTTCGGCTTTTTTTTCTTTTTGCTTATGTGGTACTGAGGAATTGAACCCAGGGCCTCAGGCATGCAAGGCAAGCGCTCTACCACTAAGCCACCTTCCCAACCCTCTCTTTGTTTCTTATTTTTACTTCTAAATTCAGAAGTTTTAAAACATTTTTTGAGGTACTGGGGTTTGAACTCAAGGCCTTGTATTTTCTGAGTACTCTTATCATTGAGTCATACCTCTAGCTTTTTTTTTTTTTTTTTGGTGGTGGTGGTTGCTTTTGAGATAGGTTCTCACTTTCTGTCTGGCCTTGTGCCTAGTCCCTGATCTGCCTAATTTTGGCTTCCTTTCATAGAATAACAGGGATGCAATGTAATACTGGATCTAATTCTTAGTTATGAAGAGTTATGAACTCTTACTAACATTTCTGCCTGTACTGGCTTTACACTTTGATCTTCCCAATCTCAGTCTCCCATTTAGGTAGGTTACAGGATTGATCTACTTGTATCTGACTAAACAATTTTTTTTTTTTTTTGCTGGTCATGGGGTCTGAACTCTGGGCACTGTCCCTCAGCTCTTCAGCTCGAGGCTAGTGCTCTACCACTTGAGCCACAGAACCACTTCCAGCTTTTTCTGCTTATGTGGTGCTGAGGAATTGAACCCAGGGCCTCATGCATGCAAGGCAAGCACTCTACAACTGAGCCACTTTCCAGCCCCCTGACTAAACAATTCTTATTTTTATTGGCCAGTCCTGGGGCTTGAACTCTGAGCCTGGGTACTGTCCCTGAGCAGCTTTTGCTCAAGGCTAGTGCTCTACCACTTGAACCCCAGTGACACTTCTGACTTTTTCGAATATTAATTGAAGGCAAGAGTCTCACAGATTTTCCTGTCTATGCTGGCTTTGATTCGCAATCCTCAGATCTCAGCCTCTGGAGTAGCTAGGATTACAGGTGTGAGCCACAAGCACCCAACTTTTTTTTTTTTTTTCCTTACCAGTCCTGGGGCTTGAACTCAGGGCCTGGGCACTGTCCTTGAGCTTCTTTTGCTCAAGGCTAGCGCTCGATCACTTGAGCCACAGTACCACGTCTGGCTTTTTCTGTGTCTGTGGTACTGAGGAATCGAACCCAGGGCTTCATGCATGCTAGGCAAGAGCATTCTACCACTGAGCCACCTTCCCAGCCCCTAGCACCCAACTTTTGACTAATTTTTTTTTTGTGTGCCAGTTTTGGGGTTTAAACTCCGGACCTGGGCACTGTCCCTGGGCTTCTTTTGCTCAAGGCCAGTGCTCTACCACTTGAGCCATAGTGCTACTTCTGGCTTTTTCTGTTTATGTGGTACTGAGGAATTGAATCCAAGTCTTCATGTATGTTAGGCAAGCACTCTATCACTAAACCACATTCCCAGATCCTGACTAAACAATTTTTATGGAGGGGCTGAGAAGGTGGCTCAGTGGTAGAGTGCTTGCCTTGCATGCCTGAGGCCCTGGGTTCGATTCCTCAGCACCACATAAGCAAAAAGAAAAAAGCCGGAAGTGGTGCTGTGGCTCAAGTGGTAGAGCGCTAGCCTTGAGCTGAAGAACTGAGGGACAGCGCCCAGGCCCAGAATTCAGGCCCATGACCGGACCCAAAAAAAACAAACAACAAAAAACACACAATTTTTATGGAGAAATTTAAAATCAACCCAAGTTCACCATTCTACAGTCTTTTATTTTTTTGGTCATGGGGCCTGAACTCTGCATCTGGGCGCTGTCCCTCAGCTCTTCAGCTCAAGGCTAGTACTCTACCATTTGAGCTAGAGTGCCACTTCCAGCTTTTTCTGCTTATGTGGTGCTGAGGAATCAAACCCAGGGCCTCATGCATCTTCCCAGACCTCTACAATCTCTTTAAGTAATTAATACCTATTGTTCTTCTTCTTTTTTTTTTTTTTTTTGGTCGGTTGTGGGGCTTGAACTCTGGGCCTGGGTGCTGTCCCTCAGCTCTTCAGCTCAAGGCTAGCGTGCTACCACTTGAGCCACAGCACCACTTCTGGTTTTCTGAGTGGTTTATTGGAAATAAGAGTCTCATGGACTTTCCTTATCCCAGCTGGCTTGGAACCGTGGTCCTTAGATCTCAGCCTCCTGAGTAACTAGGATTACAGGCATGAGCCACTGGCACCCGGCTCTATTGTTATTCTCGATACTGAGAAACATAGGAGTTGAAAAATAGAAGAAAGATTTTATTTTTCTGGTGAAAATGTATATTGTTTTTTTTTTTAGAAATTTATTGAATTTGAAGACTCTCAAGAACAGGAAAAAAAGGATTTACAGACCCGAGTAGAATCTCTAGAATCTCAAACAAGACAACTTGAACTCAAAGCAAAAAACTATGCTGACCAGAGTAAGTGAAAACACCTCTCCTCCTAAGTACACATTGAAGAGTGGGCTTCAGTAGTATGATCCTGAAACTTGACACGGGTTTCAAATATATGCTTAAAATTATTCCAGAATCAAAAGTTGAGGCTCGGTGTTCATGATAGTTATGTACCTATGTATGCAAAAGTAGCAAAAACAAGATAAAAGACTCACTTCCTTTATTTAGCTCTCAGCCTGATTATAATTAACATGCTATGTTCATTACATAGGGATATGTGTGTGTAGATCATTTATACAATTCCATTGTTCTGTTATTGCATTTAAATTAAAAATATGAGAAAAAAGCTTTAAGCATGAATAAAAATGACTGGTTTATTTTAATGGAACAATAAGGTTATTAAGAACAGAATTTCACTTTTCAGATTTAATTCATTTTTACTATAATTTCATGTTATTCTCTACTTCTAAAGTAGTTGTTTCAAACCTTTAGAATGATTTCTCTTTTTTGGCTAATGAAAATGACCTAATTAAGTCAAAGTTAGAAAAGGAAATGGCAAGAAACTTTATGACCTATTTACATCTGATGTAGTTAGAGATCTCTGCTTGTCCCTCCCAGCATTAAAAACTATAAATCCTAGGAAGCAAGAGGTGTCCTACTCTTCTTCCTGCTTTACCCTAAAGGCACATTACATCTACTGTTAAAGAACCGCCATTCATGCTGGATAATTTTTAGCACCAGGCTTAGAATATGTGTGATATATGTGATAAGTCAGTGCACTCTATTGAACTCTACAAGTGCCTAAGAGAGCCAAATAAAAATTACTGGGAATCTGGAGTTCAAGCATTCCAAGGTTATTAACCAGATACCATACATGGTTATTAACCAGATACCATAGAAGAGAGCTACTGGATGTTTGGTAACAAAAATGGGCGTGAATGAAACAAAATGAGCAAGATGTCATGCCTTTGTATTTTTAAGCTCCACGATACATAGACTTATGTATCTTTTTGGTTAACCCTGAATTTATCAACTTATATGATTCTATTATAGGTTCTGTTATAGGAATTTGAAGACTTGAGAGCTTATGCTAGACTATTGTGCCTATTGGAGTCACATTACTATGAGTACCACTCATCTACATAAACAGTCTTACAACAATTGCAAGCTTTTGGCACATTTAACATCACGAATTCTCAATTCAAAGAACAAGAAATTTTGGCTATTGAAGATAAACTCTCTAATCCTGATTTGCTTGTGCTTTTATAGCAGAGAGGAAATAGTATTTTAGAATTGATAGAATTAACCTAATTTTCATTATTTTAAAGTATTTTTTTCTTGATTTCTGAAGAATAGTAAAGTTTTAGAAAATTTTCCTTTGATTTAGAAAGAAATTCCTTGTAGATTCCTTTTATACATTTTTCAGTTTTTCAGTTTTTTTGTTTGCTTGTTGTAGTCCCCTTTTCCTTCCCTCAAATCTATAATATGAATCAATGCCACTTATTTTTAAAAAGATGACAGTAAGTTATAGTCATTCGTATCATATATATATATATATATATATATATATATTTTTTTTTTTTTTTTTTTTTTTTTTTTTTTTTGGGTCTGATCGTGGGGCCTGAACTCTGGGCCTGGGCGCTGTCCCTCAGCTCTTCAGCTCAAAGCTAGCAGTCTACCACTTGAGCCACAGTGCCACTTGTGGCTTTTTTCTTTTTTCTTATGTGGTGCTGAGGAATCGAACTCAGGGCCTCAGGCATGCAAGGCAAGCGCTCTACCACTGAGCCACCTTCCCAGCCCCAAGTGCCCTATATTAATAGAAATCCAGGACTGAGTTTAAAAGATGAAAGCAAATTTGAATAAACATGTTAGGCTGAATTATTTTTTATGCCGGTGGTACTGTGATTGAACTCAGAGCTTCTCACTTGCTAGGTAAGGTTTCTACCACTTCAGCTACTATACTCCTAGTCCTTTGCTTTTATTTTATTTTTATTTTTTCCCACAAAGTGTCTCTTGCAAACTTTACCTGGACTAGCCTAAACTATTTTCCTCTTGCCTCTTCCTCCCAAGCAACTAGTACAATGGGCATTTGTCACTACGCCTAGCTTGTCTTTGAGATAGGGTCTTGGTCACTTTCGTCTGAGTTGGCCATGTACTATGATCTTTCTGCTTCTACCTCCTAGAGAGCTGGGATTATGGGCATGTACAACCAGTTCTAGTTCTTTTTATGTAATAAATGAGATGTGTGGTTTTTTTTGGAAAAATTAATTTCGAGATAGACTATGTGGCCAGGTTGGCCTTGAACTGTTTATATTCCTGTCTTCTCTTGAGTGCTGGGATTATATGTGTCCACTACCATGCCTGACTTCAGGTTCCATATTTTTGTCTATGTATCTTAAGAGTCTATATTTTTAAAGACTGAACATGTCAGTTCTGATGGATGTATTTTAGGGAATATACCCTTTTTAAAAGTAGTCATAATGGAACTTCAAGTTTTGGTGTGAGTAGTATTTTCTGAATTAAAAATGGAAATGTTGGTTAGAGTTATTTGCTATTTGAGAAGGAAGAAAAAATAAACAGAAATTAAAGGATACACTTTATAGTTTTTGATAGTGTGGAAACATCAGATGTGATGTTATGATTCAACTTTGAGAAATTGACTATAAAAATTTTGTTAGAATTTTGTGGTTATGTTTAATTTTTTTCCAGCATGAATAAAGCATTTTAAAAGGAATTCTATATATTATTCTTACCTGGGAGTACCAGGAATAGTCTTGGTAAGTAACATCTTGTGAGCATTAAAGAGGAGTCTAAAACATATGGTATGCAATGAAGAAGTTACAAGTTGAAAAAGTCGTGTTTGCTGCGTTTAGCTTATGGATTTTGTCATCTATAGTGAGGTGCAGTAATGGAGTCTTTATCAGAAAAGTTTATAGTTATTATTTCTGTTGGTATGTTGACTGTTTATATATCTCATAAGCCAAATACTATCTTAAATGAGTCAAGTAAATATCAACATCATACATAATATAGTTAAAATATAAACTGCTCTGCTATGCCTAGCATTCTACAATGATTGCAGTGTGATTGTGGTGTAGGGGAATATGATAATCTTTGTGACCAAAGAAATCATAACTTTATGGAGTTGGAAAAGGTAGAAGGTTATATAATCTTTTTTTGTAAGTATCATGCTTTTACATTATTGCAATTAGAGTAGTAATTTAAATTTATCCTATTTGCCTTGTAGGATCTTTATTTCTTTGTTGTTGTTTTTTTTTGATGTAGCCCAAACTGGCCTCAAACTCTAGATCTTCCTTCCTGAGCCTGAGAGTGCTGCGAGTATAGGCTTGTGCCACTACACTCAACTTAGTATTTATTTATTTAATGTTAGCATACATCAGCTATCCAGAAACTATGCCATTTATTGGCAATTCTCTTGTTTTCTGAAAAATATGCTCCCTTCTTTTCTCTAATAAGTGTTTTTTGTTGTTGTTGTTGTTGTTGTTGTTGATTTGGGGCCTGAACTCTGGGCCTGAGAACTGTCCCTCAACTCTTCAGCTCAAGGTTGGTGTTGTACCACTTGAGCCACAGCACCACTTCCCGGCTTTTTCTGCTTATGTGGTGCTGAGGAATCAAACCGAGGGCCTCATGCATGCAAGGCAAGCACTCTACCACTGAGCCACCTTCTCAGCCCATCTAATAAGAGTTATTTTAAGTGGAGTTGTGGCTCAAAACAGTAAAGTGCTAGTCTTGAGTGAAAAAGCTCAGGGACAGTGCCAAGGCCCTGAGTTGAAGCCCCACGACCAAAGAAAAAAAAAAAAGAATTATTTTAATGGCCATTTTATTGATCCACTTTGGCTTCCAGAAACTTAGGACAAACTTCTGTCACAACTAGTTTGGACCTTATCTAGTTAACCCATTTAAATTATTCTTTTTTTCTAGCCCCAAATCTCAAGCATACGTACTATTCCTGAGTGCTATCTTAAATCCCTGGCATGAATCAGGATAGCAGTAAACATAGGTGAGGCTGGGGACTAGCTCACTTGTAGGGCATTTGCTTCCCATGCTAGATGCAGCTTCTGGGTTAGCACCACAAGGAGGAAAAACCCAGAAATTTTCTCTAGTGGTTGGGTGTCATCCCCCTCTCCCCTGCTGTGTAGTGAATCATAGCTAATGTTCACTTCTACAAGCTTCCTCTCTTTTGATAGTTTTCTTAGAATATATTTAAGGAAGTTGAAACAGTGGTTCCAACAATCAATGGTTCTTGATTTGTAGTGTTTGGCTGTTTCCAACGAGAGCAGAATTGAAGAAGTAAAGATATGTAGCAAAATATTTGGTTTATCTTAACATGTTATAGTTATATACAACATACTACTACTTGGAACTGATACAGGCCTGTTTAGTTAGTATTCTGTTCCCTCATAGTAAACTTTAGTAGTCCTCCAGCTCTTTAACTTTATAATAAATTTCTTTCCCCTTAGGTACAGAGCCATTACCTTTTGTGAGAGGAAGATGAAATGATTTAGGTAATAGTAAATTTTTTTTGGAGAAGAATTTTTTGATTTTTGTCTTTCCTTTCTTCCAATAAAAATCCATTAAAAAAACCCACAAGCAGCTTAGGGGTTGGAGGTGTGGCTCAGTTGGTAGAATGCTAGCCAAGGAGTGAAAGTGGCAGGTACTGAGTACAGGTCTTGGTTTCAGACCTTAAAAAAAAAAAATTAAATGGAGCTGGGCACTTGGTAGCTATTCCTGTAATCATAGCTACTCAGGAGGCTGAGATTTGAGGGTCACGGTTTGAAGCTAGCCCTTACAGGAAAGTTTGTGAGACTGTTCTCCAGCTAACCACCAAAAAACTAGAAGTGGAGCTATGGCTCAAGTGATAAGGCACTCGCCTTGAGCAAAAAAAGCTAAGGTCAAGTCCTGAATTCAAGCCCTAATACAGGCACATTTTAAAAATTTAAAAAATGGCTGGGTGCTGGTAGCTCATGCCAGCCTGGGCAGGAAACTCCGTGAGACTCTTATCTCCAATTAACCACCAGAAAACCTGAAGTGGCACTGTGCTCCAAGTGGTAGAGTGCTAGCCTTGAGCTGAAGAGCTGAGGAACAGCACCAAGCCCAGATTTCAAGCCCAGCTCTGACCAAAAAAAAAAAAAAAAGGAAAATGTGGTTGACAACTGATGATATATAAATATTAGAGCCTTATACTCTGAACTTCCTCTTCATTCTGTCTCACATAAAACTTTTGTTTGGCTTTTTAATTTGGTATTAAGTCTTAATCTAGTAAAATAACTTTAAGCCTAGACCATAAAACTTGATTATTGGGACAAAATCACTTCTTACTGAAACTGGAGTATTAGAAAGAACTCAGGCCCACAGCTTCAGGAGTTCCACATTTCACATCTGTCTACTCACCACAGAATTCCAAATAAAGAGATAGGAAGAAAGCAGAGACAGAATTATCCATGGTTATGGATGGGCTTCACCACTTCTGCAGGTGTCCCCTATCCCCTCCACACATAGTGCCTTAGTTAAATAGGATGGAGTTGGGGCAGGAGGGAGCAAAGTGTACCCATAGTTAAATAGTCCTAGACTCAGGTGGTTGTGGTGATTACGTATTGGTTAGAACTTCTTGTCCCTTCAGCAGGATGGGAGCACCCTCCCACCCCCAAAATCGGGATAAATATTGATGCCTGATAGGTGGTTCCATCCTCCTTTGATTCCAAGATGTCTGTAAAGTGGCTCAGGGCAGAGGACACAGATACAAAATTCAGGAAACAGAGTAGAACTTTTCTGTTTCTTTTAATTTATGTGCCCAAGTAGAGAAATCAGTGCTTTTAATTTTAAGCAAAAACAGCTTATAAATACTTGTCTCATTATTTTTTGGTCATAAGCCTTCTACTAGTTGAAAAGTTTGGGGACAGTAGTATGTTCATCATTATTTTACATTAAATAAAAGAAATTGATGACTCCAAACATTTTTAAAGTAGGGACTTTCTGGTAAAGATACGATTTATAATGATAATGATTCATTGAGAATTTCTGCCTTTTAAAGTTACAAATTATAGTGGAGATTTGAGAGAGCCTACACCCTTAGGCTTAGCAGTGTTAATATTCTTGGAAAAAAACCAAAAAGGAACCAAGGACATTATTGTTGCCTATCAAGTACAAGGATTAAAAAAAAATGGAAAAGTTTATGCAAAAGAATGAAGTTGGATCCCTGCCTTACTATATATAAAAACTGGCACAAAGGCATCAGATCTAAATGTTTAGAAAAAATGGAAAAGTTAAATAAAATCTTATCTATAGAAAATCCCTTTCACATGTGTGTGCCAGGGCTCACATCTGTAATCACAGCTAATCAGGAGACAGACCCAGAGGACTGTGATTCAAAGCCAGCTTAAGCTAAAAAGTTCTGGAGACTCCGTCTCTTAGCCACCAGAAAGCTGGACTGGAAGGCTCAAGTGGTAAAGTACCAGTCAAGCAAGTTGAGTAAGTTTGAGGTTTACAGTTCAAATGGTAGGAAGGAAGGAAGGAAAGGAAGGAAGGAAGGAAGGAAGGAAAGAAGGAAGGAAGGAAGGAAGGAAAGAAGGAAGGAAAGAAGGAAGGAAGGTCGGTACCTCTGCATGAATGGTACAGTAGATAAAGTGATGATCTGTGATTTTCTTAGGACCATATGCTGAGTGTGTGTGTGTGTGTGTGTGTGTGTGTGTGTGTGTGTGTGTGTGTGTGTGTGTGTGTGTGTGTGTGTGTGTGTGTGTGTGTGTGTGTATGTGTGTAAGCATGTGCTTGCTGGTCTTAAACTCAGGGCCTGATGTTCTACCTTAGCTTTTTTCACTCAAGACTGGTATTCTACCACTTGATCCACAGCTCCATTTTGGGCTTTTTTGCTGGTTAATTGGAAGTAAGAGTCTCATGCACTTTTCTGCCTGGGCTGGCTTCAAACTATCATCCTCAAATTTCAGCCTCCTGAGTAGCTAGGATTATAGGAGTGAGTCACCAGCCCCCAGCAACCATATGCTTTTTTATTAAGGTTACTTTGGAAGTTTCAAATTTATATCTCCTTGCTTAAAAATATGACTAGATTTATAAAGAAAGCGACTTTTAAGCTGAAGGTTGGTAGCCTGTAATCCTAGCTACTTAGGAGGCTGGCAGGAAAATCCTTAGACACTTAGCTTCAGTTAACCACCAGAAAACCAGAAGTGGAGTTGTGGCTCCAAAGCTCAGGGGCAGTGCCCAGGCCCCATGACCACCACACACATACACAAGGCAAGCTACTTTTAGTCCATTTTCTTTTTCTTTTTATTTATTTATTTATTTTTGGGTCCGGTAGTGGGGCCTGAACTCTGGGCCTGGGCACTGTCCCTCAGCTCTTCAGCTCAAGGCTAGCGCTCTACCACTTGAGCCACAGTGCCACTTCCGGCTTTTTTCTTTTTTCTTATGTGGTGCTGAGGAATCGAACCCAGGGCCTCAGGCATGCAAGGCAAGCGCTCTACCACTGAGCCAACTTCCCAGCCCCATTTTATTTTTTTTATAATGTTAAAGAACTAATTGGCTTTCAAAGTCCACATATCAGAGGGAAAGCCACCCCCCCCCCAAAAAAAAAAAAAGAAAAAAGAAAAAACCCAGCACAAGATAAGTTGAGTAGCTAGGATTAAAGTGTGAGCCACTCTCCAGCTCTAGTGCTGTCTTTTAATAATATTAAAGTTGTAGCCGGGTGCCAGTGGCTCACACCTGTAATCCTAGCTACTCAGGAGGCCGAGATCTGAGGATCATGGTTCAAAACCAGCCCCGGTAGGAAAGACCGTGAGACTCTTATCTCCAATAAAACCACTAGAAAACCGGAAGTGATGCTGTGGCTCAAGCAGCAGAGCGCTCGCCTTGATCTGAAGATCTGAGGGACAGCGTCCAAGCCCAGAGTTCAAGCCCCACGACTGACCAAAAAAAAATTAAAGTTGTAGTTTGTAATTAATATCTAGTACTAAAGAAAGCACTGAAAACTGAGTTTTATGAGGAAGATTAAAAGATTTCTGGTGCTTTAATTTAAAGAACAGAAAAAAAAAAAACCCTGATAAGTGGCTTTTCAAAACTTCAAATATATTAAAGGATTGATAGTCACGAAGGATGCCAAGTTCCTTTTCTATAATTTTAGAAAAGATTGAATTAGAGGAGTTTGTTGGTTTTGGTTGGTCATAGTGAAGCATTTCTTGGCCACAGGGATGATACACAGGAATAGGCGCTGAGAGAAAGCCTGGCCTGTCCCTGTGTATAGGGAGAGACTGTGTATAGGTAGTAGAGTTGGCGACCTATGCTTGTGGATGGCTTAGATGACATCTTCATGACAGTGACTATGTCAGATTGTTAAAAGTCCTTAGTACAGGAATTCTTGGAAGTTTGCCCAATCTTTGTAGGAATATGATCACTGATTCATGACAGAATTTCAAATATTCTGTTACCTGTGCTACTGATTAATATCATATAATACTGGTCTAAAAGTCTTTTGGAGTTGAGAAGCATGGTGAAGGACTTGGTTGACAGAGGATAAGCTTTTATTACTGATTTGATGTGGTTGTCTGAGATTTGTTTCCTGTTAAGTGAGTATTTTGAGTCTTTCTTTCTTTTAGGAACTTTGTTGCTAAATTGTTCAAGGAGAATTTCTGAAAGACCAATGTTAATCTCCTGAGATCTAGTAACAGTTGGATTATCTGCCTTCCATGAACAGTAAGAACTGATTGCTTTTGAGAAGGCAAATAATGAGTTGGATGTGGCATTCTAGCAGGTCTGTTTCTCTTTCTTCTCCCCATAGGCCTATCAGCAGTCTGATGGGGCAGAAGACAACAGAGATGGAAGGTGTTCCAAACTTGGCAAAGGCCATCAATCTAAGGAGGTAAGCTCTGATTTGAGCCGGCAGAGCAGGTAGCTCTTCCTGCCATATCATATCCTCTTGCTTTTTGGAAAGATGGAGGAAAAAAAAGAGCATTCCAAATGAGGCTAGAGTATCTCCATATGCAATCTTATGAGGGGTCAATTTTAGATTTGTCTTTTAATTGTTCTTTTCTTCTTGCCCCTTTTTCCCCTTTCAGATACCATGATTTGATTTTTTTCTCTCCTAGAAAATTAGCAGTTAAAAATTGGCTGATTGGTTATCTGTTGTTTGGGATAGATAGGATAAACAGACTGTAGCTAGTTTGATGAGTAAAATGATAAGGTTTTTGGAGTTTTCATGAACTCATTTTTGAAGTTTAGTTTATAAGGGGACTATTAAATAAGAAATGATCTTTTAATACTTTCAGATGTAGCACAGCTCTGCAGGTATCAGTTACTCCATGGTACTTGAGGTTTTGAGAGATGTCTGAAGTCTAGATGAGCTTTTTTTTTTTTCTTCCAGTTTTTCCCTTCCCTTTGCCCTTTACTAGTTCCTCAGTGGCATTCAGGGCTCTCAAGAGATGGCTTTTTCCTTTGTTAAAAGGTACTTTTCGACACTGTTTATATTATCTTCTGTGTTTTAGGCCTTGACTAAAGTGAGTTTATTGGATATGTTGTGCTGAATTATTGTGATTTTTGGAAAAGCACTTGAGGTTCCAATTTGAATTATATGATCACAGTCTATGTATAGTAATACATAATTTTTTTTTTGTGGTCCTGGGATTTGAACTCAGAGCCCAGGCGCTGTACCTGGGTCACCAGTGCCCAGCTTTATATAATACGTATACATTTATATGATCAATTATATGATCGTATTATATGATTTTTATATGATTTGTTCTGTATATGTCTAAAAAGATAATAGTATTTAGATCACAGTACAGGTAAAGAAAACTTGAAATACAAACAATATTTGTCTAGGTACTTGCTGTAGGTGACAGAGTAGAATCATTGCCAGAGTAGCATTCAGAATAACAAAAGACACAAACTATGCTTAAAGCATAATTAGGTGCTTTATGATTTAGAAAGCTCCATATGGACTTTAATAGGTGCTTATAAGCTAATATATATGTTAAACTAACTCTGGTTGCTATAGCAAACAAGCCACAAAATAGGAACAGTAATCACGTACTATGTAACAATGTTTCAGTCAATGATAAACTTCATATATAACAGCAATCCCATAAGAGTATATCACGTAGTGACATCAAAGCTGTCTTAATTATGTGAATATACTCTTATGTTTTCACAATGTTAAAATGGCTAATGAGGCATTTCTAAGAATATACCAACATAGTTAAGTGAAAATTTATCATACAATGACTCACGTATTAAAGGTTGCTTTTTTTTTGGTCTTGGGGCTTGAACTCATGGCTTGAGCACTGTCTCTGAGCTCTTTTGCTCAAGGCTAGTGCTCTACCACTTTGAGTCACAGCACCACTTATAGTTTTCTGGTGGCTAATTAGAGATAAGAGTCTCATGGACTCTCATGCCCAGGCTGACTTTAAACTGAGGTCCCCAGATTTTAGCCGCTGGAGTAGCAAGGATTATAGGCGTGAGCCACCAGCCTGGGCTAAAGGCTACATACATGTTCAATTCATAGTAGTTGTTGTAGAACATGATAAACAATGAATACTTGAGCCTAGGAATATACTGAGTGAATGGATGGATACTCATTGTATTTGGACTAAGGTGGGATTGTATTTATAATATCATTTATCAGTTGGTGAATTCTTCCCCAAAGGTGACCACTGCCATGCCTTGTAAAACTTTAGTATTTTATGTGTCTTTTCTTTTTTGTGTTCTTTTGTTTCTACTACTTTTTCTCAACTTCATGCTTGCACTGTCTGTCAGTGGTAATGGTGTTTGTAGCATTGTTTATTCATTTTTGTTACATAGTATTCCAATACATGAACTTTTTTTTTTTTTTGGTTGGTCATGGGGCTTGAACTCTGGGCCTGGCCATTGTCCCTCAGCTCTTCAGCTCAAGGCGAGCGCTCTATCACTTGAGCCACAGCGCACTTCTGGTTTTCTGGTGGTTAATTGGAGATAAGAGTCTCATGGATGTTTCTGTCCGGACTGGCTTTGAACCGTGATTCTCATATCTCAGCCTCCTGAGTAGTTAGGATTATAGGCGTGAGCCACAGGTGCCTGGCTCATGAATACTTTTATACTGTGCTATTGATAGACAGTTGGGTAGTTTCCAGGGTTGGGTGGTTATTAATAGTACTTCCTTGAACACTATTTTAAAATGCCTGTGACTTTGTGTTAGTCAGCTTTTCATCATGGTGACAAAACAGCCCTAGTAAAAGCAACTTAAAGGAAGAAATGTTTATTTTGACCTAATATCTTGTAAGTTTCAATCCACTTATTGCTTTGACTAAGAGTTTGGGGCTAGACATTTCCTAGGTTCCATTGATGGGGTCATATCTAATCACTTCCTAAAAGCCCAGCTCTGACCATTGCGTTAGGGATCAAGCCTTTGGCATTCACTTCATATTCCAAGTATAACTGGGTGGATATATGTATACTTGTTGTCATAGGGTCAGCATTCAACTTTATAAACTCTTACCAAATACTTTTCAGTTTGGGTATAGCAATTTATGCTTTTACCAAATCCATGCTTCTACCAGCACTATATGAAAGTTCTACTTGTTCTATATTTTTTTCAGGTCATGATGTTTTTGATTATGTAGCCAATTTGATGTGTTTGTAGTAACATTTTGATTTGGGTTTAATATATGTATTAGTCTATTTTTCATTACTGTAACAAAATAACATAAGGCAAGCAGACTTAGAAAAGAGGTTTATTTAGCTCTCAGTTGTAGAACCCTAGAGAGGTTTATTTAGCTTTCAGATCTAGTACCCCAAAGATTGAGGTAGTAGAACTGGTTGTGCCTTTGGTGAGTGCTCACTGACAGATGACTTCACAATGTTGAAAGCACATGTGGGAGTGGGAGAGAGAGATCACATCTCAAAACAAGAATGCAGAAAACGATTCAGGGGTCAAGCTGCCTCTTATAACTTGCTCTTAGGAGAGCTATCTTAGTCTTTTCCAAGGATAGCTTCTCCAATAACCCAAAGTCTTCTCATTATTACTCACTTTTTTTTTTTTTTTCTTTTCTGGTCTTGGGGTTTGAACTCAGGGCCTGGGGTCTATCCCTGCACCTCTCTGTGCCCAAGACTCTGAGGCACAGCACCAGCTTTTTTTCTGTGTGGTACTGGGGAATCAAACCCAGGGTTTCATGTGTGCTAAGCAAGCACTCTACCACTAAGCCATATTCCCATCCCAGAGAGTATGTATTTTTGCTTGGCGGTTTGAAGCTTTTTGTCAGAGTATCAAAAATTGGTTTATTTCCATAAAAACAGAGGGTATTTTGTTTGAAGCCTATATTCTCCCCTGGATAGAATCATAAAGGAGACTCCATTGTATATAACAGATGAGTATTTCCTGAGTGCCAGTGTAGCATGGTAATTAAGAACACAGGTTCTAGAGCCAGACTCTTCTTTTTTTGTTGTTTTTGTTTTCTTTTTTGCCAGTCCTGGTACTTCAACTCTGGGCCTGGGCGCTGTCCCTGAGCTTCTTTTGCTCAAGGCTAGCACTCTACCACTTGAGCCACAGTGCCACTTCTGGCTTTTTCTGTGGATGTGGTACTGAGGAATCAAACCCTGGGCTTCCTACATGCTAGGCGAGCACTCTACCACTGAGCCACATTCCCAGCCCTAGAGCCAGACTCTTCTATTAGAGAATTACCTTTGTGACTGGGTAAGTTAACCCCAATTTGCCTCAATTTCCTTATATCTAAAATGAATGTAATGGTGATTTTTCCATCATAAGGTTAATAGACTGTATATAGTTCATAGAACAGTTCGTGGTATATAATAAGCACTATATGTTATCTGGTATTAATGATGGTGGTGATACAAATTTATGAACTCATGTCAAATTGATGAGTTAATTGATTCTAACTCTACTGGGTATTGTGATTTATACTTGTAATCTTAGCTACTTGGAAGATTAAGATTGGGAAGACTATGGTTTGAGGCAACTCTAGGCAAAAGGTTTACCTCATCTTCACCAGTAGAGCTAGGCACACCTGTCACTCCACCAGCTACTGGAGGCTTGGAGAATTAAAGTCTAGGCTAGCTGAACAAGGACAAAAAATATTATACCTGAAAAATAACTGAAGCCAAAAGGGCTGGAGATATAGCTCAAGATGCTTAAGCACTGCTTACCAAGTATAGGTTCTGAGTTTCACCCTCAAAACAGAATAATAAGGCTTTCCTATTGAGCATAAATTTTTTTTTTCTTTTGGTTTCACGTCAAGAAAATACTTGCCAGGCGCTGGTGGCTCATGCCTGTAATCCTAGCTACTCAGGAGGCTGAGATCTGAGGATCTTCGTTCAAAGCCAGCCCGGGCAGGAAAAGCTGTGAAACTCTTATATCCAATAAACCACTCAGAAAACCAGAAGTGGCACTATGACTCAAGTGGTAGAGTGCTTGCCTTGAGCTGAAGAGCTAAGGGAGAGCGCTCAGACCCAGAGTTCAAGACCCACGACCAAAAAAAAAGACTGGTTTACTGATTAAGGAAGTAGCACTGTGAATCAAGTGGTATTGCACTAGCCTTGAGCAAAAGCTCAGGGACAGCACCTAGGCCCTGAGCTCAAGCCACAGGACCAGCACATACACAAAAAAGTTACTAACCCTGACAAGAAATTACTGATTTGAAAAAGATCAATAATTTAAAGTAGATATGATTTATCCAGTAGTCTCAGCGTTTATATGAATTTAGTTATTCAAAAGTATAGAAAGTGTTTACTATTTTGCTTGTGTTTTTCTTTTTCTTTTTAAAAAATAAGCAGCACTAAAGCCAGGTGTGGTGGCTCGTGTACATAATCTTAGCTACTAAAATTTGCAGGATCTTGTTGCATGTCAGCTCAGGTAAAATAAAGTCATCCAGGGGACCTATCTCAACCAATAAATGCTGGACATTGTGATGTGTACTTGTCGTACTATCTATAAAGAAAGTATACATAGGAGGATTGTGGTCCAGGCCAAAAATGAGACCCAATTTGAGAAACAAGCCAAAAGGGCCAGGAGCCTGGTTCAAGCAATAGAGTGCCTTCCTAGCAAAACGTAATCCCTGGGTTTCAAAAGGCAATATTCCTCACCCCACCTCCCCCAAAAGGCACCCAATCTTGCAGCACCCATTGTATTATCACAAATACACGTGTGCTACTAGTTGTGATGTACTCAGTCCTTTCCTGGTATGTTAAGCTGTGTTGCATGTATATTGTGTTGTGAATTTACTCATCCATTAATGGGCTGATAAACATATAAGCTTGAATCAGAAGCAAATCAAAACACAAAGAGGTACAATTTTCTTAAAGAATGACCTGTTTCTAAGCTATTCAGATTATTTATGGCAGGCAAAGGTATTAGAACCAAGGTGAGTTTACTGGGTAGCACGTGCTACATTTTGTTTGGTGTCAGTGAACATTAGGCATATAAAACATATTCATAAGCAAGTTGTTGGGGTGTTAGTTGCTTCTATAGCTCTTGGCCAGTCACAGGTTATAGATTACAAACAGCCTTGTGTGTTACCTCCTGACTGACCTTCACTCTAGGAGAACATTTCCAACCAAGACTTTCTTTCTTTTTTTTTTTTTTTTTTTGGGTCCGGTTGTGAGGCCTGAACTCTGGACCTGGGCGCTGTCCCTCAGCTCTTCAGCTCAAGGCTAGCGCTCTACCACTTGAGCCACAGTGCCACTTCCGGCTTTTTTCTTTTTGCTTATGTGGTGCTGAGGAATCGAACCCAGGGCCTCAGGCATGCAAGGCAAGCGCTCTACCAATGAGCCACCTTCCCAGCCCCCAACCAAGACTTTCTAACACAGTTGAGTATCTGGACAATCCACTGGCACTGTGACTATGTCCACTTATGAACTCCTCCAGCTGATTTTGTGCTCACTTCTCTGGAATACTCCATTATCATTTGGCTTAAGTAGTGTAATTTCTTCTTGGATTCACTCAGATCCCACCACTTCTCAGAGTCATTCTTCTTTGCTGTTAATTATTTGCTCTTGGGAGATCCTATTTTAACATTCTGTATCTTGGGATCTAAAACCTTTCCTCTTTTCTTTTGACATCATGAAAGTTGTATTCTGTGAGCACAGGTCCACATCAGTGCCACTCACAAAATCTATCAGCAGAGGGAGCTAAATAAAAGAGGATAAATTCTTGAAATTGACAAGACTAGAAAAGCAAAAGAGTACTTAGAAACAGTGAGGCTTTCATAAACTGTTAGTACTGAAAGAGTCTGAAGAATACTAAAAAATGGTAGAAATTAATGATTTGGGGTTTGATTCCACATTAAGACTTACACAGAATTAACTGTGTGTTTGAAAGAGGTAATTTCAAATCACATTAAAAACACATGTACAAACTGATCGGGTGTTTTGTTCTCACTCCCTTTGTTCTCCTCATCTCCAGAAGTGTTATTTATTAAGGTGGTGAAATGGTATCACTGCAGAATTTCATATGAACACTGTTGATTATAGGTCTAATGATTATGAATAACTCAAGATAGGTTTTGTCCAAGTAAATTTCTGACTGTGTATTTTGTTTTAATTGAGTGTGTATGTCTTAATTTCAGTTAGCAGACTTGAAGAAAGAGAAGCAGAACTGAAGAAAGAATATAATGCATTACATCAAAGACATACTGAGGTGGGTTTCTGATTGTTATTGATGGTGTTAATGTCGGGATAAAGAAATGTATCTTGGAAAGCATGTTTTATAAACAACTACAAATACTGGTGAGGACAAAGGGAAAAAGGACCCTTTATATATTGTTGGTGGGAATGTAAACTGCTAATAACCACTATACATCTAAAAATTCCTCAAAAAATGAAATACAGCTGGGCTCTGGTGGCTCATGTCTGTAATCTTAAGTACTCAGGAGGATGACTTATTGCCCCACTAGGCAGGAAAGTCCATGAAACTCTTATCCCCAATTAACCACTAGAACAACAGAAGTAGATCTCTGGCTAAAAGTGGTATAGACCTAGACTTAAGCACAGGGACAACATGTAGGCCCTGAGTTAAAGCCCTATGACCAAAAAACCCAAACCAAACCAACTAAACATACTGGTGGTTTATACTAGCTACTCAGCATCCTAAGATCTTGTGTTTTTTTTTTTTTTTTGCCATCAATAAGAAATGTACTTATTAAAAAAAAAAAGTCCAAATGCTAGCATTGGCCAGAAAATTTAATAGGTTTATTTATAATTGTTATAAAGTTGAACTGCTGAAACTTGTTCATGGAAACATTTTGACTTGTGTTAATGCAGTACATTCCTGCAATTGTATTAAAAATTCACACACAAATGAGAGTGGAAAAAATGCCAATCCTGATTTCTGTCCCATATTTTTCTACTGGCAGTCATATACTTAGGTACTTTTTGACCCCATGGGGGGAAAAAATTTAACATTCAGAACTACTGATAACAAGAAAATGAGAAGGAAATCTTTTTGTTCTTGTTGTTGGTTATAGGGCTTGAACTCTGGGCCTCAGCTCTGCCCCTGAGCTCTTCAGCTCAATGAGAGTGTTCTACCACCAGAGCCACAACAGCACTTCTGGTTTTCTGGTGGTTAGTTGGAGATAAAAGTCTCAAGGACTTTTCCTGCCCCAGTTAGCTTTGAACCTTTATCCTCAGATCTCAGCCTCCTGAGTAGCTAGGATTACAGGCGTGGGCCACCAGCACCCTGCTGAGAAAACTTTTTGAGAATGAAATGTTTTCCATCTTAGTGGATTCTTTTTTCTTTTTGTCGGTTGTGGAGCTTGAACTCCAGTCCTGGGCACTGGTCCTGGGGCACTGTCCCAGAGCCTCTTTATGCTCAAGGTTAGTGCTCTATCACTTGAGCCACAGTGCTATTTCTGATTTTTGAGTGGTTAATTGAAGAGAGTAGCTAGGATTATAGGTATGAGCCATCAGCACCCAGCCTTAGTGGATTCTTAAGCACTTTCTCCATCTATGTGGTGTGCTAGCTGGATATCTTTTGGCATAATTGTTATGCATTTGCCATGGATAGCACATAGATTGGTAACTTCAAAAAGGCCAACCAGATAGGCCTTACTTGCCTCCTGTAAAGCACCAATCGCTGGGTTCTGGAAGCACAGATCTGTTTTGAAGTCCTGAGCAATTTCTCGCACCAGACAGTGGATAGGGAGCTTGCATATCAGAAGTTCAGTGGACTTCTGGTAGTGTCAATTTCACAAAGTGCCACTGTACTAGGCCTTTAATGATAAGGTCTCTCCACCCTTCTAGGAGAGGGTGTACTCTTGTGAGTGGCTTTGTTGTCAGTTGTTTCCTGGATGTTTTTTGCTAGCTGGATGCTTGGTACAAGCTATGGTATAGAGAGGCCTTATTCACCGACTTCCTCCTTCAACTGGAGCTCCAAGAATAAGAGATAACGCTAACCTTGGAAGGTTATGGGAATGCAGCTAAGAATGCCAGTCCTGAGATCTTATGGTTGCAGGTGAAACGAGCCCAGGCAGGCTGGAAATAAAAACTAAAAGTGTGATTCAAGTAGTAGACTGCCATGAATGAAAAAGCTAAATAAGCAAGAGGGCGAGGCCCTGAGTTCAGTACTGACAAGCACACATACACACACACGCATACACACACACGCATACACACACACACATTCAGTACTGACAAGCATGCACACACACACACACACACCAAAAAGAAGTCTTTTTTTTTTTTTTTTTTTTGTCGGTCGTGGGGCTTGAACTCTGGGCCTGGGCGCTGTCCCTCAGCTCTTCAGCTCAAGGCGAGCGCTCTACCACTTGAGCTACAGCGCCACTTCCGGTTTTCTGGTGTTTTATTGGAGATAGGAGTCTCACGGTCTCTCCTGCCCGGGCTGGCTTTGAACCGCGATCCTCAGATCTCAGCCTCCTGAGTAGCTAGGATTACAGGCGTGAGCCACCAGCGCCCGGCCCAAAAAGAAGTCTTAAATCAGTATGCCAGAGAACATCTGCATACCTATATTTATTGCTGCACTGTTCACAAAAGCCAAGAGGTAAAATCAGGCAAGGTGCCAATAGTCAATGAATGGATAAAAAAGTATACTAAATATATACCATGGAATATTACTCAGCCATAAAGAACATGAAATCATGTGGTACATATATACCAGGAATATTACTCAGCCTTTAAAAAAATGAATTATGTCATTTACTGGAAAGTTGTATGAGGTAAGCCAAGTTCACAAAGCCAAATATGGAATGTTTTCTCTCATATGGGGAATCTAGACTTTAAAAACACATGTGTATGTGTGTATAAATACATACAGTATATACACACTATAAATATACTGTACATTTTCATATATAGAATTTAATCATAACTATGGGTCTTATCATAACTATGGGAAGAGAGGAAGGAAGAGAGTGATGGAAGGTGAATACTATTGAAACATTGTATACTTAGAATATGAAGATGGCATAAGGGATCTCACTTAAACCATTGGAAAGTTAAGAAGAGAACAATAGTGGGGGTTGGTCTGGTTAAAATATAATACATGCAAAAGCAAAATACCATAGTGAAATGCCTTAGAATAATTAATATACACACAAAAAAATGACAAAGTAAAACAGGCTCTTCTGGGCAAGTATCAGTAGGAATGGAGAGAGTGAAGAAGACGAATGAGGGGAACATGATTGAAGAAGTTTACATGTATGAAAGTAGAATAATGAAACATGTTTGAAGAAATGTAAGAAATTTAAATAAAAATTTAAAAAAAGTTTAAATTTTTCTTAAAAAATTAGAATTTTTAGGGATTATTTCCAGAAAGTGAAATGAAATGTCAAATGCCACCTTTTTAAAAAATTTTTTTGGTCAGTTGTGGGGCCTGAACTCTGGGCCTGGGCACTGTCCTTCAGCTCTTCAGTTCAAGGCTAGCACTCTACCACTCGAGCCACAGCGTCACTTCTGGCCTTTTCTGCTTTTGTGGAGCTGAAGAATCGAACCCAGGGCCTCATTCATGCAAGGCAAGCACTCTGCCTACCACTGAGCCACCTTCCCAGCCTTTTTCTTGTATTTTTAAATTTTTTAATCTGTAATTAATTTTCCATGTGGTGAATTAGTGTGACACAGAATGATTCAGGGTGTTTGTGTGTGATGTCTCTGTGTGTGTGTGTGTTTTGGGGCAGGGGAGGGTAGTTGGTGTCAGTCCTAGAGCTTGAATTCAGGGCCTGGACACTGTCACTAAGTTTTTGTACTCAGGGCTAGTGTTCTACTACTTGAGTCACAGCTCCATTTCTAGATTTTGGGTGGTTAATTGCTGCCTTTGAACCATCAGCCTCAGATATCAGACTCCTAAGTAGCTAGGATTATAAGGATGATCCACCAGTGCCCAGGTAATAATTTAGTTATTTAAGACAATTTCAATACTTTCTTAGCTGGCTAAGCAAAACTTTATGTGCACATAATAGAATGTTTGCTGTTTGGAAATGCTGCATTGGTAAAAAAATCTTACATTGTTAACCTCGCATAAAGATTTATTAACATGAAATTGTTATAACAACATAAGTTAAAATTAAAATGATTCTAAAAGGGTTTTCAGCATGAGTTTTCAGTGTTTTAAATGAACAGCTTTCCAAAGCAATTAAGAAAAGTTATTTGATTGTATTTTTTATGATTCTGTCAGCCTTTCATGTATTACATTTGTTTCTATCTTGTTAATATAAATATTATTTATTTATTTATTTATTTTATTTTTGGTCGGTAATGGGGCTTGAACTCTGGGCTTCGGCTCTGTCCCTATGCTCTTCCGCTCAAGGTGAACACTCTACCACTTGAGCCACAGCGCCACTTCTAGTGATTTATTGGAGATGAGAGTCTCACGGACTTTCCCGCCCGGGCTGGCTTGGAACAATGATCCTCAGATCTCAGCCTTCTGAGTAGCTAGGATTACAGGTGTGAGCCACTGGCGCCCTGCTAAATATTATTTTTGTGTACTACAGTCTTCAGTTTTACATACCTAAGTTAATAAAATTTTCAAAAATTTATTCAGGGGCTGGGAAAGTGGCTCAGTGGTGGAGTGCTTGCCTTGCATGCATGAGGCCCTGGGTTCGATTCCTCAGTACCACATAAGCAAAAAGAAAAAAGCCGGAAGTGGCGCTGTGGCTCAAGTAGTAGAGTGCTAGCCTTGAGTTGAAGAGCTGAGGGACAGCACCCAGGCCCAGAGTTCAGGTCCCATGACCGGACCTAAGAATTAAAAAAAAAAAAAAAAAAAAAAAAATTCAATGTTTGTTACATGAAAAAAAATTTCTGTTGTTTTCTGTAATTCTCTTTCCCAAGATCATTTTAGTCTTTACCTACCTATTTATTGGTGCTAGAGACTGAGCCCAGCATCTTGCACATAGTAAGCATATACTATATCAGTGAACTATATATAGAACCCTAATTCTGGTCCTCAGTTCCCATTTTTCCATTGACTTGTTTGACTTCCTATCTGGTGAAGACTTACATGGTTGCTTTTAAAGAGTCCCATTGCACTCAATTATATTTTCTTTTGAATCCCTCCCTCCCTCCCTTCCTTTTCTTTCCCAGGCTTGGGCCTTGAATCCTGGCCCAAGGATGTCTTTGAACTTTTTTGCTCAAGGATAGCACTTCTGCCAGTTGAGTCAAAACTCAAATTTAGACTTTTTTGGTAGTTAATTGGTGAAAAGAGTTTCACAGACTTTCCTTCTTGGGCTGGTTTTTTTTTGTCGGTCCCCGGGCTTGAACTCTGGGCTTGGGTGCTGTCCCTGCAATCTTCAGCTCAAGGTGAGTGCTCTACCACTTGAACTACAGTGCTACTTCTGGTTTTCTAGTGGTTTATTGGAGATAAGAGTCTCACAGACTTTCCTGCCTGGGCTGGCTTTGAACTGTGATCCTCAGATCTCAGCCTCCTGAGTAGCTAGGATTATAGGCGTGAGTCACTGGCCCCTGGCCTGGGCTGTTTGTTTTTTTTTTGGGGGGGGGGGGGCTCTGGTTGTGGGCCTGAACTCTGGGCCTGGGCATTGTCCTCAGCTCTTCACCTCAAGGCTAGTCTCTACCACTTGAGCCACAGCGCCACTTCCGGCTTTTTTTTTTCTACTTATATGGTGCTGAGGAATCAAACCCAGGGCCTCATGCATGCAAGGTAAGCGCTCTACCACTGAACCACTTTCTCAGCCCTCTTGGGCTGGGTTTAAACCTTGGTCCTCAGATCTCAGCCTTCTTAGTGGTTAGGATTACAGGTGTGAGCCACCAGTGGTAGGCCACTTTTTTTTTTTTTTCTTCATTTTGGTATGGAGCTTGGAACTGGGGCCTTGTGTTCTCACTCAGTTTGATTGTTCACAGTGGTACTCTCCCATGCCTCCAGCCTGACTTTTTGCTGGTTAATTGGAAAATGGAGTCTTTCAGACTTCATTGCCAGAATTGGCTTTAAACTCAATCCTCAACTTCTCTCAGCTTCCTGTATAACTAAGAGTACAAGTGTTAGCCACTGGCATATAGCCTAGTTTACTTTCTTCCTGATTGTCCTGACCAGTGATTTACTACCTCCTGAAGCAGGAAAATGTTACAGAATTGATATCCAGCGTAGAAGGAAAAGATCAGTCACAAAGGGATAGACCAGTAGAGCTCTAAGGAGTAGGTTGGTTACATAGCAGTTTTTTTCTGTATGTCAAAAATACCTATATTTTAATAAAACTGTACTTGGTAGATATTGAGACTTCTAAAAATCCTGTTTTTGATTCTCTACATTTTTTTTTTTGCACTGTTCATTTCAAGACCGTAAAGTACCTTGTACATATTTATTTGTAGTGTTATCACTGATGAGAATTATAATTGGAGGAATATGTTTAAATGTCGTAAGTAACTGATTATTATGAGTAATGCTCGTATGTATGTATATATGTGTGTATGTATTTGTGTATTTATTTATTGTGCTGGTTGGTCCTGGGGCTTGAATTCAGGGCCTGGGTGCTATCTCTGAGCTTCTTTTGCTAAAGCCCTAGTGTTCTACTTGAGCCACAGTGCCACTTACGGCTTTTTCTGAGTAGTTTATTGGAAATAAGAGTCTCACACGGACTTTCCTACCTGGGCTGGCATTGAACCATGATCCTCAGATCCAGCCTCCTAAGTAGCTAGAAACACAGGTTTGTCTCCCTCCCTCACCCCCCCCACCCCCCCCCATCGTGGGGTTTGAACTGTGGGCCTGGGCGCTGTCCCTCTGCTCTTCAGCTCAAGGCTAGCGCTGTACCACTTGAGCCACAACACCACTTCTGTTTTTCTGGTGGTTTATTAGAGAGAAGAGTCTCATGGAGTTTTCTGCCCCAGCTGGCTTTGAACCACGATCCTCAGATCTCAGCCTCCTGAGTAGCTAGGATTACAGGCATGAGCCACTGGCACCGGCCTTAATTAACTTTTTTCCCCTTTTCTTTTCTTTTCTTTTTTCTTTTTGTCTGTTGTGGGGCCTGAACTCTGGGCCTGGGAACTGTCCCTGAGCTCTTCAGTTCAAGGCTAGTGCTCTACCACTTGAGCCACAGCGCCATTTCTGTCTTTTTCTTGCTTATGTGGTGCTGAGGAATCAAACCCAGGGCCTCTTGCATGCAAGACAAGCGCTCTACCACTGAGCCACCTTCCCAGCCCCCTTAATTAACGTTTGTAATAGCAATTATTCAAATATTTAGTGTAAAATTGAGGTGTATATAAAATATATACATTCTTGAGAGACTCTAAAGTGAAATTTTATATTTTTCCTCCACACAACTATTTTGCAAACATGAGCATATGTTTCTACAGGAAAACAAACTGACATCAACTTCATCTGAAAATATTTCTGGTTCTCCACTTTTTGGGAAGAACAGTCAGACCTGGAAGAAGGATCTCAGGAAAATCATTATTATGGGGTCAAAGATCTAGGCCTGTGTGTAAACATGACAACTTTCTCAGGCTGCCTGCCACACTGCTGTTTTCATAGCTTCATCCATGCCCTGAGAGGCTCTCCCTCTATTTTGTATTGTCCAAAGTAGGTTTTTGTAACACGAAAACTTTTTTTTTTTTGTCTGTCATGGGGCTTGAACTTGGCCTGAGCACTGCCCCTGAGCTCTTCAGCTCAAGGCTAGTGCTCTACCATTTGAGCCACAGGGCCACGTCTGGTTTTCTGGTGGTTAATTGGAGTCTCATGGACTTTTCCTGCCCCAACTGGCTTTGAACCTTGATCCTCAGATCTCAGCCTCCTGAGTAGCTAGGATTACAGGCATGAGTCACTGGCGCCAGGCTGAACTTCTTTTATTATTTGGTTACACTGGTTCTTTTATTTTGAAAAACAGGCTTATATGTTTCTTTATTGTTTTTTGTTTTGTTTTGTTTTGCTAGTACCATGGCTTGAACCCAGGGATTTTGAGCTTGCTTAGTTTTCTTGTTCAAGACTGGTGCCCTATAATTTGAGCCATGCCTGCAGCCCATACTCTGAAATTCTATTATTAAAAAATAAATTTTTATTTGTAGTTTATTTTTTCTACCTTTTTTGTACATTTAGAGAATATAATACATATTAATTTAGATGTCAGGAAATGCTTTTGAGTGTGGGGTTTTCCTGTGGGAGGCAGAAAGGACAATGAGCTCATTGCCAGCTTAGAGAATACCTAAAAGGACAGATACAGCATAAGTCTGGTAATGCTTAACTGCTCAGATGATTGAGGGTGATAGATCTCAGTTGTAGCCTCAATGCTAGTGACAGAAAGCAATTATTAGCTTATTGGCTTGGGAAAATTATTTTAATCTGCAGCTAGGGATTATCTCTGATGTTGTGATAATTAAATGAAAAATAGCTATAAATAGACTGGCTAAAATGGACATTGGTGCTCAGTAAATTGATAGCTGTCATTTTGTTGTTAGCCTCTTCTATTGAGTGCTAGTTTAGTTTAGTCAGTAATTTCATTAATTTGGACCATTTTGAAATGTTAGAATATCATATCATTGGAAAAAGGTTTAGAATTCACTGTTTTCTAAACTTTTGTCTTATTTTGCTTTTTTCTAAATTTTAAATATTAAGCATTTAAGACAATAGAAGATCAACCAAAATGAACTATTTTTAGGGAAACAATTCTGTATTTTATTTATAGTTACTTTTCTATATTGAGTTAATAGATTAATTACTAGAAAAGCAATCTGGGAGAAATTTCAGTTTTCTCCTTTGAAATGCTTAAAGTAAAACTTAAATTCTTCCATTTGAACAAATCAATTCTGTATGATTACTATGCAATATTTAAGAATTCAAATTAGCTTGTGTGTGGGGACAGAAGGGAAAAATTGGGAGAGAGCAAGAAATGTACTCTTTACCTGACTTATGTAACTATAACCTCTCCGTATAACACCTTTATAATAACAATAAAACTGTTTTTTAATTTTAAAAATTTTTTTTGGGTCCGGTCGTGAGGCCTGAACTCTGGGCCTGGGTGCTGTCCCTCAGCTCTTCAGCTCAAGGCCAACGCTCTACCACTTAAGCCACAGTGCCACTTCCGGTTTTTTTCTTTATGTGGTGCTGAGGAATTGAACCCAGAGCCTCATGCATGCAAGGCAAGTGCTCTACCACTGAGCCACCTTCTCAGCCCAACTATTTTTTTATTTTTATTATTTGGTTTTTGTCGGTCATGGGCCTGAACTCTGGGCCTGGCCGCTGTCCCCCAGCTCTTCAGCTCAAGGCTAGCACCCTACCACTTGAGCCACAGTGCCATTTCCGGCTTTTTCTGCTTATGTGATGCTGAGGAATTGAACCCAGGGCCTCATGCATGTGAGGCAAGCACTCTACCACTGAGCCACCTTCCCAGCCCCAATAAAATGATTTTTTAAGAATTCAAGTTAGAGCCTAGTGCTGGTGGCTACTCAGAGGCTGAGATCCTAGCTACTCAGGAGGCTGAGATCTGAGGATCATTGTTCAGAGCCAGCTTGGGCAGGAAACTCTCAGAGACTCTTATCTCCAGTAAACCACTCAGAAAACTCAGAAAGTGGTGTTGTGGCTCAAGTGGTAGAGCATTAGCCTTGAGCTGAAGAGCTCAGGGACAGTGCCTAGGCCCAGAATTCAAGACCCACGACCAAAAAAAAAAAAATTCAAGTTAGGGTTTCTAAAAACATTATTGTGAGGTATTAGTGGCTCTTGCCTATAATCCTAGCTATTCAGGATTTTGAGATCTGAAAATCTGTTCAAAGCTAAACAGGCAAAGCTAGAACAGGCAGGAAAGTCCATGAGACAGACTCTTATCTCCAATTAACCACCAAACAAAGCAGGAAGAATTGGTAGGTTTGGTCTCTTGAGACACACCTCTACTTCTAGTGTGTGTGTGTGTGTGTGTGTGTGTGTGTGTGTGTGTGTGTGTGTGTGTGTGTGTGTGTGTGTGTGTGTGTGTGATTTATTGGAAGAATTGGTAGGTTTGGTCTCTTGAGACACACCTCTACTTCTAGTGTGTGTGTGTGTGTGTGTGTGTGTGTGTGTGTGATTTATTGGAAATAAGAGTCTCACAGACTTTTATTTTTACCTGTTCTTGGGCTCAAACCTTGAGACACACCTCTACTTCTAGTGTGTGTGTGTGTGTGTGTGATTTATTGGAAGAATTGGTAGGTTTGGTCTCTTGAGACACACCTCTACTTCTAGTGTGTGTGTGTGTGTGTGTGTGTGTGTGTGTGATTTATTGGAAATAAGAGTCTCACAGACTTTTATTTTTACCTGTTCTTGGGCTCAAACCTTGAGACACACCTCTACTTCTAGTGTGTGTGTGTGTGTGTGTGTGTGTGTGTGTGTGTGTGTGTAATTTATTGGAAATAAGAGTCTCACAGACTTTTATTTTTACCTGTTCTTGGGCTCAAACCTTGAGACACACCTCTACTTCTAGTGTGTGTGTGTGTGTGTGTGTGTGTGTGTGTGTGTGTGTGTGTGTGTAATTTATTGGAAATAAGAGTCTCACAGACTTTTATTTTTACCTGTTCTTGGGCTCAAACCTGCCACATACTAACTAGGCAGGCACACCACTGGCCCCTTTGTGATCAAAACTGGTTCACTTCCCTTTTTTTTTTTTCCAGTCCTGGGCCTGGGCACTGTCCCTGCCCTTCTTTTGCTCAAGGGGGCCATAGCACCACTTCTGGCTTTTTTGAGTAGTTTATTGGAGATAAAACTTACAGGGCCAGGAATGTGGCTTAGTGGTAGTGCTTGCCTAGAATGCATGAGGCCCTGGGTTTGATTCCTTAGTACCACATAAACAGAAAAAGCCAAAAGTGGCTCTGTGGCTCAAGTGGTAGAATACGAGGCTTGAACAAAAGCCCAGGGACAGTGCCCAGGCCTTGAGTTCAAGCCCAGGACTGGCAAAAAAAAAAAAATTTAAAAAATCTTACGTACTTTCCTGCCCAGGCTGGTTTCAGCCTCCTGAGTAGCTAGGATTATAGGCGTGAGCCACTAGTACCTGAAATGTTTATATTTTTGCCATAATTTTAAATTTAGGATCCTTAAATGTGAAAATATAGATCTTATGATTTCTTAATAGTTTTTGTACTTTATATTCTTGAAATTTTTTTTAATTCCATAGTTAGCATTTTTGTCATGTTTCCTTAGCTAAAACTCAAAAAGCTTTGGTATTTTTCACTTGCATTAACTTGTTGCTATTATTATAGATGATTATGTTAAGTAATGTAAGTTAGCAAACAAAAATATTTTAGCCTTCTCAATTAAGTCTACAGAACAAGAAATAAACATCTTGGTTTGCAATTAATAAATTAAAAATGATCTTTGCTAGTCCATCTTAACATGAGAAAAAGAAACACATTAAGAATTTGGCTTTTTCTGAAGTTTCACATTAACTTATTTCACATTTCAATAAAAAGTTTCTCAAATGCTGTTATTTTTCTCTTTATACCAATATTATTTTGGTATACACTTAACAGTTTTTTGGCTATGATAGGCAAGAAATTGGCTATTTTTATGAACATTAGCATCTTTTAAATTTTATCATTTGCATATTCCTTTACCATTAATTTTTTAATTTCTTAATAATCTACATAGGATTGAGAGTTATCTTATAAATAAGAATAATACAAAAATGTTTGGCTTATTATAATACTTTATTTTATTCCAGCCTTAAACTTTGTGTTTTATTTTTCTTTCTTTTTGAAAATAGATGATCCATAATTACATGGAGCACTTAGAAAGAACAAAACTTCATCAACTCTCAGGGAGTGATCAACTAGAGTCTACAGCTCATAGTAGAATTAGGTAAGCTTTTATCGTACATTTTGCCTTGAGAAAAAGTGAAATAATGTCTTTTTTATTTGTTTCTTTTGTTCTTTAATCCTGGAACAATAGTTAGGCTGATTCAGAAAGCTCTCTCTGTGGTTGGAATGCTGTACGAGAGAAAAGCGTGGAAACATAGAAAGAAACTTCACTATTAAAAAGGCATATTGTGACCTATGCTTATATAAACAGCATATCAAAACAGTATTTTGATTGTTTTTGTTACTTAATGAAAATTAAACTAGGTATGAAATTTTCTAGTTTGTGGAAATGCAGAAATATTTTTATTTCTCCTATATTGTTGGTCCTTTCTGTTGCAGAGGCATGTTTGAAAGGATTAGCTAGCCATCTGTTTGGTGTAGGAGCATGAATAAATTATGTAGATCTTTAGCATTGTAGCCAATGAGCTAAGCTCGGATTCTTACTAGAGAGGAAAATAGTTAACAGGCTGCTTGTCGCTCTGGATTGCTGCATAAATGCTAGGAGCAGCAGCTCTATGGTTATGAGGTGAGGATAGCGGAATGACGTCATCGCTTGGGAGCCGCTGCAGGATGGAGTGGAAAGCTGCTGCTGATGGCATTGTTTTTGTGGCAGCAGCTGAATGACAGATCCTCACTACAAAGATATTCCTTTGGCCCCCGTGTAGGCCTCCTGGTTCGGACGTTTCACCATGCCAGCACAGCGCCATGAGTCCTGGATGCATGCTGCTGTTTGTGTTTGGCTTTGTTGGCGGGGCGGTGGTCATTAATTCTGCTATCTTAGTATCTCTCTCTGTTTTGCTGCTTGTGCACTTTTCTATTTCTACTGGTGTGCCAGCTCTGACGCAGAACCTACCAAGGATACTCAGGTACTCTAGTCTTTTGGAAGCCCCTGTGTGGCTGGTTTTAAGAAATTTTATTGCCATGGTCTGCTTTGTAACCATTTCTATTGCAGATTGAAACAATAGAAAATGGCCTGAAGCTAGAATGTCTATTACTATTTATAGTAATTTGGAGGCCACCACTTAGGAATATTGCTTTGTGTTTAGAAATTTCTGACCAAAGAAAAGGGTTTTTATATTATACAAGGTCATTGTGATCTTGTTTTAGAGATAATGTTCAAAGAGTGAACTGAGAGCAAGAGTAGAGCACCAGGTTTAAGTGTGTACAACCTCTGGGCTTAGCTTCTGAGCATTTAGGAACAAATATCTTTTATGCTAGATAGATCTTGCAAAAAATTAGTCATAGGCCATGGATTAATTTTGTTCTAATTTTTATCCTTTGCCTGATGGAGGTTTTGCTATTAAGTTAAAATTTTACAATTTTAATAACATCTCACAGGAAGCAAAAATTTAAATGTTTTCCTCCTAAAATAAAATATATTTTAAAGTAAAAGAATTTCAACTTTTTAGGGCAGCAGTGCATTTCCGCACATCAAAGTTGGGAAAGCTTTGCAAAGCCTATTCACTATTGTTGGGTCAGATGTCACCCTTTCTTTTCTTTGTAGTCCTGGATGATAAATACCCATGCCTATTTGTGGGGTTAGTCATTAATCTCTGTAGCTTTATTGCTGTTCGCTCTGCTTGTAGCTTGTAAGAGCCATCTTTTGCATTTTAGAGGCTTACAGTTTGGGCTTTTAATGTTTTGTAATTTATCAAACTCAAAGTATCTGGTTTGTTCAGATTTCTGTTTTGTACATGATTTTAAAAGAAGGTTCAGAATTATTTAAACAGTTACAAAATATGTAAATACTAATTGTGGACTTAGATAAATTAAGAACAATTCAAGTAGTTAGGTCCTTCAATGTGTTCCTTTTCTTTTGTAGGCCAGTTCATATTCAATTTTAATTAAAGACACAAATTAGATTCCATCTACAGTCTTAACTAAGTGTTGAATTATGTATATATGTGTGTATTATCTTTCTATTTATTTAGAGATAGTATATGGAGCTCAGCCTAGCCTAGAACTCTTAAGTAGTGCCCAGGCTAGCCCCCAAATTCCTAGTTCTCTTGTCTATACATACACCACTATGCCTAGCTCCTTCCTGGTTAATAAAAACTCAGGAACGGCTCTAATTACTTGTATGTATTATTAGTACAAAAGATTTGCATATAGATCTGTATATTGCGGCTTTAAGGAACTAAAAAATATATAGACTCAAGAAAAAAATAAAATTATTATTATTATCATTATTTGATGTTGTTGGCCATGGAGCTTGAACTCAGGGCCTGGGCAAATTTGTGTGTGTGTGTGTGATCAGTTGTGGGGCTTGAACTCTGGGCCTGGGCTCTGTTCCTCAGCTCTTCAGCTCAAGGCTAGCGCTCTACTACTTGAGCTATAGCGCCACTTGCGGTTTTCTGGTGGTTTATTGGAGATAAGAGTTTCATGGACTTTCCCTCCTGGGCTGGCTTTGAATCGTGATCCTCAGATCTCAGCTTCCTGAGTAGCTAGGATTATAGGTGTGAGCTACTGGCCCCAGCAAGACCTTTCTTTCTTAGCAATTCTTCTTTTTTTCCCCCCTTTGGGTCAGTCATGGGGTTTGAACTCAAGGCTTGCACACTGTCCTGTGGAGCTCTTTTGCTTAAGACTAGTGCTCTACCACTTTGAGCCACAGAGCCACTGACCTTTCTTTCTTGAGTGGGTTTTTACTCAAGGTTGGTCTGGTGAGTGACACCTTCACTTTTTGCTGGTTAGTTGGAGATAAGAGTGTCATAGATTTGTCTACCTGATTTGGGTTTGAATTGTAAACCTCAGAACTCAGTCCCCTGAGTAGCTAGGATTACAAGTGTAAGCTACTGGCACCCAGCATAAAATTATTAAACTAAGATCCATTTGAGAAGGCAGTGCCAGGAAGTGGGTAAGAGGGGCTTTGGAGTTGGACTGCTCTGCCCCTGGGGAGCAGTATTTGGACCTTTGGCAATTTACGCTCTCTGTGCTTGACTTTTTTCCTCTGAAGGTACTTAAATCTCATTGGATCTTTTAAAAAAAGAAGGTATGGCACCCAGGACCTGAGTTCAAGCCCCATGACTGATACCCCCCTCATCCTCCCCAAAAGTGAGATTAGATTTGCATTTAATTAAATTATATATGTATATAGTAAATTGCACAATCATATTGATTTCATAGTCACCTTTTTTTTTAACCAGAGCTGACTTTATTTTTGTTTTTGATCCTATGTAGGGCTTGAACTCAATTCAGGGCCTGGGCGCTGTCCCAGAGTTTTTGCCCAAGTCTACTGCTCCACCACTTGAAGCTACAGCTCCACTTCTGGTTTTTAGGTAGTTAATTTGAGATAAGAGTTTCACAGACTTTACTGCCTGGGCTGTAAACCTTGATCTTTCAGATCTCAGCCTCCTGAGTAGCTAGGATTATAGGTGGAGCCACAAGGGCCTTGCTAAAGTTGGCTTTTAATCCTGGCCAGTTACTATTACTTAAAGTTGTTGAGCATAATTATTTCTACTCTGAAAACCAGAAAAGTAATCCCAATGTTCTGGTATGGATTAAAAGAGATAAGTTAATAAATTATCTGGATCAGTACCTGAACACCTGGTGAGTGTTCAACAAATGCATCCTTTAAAGTAGACATATCTATGAAGTATGTATGTATATATTTTACTGTGCCAGGCCCAAGACTTGAACTCTGGGCCTGGGTGTTGTCCTTGAACTTTTGTGTCCAAGGGTAGCCCCCTACCATATGAACCACATCTTCACTTCCAGCTTTTTGATGGTTAATTGGAAACAGTTGATGATAGCTTTGTTTTTATATATATTAGCCAGTAGTATTACTAGAGAGTGATAGCTAGTGTTTCAGTCTTGGGGTATAAATCTGCCTGTTGGTATTTTTCTACAGATCTCTCTCTCTCTCTCTCTCTTTCTATCTTTCTCTCTTTCTCTCTTTCTCTCTCTCTCTCGTTATTTTTGTGACAAATACATGCAGTAGCAAAGATGCCTACCAATATAGTATAGCACTACAGTTTTCTTCTGTTTCTTTTTAAAAGTAAAATTCTGTTGAATTTGCATAATTACATGCCTTTTTTTCCTCCCCTCAACTCATGTGTGTAATTTAGTAACGCAATAACAAGAGGAGTATATGGCAGCACACTTTTTTTCCAGAGAGTAATGCAAAGCATTATTGGCCCTATTGTCAGACTGTTAATTAGTATCTGAAGAGAAGTCCTGTTACTACAGAGCAGTTTCTCTGAATGACTGAAAAAAGCAAAATAAAAAGTTGGGAATTCTAACTTCTTTTTTCTTTTTTGGGTCAGTTGTGGGGATTGAACTTGAGGCTTGCTGCTATCCCCAAGGTTTATTGCTCAAGTCTAATAATCTACCACTTTGAGTCATAATGCCCCTTCTGGTTTTCTGGTGGTTAATTGGAGATAAATGTCTCATATACTTTCCTGCTCAGGCTGGCTTTGAGATCTTCAGATCTCAACCTCCTGAATAGCATGAGCACTGGCACTGCTTCTACTTGTATTTTGAACTGCAGATTTAGTAGGAAAGTTAGGCCTGAATTTATACCTTCAACCATTTAAAGCATTTTTTTGGGGGGTGGGGGGCGGTCCTGGAGCTTGAACTCTGGGCTTGGGCGCTGTCCCTCAGCTCTTCAGCTCAAGGCGAGCACTCTACTGCTTGAGCCACAGCTCCACTTCCTGGTTTTCTAGTGGTTTATTGGAGATAAGAGTCTCACGGGCTTTACTGCCCAGGATGGCTTTGAACCTCGATCCTCAGATCTCAGCCTCCTGAGTAGCTAGGATTATAGGCATGAGCCACCTGCACCTGTTTTTTGAATTGTAGATTTAGTAGGAAAGGTAGGCCTGAATTAATACCTCCAACCATTTAAAGCTTTTTTTTTGGTCCAGTCGTGGGGTCTCAACTCTGTGCCTAGGTGCTGTCCCTCAGCTCTTCGGCTCAAGGCTAGCGCTCTACCATTTGAGCCACAGCGCCACTTCCCGCTTATGTGGTGGTGTGGAATCGAACCCAGGGCCTCATGCATGCAAGACAAGCGCTCTACTACTGAGCCACCTTCCCAGCCCCGGTTTTTTTTTTTGTTGGTGGTGGTGGGGCTTGAACTCTGGGCCTGGGTACTGTCCCTCAGCTCTTCAGCTCAAGGCGAGCGCTCTACCACTTTCCGGTTTTCTGGTGGTTTATTGGAGATAGGAGTCTCACAGTCTCTCCTGCCCGGGCTGGCTTTGAACCGCGATCCTCAGATCTCAGCCTGCTGAGTAGCTAGGATTACAGGCATGAGCCACCAGCACCCGGCCCGCTTTATTTTTTTTTAAGGTAATTAATATATATGAAAATGTGTTGGTAGTATATAAGAAGATACTGTAATATGTAGCTTATATTTTGATTTGTTTGCAGTGTGATAATTCATTTGCAGTCTGTTGTCTTCCTAGTTACCTTTGTATTTTGGGTTATAAAGCTTTCCATTAGACTTGAGTCTGATTAAATTCCCAGTCACTTTTTACTTAACTCTTGAAAAGAGATGTTATACCATGGAGGTCAAGGAGGTTGAGAGGGAGGGGTAAGAATGTTGAAAGGAGTAACATTGACCAGGCACAATGTATTCATAAAATGCTTTGTTGAATGGCAACTCCTTTGAACAACTACTTAAAAATAAAAAAATAAAAGAAAATAGAGGTCAACTAGTAGTCTTAGACCCTTGGATTTTCTCTTCTCAAAATTTAAGATAAATATCAGATTGACAACTTTTCATTTTTGATTTGGGGAGGAGAAAACCTCACTATCAACACCTATACATTCTTTAATAAAAAGAAAGGACATTTTAAAATTAAAGAAGCAGAACAGATATAATTTAAAATAAGGAACAAAAGCCGGAAGTAGCGCTGTGACTCAAGTGGTAGAGCACTAGCCTTGAGCTGAAGAGCTGAGGGACAGCGCCCAGGCCCAGAGTTCAGGCCCCACGACCGGACCCCCCCCAGAAAAATAAAATAAAATAAGGAACAAGTTCCACATTATGGAACTGTTGACATGTCAAATATATTACTGTATTATTTAGTAGAGAAATAACAAATGATGCCTCTTTTTGACATTGACTTTATAAAAACTTTGTTGCTAAAAATAAACTTTGTTGCTGACTAGCATGGGGTATGGATCAGTGATAAATGATAGAAAATTGAATAGATGGCTACCTTAATTTAATAAAATTATTGTTCTGGTACAAACAGATTTAGTATTAAAATCCTCTCTCTCTCTTTTTTTTTTTTTTTTGTCGGTTGTGGGGCTTGAACTCTGGGCCTGGGCGCTGTCCCTCAGCTGTTCAGCTCAAGGCTAGTGCTTTACCACTTGAGCCAAAGTGCCCCTTCTGGCTTTTTCTGCTTATCTGATGCTGAGGAATCAAACCCAGGGCCTCATGCATGCAAGGCAAGCGCTCTACCACTGAGCCACCTTCCAAGCCCCCAAATCCTGTCTCTTATTGTTCTTCCTACCTGCATTTTAGTGTAAAGAAATGATGAATTATCAACTGTTATAGTAACTTCATTTCTATCCTTTTAAAAGCATTTGCATTTGGAAACTTTAGATCAACAAAGCATGTTTCTTGTTGAAATTTTATTATTATTAAAATGATAAGTTTTGTCTATTGAAATTTTCCATAAAACATTGATAGTCAACAATTCTTTCATAGAATTTTGGGGGCTGCTTGTATGGAAGAAAACTCAGTATTTCTCTTATGTATTATTCCTGAAAGGGACCCCTATAGTGTGGTATATGGAACAATACAACTTTTCTACTCTAGGAAAGAGAAAAATCTTTTTTAGTTCTTTTTGCCATTTAATTAATAGCCTTGATTCAATTTGTATACCGATTTCTGTCTAGGCAGAAAGGGTTACTGGGCTGAAGAGGCTTCAGCAAACACTTGGGGACTAGCATGAGGCTGTGGGATATCTAGGAGCAGAGGTTGGGCTCCTTTATTTATTTATTATTTTTGGGGGGGTCCAATCGTGGGCCGGAACTCTGGGCCTGGACACTGTCTCTCAGCTCTTCAGCTCAAGGTTAGTGCTCTACCAATTGAGCCACAGCACCACTTCTGGCTTTTTTTCTTTTTGCTTATGTGGTACTGAGGAATCGAACCCAGGGCCTCAGGCATGCAAGGCAAGCGCTCTACCACTGAGCCACCTTCCCAGCCCTAGGCTGGGCTCCTTTAAAGGAAAAGGCTGCAGTTGCTCCATAACACTTCAAGTGAAACTAGGCTAGACCAGGGGAAGAATTATCAGTAACTTAGCCATATTTCTTAAACTTTCTTGACATTTTTCTAAATTAATTTCTGAGGCTGATTTAAATTTCGTAGACTTTTCTTCTTCTTTTTTTTTGGGGGGGGGGCGGGGGGTCCGGTCGTGGGGCCTGAACTCTGGGCCTGGGCGCTGTCCCTCAGCTCTTCAGCTCAAGGCTAGCACTCTACCACTTGAGCTACAGCGCCACTTCCAGCTTTTTTCTTTTTGCTTATGTGGTGCTGAGGAATCAAACCCAGGGCCTCGAGCACGCAAGGCAAGTGCTCTACCACTGAGCCACCTTCCCAGCCCTTCGTAGACTTTTCTTTGGCAAGTTCACTTATTCAGCTGGACAGACAGACAGTATGACTTAAGAATCACTGTTTATTACAAAATTGTGACAAACCAGTGGCAAAATAAAAATAAGTGAATGTTTAATTTTTTTCTTTCCTCTTCAAATAGAAAAGAACGCCCTATATCATTAGGGATTTTCCCATTACCTGCTGGAGATGGATTGCTTACACCTGACACTCAGAAAGGAGGTGAGACCCCAGGATCAGAGCAGTGGAAATTTCAGGAATTAAGTCAACCACGTTCCCATACCAGTCTGAAGGTAAGCTTTATTCTGTTGAAGTTGCCAGGTTGCAATTTATAAACTTTTTATCTAAATAGAAGTAACAGGTAACCAGAGTATAATAATAGTTTATATGCATTTTATCTTGTAAAATTGATACCTTCTTTTAAAAAATGGGAAATGAGCTTTTCTATGTACATATAAGTTTTTAGTATTCTGTTTGTTATATAGGAAAACAAAATGAAGCATTGTTACATCTTGCTTGGCATATTAACGATAGAAATTAATTTCTAGGGCTGGGAAAGTGGCTCAGTGGTAGAGCGCTTGCCTTGCATGCCTGAGGCCCTGGGTTCGATTCCTCAGCACCACATAAGCAGAAAAAAAAAGCTGGAAGTGGCGCTGTGGCTCAAGTGGTAGAGTGGTAGAGTGAAGATCACTAATAATTCACTTTTTAAATCTTTGCCGGAGGCTAGTGGCTCACATTTTTCATCCTAGCTACTCAAGAGACTGAGATCTAAGGATCCTGGTTAGAAGCCAGCCCAGGCAGGAAAGTCCATGAGACTCTTATCACCAATTAACCACAAAAAGCCAGAAGTAGAGCTGTGGCTCAAGAAGTAGAGCCCTAGTCTTGAGCATAAAAGCTTAGGGACAATGCTCAGACCCAGAGTTCAAGCCTCAGGACTGGCAAAAACAAAAAAACAAAAACCTTTTTATTTTAAATTAGAAAGGTGTCCTATTCTTTGATACCAATTGCTGTGGAAGCTAGGGCAGGATGGTTGCTTGAGCCTAGGTGTTTGAGACTAGCCTGGGCAATATACCAAGACCCTACCTCAAAAACAAAACTTTAAAGTTATATTCTGTGTGAATATGTTTAAAGATTGATTATAAAAAAGAAGTCTTGTTATATTATAAAATCTACGCTGGGCCTGGGAAGTTGGCTCAGTGGTAGAATGTTTGCTTTGCATGCATGTGGCCCTGGATTTGATTCCTCAGCACCACATAAGCAGAAAAAGCTGGAAGTTGCACTGTGACTCAAGTGGTAGAGCGCTAGCCTTGAACTGAAGAGCTGAGGGACAGCACCCAGGCCCAGAGTTCAAGCCCCATGACCAACAACAACAACAAAAATCTACCCTGTCATAAAACACATAGGCCACCTGTTTGGATACAAGTACTTCATTTAAACACTATCTCCTTTTTCATATTTTTCTTCATAATACATACATGATCTTAGAATGTAGAGATAGTTCTTACTAGCTCCTAATATCTTTCCATTTATTTATTTGCCTTGTTTCTTTTTCACACTGAAAAGATAAATTCCAGGAGATGGAGATGTATTTCCTTTTGTGTTTCCAGCACATAGAAAACTGTACAGCATATTGTAGGTATTTTGTAGGTATTCAAAATAAGATTTTTTTGAATGAATTACCTGTTTTAGATGTTACATTTTTTATTTTTGGCAGTACTGCATGTTGAACTAAGGGCTTCTTGCTTACTAAGAAGCCACTCTACCTCATTTGTCTTTATTTTTTGGATAAGGGCTTGCTGATTGTTTTGCTTGTTTGTTTTTTAATACTACCAGGACCAGCCTCAGGCCACAATTATCCTCCCTGTCCTTTTTGTGCCACTGAGCCTGGCTTATTTGTTGAGATGAGCATCTTACTAACTTTTGCCCATACTTGGAAACATAATGGTTCTGATCTCTGCCTTATGAGTAGTTAGGATTATGGTATGAACCACTATGCTGAGTCTATAGCATTTTTAACAATAAGATCCCTTGGGGCTGAGAAGGTGGCTTAGTGGTAGAGTGCTTGTCTTGCATGCATGAGGCCCTGGGTTCAATTCCTCAGTACCACATACACAGGAAAAAAAAAAAAAGGCAGAAATGGAGCTGTGGCTCAAGTGGTGGTATGCTAGCCTTGAACAAAAGAAGCTCAGGGACAGTACCCAGGCCCTGAGTTCAAGCCCCAAGACTGCCCCCCCCCCCCCCAAATAAAAAACAAAAAATCTATTCCTTTTCCCTGCATATCGTTCAGTTTGGTAGATGTTAATCATGTTCAGTATTAGTTCACGCTCATTCTTTTTTTTTTTTTTTTTTAATCTGGTCGTGGGGCCTGAACTCTGGGCCTGGGCGCTGTCCCTCAGCTCTTCAGCTCAAGGCTAGCGCTCTACCACTTGAGCCATAGAGCCACTTCCAGCTTTTTTCTTTTTGCTTATGTGGTGCTGAGGAATTGAACCCAGGGCCTTATGCATGCAAGGCAAGCACTCTACCACTGAGCCACCTTCCCAGCCCCCTCTCGCTCATTTTTTACTCCAATGGCCACAGTTGATTTTTTTTTTTAAGCTTGCATGTAGATTAAATAGGTTTTTCAAAACACTCATCCCTCTTCCCAAAACAAAAGGAATACTTCATTAATATCAAAAAGGTATACAATATGGTAGCTATATTTTAATTATTACCTAAAACTGTACCAAAGAGAAGATTATTGGCTGGGCATCGTTGGTTCACACTGGTAATCCTAGCTACTTGGAGACAGACTCTCCTAGTTTGAGGGCAGCCCAGGTAGAGAAGTTTGAGAAATTCCTTAACCAATAATTGGGCATAGTAGTATGTGCCTATCGTCCCAAGCTACGTAAAAGACAGAATGGGAACATCCTGTTTCTACACCTGCCCTCACAGAAAAGTCTGCAAGACTCCATCTCAGCCAGACTCAGTAGTATACTCTGGTCATCACAGCAAAAATTGGAAGTCTAAAGTAGTGTAATCAATGCTCAGGCAAATTCCTGGAAGGAATGTATCTCAAAAATAACCAGTGAAAAACTGGGCTAGATGTGTGACTAAGCAGTAGAGCAACACTTGCCTAGCAAGTACAAGGCTCTGAGTTTAAACTCTAGTACCATCGAAACAAAAATAAATTAGATTGTAAGCGAGAAACAGATTATTCTAATTCTCTTTGTTATTTAATCCAGTGACAAGCTGTGGCAGAACTTTACTGGCAGGTTATAAACCAATTAAGAAATGATTAATGGGGATTTAAACCCAAGGACCTTTTGTGTCCTGACTGAAAATAGTAAGACCAGTACCCCCCAGAAAGTTTCCAAATCAGCCTACACATCCACACAAACATACTTGGTCTAAACATGGAATCACTAAAAAAGCTAAAGACTCAAGCTAAAGATTACTTGTCAAGAAAGAAGTGGTATATTACAAAATGTGAAATGTCTGATAATTAGAAATAATTTATTATTTAGTGAAACCCTTATAAAGAATCAGATGTCATTCTCTGACTTTATCAGGGGCCGGAATCACAGACTGAGTTCCTTTATGGACCGGAAGGCATGTCTTTCATCTTGGTTTCCATGTGAGATAGGAATTGGAGTAGAGTTATAATTGAAAATACCCTATAACTTTCATTTCTCCTGAGAACTTTGAGATGACCTCTATTTCTTTATTTTTATTATGTACTTCATGCTTTGATTTCAGTATGGAAAAATTGATGATGAACATGAATTTTGCTAGCATAGTTTTTCTCCAAAGTTAGGTTAAAATGAAAATGCTCTGTGATAAAAATCACATAATGGGTTATAAGCAGAGGACCTGGGGTCAACAAATAGTAAACCTTGTGGCCGAAGAGTAGTAAGGACATTTGCCAATGATTACAAAGTTACCAACTTTGTTACTATATGGGAAATTTCCCACTGAGGTTATAAGTCATTGTGCAGATTTTCTAAGAATGATATACTTAGAAAACTGTAAATTCCCTAAAAGTTGTTATACATTCTTTTTCAAGCTTACTTTTATTATCTTTAAATAGTTGTAGTACATTATTTCTTTTTTTGGGGGGGGGGGTCTGGTCATGGGGCCTGAACTCTGGGCCTGGGCGCTGTCCCTCAGCTCTTCAGCCCAAGGCTAGTGCTCTACCACTTGAGCCACAGCGCCACTTCCAGCTTTTTTCTAATGTGGTGCTGAGGAATCGAACCCAGGGCCTCGAGCATGCAAGGCAAGTGCTCTACCACTGAGCCACCTTCCCAGCCGTAGTACATTATTTCTTGACTTACCGTAGTCTTATCTCAGTGGAGATAGACAAACAAGCACACAAATGGTAAAATCATAGGATTTTTAGTTTTGCTAAGTGCTGTTAAAGCAAGCTTAGGCTGGAGTTGTGGCTCAAGTGGTAGAGTAACTGCCTAGAAAACTCAAGTCCTGAGCTCAAACCCTAGTTCCTCCAAAATTAAAAAAAACAAAAGAAGTGAAGTGCACAGGATCAGTAAAAGATAGATAGAAGTATGAAATGTACAGTGAAACCCTTAATTTGTACAGGTAGTATGTAGCTAGTAACATAATAAAGAGAGAAGAAAAAGAAAAGGTAAACTAAAATAATTAATGGAGAAAGGTACTTATTTTGTGATTGCAGATTTTTGGAAAGGTCTAGAGGGATGGAGGGGAGGTAGATATGCCAGGAAGATGAGATATAGCAACTGTACAGGCCCTGAGGTAGGGCCACATTAGGCATTGTTAAGGAGTGGGTTTCCTCTTTATCCCTATTCCTCTTAGACTTCCTTACCTGTTGTATCAACTTTCCTTTGGTCAAAATTACCAAAAAACATCCTTTCCAGACCTGGCAGAAATTTTTTTTTGGGGGGGGGGGTGCCCGGTTGTGGGGCCTGAACTCTGGGCCTGGGCATTGTCCCTCAGCTCTTCAGTTGAAGGCTAGTGCTCTACCACTCGAGCCACAGCGCCTCTTCCGGCTTTTTTCTTTTTGCTTATGTGGTGCTGAGGAATGGAACCCAGGGCCTCAGGCATGCAAGGCAAGCACTCTACCACTGAGCCACCTTCCCAGCCCCCCTGGCAGAAAATTTTTTTGTTCTCACTTTGCCTTTTAGAAGTATTTGACCAATGTGAGTACATCCTACTTCTTGAAATAATTTCTTTCACTTTACTTCTAAGATTTCTCCCTCTCTCCCCCAAACACTTGACTTTCTTCACCAGTCCTTCTTGCCTATTGGTTTTGCTTCAACTTTTGGTCCTCTAAATGTTGGAGAACCCCTAAAACCAGGCCTTTTCTTAATCTCGTTAGATCTGTCTGTGTTTGTAAAACTCATATACATATTGATGTTGACAAGTTTCAGTATCTTTGACTTCTTTGATTTTGACTTATTCCCTGAATTTTTATTTATTTATTTATTGGGTCTGGTCGTGGGGCCTGAACTCTGGGCCTGAGTGCTGTCCCTCAGCTCTTCAGCTCAAGGCCAGTGCTCTACCACTTGAGCCACAGCACCACTTCCGGCTTTTTTGTTTTTGCTTATGTGGTGCTGAGGAATCGAACCTAGGGCCTCATGCATGCAAGGCAAGCGCTCTACCACTGAGCCACCTTCCCAGCCCATCTTCCCTGAATTTTTAACCTATATACTCAGTTGCTTTTCTTTCTAGTTTCTGCACATAGAAGTTTTACCTTGACTGATTATCACCATGAAATATACCCCCTTTCAAAGCCAATCCAAACAACACAGTTTACAACGAAGCCTTATCTGAAACTTTTTTTTTTTAAACAGAATCTTACTGTGTAACTTTGTCCTCAAATTTTTGATCTTCATGCCTCACTTCCCAACTGCTAGCATAGCAGACACATGCCACCATATTTGGTTCTGGAACCCTACTGATAATCCTTAAATGGAGTTTAGAGATTATTTCAAGACAGAAAGCAGAGGATTTTGGGGTGTGGGGGAGGAGGTGAGGGGATGGGACAGGGGAATAGTACTGGGGCTTTAACTGAGGGCCTGGGTGCCATTCCTGTGCGTTTTTACTCTGCCACTTTGAGCTACACCTTCACTTCTAGCTTTTTGGTGGGTAATTGGAGAAAGATTTTCACACACTTTCCTGCCCTGGGTTGGTTTTGAAACATGAAACTCAAATCTCTGCCTCCTGAGGATCTAGGATTACAGGCGTGGGCCATCAGCCCAGCTGAGTAAAGGGATTTTACATGGCAGGATTACCCAAGATTTTGTATGGAGGACTTATAAAAGACTTTTTGTTTTTTGGTGTTTTTTTTTGTTTTTTATAGGAAGCCAAATGAATAAAGCTGTTCAGTTAAAAATGAGTTTAAAAGTGCCCAGTGTAGTTGAGTGCCAGTGTCTCACACCTGTAATCCTAGCTCCTCAGGAGGCAGAAATCTGTGGATTAAAGTTTGAAGCCAGCCAGCCTGGGCAGGAAAGTCAGTGAGCATCTTATCTCCAATTAACCACCAGAAAACTGGAAGTGATGCTGTGGTGCAAAGTGGTAGATTTCTTGCCTTGAGCAGGAAAGCTCAGAGCCCAGGCCCTGAGTTCAAACCCCATGACCAACAAAAAAGAAAAAAAAAAGTACTAAATATAGGGCAAACATGTTAATGCAATTTTTTTCATCTAATAGATTTTATTCATGAACAAGTTGCAAATAAAGTAGGAAATGGAGAGCAGAAGGTCAAGTCTAATGAAGACTTTCTTAAAATAGTGAAGAAACTTTCCCTTTACTTTAAAGCTCTAATTAATGGTATAATATGGTCTTGTTTTCTCTTCCTCTTTTCTTTCTGCAAAATTTAGTTCCAGAACGACGGTGTAGGTCTAAGCAAGATTAGTATCCAATAGATATGAATCTATTAGTGGGACATAACTGGAGTTAAGTATCCTAGCCCAAGTAATGTTAGAAGAGTTTCCATGTGGGAATAGCCTAGTGTGGAAAGTCTGGGTCCTCACAGTGAACATCCTTGCAGAAGGCATGCTGGCTGTCAGATCCTAAAAAAAATAGGGAGGCCCTTCCTAAGGAGAAGTGTTAGGCATCGGGTGTTAGAGGCTAAGGGATAGGATGTCAGAGGAAAGCAGTGTCTGTTTGTGTTGGAGGATAGTGGGGAGAAGCACTAGAATTGAGATGTAAAAGAGTGCATGGGAAGAGAAGGGCATTGGCAACAGCTGTAACAGAGAAGACCCTTAGGAGATTTTAGCTCTGTCAGGCAAGGGATGAGTTTTCAAGTAGAAGGAATTGTCAGCAGTCATCTGGTGTAGTGAAGTCAAGTAGAATGAGGACTGAATTTGTAAGTTTGTGAGGTGGATATATATATATATATATATATATTATATATATATATATATATATTTTTTTTTTTTTTTGGCGGTCGTGGTGCTTGAACTCTGGGCTTGGGCGCTGTCCCTGCGCTCTTCAGCTCAAGGCAAGCGCTCTACCACTTGAGCCACAGCTCCACTTCCGGTTTTCTAGTGGTTTATTGGAGATAAGAGTCTCACTTTCCTGCCCAGGCTGGCTTGGAACCATGATCCTCAGATCTCAGCCTCCTGAGTAGCTAGGATTACAGGCGTGAGCCACCAGCACCCTGTGGGGTAGATTTGAGCAGTTTAAGTTGCCAGTAACAAAAATAGTGAACAGAATTATAAAAGGAAGAGATGAGGAGTATAGCCTACTCCAGAAAGATTGAGTTGAGGGAAGGAAAAAGGCTTTCTTAAAGTAGAGATGGAGAGGGTAGGATATTTTTAGGATGGAAATGACTAGATCGTTTGTGTGCTTAGAATTCAATAGGAGAAATTGAAGATGAGAGTAAAGAGATAATTGGCACATCAGAATTATAGAAGATGGGCAAGAGAAAGATTATATATTCCTAATTGTAATGCCAATCTTTATTGATGGAACCCTTAGCTTTTTTAAGATTTTGCTATTATAAACAATGCTGTAATGAACAACCAACTAAGGCCTAGAAAACAAGATAAAAATTACATGGATGGCACATATATATATATGTATGTATAATAGATGTGTATATGCATGTATATATGTATTATATGTGTGTGTACATACATATATGTATATATACACACATGTTATACATACTCCAGAAAAGTATTATTTCCTTTAAAGAGTATGCTGGGATGTTGATTGTTAGTATAATGTGACTTTTAGAGCGAGAACAACAATTTTAACTAAAAGGTAATTGGATTGTATCTACTTGTGTAAATTTTAAAGTTCTCTTAAAACCATGTGACTTGAAATACTTGAGCAGAACTGCTGTGAGTAGCTCTTGTTAACAGAGTTTGGTATGGGAAAGCAATGGTCAGTGTGTCTGCATTCTTCAGGGGATGTGCTTAGCATACAGAACAGGAGACTCTGAACAGAGCCAGCATTATTGTTGAAAAGAATTTTCCATCCTCCTCCATGTGTGCTTAAGTTCTGAAATGGTTTCTGTTTTTTTGTTTTTGTTTTTTTTTTTTTACTTTTTACAAGCTTGATTCTCTATACTAACTCAACTGTTTCCTGCTACTGTTTTGTTAAAAAGTTCTATTATGAAGTTTATGTGTAATTTTTAAAATTTCAAATAAAGGTTTAAAAAACTTTTAAAATAATTTTAGACTTCAGGATAGTTGTAAAAATAGCATAGTTCCCATAAACCTTTTTCCAGCTTCTCTGAATGCTAACATAAAATTATTTTCAAAAATAAGAAAATGGGGCTGGGAAGGTGGCTCAGTGGTAGAGTGCTTGCCTTGCAAGCTGGAGGCCCTGGGTTCGATTCCTCAGCACCACATAAGCAAAAAGAGAAAAGCCGGAAGTGGCGCTGTGGCTTGAGTGGTAGAGTGCTAGCCTTGAGCTGAAGAGCTGAGGGACAGCGCCCAGGCCCAGAGTTCAAGCCCCACGACCGGACCCAAAAAAAAAAAAAAAAAAATTAAGAAAATGGTAGTTAATAATGCTATTAGCTAAACTACAGACTTAACGTTTGAGTTTCCCCAGTTTTTCTGTTAATATCCAGATTCAGTACTATATAACAGCTCAGATCAGTGTTTAGTCATTATATCTCTTTAGTCTCTTGCTGTGTGTCAAGTCTCTTTTTCCTCATCTTCAGTGATCTTTAAATGTAGAATACTAGTTATTTTGTCAAATGTCTCTCCATTTGGGCTTCTCTTATGATTTTTCATGCTGTACAATTTTTTTGTTAAGAATACAACTGAAGCATTATTATTATTTCTTTATTTTTCAAAATAAAGAGAGCATAATATGTGGTTTAATATGTAGTATAGCTGGCTTTAACCTTACTGTATAGTCCTGGCTGGTATTAAACTTGCCCCCTTTTTCCTCAGCCTCTGAGTATAGGGATTACAAACATTTACTACATGCCTAGTGTATTATGCCTTCTTTAATGTGTCATATCAGGAGATAAAATACTATTCTATCACTATATCATAATGGTATTTACTTTGGTTTCTTTGTTCACCTGATATGTTATATGCCACTGTAATATGACTGTTCATTTCCCCCTCCCCCATGGTACCTGGGGTAGAACCTGAGGCTTTACATATCTAGGCAGGGGGTCTTCCACATAGCTACATCCCTGGTCTACCACTCCTTTTTTTGGGGGGGGAGGGGGGTCCGGTCGTGGGGCCTGAAATCTGGGCCTGGGCGCTGTCCCTAAGCTCTTCAGCTCAAGGCTATCGCTCTACCATTTGAGCCACAGCGCCACTTCCGGCTTTTTTCTTATGTGGTGCTGAGGAATCAAACCCAGGGCCTCAGGCTTGCAAGGCAAGTGCTCTACCACAGAGCCACCTTCCCAGCCCTCTACCACTCCTTTTTGAGATTGTGTCTCACTATGTAGCCCAAACTGGCTTTTCCAAGTACTTTGATTACAGGTGTATGTCACCATGCCCAGTTTATTTTTCCTTTTATATTTAAAAAAAAAAGCCTTGGTGAATGTGCTTTGAGACTATAAACACCTTGCTTCTTTTTAAATTTTCAGCCACTGGTAAAAGCATCCATTTAGTGGACTTTGACCACAACAGTTATAAGTAAATATTGCTCATGATTATTTTCTGTATTCTCTAGGCTTCTATATTTATTAGTTGGAATTAAAAAATAACTATCCTCTTTCTGCCCTCCCACTCTTCCAATTTGGACTCACTGCATATGTAGACTACCCAGTGCTATTATTTCTTTAATTTCTCAAATTATTCCACCTATGGACATTACAAGCTCTTTTACTGTACTCTTTGGATGTACCCATCCCCCCCTTCCCCCAGTTGTGGGGCCTGAACTCTGGCCTGGGCGCTGCCCCTCAACTCTTTAGCTCAAGGCTAGCACTCTACCACTTGAGCCATAGCATCACTTCTGGCTTTTTCTACTTGTGTGGTACTGAGGAATCGAACCCAGGACTTCATGCATGCAAGGCAAGTACTCTACCACTGAGCCACCTTCCCAGCCCCCACCTCATCCTTTTTTAAAAAAAAAAAATACTATTATTTTTGTTTATGTGGCTCTGAGGAATTGAACCCCAAGCTTCAAGCACGCTAGATAATCATTCTACCACTAAGCCACCCTCCCAGCCCTCACCTCATCCTTTTTAAAGTACTTCTTTCCTTCCTGACACCATAAGGTGCCTCAGCCCTGAAAAATCAACTTCCTCTCCAAGGATCACTGGTTCCTTTTATTGAAGAGTAGCAATTGGAACCTAGGTCTAGGACATAGATTGTGCTTTTTTTTCTTAGAAAGTGGGTGCTTCTAGAGGCTCTCTTTGCCTTGATGCTTACATTGAAGTCTTGTGTAGTACCTCCTTTTAGATCTTGGTATAGTATTTATCAGAGGGTAAAATAAAAGAATTTGACAAAGCAAGCAGCTATATTTTAGCCTTTCAAAAATATTTTGATGAGAAGCCTTGTGCTAGCACTCTACCACTTGAGCCATAGCATCACTTCTGGCTTTTTCTGCTTGTGTGGTACTGAGGAATCGAACCCAGGGCCTCATGCATGTGAGGCAAGCACTCTACCACTGAGCTACCTTCCCAGCCCCAAATCTATGAGACTCTTATCTCCAGTAAACCACCAGAAAACCAGAAATGGCACTGTGTCTCAAATGGTAGAGTTCTCACCTTGAGCTGAAGAGCTGAGGGACAGCGCCCAAACCCAGAGTTCAAGCCCCACAACCGATTTAAAAAAAAAAAAAAAAAAAAAAATATATATATATATATATATATATATATATATTTGTTTGTTTTGATGAATTTTTAAACCAGGAATATTTGAAATTTGAGGCTGTATTGTGTTGAAGAGAAACACAGGGAGGGAAAATGTGGATAAAAATAATTATAAAAAATTGAAAAAGATTTGAATTTTGTTTTTACCTTACAGTCTCAGAAATGATGTGAGGAGAAAGGAAGGTGTAGTAAATGTTTGCCAGTATACTGGAATATTTAGTGTGTTAAGTACAAAATGTGACTGGTATAAATTTCAGGAAGATTTTCAAAGAGTTGTGAAAATAGAAAAATGTGTTGATGAGCTGCTTACCAAAAAATACAAGGTAGGACCCTGACCCAATGATGGTGTCTCATATAGAACATTACTTCAAAATACCATAGAGTCTTAGAGGAGGTGATGTTAAGACAACAAAACAAGCCAAACCCTAAAGCCCTCATTTTAAATATAGTAGATAATAGGTAAATTTTATATCATGAGAAGTAGTATAAGCCAAAGATAAAAATATGTTAATACCTAGTAAATACATACTTTTTTCTCTCTTTTGTAATCTTTCCTTCTTACCCAGGTCAGCCATAGTCCTGAAGCTCTGAAGACAGTAGAACAGGAGGTGAGAATAATGTTTCAAAACATTTTACAGATAGTTAACAAAAGAGATTAACTATTGGTTATTTCCTTAAACTGCCATTCTCCCAATATCACATGATCAGTTTCAGAGATTATTGATGTTATTCTCTGAAGTATAAAAGAAAAATAAGTTACAATGGTTGCCATTAATTTACTATAAATTGTACATTATTCTTCCAAGAGTAAGCATTTGAAATAAAGGAGGGAAAAATAAATACATACTGAGGAAATTAATTGATCAAACTCTAGGTAAGGGAACTAGTATGCAGGATTGAGATTTAAGTGGTGGAGCACCTGCCTACCAAGAATGAGTTCCTGAGTTCAAAGTACGCAAGGTGTGTTTTGTACCAATACCTTCCTTAGGGCAAATGTACACAGGGAAACTCTCATTCTATTCCATTATATTTATGTACCATTTTGTTTGCCTGTTCATCTGTTGATGAATATTTAAATTGTGTCTATTTCATGACTATTGTGAACAAAGCTGAGACCCTATTTTCACTTCTTTTAGATGTATGCTCAGAGGTGGAATTGTGATAGGATATTTCTATTCTTTGTTTGTTTGTTTGTTTGTTTAGTTAGTTAGTTTGGAGGAGCCTCCATACTATTTTTCAGAGCAATAGCATCATTTTACAATCCTACTAACAACAATGGGCAAGGCTTCAGATTTCCTAACATCCTAATTGACATGGTTACTGGGATTTTGTTTTTTATAGTTGGCCATCCTAATAGCGGTGAGAAGCTATCTCATTGTGGTTTTTATTTCTCTAATAATTAATGGTGGGTTAAGAATACTTTTCAGGAAGTGGTGCTATGTGGCTCAAAGTGGTAGAGTTCTAGTCCCAAGCAAAAGAACTCAGGCACTGTCCCTGAGCTCAAACCCCATGACTGACACATATGCTCATTGACCATTAGTACATTATCTTTTTTTTTTTTTTTTTTTTTTTTGGGTCGGTAGTGGGGCTTGAACTCTGGGCCTGGGCGCTGTCCCTCAGCTCTTCAGCTCAAGGGGAGTGCTTCACCACTTGAGCCACAGTGCCACTTCCAGTTTTCTAGTGGTTTATTGGAGATAAGAGTCTCACGGACTTTCCTGCCTGGGCTGGCTTTGAACTGTGATCCTCAGATCTCAGCCTCCTTAGTAGCTAGGATTACAGGTGTGAGCCACCAGAGCCCAGCTTTGTACATTATCTTTGAATCACTTTTTTTTTGTCCTACTGGGGTTTGAACTCAAAACTTCACATTTGCTAGACAGGTGCTACTCAGCCATACTTTCAGCCTTTTTTATACTTTCTTGTTTTTTTATTTTTCAATGCTGGTTATTTTATTTGTTGATTGATTGATTGATTGTTGCTTGTGGGGCTTGAACTCTGGGCCTAGGCATTGTCCCTGAGCTCTTCAGCTCAAGGCCAGTGCTCTACCACTCGAGCCACAATGCCACTTCTGGTTTTCTGAATGGTTTGTTGGAGATAAGAATCTCACAGACTTTCTTGCCAAGGCTGGCTTTGAACCACAATCCTGATATCTCAGCCTCCTGAGTAGCTAGGATTATAGGCATGAGCCATCAGTGCCCAAATGCTGATTATTTTTGAGATAGGATCTCACTTCCTGCCTGGGTGAATGCCTGAGCCACAATCCACCTATTTTAGGTATCCAACAACATGCCCAGCTTCTCCATTGAGGTAGAGTCTCTCAGCTTTTCTACCAGGACAGTTTTGGAAGCTCGGTCCTACCACTGTCAGTATTCCAAGTAGCTAGGATGACAGGTGTGTGCCACAGTACCCTACAGTATGTTGAGAAGGGGTTTTGTTTTGTTTTGTCTTGTCTTGCCTTGCCAGATATCCCAGGTGGGCTTAGAACTTGCATTCTTCCTGCCTCGGCTTCCTAAATGCTGGGATTGCAAGCATGAGCCACCATGTGTGGTTAAAAAGGCTTTTTTTGTTGTGCTGGTACTGGAACTTGAACTCAGTGCCTTCAGCTCTTTTTTTTTCCTTTTCCCTCAGTTCTGGGGCTGAACTCAGGGCTTGGGCACTGTCCCTGAGCTGCTTTTGCTCAAGACTAGCAAGCACTCTACCACTTGAGCTACGGCGCCACTTCTGGCATTTTCTGTTTATGTGGTGCTAAGGAATCGAATCTAGGGCTTCATGCATGCTAGGCAAGCACTTTACTACTGAGCCATATTCCAAGCCACCTCCAGCTCTTACTTGGCTTTTTCACTCATGACTGGCAGTACCACTTAAGCCACACCTCCACTTCCAGCTTTTTGCTGGTTAATAAAAGATAAGAGTCTCTGATTCTCTTCCTGTGCTGACTGCTAAACAAGATCTTTAGATCTCCGCCTCCTCAGCTAGGATTACAAGGCATGAGCCACCTGCTTTGGGCCGAAGAAGATATCTTAATAACATCAGCAAATAGAATTTGATAAGCAAACAAATAATGTGATGAGCAATTATGTAAAGAAATATAAAAGGCACTTGGGTCTTTCTGCAGTGTCAGAACTTTTTTTTTTTTTTGGAGGGGGGGTCCGGTCGTGGGGCCTGAACTCTGGGCCTGGGCACTGTCCCTCAGCTCTTCAGCTCAAGGCTAGCTCTCTACCACTTGAGCCATAGCGCCACTTCCGGCTTTTTTCTTTTTGCTTATGTGGTGCTGAGGAATTGAACCCAGGGCCTCGGGCATGCAAGGCAAGAGCTCTACCGCTGAGCCACCTTCCCAGCCCCAGTGTCAGAACTTCTTGAATAGCAATTCACAAACTATATCCAGTGCTACTGTTGTTGCTTGATAGCTGTGAGCCTGTTGGCAAACAAGGTTTTTACTCCAATAGTAATTATTGATATTAATTCTCAGATCACACATTGTACTTCATAGTAAGAATAGAATTTATAGTATTATTAAGAAATCATTAGGGCTGGGAAGGTGGCTCAGTGGTAGAGTGCTTGCCTTGCATGCATGAGGCCCTGGGTTCGATTCCTCAGCACCACATAAGTAGAAAAAGCCAGAAGTAGTGCTGTGGCTCAAGTGGTAGAGGGCTAACCTTGAGCTGAAGAGCTGAGGGACAGTGCCCAGGCCCAGAGTTTAGGCCCACAACTGACAAAAAAAAAACAAAAAAAACAAAAAAGAAATGGTTAACATGTTAAGAGTATACCCCACCACAAGAAGCCTGATTGATAGTAAGGGCAGAGATCTGATACAGAATCAACAAGAATCACTGTAAGTGTTAGATAAGATATTAACATCATGAACCTAGTGGAATCAAAACTCAGTGTTGGTTCAAAGCATTGAACTGCTTCTAAGCGTCTAACCTTATTGGCAGTTCCAGTGGGTCTGGGTCAGGCATCAAGCAGGGGGATCCAGCAGAAGCCTTAGGAATGGGATTTAAAGTTTGGAGTTCAGAGTTCAGGAACCAGATTAGTCTGATGACAGATTAGTGTCTGCCAATCTTGTGTTAGGTAAACTTCCTTTTATACAGTCCAGGTGAGGGCTTTGTATTATTCCTGCATCTGGTATGTTGGATAAGGTCATGAGATTGGTTTTTCTGCTGCAGGTGTGATGTGCTTGCAAATCCATGATTTTCTGTTTTAGTTTGAAGTACATAGGTGGCAAACTTTCATTTGCATAAATAAATTACGTGTCAGTCTGTTCCATGGTTTGTGCTAGACTGATAGTTGTAGAGTCATTCTGTCTGGGCATTTTCACTCAAAATGGAGCAAAAGTGCTTATTTATAAGATGAGGTTGCTCAGGGCAAAGCCTAGCCTAAAAACAATTGTTCTATGTCATATAGAATAACTTTGGAATAGGACGCAGCCTAACATGGCATTTCTGTCAAGATTATTCACCAAAACAGCACAATCAGGCAGATGACCTGGAAGTAGGAATTTACAGTATTACAGTAGATGGGCAGGGCACCAGTGGCTCACGCCTAGCTACTCAGGAGGCTGATATCTGAGGATGGTGGTTCAAAGCCAACACGGGTAGGAAAGTCTGCAAGACTCTTACCTCCAATTAAGCACCAAAAAAGCTGAAAGTGAAGCTGTGTTTCAGGTGGCAGAGCACTAGGCTTGAGCAAAAGAAGCTCAGGGACAGCACAAAGGCCCTGAGCTCAAGCCCCAGGACCAGCACAAAAAGAAAACCAGGTAGAAGGTAGAATAATGGCATACTACTCCTCAGAAATGTTGTGTCCTGTTAAGTTTCCCCCATTTTTTATATATTGCCTTATGAACTTCTTGCTGACCAAAACTAGTTTATAGTTTTTATTCCTCTTCAGCTCGCTTGCTATATCTATTTCTGTGGTCTAGTTGTCAGAAGTACAGCCTACACAGTGAGCTATTTTGAAGAGTAAAATGTTTTTATATGGCAAAAGTATAATAGGAAAGTAAGTTACAGAAAAATAAATTTCATGTTATTTGGATGTCTAGAGCAAACCTAAAACATCATTTTCTTACAAGTAGATTTTAATTTATTACTTCCTATTGAAACCTTAGAATATTGAGACATCATAGTCCCTTTTTCTTTCTCCTGGATCTTTGATTTTCTGGTCTACAAATGAATGTGGGAAAATGGGCTTTTGCCAAACTGGTTATGTAAGATATTTTTAGGTGAAAATAACCACTTTGGTATATGGGTCATATACTTCAATGGCATAATTATTTCCTCATTATAGACACATTTGATATTCTATAGGACTTTGAAATCCTTTGTCTTAATTGGTTTACAAGCTTTTGATATGTGTTACATTCTAACGAGTATAAGAGTGAGAATTCATGTGTATGATAACATAAATATGAATTAGCCAGACTGATAAATCAATCAAAATAATACCCCTTTTATTTTTTTTAGCTCTGATCACTGTAGGCCTCTTTGGTTCCAGAACCATTACTGTCAATTTTTCTGACTCAATTTCCAACAAACTAATTTTAGCAATTCAGTATTTTGTCATACTTACATATTAAGCGCTACTCCCCAGTTCAAGGAAATACAGTTTGGTTTTTTGAGAGGGGAGGAGGTAATGAGGAGTTGACTATTTATTTGGAAATAATCTAGATTTGTGACCTATATAAATAACTAGCTGTATAGTTCATTTAACTTTATTAGCATATGGTTAGTATTGCACTTCAGATGACAGATGATCAAAGCTGTCTTAAACATGATTCAGTAATGTGTAGGTAGTCCCAATTCACAAAAGGTTTGAAGATTTACATAAAACTTCATCTCAAATTGAAAGATAACTTCTTTTCATTATATCCATTCACAGTTGTTTAGAACTTGTGTACTTTTTGTTGTTGGTGGTGGTTGTGGGTCTTGAACTCTTGGCCTGGATGCTGTCCCTGAGCTCTTCAGCTCAAGGCTAGCGCTTTACCACTTGAGCCATTGCACCACTTCCAGTTTTCTGGTGGTTAATTGGAGATAAGAGTCTCATGGGGACTAGAAATGTGGCTTAGTGGTAGAGTGCTTGCCTAGCATGCATGAAGCCCCAGGTTCGATTCCTCAGTACCACATACATAGAAAAAGCTGTAAGTGGCGTTGTGACTTAAGTGGTAGAGCACTAGCCTTGAGCTGAAGAGCTCACGTACAGCATCCAGGCCCAGAGTTCAAGACCCACAACCGACAAACAAAAAAGAGTCTCATGGACTTTCCTGCATGGGCTGGCTTAGAACTGCAATCCTTAGATCTCAGCCTCCTGAGTAGCTAGAATTACAGGCATGAGCCACCAGCACCTCATTTGGATAAGCCGGCGCTGGTGGCTCACACCTGTAATCCTAGCTACTCAGGAGGCTGAAATCTGAGTATTGCTGGCTTAGAACTGCAATCCTTAGATCTCAGCCTCCTGAGTAGCTAGAATTACAGGCATGAGCCACCAGCACCTCATTTGGATAAGCCGGCGCTGGTGGCTCACACCTGTAATCCTAGCTACTCAGGAGGCTGAAATCTGAGTATTGCAGTTCAAAAGCCAGCCCGAGCAGAAAGTCCATGAGACTCTTTTCTGAGTCTCTGAGTCACTTTGAGTCATTGAGTTCAAGCCCCATGACTGACAAAAAAAAAAAAAGAGAAAGAAATAGGATAAATAGAAATGAATGATTAGGGTTCCTATTGAAGGAATAAAGAACTTTTCAAATTTTTATGACAAATGTAAAAATTTATAACCTATTTATTAAATATAATTTAACTGTGATATATACAATTATTTAAGTTATTAAAATGGCAAAGACAAAATGTGATATAGTGAATATTTTAAATACTATATGTGAAATTCATTGCTATGCTATTGTGTAGAATAATTTATAAAAATTATATTAAGTAGGTGTAAGCTACCTAAGGTCTTTATTATTTAATAGTAAACTTTATTTTTTCTTGAAGTCAGGGCTTTTTGCTTGCTAGGCAGGCACTCTATACATTGAAATACGATTCCAGCTCTTTTTGCTCTGTTTACTTTTAAGATAGGGTCTCACTTTTTTACCTTGATCTTCCTGCCATAGTTAAGATGACAGGTACATAGCACCATGCCTAGCTTTTACTGATGAAATGAGGATTCACAAACTTTTTTGTCAGGGTTGGCCTGTAATTATGATCCTCCATACCTCAGTATGCTGTGCAGTTTGATGACAGCAGCTTGCCAATACACCAGCTACTGGTTGAGCTTATTGCCTAGTTTGGCCTCAAACCATAATCCTTCTGACCTCTGCCACTTGAATAGCTAGAATAACAAGTGTGAACCATGCTATGTTGCTGTCCAGTTTGGCCTTAATCACCTGGGTTCAGGTGAATCTCCTGCCTTGGCCTTGCAAGTAGCTGGGACTACAGTTGTATATACTGTACTGGGTTTGGTAGTAAACTTTATGTGAGGTTCCCTTTTTTGTAGATTTCCACAATTTGCTCTTAAGGTTCTATCTCATTTTGGATAGTTTTTAAAGATCACTTTGTAGTCATAACCCTCCTTGAAAAATTTGGTAAAAACAGTGGATTCCTTTCCAGAAAAATACCAATTTTGTGTAGTTTTTATCTGTGATGAATCTCTTGAACGTTAACCTTGAATAATAGCTACTCCCTGAACTGCTTATTATAATGCTTACCTAATCTCACTTTCTAAAGTTGGTGTTTTAAGTTAGGGTTGACTTAGAATTTTCTTTTTCTTTTGCCAGTCCTGGGGCTTGAACTCAGGGCCTGGGCACTGTCCCTGAGCTTATTTAGCTCAAGGCTAGCACTCTACCACTTGAGTCACAGGGCCACTTCTGTCTTTTTCTGTGTATGTGGTGCTGAGGAATCGAATCCAGGCTTTATACATGCTAGGCAAGCGCTCTACCACTGAGCCACCTTCCCAGCCCCTTCCCTCCTTTTTTTTTTAAAATTTTTTACAAACACTTTAAATGATAAGATATAAAATGTTTTAAAACTGCAGAACTTTAGTGGGATGAAGAATCGGGTTATTCCACTGTTATTTTAGAGCATGTTCTAACTGCTGTATAATAGCTGTAATACTTTACAGTCATTTGATATCTGTGACGTGTTACAGCTTCCATTATAAACTGTTATTGACATTAATGTGTAATTTTATGGCTAAAACTTCCAATGTATTATTTTCAAATTTTCTATTTATAATCCTCATTTGTTTGGGAAATGCATGATTTAATGACATATTTCCAAATCAGTGACTCTTTATTGACTTGGTTAAAAAAAACAGAACTTTCTTTGGGCAGGTTCATTTCTCTTACTCATTTTTAAAGTGTTTTAGAGTAAATCATTTAGTTAAAACTTTCTTCTTAATTACTTTTATTTGTAGGATGAACTTTCTGATGTTAGCCAAGGTGGATCTAAAGCCACCACACCAGCATCAATAACCAATTCAGATGTGTCAGCAATCCCCCCTGACACTCCATTAAAAGAAGATAATGAAGGACTTGTAAAGGGCACAGATACACTAAATAAATCAGATGTAAGCAAGCACATTGAAGTACAAGTAGCCCAAGAAACTAGGAATGTATCTACAGGTAAGTGACCCTGGTTTTTTATTTATTAGGAAAGTACCCAGTAAAAACATGATATGTACTTTAGATGTATAAATAAGAGGCCACTTACTTGTGCTTAGTTGTAAATACGCTTAAAAGAAGTAATGGTAGGGGCTGGGAAGATGGCTCAGTGGTAGAGCGCTTGCCTTGCATGCCTGAGGCCCTGGGTTCGATTCCTCAGCACCACATAAGCAAAAAGAAAAAAGCCAGAAGTGGCGCTGTGGCTCAAGTGGTAGAGCGCTAGCCTTGAGCTGAAGAGCTGAGGGACAGTGCCCAGGCCCAGAGTTCAGGCCCCACGACCGGACCCAAAAAAAAAAAAAGTAATGGTTACATCTAGTTTTTGGAGAGAAAAAATGCTGAGTTCTGGGGAGTTAAGAGATCCTAAGTGGTAGAAAGGAAAATCCTTTCTTGTCCTCTACCATAGTAGGATAGTCTTGCATATTCCACCTTCTTAGTTTTGTCTGCCTGCTTAAGACAGTGTCTCACTGTTATCTAGACTCGCTTTAAATTCCTGGACTATTACTTCTAACTCAGCCTCCCAAGTAGCTGGGCTATAAAAATTTGTGTGTGACCATGTCTAGCATCTTCCTTTAAATCGAATGAAAGCAGTGTCTTGGACACATTGTATTGCTTTTGTTTTTGGTTCCTAGTCTCTGTGTTTAACCATTATAACTGTACGTTGTCATTGTCTTTTACATTTTAAAACTACTCAGTTGACATATTTAAAACAACAAAGGCAGCAGGATTTTCGTAATAGGGTACTGTGTTATAAATGTATTGTTTGTTTCATCATATTCTATTTTAGGCTCTGCTGAAAATGAAGAGAAATCAGAAGTTCAAGCAATCATTGAATCCACTCCTGAATTGGATATGGACAAAGATCTCAGTGGATATAAAGGTTCAAGGTACAGAAAATACAAGATTAAGACATTTTGTCTTTTCTTTTCTATACTCTAGTGATAGCTAGTCTTTGACCAACAATATCAGTTCTTTCAAGATTTTATGTGTGTGTGTGTACATGTGCACATGCGTGTGTGCTGACGCTTGAACTCAGGACCTAGACATTGTCCCTGAGCTTTATTGCTCAAGACTAGAGCTCTATCACTTCTGGCTTTTAAAGCTCCACTTCTGGCTTTTTTGTTTTTTAATCAGTCATGGGGCTTGAACTCAGGGCATAGGCACTGTTCCTGAGCTCTTTAACTCAAGGCTAGTTCTCTACCACTTTGAGCCACAACTCCACTTGGAGTTTTCTGGTGGTTATTTGGCGATAAGAATCTCACACAAACTTTCCTGGCCAGGCTGGCTTTGAACTGTGATCCTTGAATCTCAGTCTCCTGAGTAGTTAGGATTACAGGCATGAGCCACTGTACCTGGCAACAAGATCAGTCATTATATCTTATTGAAAAAATGTTGGTATTATAATTCCTTTCTTTTTCTCTCTCTTTTTTTTTTTTTCAAGAGTTGAGGGGATGGTAACTGGGATTTGAACTTCAGGGCCTCATACTAGCTAGGCAGGTGCTCTACTACTGAGCCATACTTCCATCCCCTATCCTTCCAATTTCTGTACATTGTTCATAGTTTGAGTTTTGGGGGAGATTACCCTTGCAGCAATTGGGAAGATATGGAAAGATGGTATCTTGTTTATATTGCTACAACAATACCTGAGACAGGATTATTTATTTATTTTTATTTTTATTTTTTTGGTCCCGTTGTGGGGCCTGAACTCTGGGCCTGGGCGTTGTTCCTCAGCTCTTCAGCTCAAGGCTAGCACTCTACCACTTGAGCCACAGCACCACTTCCGGCTTTTTTCTTTTTGCTTATGTGGTGCTGAGGAATCGAACCCAGGGCCTCATGCGTGCAAGGCAAGCACTCTACCACTGAGCCACCTACCCAGCCCCGACAGGATTATTTATGAATAACAGATTTATTTCCTCAGTGTTGTGGAGGCTAGAAAGTTAAGAATCAAGGCTCTGGTTGGTTTGGTTGTCTAATGATAGCTCTTCTTTGTTTCCAAAAAGCAAAGGCAAAAGGACAAGACAGTAGTGCTGTATGAAATTTTCTTCCTTCTTCCCTTCCCTTCTCTCTTTCCCTCTTTTCCTCTTTGCCAGTTTCTTTTCCTTTTCCTTCCCCCCTCCCTCCCTCCCTCCCTCTCTTCCTTCTTCCCTCCCTCCCTCTCTCCCTCCTTCCTTCCCTTCCTCCCTTCCTCCCTTCCTCCCTCCCTCTCCCTCCCTCCCTTCCTTCCTTCCTTCCTTCCTTCCTTTCTTTCTTTCTTTCTTTCTTTCTTTCTTTCTTTCTTTCTTTCTTTCTTTCTTTCTTTCTTTCTTTCTTTCTTTCTTTCTTTCTTTCTTTCTTTCTTTCTTTCTTTCTCTCTCCTTCTCTCTCTCTTTCTTTCTTTCTTTCTCTCTCTCTCTCTCTCTCCTTCCTTCCTTGCTTCCTTGCTTCCTTCCTTCCTTTCTTTCTTTCCTTCTTTCTTTCTTTCTTTCTTTCTTTCTTTCTTTCTTTCTTTCTTTCTTTCTTTCTTTCTTTCTTTCTTTCTTTCTTTCTTTCTTTCTTTCTTTCTTTCTTTCTTTCTTTCTTTCTTTCTTCTTTCACTTGAACTCATGGCCTAGGCACTATCTGTGAGCACTTTTGCTCAAAGCCAGCACTGTACCACTTTGAGTCACAGCTCTTCCAGTTTCCTGGTGGTTAATTGGAGACAAGTCTCATGTACTTTTCTGCCCCAATAGCTTTGAGCTGCAATCCTCAGATCTCAGCTTCCTTAGTACTAGGATTATAGTCATAAGCTATGGTGCCCAGCCTAAAGTTTCTTTTATAATGGTCTTCATCCTATACTAATGAGAAGCCCTCTTAATGATGTCATATTAGCAGCACCTAATTTTGAAGGAGATTTGTTCAAAACATAGCAAATGAAGGAAAAGATGCCTAAGAGTAATTTGAGGAAACAAGAGTGAGGGAAAAAACAATTTGAGAAAACTTTGTTCCTTCCCCCAGATAGGGAAAGAATGTAATTTTTTTTTTCCTTCAGAACTGTAAGAATCTATTCTAGGGCTGGGAAGGTGGCTCAGTGGTAGAGTGCTTGCCTTGCATGCATGAGGCCCTGGGGTGGATTCCTCAGCACCACATAAGCAGATAAAGCTAGAAGTGGTGCTGTGGCTCAAGTGGTAGAGTGCTATCCTTGAGCTTAAGAGCTGAGGGACAGCACCCAGGCCCAGAGTTCAGGCCCCATGACCGGGGGGGGGGGGGGGGGAGAATCTAATTATTCTAAGAAATGAACCTAATAATGGTGTCTCAAGCTTGTAATCTTAGCTACTTGGAAGGTGGAGACCACTGGGGGGGCATTGCGGTTCAATGGCCAAACATAAAATGTTGGAGATACTCCATCTCAACCAATGGCTGGCTGAGCCTGGTCATGCCCTCTTATTATCCCAGCTATGAAGGAAGTTCATTGCCTGGGCAGAGTTGTATATGCTTGCCATCCTAGTGGCACAGGGAAGCACAAGTAGGAGAATCACAGCTCCAGGCCAGGATGGGCATAAAGTGAGACACTGCCTTGAAAATAGCTACCACAGCCGGGCGCTGGTGGCTCACGCCTGTAATCCTAGCTACTCAGGAGGCTGAGATCTGAGGATCGCGGTTCAAAGCCAGCCCTGGCAGGAGAGACCGTGAGACTCCTATCTCCAATAAACCACCAGGAAACCGGAAGTGGCGCTGTAGCTCAAGTGGTAGAGCGCTCGCCTTGAGCTGAAGAGCTGAGGGACAGCACCCAGGCCCAGAGTTCAAGCCCCACGACCGACAAAAAAGAAAATAGCTACCACAAAAATGGGGAGTAGAGGTGTGCTCAAGTGGTAGAGTGCTGCTTAGCAACTATGAGTGCTTCTCCCCCCAAAATAGTTTTTAATATAGAAAGCAGGAGGAGAATAAATAGATACAATCTTAATTAGGGTTATCTGAAATTTGTTGATGTTCAAGAATGTCAGACAGGAGCTATTGAATATCTTCCATATATTAGATAATTACTACAAAACACCTGCCATGTATTAGTTTCTTCTTTTTCTTTCTTTCTTTTTTCTTTCTTTCTTTTTTTTTTTTGCTGGTCCTGGGCTTGAACTCAGCACCTGGATGCTGTCCCTGAGCTTAATATACCTAAATCATTTCACTCACTTCCTGCCTTAGTCATCTTTTTCGTTGATAATTGCCTTTTTTGTTGCTGTTAATGGTGGTGGTGGGGCTTGAACTCAGTTGGGCTCTGCCTCTGAGCTCTTTTGCTCAAGGCTAGCACTCTACCACTTTGAGCCATGACACCACTTCCATATAATTGACTTTGTGAAAGGGTTTTAATAGGACATTTTTGGGGTATAGTGTCCTTGGGCCAATTACTAGATATTGTCAAATTACCTTTTTTTAAAATTGAGATTAGGGGGCTGGGAAGGTGGCTCAGTGGTAGAGCGCATGCCTTGCATGCCTGAGGCCCTGGGTTCGATTCCTCAGCACCACATAAGAAAAAAGCCGGAAGTGGCGCTGTGGCTCAAATGGTAGAGCACTAGCCTTGAGCTGAAGAACTGAGGGACAGCGCCCAGGCCCAGAGTTCAGGCCCCATGACCAGACCAAAAAAAAAAAAAATCTTAAAATTGAGATTAGGTGATTACATAAATTTCATATATTTCATAAGATTGTGGAATAGTGATACTTAGTTAAAGTCACAAACACATTTTAACCTTCACAAGGCAAATTGTCATTATCATGGTCTATAAAGTTTATGACTTCTATGAGCTTTGATAATACAACTATTTCTTCCACATCAGGTGATATTTACATTTCTTCCCTTTTGCTTAGTGTAAGCTATTCCCTCTTACCCTCTCATTCCTTTCCTCCCATCGCTGCCTTTGAGTGGCTTCGTTCATTTTCATCAATGTCCAGTGCAGCTGATGGGCCCCTCTGTTGTATGTTTTCCCGTTTCCCTCTGATCTGTCAAATTATCTTTAAAGAAAAATTTTCAAGAGCCAATCTAATTTATTCCAGTCAGCATAAGCATTGTAGTTAAGGTCATGGATTCTGAAACTAAATTGCCTAGGTTTGAATCCTATTTATTTCATTCTTTTTGCTGGATGATCTTAGCAAATGTCTTAAGCTCTTTAGCTTCTTAGCTATAAAATTGGGGAAATAGTAACACCTGCTTTGTGGTGCATTTGTGAGGGTAAATTAATAAAGAATGTGACCAGGACTAGTGTCTGGTATGCTGTCAGATACCTGCCATTATTGTTTGTGTTTGCTGGGATTCTGAAGAAAAACATGCTATGATTAAGAAAGTTGTCTTTGCAGTTTCATGGGAATTTCTTAGGGAACCTTTAAGGAATCATCTTATTTTTTTTTGTTTTTGTTTTTTTGTTTTTTGGGTCCGGTCCTGGGGCCTGAACTCTGGGCCTGGGCCCTATCCCTCAGCTCTTCACCTCAAGGCTAGTGCTCTACCACTTGAGCCATAGCACCACTTCCGGCTTTTTTCTTTTTGCTTATGTGGTGCTGAGGAATCGAACCCAGGGCCTCAGGCATGCAAGGCAAACACTCTACCACTGAGCCACCTTTCCAGCCCCTGAGAAATCGTTTTAAATTGATACTTTATTCTAAGTGAAAACTGTAAGAAAGAAATAATGTTTCTTGGCCTGTTGTATCAAAAAATATGACCAAAAATGTCTAATTTGTTGTTTTTGTCTTGTCATTTTTGTTACACAGCACTCCCACCAAAGGCATAGAGAATAAAGCTTTTGATCGCAACACAGAGTCTCTATTTGAAGAACTGTCTTCAGCTGGCTCAGGTCTCATTGGAGATGTGGATGAAGGAGCAGATTTACTAGGTATGGCAGCCTGTCTGGAGAAGTGTTGTACTATTTTAAAAAGAAATTTCTTTCATGATTTCATTCAGAATGTTCCCATCTGCCTTTATTAGAAGAGTTATTGCCCCTTTAGGAAATTACTGAGATCCCAAAAGTTCTAAAATGAAAGCATCTTCACATGTGAATATGCCTATAAATACACTCAAATTAGTATTTTGAATTCATATAACACAATTTATGCAACTTCTGCTATATTCTGAGGATATATTTACACATATGGAACACAGTAGTGTGGGAAGGGGGAGGGAAGAGATGTAAGATTGATAGTTCCTAGCTTAAATAAATCTTACTGAATTCTATTCTATTGTTTCATTTTTACCTTTTACCTTTTATTATGTGTTGCTTAAGTTACATATAATCATTTTAAAGTTTGTGGAGGTATAGCTCAGAGGTACAGGTTCAATATTAGTTACCCCATACACACATCCCCTCAAAAAAGTTTTTATGGCTGGGAAGGTGGCTCAGTGGTAGAGTGCTTGCCTTGCATGCATGAGGCCCTGGGTTCGATTTCTCAGCAGCACATAAGCAGAAAAACCTGGAAGTGGCTCTGGCTCAAGTGGTAGAGCTAGTCTTGAGCTGAAGAGCTGAGGGACAGTGTCCAGGCCCAGAGTTCAGACCCCACGACCAACTCCCCCCCCCAAAAAATTGTTTTCATTGTCTAACACATAATTTGAAAAGAACACTGTATTTGACTTTTCCACTATAAATGTATCTGGTGATCTTTGCCGAATATTTTAGCCTTTCTGGCCTATAGTTTCTTTGTCACTGAACTAACTGGATTACGATTCAGGGTCCACCCAAACTGTGCCTTGCAAGCCAAATCCAGTGATCTCCTTTGTGTGGTAGTAAAGTTTAATTGAAAAGCACCCTCCCTTCCCATTTGTTTACATCCTATCTATGATTACTTTGATCCAACAACAGAGTTGAGTAGTTTATAGCAGAGACGATAAGGCCCAGTATTTGTCATCCTGCCCACTAAAAGCAAGCTTCCCAGTCCTGGCTCTAGGTAATCCTTAAGGTTCCTTTCATCAATAATTATATGATTTTGTCTCATATATTAATTAGATTTTCTTCTCTCTATCTTGAGATTTTTTTTGCAGTATTTAGATTTGAACTTAGGGCCTCACACTTGTTAGACAGGCCTTCTATTACTTGAGCCATGCCTTCAACCTTTTTTGCTTCGATTTCTTTTGAAGTAGATTCTTGCTTTTTGCTCTAGCTAGCCTGGAGCTCAGTCCTCCTATTTATACTTCCCACCACAGCTGTAGTGGCAGGTGCATACAGCTTTTATTGGTTGAAATTGGAGGTCTTACATACTTATTACCTGGGCTGGCTTCAAACCATGATCCTCCCAATTTTAGCCTCCTGAGTAGCATGAGCCACCAAGTCTTGCCATGTGCATTAGGTTTCACAAATTGTGTTTATTGGTTTGTTTTTTGTAGAAGTATTGGGGTTGAACTTGCTAAACTGGTGCCCTCCCTCTGGAAAGGGAGTCCTGCTTTTTGTGAATTATTTTGGAGACAGAGTCTCACAGATTTTTTTTGCCTCCATTCTCTGGATCCCAACATTCTGAGTAGCTGGTAGCATGAGCCACTATCACCTGACCTGAGTTACTTTTAATGTATCTTGCTTATAATTCAAGACCTTGTAAAGGGTTTGAGTCAAGGGTCAATGGTAGAGCACCTTTCAATCAAACTTGAGACCTTAGTTCAAATTCTGCGCTGGAAAAGAGGAGAAAAGAAAGAACTTGTAGAAACTAAAAATGAATTAGAAATGTTTGCTTTTGAGAGTTGAAGTCATGACCAAATAGAGCACTTGCTTAACATGTTTTAGGCCTTAGGTCAAACCCCAGTTAAACAACCCCACACACACTGGGGGGAAAAAAAGAAGAAATAATAGGTTATAAAAATATTTGTATTGGCTAGGAATGTGGCTCACCTAGCATGCATGAAGCCCTGGGTTCAATTCCTCAGTACCACATACACAGAAAAAGCCGGAAATGGTGCCGTGGCTCAAGTGGTAGAGCGTTAGCCTTGAGCAAAAGAACCTCAGGGACAGTGCCCAGGCCCTGAGTTCAAGCCCCAGGACTGGCAAAAATATGCATATATATGCATATATTTGTATTATTTTAACTATACTACACACTATACTGGTCTCAGAAGGTTCTATTTGTCCATCCTTGTGAATGTAGTATGGTATGATACTGTTTACATTAAGTTATGTTAAATGTATTGCTCACCAGATATGTCATTGGTATTGTGACTTTTCTTCTTTCTCCATAAATTCAGCAAGTTGTAGCATATGCCTGTAATCCCCACACTCAAGGCTAAGACAGGACAGGAGGATCATGAGCATAAGACTAGAAGGCCAGCCTGGGCTACATAGTAAGAGCCTACTTTAAATTTAAAGAAAAAAAGGAGCAACAAAATTCCCTACAAGTTTCTACTAAGAAAGATTTGAAAGTATGTACACTTATTACTAAATATAGAGATCCCTACTGTTTGGAAATATATAAAGAGAATGCTACTATTAAAATCTTAGTAAAACATTGGCAGAAATTGGGTAAATTGTATTTCTCAAGGAAGGCTCAGAAGATTAATTCTTGAGAAATATTCCATTTTTACATGCATATTTGCATCCTAGTCTTTGTTTACACATGAAAAATTCCTTTTAAGATTTTTTTTTTTTTTTGCACTGGTCATGGGCCCTGAACTCTAGGCCTGGGCACTGTCCCTCAGCTCTTCAGCTCAAGGCTAGCATTCTACCACTTGAGCCACAGCACCACTTCCAGCTTTTTCTGTTTATATGGTACTGAGGAATCGAACCCAGGGCCTCATGCATGCAAGGCAAGCACTCTACCACTGAGCCGCCTTCCCAGCCCCCTTTTGAGATTTGAATGACTTAAGAAAATGAGTCCCTGACAAAATTTAGGTACAGATGCAAAAATGTTAGGAAGAATTTTTTTTTTTTTTTTTTTGTCATTTGGTTTGAACTCTGGGCCTGCGCACTGTCTCTGAGCTCTTCAGCTCAAGGTAAGTGCTCTACCACTTGAGCCACAGTACCATTTCCAGTTTTCTGGTGGTTAATTGGAGATAGGAGTCTCACAGACTTTCCTGCCTAGGCTGGCTTTGAACTTCGATCCTCAGATCTCAGCCTCCTGAGTAGCAGAGATTACAGGTGTGAGCTACTGATGCCCTGCTAATTTGAATTATTTTTATTTTTATTTTTTATTTTTTTATTTTTGGGTCCAGTCGTGGGGCCTGAACTCTGGGCCTGGGCACTGTCCCTGTCCCTCAGCTTTCAGTTCAAGGCTAGTGCTCTACCACTTGAGCCACAGCGCCACTTCCGGCTTTTTTTCTTTTTGCTTATGTGGTGCTGGGGAATCGAACCCAGGGCCTCATGCATGCAAGGCAAGTGCTCTACCACTGAGCCACCTTCCCAGCCCCTAATTTGAAATTTTTTAATGAAAATTTTATATTCAAATTAAGATAGTAAAATTCACCTTTTTTTTTTCTGTATATACATTTTTGAGTTTTGACAAATGCATAGAGTTGTAACTCCCACCAGAATCAATATACTTTGCCTGCCAAAGTTTCCTTCATTATTATATCTTTTGAATATAATTTGTTACACTATTGCCCATTAGTAAGTGGTATAGTTTTTTATATTGGTGGTACAATACTCTTATTCCTGTAAAGAATTAAGCCTCTTAGCACTTTGAAGTAATTGTGATTAGACTGGGAAATTGTCTCAAGTGGTAGAAAGGCCCTGAATTCAATCCTTAATACCACCAAGAAAAGAGAAAGAATTGTCTTTTACTTAAATCAAAAGTCAGAAAATTAATAGTAACAGATTAAAATAAAAATCCTTAGGGGTTTTTTCCCCATGAAGATGAAAGACCATAAACTATTTTTTGCAGTGAAGATAATAGTTTATTATCTCTAGAATATTTCAGATTAGAATATTTTAATATGTTAAGGTTAATGACATGCAACCAAACAAATACTTTGGGTCATGTTTGTTCCTCGGCTCAGTGCAGTTCAGTGGTAACATTGAGGGGAATTCTCATTTGGATGTAATTAAACTAACAAAGATGTTCCCTAATATTCTTTAGTTGACCTTGGATTCACACGTAGGTACTACAGTGCAATTCTTTAATTCTTTTATCACTTCTCTAGATAATCTGTTACTATAAAATTCTTCTGTTGTTTTGGGACTAAATTAATATACTTATTTATTTTATTTTACTTATTTTTTGCCAGTCCTAGGGCTTGAACTCAGCGCCTAGGCGCTGTTCCTAAGCTTTCTTACTCATGACTTACATGCTACGACTTGAGCCACAGCTCCATTTGCAGCTTTTTGGTGTTTAACTGGAGCTGAGAGTCTCACAAATTTTCCTACTCAGGCTGGATTTGGACCGAGATCTTCAGATCTCAACCTCCTGAGAAGCTAGGATTATATTCATAAGCCTCTGGCACCTGGCTTAAATATATTTTAATCATTTATACATGGACTTAGTAGTTAGATTATTTCTGATTTTTATAGTTTAAAAGAGATAACTTCAAACAGTTTGACCTTTTATCTTGATTTATCACATCCCTTGACTTTCTTTTCTTTTTTTTTATTGTGAAAATACCATACAGAGGGGTTATAATTACATGGGCAAGATAATGAGTACATTTCTTATCAAGCATTGTTGCCTCCTCCTTTGTTTCCCCTTCCCATCCCTTCCCATCTCCTCTTCTTCCCCTTGACTTTATTTTCTGAGGGTCTTTTTTTTATTAACTCTAAAACACTTGTTCCATGGTTCCCCTCTAGAATCTGGAAGTCATATTGGGTCATATATTTAACTTCTGAAGCTTTATTTCTCATTACTTATTTTTAACTGCACTATCTTTACTAATTTCCTCCCATAACTTAAATTTATCCAGGACTTTTCTTTTTAAAAAATAAAAGTACTGGGCAGGGAAGGTGGCTCAGTGGTAGAGTGCTTGCCTTGCATGCATGAGGCCCTGGGTTCAATTCCTCAGCACCACATAAGCTAAAAGAAAAAAGTCAGAGGTGGCGCTGTGGCTCAAGTGGTAGAGCACTAGCCTTGAGCTGAATAGCTGAGGGACAGCGCCCAGGCCCAGAGTTCAGGCTCCACGACTGGACCCAAAAAAATAAAATAAAATAAAGTACTGTCTGTTACCTTGTAACTTTATTGCCTATCACCTGTTACTCATTATTCTCCCATGGTTATGCTTTTATGGCTACAACATTGATAAGATGTCTTCATTATTCTAGATATTGGCAATATACATCAGAAGATATGGGTAATTGTCAGGATTTCTCCAGTTCTACTTGGTCTTCATCTCAGTGCCATCTAGCATTCTCCATTGTACTCATTATGCCTGAAACAGCCTTCTTGTTTGGTGTAGCCATTGGTTCCTTCTCAATTATTATATGTGACCTCTCAAGAACAATTTTATTTTGAACCCTTCTGTATTGAGTTTCCTTGATAATCAGACTTGCCTACATCCTTTCCTGATTCTAACTGTTCGCCTTAATAGGATGAACTTCCTCTGTTCTGATAGAGTGGGTGTGTCCATGCACTGGTCCTGTGCCAGCACCCTACCAAATAGGTTAGCTAGAGTTTTTTGGTAGTTTGTCTTATGGCCTTGCCTGCTCTGGCTGGCTTGTGAACTGGGATCCTCAGATCCTCAGCTGCCTGAGTAGCTAGGATTACAGGTATAAGCCACCACCAGCACCTGATATTTCTTAGTTTTTATGTCAAATTAATTTTTATCTTTGTCTCAGATCTCTTGCTGCAACCCCAAACTATTAATTCTAAACTTCCTGCTAGATGCTTCTTCAATGACTTGTAGACTACATTTGATATGGGGCTTGAATTGTGGGCCTGGGGACTGTCCTTGAGCTCTTCATCTCAAGGCTAGCAGTCTACCTCTTGTGCCACAGCGCCACTTCCATTTTTCTGGTGGTAAATTGGAGATAAGAGTCTCATGGACTTTCCTGCCCTGGCTGGCTGGCTTTGAATGGTGATCCTCAGATCTCAGTCTTCTAAGTAGCTAGGATTACAGGTGTGAGCCACCAGTGCTCGGCTTCATCATCTTTTTTGACTGTCCTTTGAGACTTCCTTAGAATAACCAAACACCTCCCCATCACTCAGTCCTCTAGCTTAGATCTCCCATTCTTCTCTCAAAGCCAATCTCCAGCTGTTTTTACTCTCTGTATAAATGATATCATCTCCAAGGATTCCATTTCTGTCCTTAAGTAAAGCTGAATTGTCCCTGATTTGAATTCTCTTGTCACTCTTTGAATTTTACAATTTGCCATGTACTTTCCTCACTGCATTTACTATAGGTTCAATATGGCCCACACAGCTTTTTCTTGCTTGCATTTTTACCATACAGGACAACTAGATGAATGGGATTATGATCTATCTCACACTTTTGTGATAAAACTTTTTTTGTGTGTGCTGGTATTGGGGCTTGAACTCAGGGCCTGGGCACTGTCCCTGAGTTTTTGTGCTCAAGGCTAACACTCTCCCTCTTGAGTCACAGTTAAATGGAGGAAAGATTCTCACAGATTTTTTTGCCCAGGCTGGTTTTGAGCCATGAACCTCAGATCTTAGCTTCCTGAGGCATATGAGCCACCGTTTAAAAGGCTTAAAAACCTTTTAAAGGAGAATTTTTTTGTTTTTGTTTTTTCGGTCATGGGGCCTGAACTCTAGGCCTGGACACTGTCCCTCAGCTCTTCAGCTCAAGGCTAGTGCTCTACTACTTAAGCCATAGTGCCACTTCTGTTTTTTTTTTTCCTGCTTATGTGGTGCTGAGGAATCGAACCCAGGGCGTCATGCATGCAAGGCAAGTACTCTACCACTGAGCCACCTTCCCAGCCCCTTAAAGGAGAATTTTTAAGAGAACAAAGCACCTTTGGAAAAATACACTCTTTAGTGATTGTATTCATTTTTGAAGCCCTTCTGTGGATATAGCTTGACTTACTGATGCTAAAATCTAAATGAAACTGCTATAGTTTAAAAACTACCAGGAAGGATTGTTTGTTTTTGCCTATTTTTAATCAGTAAAATGTCCAAGTATATTACACTTTATTCTTTCAGTCTTGAATAGGTATAAGGTCATTTCATCATACTTTTCTTAAGTCTATAATGAGTTTGTAAGAATATATTTTAAAGTAAAAATTTTAGGTAATCCTGTTTATACTAGATTTTAAGAAAACTTCATTGAGACTCCATAAATTTATTGTAAACTTTAAAACCTTTATTATAGGATATGTTTCTCATTACATATTTCAGTTTTTTATTTGTAGTATTTATACTTGTATTTAGCTAAAGATTTCTCTGTATCATTTCCATTTTTTGTCACCTCTCTCATTTTAAAATAAATGAGTTTAGTTCTGAACACAGCTTTCTGAAAACAGTCTAATTGAGTTTCTCATTCATTTTTCTCTTGGGCTGCTTACCCAGGAGAATATTCTGGTGTGTATCCTTTTAAATACTTACATATAACTGCTTTTTAAGCTAGGTATTCCTGGCTGCTATTTTCATTTAATGCTTTCTCATCGTGTGTGTGTGTGTGTGTGTGTGTGTGTGTGTGTGTGTGTGTGTGTGTGTGTGTGTGTGCGTGCGTGTGCGTGCGTGTGTGTGTGTGTGTGTGTGTGTGTGTGTGTGCATGTGTGTGCGCTCAATTTTTTTGCTCTGCATATATTTTCAGCTTTCATGCTTATCTAAATGATAGTTTACATCACGGTTTTTATATACTTTTTCAAGTAACCTAAATTCTTATTTCTTCTGTCTCTGTAGCTTTTGAAAACTTCACTGTATGTTGGCAAAAATCATTTTGCTACTGGAATTTGAACTTATTCTCGCTCCCAGTTTGTCATGAATGCATAGATAGTTAAATGTCAGCATTGAATTTTTAGTATTTTATTTATTTTAAAATCTGGAATATATGGGCTGGGAATGTGGCTTAGTAGTAGAGTGCTTGCCTAGCATGCATGAAGCCCTGGGTTTGATTCCTCAATACCATATACCCAGAAAAAGCCAGAAGTGGCACTATGGTTCAAGTGGTAGAGTGCTAGCCTTAAACAAAAAGAAGCTCAGGGATAGTCTCAGCCCTGAGTTCAAGCCCCAGGACTGGCAGGGAAAAAAAATCTGGAATATTAACTTTAGAAAAAGTAAAAGAAAGCCAGACAGCAGTGGCTCACACCTGTAATACTCTGGAAGCTGAGATCTGAGGATTGAGATTCAAAGCCAGCCTGGACAGAAAAGTCCATGAAACACTTATCTCCAATAAACTATACAGAAAAAGCTGGAAGTGGCACTGTGGATCAAATGGTAGAGTGGTAGCCTTGAGCAAAACAGCTCAGGGACATGGGAAATCATCCAGGCACTGAGTTCAAGCCCCACAACCAACCAAAAAAATAAAATAAATGGACATGTTAAAATTCTTTCCAAAGAAACATTTTATGTACCTGAGCTTATGTATTACTTCTCCCATGATGTTTTTCAACATATGCTAATAACTTATTGGGTTGAGTGAGTGAGGGGCTTTTGGTTTTATTGCTTTGATAGTCTATAAATTCCTATTTCACTTCTTTGGTTTCTTTTTTTTTTTTTTTTTGGTAATGGGGCCTGAACTCTGGGCCTGGGTACTGTCCCTTAGCTCTTTAGCTCAAGGATAGCACTCTACCCCTTGAGCCACAGTGCCACTTCCGGCTTTTTCTGCTTATGTGGTGCTGAGGAATCAAACCCAGGGCGTCATGCATGCAAGGCATGCATTTTACCACTGAGCCGCCTTCCCTGCCCCCCTTCTTTGGTTTCTTATGAGAAACAAATTTAATAGCTGTGTTCTCCTGAAAGACTATTACATTGGATCTTGCATTGAATGCTCTACAAGGCTATCTATCTGTATACCTATTCATTAACTTATTAACCACAAGTCTGTATGATAACAGCTATATCTTATTTCATATATAGCACTTTGTAGGAAACTTTGAATTATTGATTTGCAGTTTCAGGTGTAATTGTATTCAATTCTATTATGAGAAAGAATTGGTAGAGCACATTTTAAGTGTATCAGAACACCCTTATAAATGAAGGAAATCATCTTTATTTCTATTTTTTGCACATCAGTATGCATTAAATCATAACATTGTGAGTCCAGATTTTTTTCTTATCATACAAAGAACTTTATAGATTAATAATCTGTTTTCATGCTGTTTATTACATAAAACATTTCTTGTTCTTTGTTTTTGCTTTACATGGGATGCATGGGCTTTAAGACCATAATTTCTTTGGTAAGGTTTCATCTGTCTTTAGCATAAGACTTGATTTTTAGGCAACAATATCAGTTGTGATTTAGAAATAGTTTCTGATCCACATTAATGCTATTCTTTTTTCCTTCAAGTTATTAGTTAGAAGAAAAGTCTTGGTCCTTTTGAAATATTATCTGGAAGAAAAGGAATATATTCTAACAGATTTAAAAATTGGCCAACAAGCGCTGGTAATGGTAACATACAACTTTACCCAGCTTGTTGAAAGGCTGAGGCAGGAGAATCACTTAAGTCTAAAAATTGGATCCCAGTCCAAGACCCTGCTTCAAAACAACACAAACAAAACAGAAAAGAATTGACCAACAAATTCATTGCCTTTGTTCTGTGATGAATAATTTGTAATTGTACAATCTTAAAAGTATCAAATGAAGTATAAACAAAATAAAATTACTTAGACTTATAAAAGTTATGGCTATAGCTTATATATTTTATAAATTTATCTTCAAATTCTTTATTATTTTTGTTTTGATAGGAATGGGTCGGGAAGTTGAGAATCTCATACTAGAGAATACACAACTATTAGAAACCAAGTAAGTATAGAGTCTTTATTTATTTATTTGGAAGTGTTAAGGAATTGGACTCAAGGCCTCCCACTTGCAAGGCAAGGTATGAGAATTTTAACAAGGAACAAAAATAATGACTTTCTATCCAAGTCACATGACATTTCATTACTTTCACACAGCACTGTATGTCTCCTTACTTCATCTCGCACATGTGCACACACACTTACGGAATAGGTATAGGACCTACATTGACCTAATCACTTAATTTTGTTGCTCTGTTTTTTTATTTGGTGTTGTTTTTTGCAGAAACATTTTTTTCCTACTCTGCAAATATTCATACTTTTCTCTCAGTCTTCTGGATTATTCTACACTTTTATTCCCTAAGATTTGTCTGTTATTTGTTTTCCTTAAATTTCTTATATTTCTGTACAAATGTTTGGATTTATATCAAGGTCACTTCTATAGAACTCCCAATTTATACCTGTAAATTCTTGGGTACAGTTTGTTCAGCCAGCATCATATCTGGACATAGTTAACACAACAGAAAAGTATACTGGTTCCCCTTTTCTGCTTACTGTGTCAAAACAACTTTAGAACAACTGTATGTTCACCCAGAATGCAGCTATAATAAGAACTGGATCTTAGATTTCTTTAAGCTTTTGTTTATTGGTGATCTATCTTGTTTTAGCCATTTTTTGCTTGATAAGCATGAAAAACCTAAACTATTGATTTGTATTATTTTGCCTTTATCTATAGACATTCAGGTAGGATGTCTTGAAGTAGTCAGTTGTTCAGCTTTATTATGGTGTGTTATTTTAATCTACAAAGGAATAGCTAAAAGATGTTTTAATGATGTTTTTGAAATATGTGTTTCTTAGAAATGCTTTGAATGTAGTGAAGAATGATTTGATAGCAAAAGTGGATGAGTTGACCTGTGAGAAAGATGTGCTGCAGGGGGAACTGGAGGCTGTGAAGCAAGCCAAGCTGAAGCTAGAGGAAAAGAACAAAGAACTGGAGGAAGAGCTTAGGAAGTAAGTTTTAACTGTTGCTTAAATCAGACTCTCCAGAATACCACAAAGGATTACTGGTATAAGTCCTTAAGCAAATTGCTGCTTGGTGAGAGTGAAGTGCCCATGCTGCGTTGTTTGCCTCTGTTCTGAGCAGCCTCCTCCATTTACCAGCCTGTTATACAAATAAGACCAATTTTTTCCTCTCTGTTTTGTTTTTGTCGGTCATGGGGCTTGAACTCTGGGCCTGGGCGCTGTCCCTCAGCTCTTCAGCTCAAGGCGACTGCTCTACCACTTGAGCTCCACTTCCAGTTTTCTGAGTGGTTTATTGGAGATAAGAGTCTCACAGACTTTCCTGCCCGTGCTGGCTTTGAACCGTGATCCTCAGATCTCAGCCTCCTGAATAACCAGGATTACAGGCGTGAGCCACTGACACCAGGCTTTTTCCTCTTTACTTTGATGTAAAAAAACTTAGAACTGCTCACATATCTTTAATAACAAGGACATTAGAATTCATTTTTTAATATATATTTTTATTGTAAAGACACTGTACAGAGGGGTTACAGTTACATGAATAAAGTAATGAGTGCATTTCCTATCAAGCATTGTTACCCCCTCTGTAGTTTGGAATTCATTCTTTTCCTTCACCTCGATTTCTTTAAGACCTATTGTTTGCTGTTGTTTGAGATAAGGTCTCATTACAAAGCCCAGGGAGAGTGGAACTTGCTTTGCTTGTTGTTGTTTTGAGTGATAAAATAATATTTTTTCCAAATTGAAGGTGGCTAACTACTGTCTCTCTAACGATAGTAAAATAATCCTTTAGTCATAGTTAAAACTCTTTACTCTTTCCTTATTTGAAAAGATGACTTAAATTCAAATAACATGATTTTTGTTTTGTTTTGTTTTGTTCACTAGAGCTCGTGCAGAAGCTGAAGATGCCAGGCAGAAGGCAAAAGATGAGGATGATGTAGGTTTCTAATTTGGGACTTCTTTATACCTCACTGTGTTTTGATACTTTGGGGAATTTTTTCTAATAAATTTTTGAATAGATAACTATTATAAGGCTCTAAAAAAGACAGCAGACCTGTTTGAAAGAAATGGGATAGCTCATCCTTCCACATGGTATCGAGACAATATCACATTATGAATATACCATCCAGTTTCAGAACTAGAACGTTATCAAACATGAAAACTACTATTTCCTCACATCCAAAGAAAACTATGATCCTTTATTTATCATTTGCAAAACTTAAAGAATAATTTTATCATACCAAAGAAATATGTCCATTTATATATGTACAATATATGTACACACACACACACACACACACACACACACACACACACACACACACACACACACACACACACACACACACACACACACACACACACACACACACACACACACACACACACACACACACACACCCTATTACGTATGGTTTTCCTGTTTTATCTCACCGTTAGGGTCTGGAGGTATTGCTTTGTGGTAGAATACTTGCATGTTCCATGACCTGGATTCAATCCTCAGCAGCACTAAAAAGGGGGAAAAAATTATTTATTCCTCAAGTCTTTCTTCTTTAACTGGACAATATGTTTTCTAGATTTACCTATGTTGTAGTATTGTATAAGTTTATTCATAATTCCCATTATATGAATATTTTACAATTTATCTGTCCTCTTGTTGATGAATATTTAGGTTGTTTTCAATCTTTTATTGCCACAACAATAGTGTTAAGAACATTATAGTAAATGTCTCTTGATGTGGAGACTTGTGGAGTTTTTTTCAGAACACATAAGTATTAGTGGGATTGCTGTGTTGCAGAATTCAGGTCCTTTATTATTTGTTTGTGTTAAGTTTTTTTTTTTTTTGGTCTGGTCGTGAGGCCTGAACTCTGGGCCTGGGCGCTGTCCCTCAGCTCTTCAGCTCAAGGCTAATGCTCTACCACTTGAGCCACAGTGCCACTTCCAGCTTTTTTTTTTTTTTCTGCTTATGTGGTGCTGAGGAATCGAACCCAGGGCCTCATGCATGCAAGGCAAGTTCTCTACCACTGAGCCACCTTCCCAGCCCAAGTTTTTTTTTTTTAACTGTATTTTTTTGTCTTTTCTTTTTTGGTACTGGGGATCGAACCCAGGACGTTGCACTTGCTAGGCAAGCGCTTTGCCACTGAGCTACATCCCAGCCCTGTGTTAAGTTTTATTGAGAGAAGAGGACAAGTTCTGTGTCTGGAGGACAAAGCTGGGCTTGCTGAGGGCTATAAGCACAGCTTTAGTCTCACTGTTACAGACCTTTCAGCTTTGATCCAAAAATTTATATGTTGTTTTCAACAAAGCATAAGAAGGAAGCAAGAGAAGGAATTTAACTTGGTGTTGTCCCTTTGGGTGCTCTGAGCACTGTGTATCCTCCATACTCACATCCTGTTCTAAGGATAATTCTAGCTCATGCAGTGTTCTCTGTAATCTACTGACATTTAAGTCAGTCTTACAGTTGAGATCCTTGGTAACTAAGTAATAAGTTCTCCATTTGTGCTGGTGCCTGGGTGTACATATAGTTGGGTAATTTGAGATAAATGAATTCTTTCTAGAACTAACTTATACCAGTTTGTGAATGACAATTATTATAAATATGAATTTAATAATGTTAGAGCAGTGTTCCAAGTAAAACTTATGAAAACATTGAATCTGTATAGATAACAATTTTTGGTTCTAGTTCAAAGTCTTCTCTTATTTTTTGTAGTTCCTTTATAATACATTTATATATCAGTGTTTATATTCAGAAATTAAACTGCCTGCCCTTTTTCAGCCATAAGTAATAATTGTCTGTTCATTTTACATCTATTAGATTCAAAATTAAGAAATATATAAAAACCTAACATACTGATTAAGTCCAGGATTAACAACAAAACGTATATAAACTCCTGCATTGATTTGTCATCATATTGTATTGTAGAGTGATATTCCCACAGCCCAAAGAAAGCGATTTACTAGAGTAGAAATGGCGCGTGTTCTCATGGAGAGAAACCAGTATAAAGAAAGATTGATGGAGCTTCAAGAAGCTGTTCGATGGACAGAGATGATTAGGTTTGTACAAAGAAGTACCCTGGTGTTTTGTTAATATTGTCTCATAGATTATGTCCCTTTGTTCTAAAGTAGATAGTCCTGCCTTGAGGGTCCAAGCCACTTTCTCTGTTCTCTAGAAGAGACTTTCTAAAGTAATGCTTAGAACAGGATTAGAGACACCCAGAGACTGAGTGTCTTTTGGAACAGTATTTGAAAAATGTTCCCATGACCTGTAAAAGGAAATTTTTCTTAGGAATGATGGTAATTTTTCAAAACAATATTGAAGTGTATATACATTCACATTGTCAGTAAAAGATTTCATCTACAACATAGGAAAGCAAATCATTTTTACTATCTTCCTATGAATTATATTTGCTTGATTTTTTTCTCTCCTATTCATAAAAAATATACCTTTCATTGACATCTACTGAATTGTATTTAAATTTTTTTATTGTTATTATAAGGGAGATATACAAAGAAATTACAGTTACAAAGTCAGGTAAAAAGTATGTTTCTTTTTGGACAATGTCACCCCTTCCCTCGCTAATTGTCTTTTTTTAATATGTATTAATTGTACACATTAGTGAAATTCAGTATGTTCTGTCAACACATGCAATGTAGTGTGTACTGATCAAATCAACTTTTGTATCCACCTTCCCCACCTACCAGACTCTAGTAATAGCTATACTACATGCAAACTGACTTTTTCCCCCCATGTAAGAGAGAATAGGGGATACTTGTCTTTCATTAGATTTTCAGTCTCACTTGGTGCTGCCATCTAATGGTCATTTGCTCAGCAACAGTATTCCTTTAACTCAGAAGGTGCTCACATAAAGTTTGCAAATAAGTTGCCAACTAACTAGTTCACACACACACACACACACACACACACACACACACACAAACTAGTTCACACACACACACACTCACACACATATATATTTTTTAATTTTATTTTTTTTCCATCAGTCAAGAGGCTTGAACTGTGGCCCTAGGCGCTGTCCCTCAGCTCTTCAGCTCAAGGCTAGCTAGCCTTTATCACTTGAGCCACAGGGCCACTTCCGGTTTTCTTAGTGGTTTATTGGAGATAAGAGTCTCACAGACTTTCTTGATCTGGACTGGCTTTAAACCATGATCCTCAGATCTCAGCTTCCTAAGTAGCTAGGATTACAGGCTTGAGCCACCAGTGCCAGGCTCACTTATATTTTTTAGTTTGGATTGTCATCAGATTTACTAGTAACAGTATACATAGTTACATCCTTTTCAAGTTTATAAACTTATTTTTTTTTAATTTTGTTTTATTGTAAAGATGCTGTACCGAGAGGTTACAGTTACATGAGTGAGGCAATGAGAACATTTCTTGTTGAGTATTGTTACCCATCCCTTGTTGTTCTCTCACTATCCCTTCCCTCCCCTGCCTCACTCTCCCCCCATTCCATCCAAAGTTGTCAACTTCATTTCCAATATAGCTTATTTTACTTTGGTCAGTTGTGGGGCTTGAACTCTGGACCTGGCCACTGTCCCTGAGCTCTTCAGCTCAACGCTAGCACTCTACCACTTGAACCACAGTGCTGCTTCTGGTTTTCTGGTGGTTAATTGGAGATTAGAGTCTCAGGACTTCCCTGCATGGGGTGGCTTAAAACCATGATCCTCAGATCTCAGCCTCCTGAGTAGCAGGGATGTGCCACCAGTGCCCAGCTTTTAACAGTTTTTTACTAATCACTGTCATCCTAGGGTGAAGTATGTAACATATTTTGCAACTTGCTGTCATTTTATTTTCAACAGCTCTGGAGGAGATTAGTATTCTAATCTTCATTTGTTGGACAAGAAAACTAAGCTTTAGTAAAGTATGTCGTCCCCCACCCCCACCCCCAACTGTCATGGGGCTTGAGCTCTGGGCCTGGGCGCTGTTCCTGAGCTCTTCAGCTCAAGGCAAGTGCTCTACCACTTGAGCACCACTTCCGTAAAGGATATTCTTTACTGTAGATTTAATAAATGTGTCGAGTAAATAATAAATGTTTTAAAAACAGAGCATGTAGCCAGACTATATTTTTCTTGCTGTTTTTTTTTGTTTTGTTTTTGTTTTTTTGCTAGTCATGAGGCTTGACCTCCTGGGTATTGTCCCTGAACTCCTTTTTGCCCAAAGCTAGGACTCTACCACTTGAGCCACAGTACTACTTCCAGCTTTGTGTATGTGGTTAATTGAAGATAAGAGTCTCATGGACTTTCCTGCCCGGGCTGTCTTTGAACTGTGATCCTTGGATCTCAGCCTCCTGAGTAGCTAGGATTATAGGTTTGAGCCATCAGCACCTGGCTTCTTTCTGTTTTTAATACTAGAAGCCAAGCAGTAGTCCAGTCAGAAACTAAAAGAAAATGGAAGCTTAGTTTGAACTGTTCATTGAACTAAAAGATGCCTTAATTAGCCAGGCACCAGTGGCTTACCCCTCTAAGCCCAAAGTTCAAGCTCCACAACTGACAAAAAAAAAAAAAAAAAGATGCTTTAATTAGTCCTTAAAATGGTATAAAGGTATAAAAAGGGGCAGGAGTGGGGGGAGCTCTGTAGGGATAGCAGAATCCTTCCTGTGTTACTAAATCAATTTGGAATGTTGAGGTTTTTTTGAATTACTTGTCCTTTTAGTTTCTTCTTTTCTTGTTTCTAAGTCAGTTTGTGGCAATGGAAAAGTTTTATTCCTACGAAAAATACTCATTACAATAGTAGGACTTACATACATGGCTCAAATGTTAGAGCACTTGCCTAACAAACACAAGACCCTGAGTTATAAGCTATTTCATAAAAGCTAACAGTACAGATGATAGAAATTTTTATGCCTTTATATGTAAACAGGTTTTTGTTTTGGTCCCATTCCTGGGCCTCAGGGCCTCATGCTTTTGCTTGGCTTTTGTGCTCATGACTGGTGCTCTACCACCTGAGCTACAGATCCTCTCCCAGATTTTTGCTAGTTATTGGAGATAAGAGTCTTCCAGATTTGTTTGTCTAGGCTGGCCTTAAACTGCAATCCTGAGAGTTTGCTTCTTTAAAACAGTGATTAAGCAGGGAGCCAAGTGGCTCATGCCTATAATCCTAGCTACTCAAAAGGCTGAGATCTGAGTTTGAAACAAGCCTTGTCAGGAAAGTCCATGAGACTCTTGTTTCCAATTAACCATCAAAAAGCCAGACATGGAGCTGTGGCTAGGTTGTATAGTGCTATAGTCTTGAGCAAAAAAGTTCAGGGACAATGCTCAGGCTCTGAGTAAGCCTCCAGACGATCACAAAAAAAAAGAAAGAAAGAATGAAAGAAAGAGTCAGGCACCAGTGGCTCATACCTGTAATCGTAGCTATTCAGGAGGCTGAAATCTGAGGATTGCAATTCAAAGCCAGCCTGGACAGGAAAGTCTGTGAGACTCTTATCTCCAATTTTAACCACCAGAAAACTGGAAGTGGCCCTGTGGCTCAAGCGATAGAGTGCTTACCTTGAGCTGAATTCCGAAGGACAGCACCCAGGCCCAGCGTTCAAGCCTCATGACCAACAAAAAAAAAAAAAAGAAAAGAAAAATCAGTGTGATGAAAAAGATATGCTCTTTTTATCACTTTAGCAGACTCATGGTAGTCAAAAAATTTCCATGCTGAATGTAATCATTGACTCTCCTCTACAAACTTCTTGAATCTTTTGTTCTTCAGTTAGAGAGCTAAAACATCTAACTGGTAGCATTTTTCTTTTTGTTTTGTAATGTAGAGCATCAAGAGAAAATCCAGCCATGCAAGAAAAAAAAAGGTCAAGCATCTGGCAGTTGTAAGTACATTAAGGGTATCAGACAGCACTTTGAGACAAGATCATAATCAATTTATTTTTTTCAATTGGGAGAAAATAGCTAAACTGAACTTCTTCTTTTTGAATATAGTGTACCAACTGGGTAAGGCTGTTCTTGAGGACCAAAAATATATTCTTGTAAGCTGCATCGTGCTGGTTATGCATTTGGTGGAATCCTTTGCTAGACTAAGTAAACCCTAATGAGAAATTCTTTATAAAGTTGACAGTTACCTAGCTCCTCATTACTGAGTTACTACTGTTTGAAGGAACTTCACAAAGTGAGAATGAGAAATTTAATGTTGGTAGGATTTGATTAGTATGAGCATATTAACCTTGATTATGTTTGTGTGAGATGTAACTATGGTTAAAACTTAGCATTTTGGGGTGAATCGTAAAATTTTTTAAACTGGATATGAAAGTTGTTATATAAATGAGCTTAATCAGAAAATACATAAGATCTATATTAACTTGGTAATGTGTGTTGTAATACTTCCTTATAATAGCTTCTCTTTAGAACTGACACACTAAAAGCTTCTGTTCAAATCACGTGACCAAAATATTACTGCTTAACAACTGCTTTTATTGCTCCAAGTAGGAGCTAGCTAAGGTTTATTTTGTTTATTCAATGGAAGTTCCCTGTGCCCAAGAACTTCTCCCTTTCATTATGGAAATTGCTAATAAAGGAAAGGCATTTGGCATAAACCCAGTAGTTTCTCTTTTTCCAAGTCTGAGTTTGGTTGTGAGTTACTGCTAAGGCTTCAGTGTATGGCTACAAAAAAAAAAAAAACCTGCCTTTGCCAATTTCTAACCCATTGCCTTGTAAAAGCACTTTGGATTTCCCCCCTGCATTGCTTCGGACCAAACCCAGGGTCTTGCACATGCTAGATAAGTGCTTTACCGCTAAGCTACATCCTCAGTTCTGAAGTTTCCTTGAGCATACAAATTTGTGGATAATCATGAATTGTTCCTGTGGATGTGCTAAGCACACATATTTCTTTTCTTTTAAGTTTCAGCAGACTTTTCAGCTCTTCTAGTAATACAACAAAGAAACCTGAACCTCCTGTTAATCTGAAGTACAATGCACCCACCTCTCATGTCACTCCTTCTGTCAAGAAAAGAAGCAGCACTTTATCTCAGCTCCCTGGGGATAAGTCCAAAGCCTTTGATTTCCTTAGTGAAGAGTAAGTATTTTCCAGGCTAATGGTCTTGCCCCAAGTAAATTAACAAACTAGAATTTTCTTGCTCCTTATCAGATCTCTTTTAAGGAATTAGATTCATCTATAAAGAAACATAGCTACCTTTAAGTAAATGATTTGCAGCCAATACTTTTTCGTGAAAATTCTATTTCAAAGTTCTTTTTTTTTGCCAATCCTGGAGCTTGAACTCAGAGTCTGGGTACAGTTCCTGAGCTTCTTTGGCTCAAGGCTAGCACTCCAGCACTTGAGCCATAGAGCCACTTCCTCCGGCTTTTTGTTTATGTGGTACTGAGGAATTGATTACAGGGCTTCATGCATACTAGGCAAGTTGACCACTAAGCCACATTCCTAGTCCCCACTTCACAGTTCTTTATTTTTTTTTAAATTTTTTATTGTAAAGATACTATACAGAGGGTTACAGTTACATGAGCAAGGTAATGAGTACACTTCCTATTGAGCATTGTTACCCCCTCCATTGTTTTCCCCCTACCATCCCTTCCCTCCCTACCTTCCCCGAGGTTCTTTTTTTTTTTTTTAATTGTGATTAAGTGATTACATAATTTCCCAAATTTCACAGTATTGTGGAATAATGATGCTCATTTAAAGTCACAAGTTCATTCTACACAGTTCTTTATTTTTTATGCCAGTCCTGGAACTTGAACTCACTGTCCTTGAGCCTCTCTGTGCTCAAGGCTAGCACTCTGTCATTTGAGCCACAGCACCACTTCTGGTTTTCTGGTGGTTCATTGGAGATAAGAGTCTCACGGACTTTCCTGCCCAGGCTAGCTTTGAACTACAATCCTCAGATCCCAGCCTCCTGATTAGGATTACAGGCATGAGCCACTGGCACCCAGCAAGAAGGACTTTTTTTTTTTTTGGTTGGTCATGGGGCCTGAACTCTGGGCCTGGGCACTGTCCCTTGGCTCTTCAGCTCAAGGCTAACACTGTACCACTGAGCCACAGCACCACTTTCGGCTTTTTCTGCTTATGTGGTGCTGAGGAATCAAACCCAGGGCCTCATGCATAGAAGGCAAGCACTCTACCACTGAGCCACCTTCTCAGCCAAGAAGAAATTTTTTGAGTGCTTGATTTTGTACATATTATTATATTGATCAATGTTAATAGAAATGCTGAAGGTATTATTCTTAATAAGCCTTTATTGAAAATGATGTACGTTTCCTTTGTTGTCAAAAAGATTTAGTTGTCTCCTTTAATCTGTTACACATAAGCTATATACATAGGGCTGGTAATGTGGCTTAGAGGTAGAGTACTTGCTTAGCATGCATAAAGCCCTGGGTTCAATTCCTCAGTACCACATCAAAACAAAACAAAACAAAAAGATACATATACAGACTAACCTCTAAAAGTTGGTGAATAAAAATGAGGGTAGCTGGGCACCGGTGGCTCACGTCTGTAATCCTAGCTACTCAGGAGGCTGAGATCTGAGGATCATGGCTCAAAGCCAGCCCCGGCAAGAAAGACCATGAGACTCTTGTCTCCAGTAAACCACCAGAAAACTGGAAGTGACGCTGTAGCTCAAGTGTTAGAGCACTTGCCTTGTGCTGAAGAGCTGAGGGACAGCGTCCAGGCCCAGAGTTCAAGCCCACAACAGACCAAAAAAAAAAAAAATATATATATATATATATATATATATATATATATATATATACACACACATACAGGCGCCCATGTCTCAAACCTGTGATATTAGCTACCCAAGAGGCTGAGTTCTGAGGATCACAGTTCAAAACCAGCTTAGGCAAGAAAGTTCATAGGACTGATCTCCAATTAACTACTAGAAAGCCGGAAGTGGAGCTGTGACTCAGGTGTTAGAACACTAGCCTTGAGCAAAGAAGCTCAGGGACAGAGCCCAAACCCTGGACCAATATTGCCCCACCCACCCAAAAAAAAAAGTATATAGAGATAGATATAGATAGATTTAATGTCTCAGGTGTTACTAGGTTTATATTGTATAGTATCTATAAAATGTCTAGATTTGATAACTGTGGTCTATACAAGTTACTCCATAAAAAAATTTTAAGGTGGCATTAATTTATAAAGCTTAATATACCACATGATCAGTACTCAGTCAAGAGAAAACACTTGAGTAGAGATCTTCAGATACATACTTCATAAAAATTTAAATGGCCAAAAGAAATTACTTTCAGGGACTGGGAAGGTGGCTCCGTGGTAGAGCGCTTGCCTTGCATGCATGAGGCCCTGGGTTCGATTCCTCAGTACCACGTAAGCAGAAAAAAAAGCCGGAAGTGGCATTGTGGCTCAAGTGGTAGAGCGCTAGCCTTGAGCTGAAGAGCTGAGGGACAGGGCCCAGGCCCAGAGTTCAGGCCCACGACTGGACCCAAAAAAAAAAAGAAATTACTTTCAGAATTTTTAATACTTACTCCATAGTTCTGAAGCTTACTAAGTTATTTGTACTTTTGTCTTCTGAAATAAGTTATTAGTGTCAAAATCATTTCAGAATTTTTTTTCCTTTTATATGGCCTATATATGAAACCTGATAGAAATTTGATGGCTGACATTTCAGTTTAATATAACAGGCTGAGTTGGACCCATGGCTCAAGCAGTAGAGTTATCTGCCTAGTAAATCTTATGTTCAAACCCAGTACTAGTACCAAAAAAATATAAGATACCCATCATTTTTTAAAGAAATAACATATTAGGCTGCTGCTTCACTACACAAACTTGAAAACTCCAGCTTTGGTATAACACTAAGCTTTTATAGTCTGAACAAGAAAGTTTGGAGTCAAGTAATTTTTGTTTATTTACATTTTGTTTTTTCTGCGCTACTTTATCAAGAGAAGGGAAATAACTTTTCTATTCATTTAATCAAAAAAAGAAATGTGTTTTCCTTTTAGAACTGAAGCTAGTTTAGCCTCACGCAGGGAGCAGAAGAGAGAACAGTATCGGCAGGTGAAGGCACATGTTCAGAAGGAAGATGGTAGAGTGCAAGCTTTTGGCTGGAGTCTGCCTCAGAAGTACAAACAGGTAACTGGGAATGTGCTGGATGTTTAGGGGAACACATGAGGTGAGAGGAGTATGTGAGGGATAAATAATTTGAAGTGTGTGTCCCAAACACTCACTTAAAGCTGCGCGTACATGTTTAGACAAGTGTAGAGAGGCTTTCTAGCACCCTAGAGCATAAAAAAAAATACCTCTGTACCTCTTAAAGACGCAACACATCTGTGTTTAAATACATATGTGCAAATTAGTAGCTTTTCTGAGCTTCCTTAGTTCCCTCATTTTTTTCCAGTTGTTACTCGATTTTCTGCTTATTTTTCAAATAAAAATGATGAGTCAACCTGAACGTGATTTTCAGAAGCAAATATGGAACAGAGATGTTGCTTATGTCTCAAGGGTTCTATAAGTTCACTTTTGACAGTACTCAAGACCTTGTGCTTTTTTTTTTTTTTTTTTGGGTCCGGTAGTGGGGCCTGAACTCTGGGCCTGGGCGCTGTCCCTCAGCTCAAGACTAGCGCTCTACCACTTGAGCCACAGCGCCACTTCCGGCTTTTTTTCTTTTTGCTTATGTGGTGCGGAGGAATCGAACCCAGGGCCTCGAGCATGCAAGGCAAGCGCTCTACCACTGAGCCACCTTCCCAGCCCAAGACCTTGTGCTTTCAAGGCAGGAACTCTACTACTTGAATCTCTTCTCCAGCCTGGATGTTTGGTGTGTGTGTGTGTGTGTGTGTGTGTGTGTGTGTGTGTGTGTGTGTGTGTGTGTGTGTGTGTGTGTGTGTGTGTGTGTGTGTGTGTGTGTGTGTGTGTGTGTGTGTGTGTGTTCGGGCCTTGAACTGTGTGTGTGTGTGTGTGTGTATGTGTGTGTGTATTCGGGCCTTGAACTGTGTGTGTGTGTGTGTGTGTGTGTGTGTGTGTGTGTGTGTGTGTGTGTGTGTGTGTGTGTGTTCGGGCCTTGAACTCAGGTCCTGAACACACTCTCTGAGCTTTTTTGCTCAAGGTTTGTGCTCTTGCCACTTGAGCCACACCTTTACTTCCAGCTTTTTTTCTGTGCTGAATTGTATATAATAGTCTCATGGACTTTCCTGCCTGGGCTGACTTTGAACCACAATCTTGAGTAGCTGGGATTACAGGATTACATGAGCCACTGCACCAGGCTTGAAATTCACTTTTGATGAGATTTACCAATGATATCTTTTCCATTGTTAGGTAACCAATGGTCAAGGGGAAAATAAGATGAAAAATTTACCTGTGCCTGTCTATCTCAGACCTCTTGATGAAAAAGATACATCCATGAAGGTAAGTAAATTGAAAATTAAAGTGGATATTCCCCCAAACATGAGTTTTGTTTTGTTTTTTTTTTTTTTTTGCTTAAAAATGCTACTTAGAGCCGGGCGCTGGTGGCTCACGCCTGTAATCCTAGCTACTCAGAAGGCTGAGATCTGAGGATTGCGGTTCAAAGCCAGCCCGGGCAGGAGAGACCGTGAGACTCCTATCTCCAATAAACCACCAGAAAACCGGAAGTGGCGCTGTAGCTCAAGTGGTAGAGCGTTCGCCTTGAGCTGAAGAGCTGAGGGACAGCGCCCAGGCCCAGAGTTCAAGCCCCATGACTGACCAAAAAAAAAAAAAAAATGCTACTTAGGGCTGGGAAGGTGGCTCAGTGGTAGAGCGCTTGCCTTGCATGCCTGGGGCCCTGGGTTCGATTCCTCAGCACCACATAAACAGAAAAAGCCGGAAGTGGCACTGTGGCTCAAGTGGTAGAGTGCTAGCCTTGAGCTGAAGAGCTGAGGGACAGCGCCCAGGCCCAGAGTTCAGGCCCCACAACTGGACCCCCCCCCCAAAAAAAAAAATGCTACTTATATAGTGAGATTATATAGCTATATAATATACTAAAAATCTTTATCCACTACCATTAGTTAGTTTAGAAAAGGTTAGAAATTCTAAATATTTTTAGAGAGAAGATGACAGTAACTTTGTTCTCTCCACTCCCACTCCCAACTTGAGAAGCTCTGGTGTGCTGTTGGAGTTAATTTATCTGGTGGGAAGACCAGAGATGGCGGTTCTGTTGTTGGAGCAAGTGTGTTTTACAAAGATGTTGCTGGTTTGGACACTGAAGGCAGTAAGCAGCGAAGTGTATCTCAGAGCAGCTTAGATAAGCTAGATCAAGAACTTAAGGTAAGTATATGATTTTTCTGGTGTAGATTCTATCTGCACTGGCTTACCTCCCCACTATCCTGTTAAAATCAATTTTATTAAGGAGTCAACTTAATCAAATATATATTTGAAATGACCATAGTTGAGTTTTGCTAAATATATACACTTTTGTAACCAATACTACCGAAAAGATATTTTTTAAAAAATAACGTACTTTTATAATTGATCTGGTTTAACTACTACTTTAGTGTAGTTAAAATACTGATGCACAATTTACCCTTCCAAATAAACTAGAAATAAGCCAGGCATCTGTGGCATACACCTGTAAACCTAGCTACGCAGAAGGCTGAGATCTAAGGATCATGGTTTGTTTTTTTTTTTTTTGGGTCCAATCATAGGCCTGAACTCTGGGCCTGGACGCTGTCCCTCAGCTCTTCAGCTCAAGGCTGGCTAACACTCTACCACTTGAGCCACAGCGCCACTTCCGGCTTTTTTCTTTTTGCTTATGTGGTGCTGAGGAATCAAACCCAGGACCTCAAACATGCAAGGCAAGCGCTTTACCACTGAGCCACCTTCCCAGCCTAGGATCATGGTTCAAAGCCAGCCTGGGCAGGAGAGTCCGTGAGATTCCTATCCCCAGTTAATCACCAGAAAACCAGAAGTGGAGCTATGGCTTGAGCTGAAGAGCTGAGGGACAGTGCCCAAGTCCAGAGTTCAAGCCCCCATGACCGACCAAAAAAACAAAAACACAAAAAACTGGAAATAAATGTAAAATGGTATTATTGGGCTGGGTGTCTATAATCTCAGCTATGGTAAATGGAGATTGGGACGACTGAAGTTTAAGGATATGAAGATTGGGATGACTGAAATTTAAGGATAACCTGGAGAAAAGTTAGGAAGATACCACTACCTCAACAATCAAGCTGGGCATAGTGGTATACTTTTATGAGCTCTGCTGTGCAGGTAGGTAGGTAGGATGGTTGCAGTCTAGGTTGGTCCCAGTAAAAAATGTGAGACCCTACTTGATAAACGGGGTATGGTGTAGCTTAAGTGGTAAAGAACCAGCTTAGAAGGTTCAAGGCCCTGATTTCAAACTCCAGTGAAGGAAGGTAGGAAGAAGGAAAGGAGAGAAAAGGGAGTGCTTATCTTTTCTGTGTTAGCACAGCGTTACGAATATTCACACAGAAATCATTTCAAACATTAATTTTCCTTACTGTGACAACCTAGGAACAGCAAAAGGAGTTGAAAAATCAAGAAGAATTATCCAGTCAAGTCTGGATCTGTACTAGCACTCATTCAGCTACGAAAGTTATCATCATTGATGCTATTCAACCAGGCAACATCCTAGACAGTTTCACTGTTTGCAACTCTCATGTTCTGTGCATTGCAAGTGTCCCAGGTAAGAGTGAGCAGTGCACCTCTCTACTGCTCACACCTCTTTCCAGGCAGGAAGTCACTTCTGTACCAGCGTTCATGGAGTTGACCTTCTAGTTGAAGAAGACCAAAAATAAACTAAAAACCATTGAGTAAAAAGATGTTTTCAAGTATTTAATTTGAAGGAAATAAAATAATAGTAACAGAACCAGTGCTCTAGGCACTAATATTATGTGTTCCATTCAGTGTTGCGTATGAAAGTGACAGTGAATAAAGCTAGTTTGAGTTAATCTGCTTTTATTTTTTGGAGGGAAAAAGGCAAGATGTTAGAATATAATGTGTGGTTTATATTCATCCCCTGGCCTCATTTGTTAATTGATTGTATTGTGATTGGCTGTTTGAACACTCATCAAGTTTTCTTATTCATTGATATTTGGACAATAAATTTGGCTATTTGCCAGATTTTCCATTCTTATGATATGAGACAATACAAAATGTACAAAAGTCAGTAAATTCAGATTTATATCTTTAAAAATGAAAAAGAATTGTCTTCTCAGACATTTTCATGGTTTTTATTTGCATTAATTAAAATGTTTTTTTTTTTTGTTTGTTTGTTTGTTTTTTTGGGTCCGGTCATGGGGCCTGAACTCTGGGCCTGGGCGCTGTCCCTCAGCTCTTCAGCTCAAGGCTAACGCTCTACCACTTGAGCCACAGCCCCACTTCCGGCTTTTTTTCTTTTTGCTTATGTGATGCTGAGGAATTGAACCCAGGGCCTCATGCATGCAAGGCAAGTGCTCTACCACTGAGCCACCTTCCCAGCCCCTAATTAAAGTGTTATTTATGTTTTAAGTTAATTTTCCCATTCTGCCAAGGTTAGTTTACATTGATGCTGGCAGCTTGGCAAATGTATATGAGTACCTGTATGTTTCACAACTGTCATCTCAAACCTAAAGTTACTTGGATGGGAAAAAAGCTGCTTATTTGCTTAATTAACTCATTGAGGAACTCTGTTGTCTCTTTTTAGGAGCCCGAGAAACAGATTATCCTGCAGGAGAAGAACTTTCAGAATCTGGTCAGGTGGACAAAGCGTCTTTATGTGGAAGCGTGACCAGCAATAGCTCAGCAGAGACGGATAGCCTTTTGGGAGGCATCACAGTGGTCGGTTGCTCCACCGAAGGTGCAGTAGGAACTGCCACCTCCCCTAGTACCAATGGTGCTTCTCCAGTAATAGAAAAGCCACCAGGTAAACCTGTGCCAACTGTGAGCCTACCCCAGGATGCCTCAATGCGTGCTTATAAATCATAAAGTGACAGGATGAATGAGTTGGAGAAAAGATAGTATAGTGATTATTATGTGAATCATGGGTTTTCAATTTCATAACATAGGGTGAAGGAGGAGGGGGGAGTGGGGTGGAGTCTTTTAGCAGAGGTTTATGCAGAAAACTATTACAGTGGGAAAGCCCAAACTCTGAATGGTTTCTTTTGTTTGTTTGTTTGTTTTTGGTTTTTGGGGTTTTTTTTTTAATGTATTTTACAGAAATGGAGGTGGAGAACAGTGAGGTTGATGAAAATGTTCCAACAGCAGAAGAAGCAACTGAAGCCACAGAAGGCAATGCAGGGTCCACTGAAGATACTGTGGACATGTCCCAAACTGGCGTGTACACAGAACATGTTTTTACAGATCCATTAGGAGTTCAAATCCCAGAAGATCTCTCCCCAGTCTATCAGTCAAGGTATATAGCCTACATCAGTAACTTGGGAGACTAGGTATAGTGCTTAATAAAAAGAACCAGGGGGTTGGAGGCATGATTTAGTTTGGTAGAGGGCTAGCCAGTGAACAAAAGCATCGTATACCTAGTTTGAGTCCCAGTCTTAGTCCCCCCAAAAAGGAAAGAAAGCCAAACACTGGTGGCTCACACCTTTAAATCCTAGCCTACCCAGGAGGCTGAGATCTGAGGATCACAGTTCAAAGCCCATCCAGGCAGGAAAGTCTCTGAGGCTCTTACTTCTAATTAACCACCAAAAAAGCCTAGAAATGGATTTGTGGCTCAAGTGGTAGAACGCTAGCCTTAAGCTCAGGGACACCACTGAGGCTTAGTTCAAGCCCTAGGAATGAAACATACATACACAAATACAGTTTTCACCAGGTACTGGTCATCCTAGCTACTCTGGAGGCTGAGATTTCAGGATCGAGGTTTGAAGTCAGCCTGGGCAGGGAAGTCTATGAGACTCGTATCTCCAATTAAGCACCCAAAAAAGAACATTATACTGTCTTCTCTTCTGTTTATAACTCATTTTCACCCTATTCATTCCCACTCCAGTTATCAGCAAAATGGGGTATCATTTACATTTGTCATTGTTTAGTTTTTTCAGGTGAGCTTAAGTGACTTTTTTCTCCCCAGTACCAGAAATTGAACCCAGGGCCTTATACCTCTTAGGCACACTGTTTACTACTTGAGTTATGAGTTATGCCACAAATCTGTATGTCATCAGTTCTTTTGTTTTCATTTTGTATTTGAGATATTGTCTTCCTACATAGCAAAGGCTGATATTGCACTCAAGATCCTCCTGTTTATTTGCCTCTCTAATAGCTAGATTATAGTTGTGCATCACCTTGAGTGACCTTTTTTATTTAGTTAGCTTTCCTATGTACATTTTATTGAAAAAATAATCAGGCCTGGAAGTGCAAAGCCTATAATAACTTCAACATGTAATAGGCTGAGACAGGAGTATCATGAATTTGAGGCCAGTCTTGGCTATATAAGAAGGCCCTGCCAAAGAGAAAGAGAGAGAGGAAGGGAAATATAGATATAAATATAGATAGAGATATACACATATCTATAGATATATAGATTTATAGGTATATATAGAGAGAGATTTATTTTAGGTTCTTTCTTTAAAAAGTTGGTTACTCTAGGCCCTTTTTATGAATTTGTTTATTCTCTTTCTAGATCTCCTTAATGGAGATCTCTAAACTGGATCCTTTTTCAAAAGTCTTAGTACTTAATTATTAATTCAGGACTAAACATATTTTGACTTTGATAACTTAGTTACATATCTCTAAGTGTATCCTGACAGGGGCAGGGAAGATGGCTCAGTGGTAGAGTGCTTGCCTCGCATGCACGAGGCCCTGGGTTCAATTCCTCAGTACCACATAAACAGAAAAAGCCGGAAGTGGTACTGTGGCTCAAGTGGTAGAGCACTAGCCTTGAGCTGACGAGCTGAGGGACAGTGCCCAGGCCCGGAGTTCAGGCCCCACTACCGATGGGGTAGGGAGGGAGAATCATTTGGAGATAGAACATAAGCAAATTTTAGTTAATATTACAAAATTCCTTTTTTTGTGTGCCAGTCATTAGGCTTAGAAACACTCGCCCCCACCCCCCACCCCCCTCCAGGCCCTGGGTATTGTCCCTGAGCTTTTTTGCTCAAGGCTATCACTCTACCACTTGAGCTCTACTTCAGACTTTTTGATAGTTTAATGGCGATTAGAATCTTAGATTTTCTTGCCAGGATTGGCTTCAATCCTCAATCTCTAGCTCTTATCCTCCTGAGTAGCTAGGATTACACATATGAGCCACCAGTACAAAGTTCTTTAAATGTAACATGTGTGTGTGTGTGTGTGTGTGTGTGTGTGTGTGTGTGCGTGTGTGTGCGTGTGTAAGAGATTAAGAAAAGTCACAGGTATAAGTGGTAGACACTTCTCCCACCTCACCCTAGAAGAATCTGTTGTAAACCAAAGTAACTATAGAGGAGAATCCTAATTTTAGTGTATGTATAAACTGGTTTCTTTGCCATTACTTACTCCCTTATCTATACTTGGAGCCTCCTAATTTGCTAATTTTTCTGGTATAATTGTTCATATATTTAATATAAGCATTTAACATTCACTTTTCTGAAGTTTTATTGTTTTGTTTTGTTTCTGACGGTATAAATTTAAATGTAGAAATATTCAGTCCCTGAACTCTATACCTAATTACATACTCGGCTTTTTTTCTTACACTCTGTCTTCCCAGTAATGATTCAGATGTGTATAAAGATCAAATATCAGTATTGCCAAATGAACAAGACCTGGTGAGAGAAGAAGCTCAGAAAATGAGTAGTCTTTTACCAACCATGTGGCTTGGAGCTCAGAATGGCTGGTAGGTCTCAGTACTTCTACCATGACAAAATCTTTAATCCTGACATTTTCCTTTTGAAAGAAAAACATAAATAAGTAAAATATATAAGTACAAATGCAAACAAATATGAATTAATATGAAGTTTTTTTATTCTGTCGTGGGGCCTGAACTCTGTCTGGGCCTGGGCGCTGTCCCTCATTCTTCAGCTCAAGTCTAGCATTCTACCACTTGAGCCACAGTGTCACTTCCAGCTTTTTCTGCTTATGTGGTACTGAGGAATTGAACCTAGGGCCTCATGCATACAAGGCAAGCACTCTACCATTGAGCTACCTTCCCAGCCCCTGAAGAATTTGTTTGTTTGTTTGTTTTTGTCAGTTATGGGGCATGAACTATGGGCCTGGGTGCTGTCCCTCAGCTCTTCAGCTAGCACTCTACCACTTGAGCCATAGCACCACTTCCAGCTTTTTCTAAGGAATCGAACCCAGGGCCTCATGCATGCAAGGCAGGCACTCTACCACTGAGCCACCTTCCCAGCCCTGAAGAATTTTTTTATACACAAGATTTAAGGTTTTGTTGCAACTGTCTCAAACTAGATTTGTAATGGTTCTGCATGGTAAACTGTATTTTTTGTTCACAGAATGCTCTCTTTATGTACTTAGAAGAGGTAAAGAAAATTTTAAAGTCTGTAATTTACAAATAGAAGAGAGACAAAGTTATTGATATATAGGCTCTCTCTTGGCTTTTTCTGCTCATGGCTGGCACACTATTTACCATGTGAGCTATGCCTCCAGTCAAATGTTTTGCTGGTTAATTGGACATAAGACTCTTGAAGACTTTTTACTGCGCTGGCTTCTACCTATGATTGACTAAGGTGTTTGGCTTCAGAAAGATCTAATCCCAAACACAACTATTTGATAAAATTACTAGAGACTAGAACAAATTACTATGTCTGAAAGCTCAGATGGAAACCAAATCACATGGTTTGTTCACTTTCTACTTGGGTAGATAATCTCAAAAACCTGTTTTTAAACAGTTAAGAAGGTCACAATGTGCTTCCATAGGGGTTCAGTATTATAAAAAAGGAGGTCAACAAATCTAGTGGAACTTTATATATGGACATGAAAATTTGAATTTTATTTAAACCTTATGCCATGAAATATTCTTTAATCATCCCATAGCCATTTAAAAATATAAAAACTGAGCCGGGCGCTGGTGGCTCACGCCTGTAATTCTAGCTACTCAGGAGGCTGAGATCTGAGGATCGCGGTTCAAAGCCAGCCCAGGCAGGAGAGACCGTGAGACCGTGAGACTCCTATCTCCAATAAACCACCAGAAAACTGGAAGTGGCACTGTAGCTCAAGTAGTAGAGAGCTCGCCTTGAGCTGAAGAGCTGAGGGTCAGCACCCAGGCCCAGAGTTTAAGCCCGCGACCGACCAAAAAAATGAAATAAAATAAAAACTGCTCTTCAATTCTAGACTGTACTAAAGCAAGTAGCAGACTAGATTTGTCCAGGACAGGCTGGAACTAACTGATGCCACTAAGTGATATTCTAATATCACCAGCCTCTCAATTTCTGAATGTTTCTGTTTGTTTGAACAGCCTATTTGTCTGACTTGGGCCTACCCTGACTTTCATTTTTGTTTGCTTTCTGACTATTGTGCAAAAGCAGCAGTACTTTTTCCTAAAATTTGAACGTTACTCTTCTTTCCTCTTTGTGATCATTATTTACTATTAGCTGTAAGCAGCACTTGATACTCTCAAGGCCTCACCAATCTTGACTTTCTTCCTGCAGTTTATATGTCCACTCATCTGTGGCCCAGTGGAGGAAATGTCTCCATTCCATTAAACTTAAAGACTCGATTCTCAGTATTGTGTAAGTTTTATTTATTTTTTATTTCTTCCCTTTAAAAGTATTTATTTTGGCATAACCTACATTTTAAGACTAGTAAGTAACATTACGTATATTATGTCTAAATCAATACCCAAGTTTAATTGGTTCAATTGTTTTTAACTTAGAAGAATTAAGAATGAAATTCTGCAATAGAAACTGAAGTACAAAAATTTAAGGATAAGCAAACTCTTGCCAGATTGATTCTTCACTTACTTCAAGGAAAGGATCAATACCTATTAGTTTATATTTGTTTCATTCTTTTTTAGTTTCTGAATATGTCGTTTGGTATATTAGTTCACTGGTCCTTTCTATGTGTTGACTATTAAAGTTCTTGCAGATTGTATTTAATTCCACAGAGTGAACTCTGTTAATTCCACTCAGAGTGTGTGTCTCTGGTTTGTAGAATTGTGTTGGCCACCTGCAATAAGAAGAAGAGTTTAGGCTACAAAGTCAACAACTAATGTACCACACAGACTGTTGATTTGTTTTAGCCAGCAAGTGTTTATAGCATGATGCTCACAGTAAGACAGTGCTTTCATTGAAGTGTTGTGTCAGTGCCTCTTCGCATGGAAAACTGGCCTCTGAGTAGACTGCAGTAATACAATAGTATGTGGTTCCTTCTATGTTCTTCATGGAGGTTCTGAAATCTCTTTTTTTATTTGTAGGCATGTGAAAGGAATTGTGTTAGTGGCCCTGGCAGATGGCACACTTGCAATCTTTCACAGAGGAGTTGGTGAGTGGTTAGGAATGTGTAACATGTACACTGATTTGTTGCTTTGCAAAGCATCTTCAAGCAGGTTGCTTTATTTTGTCATAAAGAAGACACTTAAGAGGACAAAGAGTAAGTTTTATATGAATAATATTTGAATACCCTTAAAGAAGTGTGGGTTTACAGAGTACCTCATATATTTACTCAATTAGGAAAAAATAGGGTATTTTTTCTTTTGTCCTTTTTTTTTTTTTTTTTTTTCCGGGTCAGTCGTGGTCCTGAACTCTGGATCTGCCCCTCAGCTCTTCAGCTCAAGGCAAGGGCTCTACCTCTTGGGCCACAGTGCTACTTCCAGCTTTTTCTGCTTATGTGGTGCTGAGGAATTGAACCCAGGAGCACTGAGACACCATCCTAGCCCCCCCACCTTTCTTTTTTTGTCGATTGTGGGGCTTGTACTCAGGGCTTGGACACTGTTCCTGAGCTCTTTTGCTCAAGGCTAGCACTCTACTACTTTGAGCCACAGCTCTACTTCTGGTTTTCTAGTGGTTAATTGGAGGTAAGTCTCATGGATTTTCTGCCCAGGCTAGCTCTGAACCACAATCCTCAGATCTCAGCCCCCTGAGTAGCTAGGATTACAGACTTGAGCCACCAGCACTTGGGGGGTGGGGGGGTGGTGTGTGTGTGTGTGTGTGTGTGTGTGTGTGTGTGTGTGTGTGTGTGTGTGTGTGTGTGTGTGAAGTACAAAAATTTAAGGATAAGCAAACTCTTGCCAGATTGATTCTTCACTTACTTCAAGGAAAGGATCAATACCTATTAGTTTATATTTGTTTTATTCTTTTTTAGTTTCTGAATATGTCGTTTGGTATATTAGTTCACTGGTCCTTTCTATGTGTTGACTATTAAAGTTCTTGCAGATTGTATTTAATTCCACAGAGTGAACTCTGTTAATTCACACTTCTCAGATTCCCCTTTAAAGCCATTTTTTGCCATCATACACTGGTGGTAAATTGAGAAAATCGGTCTTGAATGTAATAAATTAAGGGATTTGAAAATATCACTCCATAATCCTTATTAGATTTATCATCTAAAACTGATAGCTCACTTTCTACCTACAAGATTGGTAAATAAGGGGAATATTATGAATACAATTACACTGAATTTGGGTTTTAGCAAGGCTTTTCACAAAATCCTTTATCTTTAGGCTTAAAAATATCAGACAGGGGCTGGGAAGGTGGCTCAGTGGTAGAGCGCTTGCCTTGCATGCCAGAGGCCCTGGGTCTGATTCCTCAGCACCACATAAGCAAAAAGAAAAAAGCCGGAAGTGGCACTGTGGCTCAAGTGGTAGAGCGCTAGCCTTGAGCTGAAGAGCTGAGGGACAGCGCCCAGGCTCAGAGTTCAGGCCCCACGACCGGACCCAAAAAAATATATATATATAAATATATATCTATCATATATATATATATATATATATCATATATATATATATATATATATATATATATATGATATATATATATCAGACAGCAACAGGATACCGGTGGCTCACGCCTGTAGTCCTAGCTATTCCAGGAGGCTGAGATCTGAGGATCATGGTTCAAAGCCGGCCTGGGCAGGAAAGTCTGTGAGACTCTTATCGCCAATAAACCACCAGAAAACCCTGAAGTAGTACTGTGGCTCAAGTGGTAGAGAGCTTTCCTTGAGCTGAAGAGCTCAGAGACAGCACCCAGGTCCAGAGTTCAAGCCCCATGACCGACCCCCCTCCAAAAAAAAAATCAGACAGATGACACTTAGGAATTGATAAATATATAAAGATTACTGGTTAGTGATGTTATATTGTCAAAGAGAGTGGGCTCTGCTTTACGTTGTACAGTCTTTTCTGTGTTTAGTGTTCACAATCTATGAGGAAAGTTCTGTTGTTATCCTCATTTTATAGATGGAGAAACTCAGGAACAAAGCACTGTAGTCACCTATTCCGGGTATGTCAATTAGTAATGAAAGGGCCTAAAAAAAAAAAAAAGGAATAATTAGTGATTTTATTTTATTTTTTTGGGGGGGTGCGGTCGTGGGGCCTGAACTCTGGGCCTGGGCGCTGTCCCTCCGCTCTTCAGCTCAAGGCTAGCACTCTACCACTTGAGCCACAGTGCCATTTCCAGCTTTTTTCTTTTTGCTTATGTGGTGCTGAGGAATTGAACCCAGGGCCTCATGCATGCAAGCCAAGCGCTCTGCCACTGAGCCACCTTCCCAGCCCTAATTAGTGATTTTATAAACTCAATCAAAAATTACATTAACAGTATAAGATAGAATTTAAAGTTGAATATGAAATTTTGCTTTTGGGTTCTGAGGAACAAAAGATTTCAGAGGAAAATTATCTACAGGTTGATTGTAAATTCTAGTATGAAGTAGAAGACTCACAGAAATAAAATGTGCAAGTGGGCAATAGAGCCTCACGTCTGTACTCCTAGCTGCGCAGGAGGCTGAGATCTGAGGACTGTGGTTCAAAGCCAGCCCACGCAGGAAAGTCCATGAGACTCTCATCTCCAATAAACTATTCAGAAAAGGCTGGAAGTGGCTCTGTGGCTCAAGTGGTAGAGCACTAACCTTGAGTTCAAACCCCAGGACTGGCAAAAAAAGAAAAAAGAAAGAAAAATTATGAATTATGCAATGCAAGATGATGATGGTCCTACTCTACTTACTAGCCAGACATAATATGCAGTGGGTACCAACAAAGTAGAATTAGGATGCAGGGTCTGTAATCATGGTAAATATAAAACTCTTGCCAAAGATGCTAAGTTTTAAAAGGAAAAGACAATGGAGTTGTAACAAAGTTGCATTGGGCAAAATTGTAGACTAATAGATGGTTGCATGCAAGTGTCATCTTGGATTTGGTAGCATTTCAGATTTCAGCTTTATAGTTTACAGATAAGAGATGTTCAAACTATGTACAACTCCTAAAATATTAGCAATGAGTCACCCTCAACTTCTACTCAAAATCCATCAAAATGCTAACCCTTAAGTCCATTTGTGTGTATGTATGTGTGTTGCTAAGGATTGAACTCAGAGCCTTGCTAGGCAAGCACTTCTGACCTATAACCCCAGCGTTAAGTAAATTCTAATTCTAAAATATTGTTATATGCTTTATTGTAAAGAGAGTCAGCAGACAAAAAAGAAATAACTGAGGTTCAAAGTGTAGCTCCAGCGGTAGAATAGCCAGTGAGCAAAAGCGGCAGATACTGAGTTTGAGTTCCAGTCTAGGACAGAAAAAAGGGTCTGAATAGTCGATGGTAGGTTGGATCAGATAACCTTTAAGATTCTCTTTTGTGCAGTTCATGCAGATATAAGGTGTACTTCATATATGACACTTTGAGTCATGAATAAAAAGTGATATGGTTAACTATAATCTTTCTTATTTTAAAGATGGACAGTGGGACTTGTCAAACTATCACCTGTTAGACCTTGGACGGCCTCACCATTCCATCCGATGCATGACTGTGGTACACGACAAAGTCTGGTGTGGCTATAGGAACAAAATCTATGTGGTTCAGCCAAAGGCTATGAAGATAGAGGCAAGTTTGTCTATATTTTGTGTTTATTGAATATATATCACCCAAAGACCATAAAACTATCATTTTCAGCTTTAGAAATTGTTTTGGGGCACCTCAGTGATATTTTTGGATGTATTAACTTTCTGTTACTTCACCTCTTTTTCACATTCAACTCTGAGGGTAGTAATTGTTTTCTTTGTTTGTTTTTTCTTTAAGAAAGTAGTAGTCACATGTGCAAGTTTACATGTGTCTACATATGTATACATACTTACATTTTATTTGGCTACATGGTTCTTAGTATGTTTAATATGTAAGGATTGGTTGACAGGAAGTCTCAAATTGGCACATACCCATCCTACACAAATTCATCATTATTGCTTAAAAAAACAAAAACTTCCAGCAAGAAAAGCCTAGGTTAAATTTCTACTTCTCTCCTTTCCCAAATCCCATTCCTTTCCTTAAAAACCCTGAGGTGGTTAACCATTTAGTGCTTATTTTCATACTTATTCTTTTTTTTTTTTTTTGGATCCGGTCGTGGGGCCTGACTCTGGGCCTGGGAGCTGTCCCTCAGCTCTTCAGCTCAAGGCTAGCGCTCTACCGCTTGAGCCACAGCACCACTTCTGGCTTTTTCTTTTCGCTTATGTGGTGCTGAGGAATCGAACCCAGGGCCTCGAGCATGCAAGGCAAGTGCTCTACCACTGAGCCACCTTCCCAGCCCCTCATACTTATTCTTTAAATAACAATGTGGATTCCTTTCTGTTTAATTATATATTAGGTCTTTTTTTGAGTGTGTGTGCAAGTCCTGGGGCTTGAACTCAGGGTCTGGGCACTGTCCCTGAGCTTCTTTTGCTCAAGACTAGCTAGCACTTTACTACTTGAGCCACAATACCACTTCTGGCTTTTTGTGTTTATGTGGTACTAAGGAATGGAACCCAGGGCTTCATTCATGCTAGGCAAGCACTCTACCACTAAGCCACATTCCCAGTCCCAGGTCTTACTTTGTATATTGCTTTGCACCAACACAAAATCCTGAGTTCATAACTATTGAACACTGCTGTATAATATTGATGTGCTATTCATTGGTTCCTTGTTCTTATTTATGTAAGGATTTGTTTCAAAAGAAATAAATTTTGCATCTTAGGATGCAAAAGCATCCTAGAAGGAATGAAACTATGTTTAGAAGAACAGTTATATTAAGAAAACAATATTTAGGCTTCTTTAATAAACTCTGTATTCAGAAATATTGTTTGTTTTTGCCTTACTGCATTTGAATTCAGGGCTTTGCGCTTGCTAGATATAGATACTCGATAGGCACATACCCAGTCCTTTTTTGCTTTAGTTATTTTGAGATAGGGTCTCCGTTTTTTGTTGTGTTTTGTTCTGGTTTTTGTCCAAGTCTATACCTGGACCTTTATCTGCCAATTTTATGCCACCCATCATAGCTGGGATGAGAGACACAACATACCCAGCTTCTGTTGAGATGGAATCTCATGAACATTATTTTTCCTGGCTGGCCTGGAACTGTGATCCTTCTGATCTCCACCTCTGACGTAGCTAGGATGACAGGCATGTGTCGCTGCCCCCAGCTATTGAGTTAGAAGGGGTCTTGCAGATATGCCTGGTTTTCCTCCAAACTCAGTCTTCTTGATCTCAGCCTTTCTCAAATAGTTAGGATTTCAGATGAGCCACTGGTCACAGCTGCTTAATTTTAGAAATAGGACCTCACTTTTTTTCCCAGCTTCTCCTAGACTGCAACCCTCCTAGTTATGCTTCCCACTATAGCTGAGATGACAGGCATGTTCCGCCGTGCCCATCTTTGCTTCTCCTGTTGCTATGGGAGGTTCTTACAAATTTTTTATCTGAGGTATATGTCAACTTCAGTCCTCCCAATCTCAGTTTCCTGAGTAGATAGGAATACAATACAAATGTACTGTATAGGAATCCTATACTTGGCTTACACAGCCACCATGTCTGGCTATATTAAAACTTGACTTCCTGGGAAACAAAAGTAATTTTGTGATTGGACGTCTCTCCTAGAAATCATTTGATGCACACCCGAGGAAGGAGAGCCAAGTGCGGCAGCTTGCATGGGTCGGTGATGGCGTGTGGGTCTCCATTCGTTTGGACTCCACACTCCGTCTCTATCATGCACACACATACCAACATCTGCAGGATGTGGACATTGAGCCTTATGTGAGCAAAATGCTAGGTAAGCTTCCAGAACCTTTTCTCTGTTCTAATTATGTTTATTTATTAATTATGTTGTTTATTCTTGTTTATTTCTTTTGTAATGGGACAAACACTATCACTGAGTTATATCCAACCCCTCCTGACCCCTTTTCACTTTTAAATTATCTGAATAATCTACCAAAAAAGGTTGCCCTAAGAATAGTAAACTCTTCTCACTGAAAATCCTGAGTTAAATACTCCATAGTATCTGGTGGAACTTGGGTATACTTCTTTTTTCCTTTTCTTTTTTTGTTTTTGTTTTTGTTTTTTGTTTTGTTTGTTTGTTCTTGGGGATTGAACTTAAGGCCTAGGCTGGCTTCAAACCACAATCCTCAGATCTCAACCTCTTGAATAGCTAGGATTATAGGCATGAGCCTATAATGGCACCCTGCCTGCAAATATTTCTTTCTTTCTTTCTTTCTTCCTCAAATCTAACCCATCACTGTTAATTCTGCCAAGTCTAAAAATACCTTAAGTCAATTACTACTTTTTGTTGGCTATTCTCCCCCTAGAAAGGGTGACTGTCCTTTCCCTGCTAGATAAACTTGTGCCTCTTAACTGGGTTCCCTGTCTTCACTCTAGTCTGTTGTCTGCATAGTAACAAGTGTGCAAAAATTCACTTGCCTTAATGAGGTCATGCAAACTACTCTTTTTTTTTTTTTTTTTGTCGGTCGTGGGGCTTGAACTCTGGGCCTGGGCGCTGTCCCTCAGCTCTTCAGCTCAAGACGAGCGCTCTACCACTTGAGCTACAGCGCCACTTCCGGTTTTCTGGTGGTTTATTGGAGATAGGAGTCTCACGGTCTCTCCTGCCCGGGCTGGCTTTGAACCGCGATCCTCAGATCTCAGCCTCCTGAGTAGCTAGGATTACAGGCGTGAGCCACCAGCGCCCGGCTAATGCAAACTACTCTTACTGCTTACTTTCTTCTGCCCACATTGACCCACCCCTTTCCAGACTTTCTTATGTGCTATATCCTCTGCCTAACAAATTCTTTCTCATCTTTTCTTCTTAGCTCTCAGATCATAGCCCATAAAACATATCCAGAACAGACCTTTGTTTCAGTCTTATACTTTTCCTTCATGTGTTTATTAATATGATCATTACCAGTATTATGTGATTCTTGTTGATACCATGAAGCCCCTGAAGGGCAGGGATGTCTCTTGTCTTGTTCTCCACTGTATTTTTAGCACCCACTTGTGTGCTATGTAACTATTAGGGATGTCATAGAGGATTCCTTTTATAACAAAAGGTTGAAGCAGATCAGTGTTTTTAACCTTTACAGAGTCATTGCCCTTAGAGACTGACCATAGCTGCTCATGCTCTTCATATAATGGTGGAAGTGAAGTCTCCTTCCAACACTGGCTCTGTGGTCAGGCCCTCAATTCTTGGCTTGAACTCTGGGCTTGGGTGCTGTCCCTGAGCTCTTCAGCTCAAGGTGAGCACCCTACCACTTGAGCCACAGCACCACTTCTGGTTTTCTGGTGCTTAATTGAAGATAAGAGTCTCTCACAAACTTTCCTGCCTGAGCTGGCTTTGAACTCAGATCTCAGCCTCCTGGGTAGGATTACAGGCATGAGCCACCAGCACCTGGCAGACCCTCAATTCTTACAAGTAGAACTAATGAAGGACTGATATTGTTGTCTTAAATGTATTATCTGTTTTGTCAGAATTCCTTTCAAATCCCTGAAAAATACTGTCAATTATGAAAATTTTTTAAAATAGATATGTTTGTTCTTGCTAAATTATTAGGATGCTCTAATATTCTAATATTTCTAAGCTGTTTAGAGCCTATGTGTATAAACAAGTAAAATGTGTAGGTTTTGTTAGAAAAGATTTTTTTTCATGAAAAGAAAGCCAGAGCTTCATCAGCTAATAAAATTCATCAATGCATTTGTTTTCCCAGTCTAGTAAATTAGAAGTTTGTGCTTTGGTTTGGAGTTGCAGTACCTCCCTCTGACTGATAATGTAATGCCATCCACACTTAAAATTTTCTTTTACCTTTAACCCGGACTTAGCCAATAGGTGATAAAGCCAAGTAAGAGTTCACTTTGAGGTTACCTTCCTTCAGCAGATATTTTTTCTCTGTTGTATTAAAGCTGCTACTCTAATGGATTTTGAATCTAAAACACTGCTTCTGACTTTTTAATAAAATGTTCTCATTCTTCCCTCTTTTACAGGTACTGGAAAACTGGGCTTCTCTTTTGTAAGGATCACAGCTCTTATGGTGTCTTGCAATCGTTTGTGGGTAGGGACGGGAAATGGTGTCATTATCTCCATCCCGTTGACAGAAAGTAAGTATGCTTCTAAATAACTGTCCTGAGACAAATAAAATGTCAGGAAGTAATTGTATCTAGAATTCAGGAGGAAGGAATTGTATAGATACTGGCAAATCTGTGGTAACTCAGAAATTCATATTAGTCTTTGACTCTTCCTATGAAGTTTAAGAATGTCAGAACCACCATTCATAATTCAGTGTTCTTCGTAGGAAGAGTTCTTTTGCTCAATTCAGGAATCACAACCCCATTTCATCTTTCAAATAAAAAGGGCGAAGTCTTATTTTTTTTTTTCAGCTCTATTATACCAGTATCTAGAAACACTACCAGTTATCCTGTTAGTCATCATAATTTTTATATCTCCTTAAAAACTGGCTTTAGGTTTTCCACTTACTACATTTGAGGTTAAAAGTAAGTTGTAGGAGAGATTTTTCAGAAGCTAAGCAAGACTTCCTTGTACTAAAGATAGTAATCTATTCTCTGTGTGAAAAGAGTATGGTTTATTATTTTTGTGAACAAAATGTATCTTTCTCATGCTATATTCCATTACATTGATCATCCATGAAGTGTTTTTGTTTTGTAAAATGCATGGGCTGACATTGTTCAAGATGCACTGTACTCATAATCTGATTTGCTGAATTGAAACCCCTTTTCTTAAAAAATAAATTTTAAAAATGCAGGGACAGGGGCTGGGAAGGTGGCTCAGTGGTAGAGTGCTTGCCTTGCATGCATGAGGCCCTGGGTTCAATTCCTCAGCACCACATAAGCAAAAAGAAAAAAAAGCCCAAAGTGGCACTGTGGCTCAAGTGGTAGAGCGCTAGCTAGCCTTGAGCTGAAGAGCTGAGGGACAGCGCCCAGGCCCAGAGTTCAGGCCCCACGACTGAACCCCTCCCAAACAAAATTAAAAATGCAGGGACAGGGACTAACATAGAAAAAAAAAAAAACCCAAAATCTCATAATAAAAAGATAATACTCAAGCCAGGCAAAAAGAAAAAAAAGCCCAAAGTGGCACTGTGGCTCAAGTGGTAGAGCGCTAGCCTTGAGCTGAAGAGCTGAGGGACAGCGCCCAGGCCAGAGTTCAGGCCCCATGACTGAAACCCCCCCCCCAAAAAAAAAAATTAAAAATGCAGGGACAGGGACTAACATAGAAAAAAAAACCCAAAATCTCATAATAAAAAGTTAATACTCAAGCCAGGTGCTGTTAGCTAACATCAGCAGTCCTAGCTACTCAGGAGACTGATATCAGAGGATCATGGTTCAAAGCCAGCCCAGGAAGGAAAAAACTCTTATTTCCAATTAACTACCAGAAAAGCCATAAGTGGAGCTGTGGCTCAAGTGGTAGAGTGCCAGCCTTGAGCAAAAGAAGCTCAGGGACAGTACCCAGGCCCTGAGTTGAAGCCCCAGACTCACACCAAAAAAAAAAAAAGAAAGAAAGATAATGTTCACCTTAGAATCTTTCTACACACATACACAAAGAAAAAATACTATAAAGAGAAAGCTTAGCAATCAAGAAATGCACCACATCAAGTTCTCAGGGGTTTGAAGAGAAAGCTTAGCAATCAAGAAATGCACCACATCAAGTTCTCAGGGGTTTGGTTCACTTTTACTAAAACGGCTTTAAAATTAGGGAGGAAACAAAATCATAGTAAAACATTGTCAGGTTTTTTTGTTTGTTTGTTTTTTGGCACTGGGGGTTTGAACTACCACTTGAGCCACTCCTCTACCTCAAATTGCCCTTTTGAGCAGAGTTATTTTCTAGAGGTCTTGGTAAGAACTTACTGCTTGGTATTATGCCAAGTTGGACCCTGTTAATTTCATTAGGGGCCAAATAGAGGCTGAGAGTGGTGGCTCACAGTAATGCTTCTCCTCCCTGTCATGCCCCTCTCCGTGTCCCCTTTCCTCCTTTCTCACTGTAGCCGTAATCCTCCACCAGGGACGTTTACTGGGGCTGAGGGGTAAGTGCAGATCCTGAACCAAGTCTGTTCTCCCTGGCTTCTCACAGACACTGTGAGGCTGTCCCCTCTTCTCTAGAACCCCCTCTTGAATGTTCTTCAGTGTCACCCACTGGCAGTCAGCATTGCAGCAGATTTTTTTTTCTTTTAACATTTCTTATATGGCCACCAAATGCTCAGCAGCTTAGTCTATTTATCATCTTTCGTTGCAACTGAACTTTCTTTCAGACTTGTTTTCTCTCCAGTAAAAACATGAGACATCTTTTAAAACTGCCATTAATCTACATTATTTACTCTTGTTACCGATCATGTTTCTTTCAACTCACTTACCTGTGGATGGGGGATGTTTTGTAAGTCTGGTCACTCCGCAGTAATCCAGCAAACCATTGACCTGGAGTAAATGAGAGCTACTCTGTGGTGTTGGCTTTCCCTGCCCCTTCAAGGGACTTAGTCTTATCACAAAAGAGAAAAATATACTCAAGTGCTCTAGACTATATAATAGCTAGATTCGTTAAATGAGGACTGAAAAACAAAAAAACTACCCAAACAGACAAACCGAACATTCAAATGTTTTCTTTTGTTCTAAAAAACTAATAGATGTTTTAAAACATAAGCTTAGTTATTGCTAGACTGGCAAAATCCCCTACTCCATTTACTGAAGTACTTAAAAATAACTAGCATGCTATGTCTTTTTTCCAGCTTTGCCTTGAATTGGCGTTGCTGCCCTTGTGTTATGTCAACTGGCTGTAGCTTTTAGATGATGTCCTAAGGATTAACCAGTAACCTCTTACATCATTACTATTTTCTGGAGGAAAATACTTGGTATTTAATTTTTCTATTGCAGCAAATAAAACCTCAGGAGCACCAGGTAATCGTCCTGGAAGTGTAATTCGTGTCTATGGTGATGAAAACAGTGACAAAGTGACACCAGGGACATTTATTCCCTATTGTTCAATGGCACATGCACAGCTTTGTTTCCATGGGCACCGGGATGCTGTGAAATTCTTTGTGGCAGTCCCAGGTGAGTTAGATTGCTTTGTTGTGGTAGTCCATGTAATCCATCTCTCTTCTGTCTTCCATTGCTTTACTGCTAAGTGCTAGTATCACAGGTGATCTCAATATACTATACAAAAGAAGCTCTGTATTGAAAGTATGACTAAAGTGCTATAAGGTATTTTTTCTTATGAAAAATGATTTTCTTTTTCCTTCCAGAATTAAAATTTTTTGGGTATGATGATACACACATGTACTCTCATTACTTGAGGGGTACAAGCAGGATTATGAAAGTTTGAGGCCAGCCTGACCTATGTAGCAAATGAATAAACTGGGAGAGAGTGACGGAAGCCATGACATTGCTCAAGAAAGAATGCATTCACCTAACATAGGAAATGGCAGCCCTCTGTATCACCTTAATAATAACTTTTTTAATTTTTTTTTATTGTGAGAATACTGTACAGAGGGTTTACAATTACATGGGCAAGATAATGAGTACATTTCTTATCAAGCATTGTTGCCTTCTCTTTGTTTCCCCTTCCCCCCCTCCCCCACCAAAGTTGTAAAGTTCATTTTTCAACATAACGACTTGTACATCTCATTGTTGCAATGGGTCCACCTGTATCCCTCGTTAAACCCCTAGTTAAACGATTTGTTTTTGCCCTTCCCCTCCACAAATTATACCAACATCAAATATAACTTTTTTTTTTAAGTAAATAGACCAGGTACTTTTGTCTCACACCAGTTACTCAGGAGGCAGAGATCTAAGTATTATGGTTTGAAGCCAGCTTGGACAGAAAAGTTCATGACATTCTGTCTCCAATTAACTAGCCGAAACACTGGACGAGAAGTGTGGTTCAAGAGGTGGTAGGCCAGCCTAACAAGCATGAAGCCCTGAATTCAAAGTCCAGTACTGCCAGAAAAACAAATTCAAATTAGGCCCTTATAACCTTATGGAATTACTTTCTGATAATACAGAGAGTTGTCAAGCATTCCTGATGCTTTGGCTGTGCGTTTGATATATTTACCTTTTTATTTAACTCAGAATATTTTCAGTATTCCCTGTCTTCATCAGTGACAAATAATACTCACTTCTGCTTCTGTGTATACTAGGTCAAGTCATTAGCCCACAGAGTGGCAGTCCTGGCACAGAGCTAACAGGTGACATAGCAGTGTCATCCTCTCAGGAGTCCAGCAGCCAGACACCTGTGAAGTCTATGCTTGTCATCAGTGGAGGAGAGGGCTACATCGACTTCCGGATGGGTGAGTCGTTGCTTCTGGGAGCTCAGCTTCCACTGTGATTGAGGAGGTGGATCTTCACCCACAATGAATGAGAAACTCAGATAATGATGCCTACGTACTTTCCTTAAAATTTCTGGGAAAAAATTTTTTTTTCTTCTTCCTGTTACATGTGTGTATCTATATAAATGTATGTGTGTGTCTATATACACACAGAAGCGGCAAGTCTGGAAGTGGAGTAGGGAAAGAACAGTGTGTGTAAGCTGTAAATCACTGTGCAGATACAGAGCTCATTGATTTAAAAGATACTAAATGGTTGTAAAGAACGTAATACTGTAGATCAGTGACAGATACTTTGTTTTCAATTTTATATTTTATTTTCATTTGTGTGTGTGTGCACACTCGTGTACTGGTGCAAGGGCTTGCACTTGGAGTCATGTGATCTTGCTTGGTTGAGCCTCACCTCCTTCTGGCTTTTTTTTCTTTCCTGATTAGAGATAAGAGTCTCAAGGATTTATCTGCCTGGGCTAGCTCCAAAGCTCAATCCTCAGATCGCAGATCTCCTGAGTAGCTGGCTATAGGTATAGTTACATTGTAAGCACATGTTTATATTTAAGTTGAGAAAATGAATTTTGCCCTGAACATGTTGCTTTCTATATTTTGACATTGCTGTGAGAAGCCCGAGGGGGAGGAGTGGAGCTACTAGAGAAACATGCATATATCCAGGGTTTTTATCTACTACAGTTATTCAGCCAATCTGTGTGTGTATACTTTTTTTTTATTTATCTTTTTGTCCAGTAGAAGTCAGGTGGGGGTACATCACATAATTCCAGTAGATCAATGGACTACCTTTGTTTCCTCGGGTATACATTTTTAAGATTCTGCTGAAGAATTCTTCCCACTAGATAGGTTTTTATAGGCTGTTCCACAATAGCCCTGTTGTGCACAGCAGAAGTAAGTGATATGTGCTCGTGGGCAGGAGGGTCCTTATGCCTGTGCTGGGCCCTGGAGAGTGGGGTCTGTGATCAGGACTTGTGCCCTGCAGAAGGTCCTGAAGCCCACCTGTTACCAGGCCTCTTCATTTCTCCATCTTCATCATGAAGATGTGTGTGGCAGGAAGTGAGGGTTGCGGGGGGGGGGGGGGGGGGGGGAGGGGGGGGGAGAAGAGGAGAAAAGCCTAGGATAGCAGGTGGTGAATATGCCATCTTACAGGGTCACCATTTGAATTTATTTATTTTTTTTTGGTCGTGGGGCTTGAACTCTGGGCCTGAGCGCTGTCCTTCAGTTCTTCAGCTCAAGGCGAGTGCTCTACCACTTGAGCCACAGCGCCACTTCCGGTTTTCTAGAGGTTTATTGGAGATAAGAGTTTCACAGATTTTCCTGCCTGGGCTGCCTTTGAACCGCAATCCTCAGATCTCAGCCTCCTGAGTAGCTAGGATTACAGGCATGAGCCACCGGTGCCCAGATACAATCTGAATTTCTTACGTTTAGATGAGTTACCTTTGAGAACTGTCATTATGTTAATAAGCATGAGTTATTTGATTTTAGTTATTTGCTATGCTACCTTTTAATGTCTGCATATTCAATCTCAGTCTTTTTGTTTTGTTACAGTTGTTGTGCCAACCTTGGGGCTTGAACTCAGGCCCTGGGCATTGTCCCTGAACTTATTTTACTCAAGGGTAGCATTCTACCACTTGATCCAGAGCTCCATTTCCAGCTTGGGGGGGGGGGGGGGCGCGTAGGATAGTTTATTGGAGATAAGAATTTCATAGGTTGTGTTTGAACCATAATCCTCAGGTCTGGGCTGGGAAGGTGGCTCAGTGGTAGAGCGCTTGCCTTGCATGTATGAGGTCCTGGGTTCGATTCCTCAGCACCACATAAGTAAAAAAGAAAAAAAACGGAAGTGGCGCTGTGGCTTAAGTGGTAGAGCACTAGCCTTGAGCTGAAAGCTGAGGGACAGCGTCCAGGCCCAGAGTTCAGGTCCCACGACCGACCGGACCAAAACAAAAAACAAAAAAAACATAATCCTCAGGTCTCAGCCTCCTGAGTAGCTAGGATTACAGTCCTGAGTCACTGGTGCCCAGTTCAATCTTACTTTGAAATAAACTGTCCATTTTGAAGGAACACAGAATTGAATACCTTTGCCTTCTTAGCTTTCAATTTCTGTTGCCATCAGTATGAAGACATATTATGATGACTTCCCAGCGTGGTACAGTAAAGTAGCCTTTATCAGTGTAGTGAGAAATGAACTTCTCAGAAGTCAGATAGTGGCTTGAGTGTATATGGGTGAAGATCTGCATCCTGGTATTGGCTTCCACTATGTTCTCTGCAATGGAAATCATATAAGCTTTGTGCCTCTTATTCATGGCTAGCAATGAGCACTGTCTGATTTATCTCATTCTCTGTGGCTCAACCTAACCCAGTCTCCTTCTTATCCACTAGGTGATGAAGGTGGAGAATCAGAACTCATTGGAGAGGATCTTCCACTGGAACCTTCAGTCTCCAAAGCTGAAAGGAGTCACCTGATAGTGTGGCAAGTGATGTGCGGCGCTGAGTGATCCCCTAGGAAACAGGCAGAGACGGGGAAGCATCTCTTCTGCATGGCTTATTTTCCCTTTTCCTCTTAATTTAATGCTCTTTTTGTGAAATAAGTTTCACCACATAATGTGTGAGCATTTTTTCCTGTTAACTTTATATTACAATATCTGTTTTTACCATAACAATACAGAGGAACTAGCTATTTTACTGCACCAGTGTTATAGGCAATTTCAGTATGTTGTGAACAAATCAAAGAATGTTTACTTTCTGCAAACTGGTGAATTACAGAAAGCAATCCAGATGTGGTTTACTCTGCCGCAGTCTAATGTCACTTACTTCATTTGATGGAGTCACTTTTTAGCCGTCACTAATAATGGAACTAATGGAAAAACTTTAAAATGAAGTTGTACCATGACATACAATAGTAGAGTTTTCCCCAATGTATTATAAAATTGACACACACTAACACCAGATTGATTATCAGGATTTATCTAAATGTCCCAAGAGGGCTAAAAGCTAATTGTAAATTACTTAACTTTCACTTTCAAAATTGACAAATCTTGTTTATATGGTATATAAAACTTTGTTTTCATCAGGTTTTGGGGGGTTTTATATTAAAGGAATTAAGACTACACTATTTAAATAAAAGTTTCCTGTTTTTCTCTTATTAGAGCTCCCTAAAGTATATGAGGCCTGCTTCTCTGAATATCCGGATTTGTTTTTAGATTTGTTTCATCCATTTTCATACTGATACATTTAAGAAGAGGTTTATTGTTTAGAAAACTTAAAAAGATATTCTGGGAAGCTCAGAGAACAGTTTAAGTACTGGAAGGTTTTTTTTAAAGGAAATTGTGTTTGTGTCCCTTTTAACAAAGGATGGTGGTATTCCATTCCGTTTTTTTCCATGTCTGTGGACTGTTCATGGGCTGCTTTTATCTGTTAATGAAAGTAAAACTGCCATTAACAGAGTGGTGATAAGAATCTAGCCCAACCAGATGAATCCAGAATTTGAATTGGAAATTTATTTTCTTTTGTTCTATCTGAAAATATCAAATTGTACTTGGTATTTTGGATGTAAATAACACATTGAAGCTTTTGCACTCTCTTAAGCTCAAGAGCCGCCTTCAAAGAGAAAAAGTATGTCAGGAGGGAGACAAAGCCAAGATGTCACAGAAAAAGTCAGGGTGGACATTACATCTTTTCACTCACAACGTCCATTTAAAAAGTACATTAGAGTCTGGGTTTAACTGATGTTTAATCATTTTTTAAACCATAATGTAGTTTTTTCCCCTTCAAGCTTCCTGAAAATGTTTGATTTATCATTTCTTATTCATTACTCTGTGCAAAGCTAAACATAAGTTTTTCTACTATTTTAAGTTTATTAACTTATAGAAACATATTCCCAATCATATCATTGGAAGGTCTGCTTCAAAGAAAAGAAAGCAAACATAGGTCTTTTAATTGTCTAGCATTCTTAAGTACCAGGGATTTTTTTTCTGAACTATTATGCAAAGATGCCTGTAAAAAGAATGTCAGTGACTCATGCATATATCTAATTAGATTAGATTATAAAGTACATGGGGTTTAATGAGCCCAAGGAGACTATAGGACCCATTTGGCCGCATGTTGTATAAGCAATTGTATACACAATAAGGTTGTGGTCACTGTATGTTTTAGAAGGGAAACCTGCTTTGGTAGAGCTATATTTACTGGATAATTTTGTGCTTGAGCTGTGTAGTCACTTTTGTTCAAGGCACAAAATGTTGGCCGCTTTGCCATAGCTTGTTCTGTCTTCATTTTAAACCAGAGCCATTTTTTTGGCAAAAAAAAAAAAGCATTATGACATTTATTGGAAATGCTGTATAAATTAATAAGGACACCAAAGGATTTGGGAATGTTTGTCCCAAGAAGGAAGTGTCCTAGAGTCAGACTACTCCTGTCCAGAAGCCTTCCACACGTTTGTATGACCTGATGTAATTTAGGAAATCAGGAGCTAAAGATGAAATGAGAAAACTTGCAATAGTTGTAATTATTCTTCTTAAACTTACAGGGACATAAGTTTATAGTTATTTTATTCAAGGTTGTCAGATTATCTATGGCCCTGTTAATTAACTTAAGGGACTAGAAAAGACAAGAAAGCCTGTACAATTTGTTCTACAATTTGTTGCTTATGTTTGTAATTTCATTTTAACCATTTTCTACTCATTACTTCCCTTCCCCTTTCCCCAATAACAGGTTTATACTTTTGTAATGTTGTCTTGGTCAAGGTGGTAACCTTTGGTAGAAATGCCAGAATGTAAGCTTCTTGCAAGCTGCAAAGGGCATATAAACTGCCTTAGCTACTGCATAGGGCAGAAAGGAGGTCTGAGTATCTCATTGCCCACATAAAAATTTCATTTTCTACATGAAGACATCAGGAATACTGAGAATTTTCATTTTGTTACATCTGGATTATATATGAAGTCAAACCATATAAAATTATCAGTGTTTGCCCATTGCTGATCTGCACAAATGGCAACCTCATACTTACTATAAAGTCTCCAGGAGGCAGAGGCAGAGGAAGAGTATTTTCTAGGAACTGAGTTGTAAGAGTGCTTTTCTGTAACTTGGCTGGATCTATATTGTTAAAATAGGAAAAGATTTCTTAAAAGTTATAGCTTGTTGCTGAATGTTGGTGGCTCATGCCTATAATCCTAGCTACTCAGAAGGCTGAGATCTGAGGATCATGGTTCAGAGCTAGCCTGGACAGGAAAGTCTGTGAGACTCTGATCTCCAATTAAGCACCAAAAAATGCCAGAAGTGGAACTGTGGCTCAACTGGTAGAGTGCTTGCCTTGAGCAAAAAAACCCAGAAACAGTGCCCAGGCCCTAAGTTGAAGCCACAAGACTGGCACACACACATACACAAAAAGAGCTGCAGCTTGTTGAGAGTCTGTAAGACATTTTAGCACAAAATATGCAGCACAGGACTTCAGATGATGTGTGTTTGCATAAGAAAGGGTTAAAATGCATTCCTTCTCAAAGTTGCAGTATTGATCCTTTCTAGTAAAAGCCTTCCTAAATTTAGGAAGATACTTTGTGACATAGGCAGCCTTAATAATAAAACAAATTGTCTCATAATGTTAACTTTCCTGAAGAATGTGTATCTCGCCCATCTCTTGGACCTGAGTATTTATTTCCTATGAGTATTAAAACCATTACCAAAGGACTCAGCCGGGTCCAGGGTTCTTCATAATTGATCATGTTGAAAAAAAGACTGGTTTGATCCCACTTTATAACCTGGAAAGAGGAGATAAAATTACATACGGAAATCATAAATGCTTTTCTAACAGGGTTATGCTGTTCTGTAACACTAAATGTTTTTTCTCTTTCTCTTAAAATTTGTTTTATTAATTTTGTCCTACATTCTCAATATATGAATATGTTTTAACCATTTATGTTTTAAAGTTGTTTTTTAAAAAAAATCCTAGATATCCAGAACTTTACTTGCCTCTAAAAAAAATGGGTTCTTGAGCACCCCACCTGCTGTCTCTTAGAGGCTGAGGCTTCATTTCTGTGAGCAAAAAGCTCAGTTAGCAATGTAGTTACTTCAGTATTTATTTCTATTATGGAATCCCTGGGGTTCGGAATGTAACTTTGTACATGAAATATATATAAATATGTATATGAAACATGTATGAGTGTTTTTTTAACCTTTCTTGGGAGTGTAAACATGGTTTCCATCTAATATTCTGCCCTTGCAAACACATCATGGCTGAAGGTCAAGAGTAGCATTTGGCCATGGGCCAGAGGTGAGCAGACACTTGTCTGCTTGGCTCCGCATTAGATGAGGTCTGGTCATGGACAGGGGGCTCTCATGCCAGGTAACAGCCAAGGTGAGGTGGGCTGCTTGCCAGATGACTTAAGTGGTAAGAGGCAGCTGCAGCATGGATTTTAATGACCCCACGAGCTTGTGATCCGCTTGGCTGAGAGAGCAATATTCTGGAAGGAAGGATAGTTGTAAGGCTAATCATGTGGAGGTCCAATATGAATCCCCACTCAGTGCAGTGGTATTTGGTGTCTTGTCTTTGGTTATGCCTTCAAGAAAGGCGGGGCAGGATGTAGGGACAATCTGGCTGCAACCCCATTGATCACCAGAGTTGATTCGGCTGATCTGGCTGGCTAGGCAGATGTCCACTTCCACCTTCTCGACTCCATGTGTGTCCCTCCCAACACAGAATTCTTGTTCAAAGAGGACAACCATCCCTGATAGAGGAGAACCAACCTTTGGCCAAGGGTATACAAGTAACTACACTCCCCTGCTAGAACCTCCAAACATGCTCTCAAGAAAAGGGGGCAGCCAGGCGCTGGTGGCTCACGCCTGTAATCCTAGCTACTCAGGAGGCTGAGATCTGAGGATCGCGGTTCAAAGCCAGCCTGGGCAGGAAAGTCCACCAGACTCTTTTTTTTTGGGGGGGGGGGGTTGTGGGGCCTGAACTCTAGGCCTGGGCGCTGTCCCTCAGCTCTTCAGCTCAAGGCTAGCGCTCTACCACTTGAGCCACAGAGCCACTTCTAGTTTTCCGGTGGTTTATTGGAGATAAGAGTCTTGTGGGGCTGGGAAGGTGGCTCAGTGGTAGAGCACTTGCCTTGCATGCTTGAGACCCTGGGTTTGATTCCTCAGCACCACATAAGCAAAAAAGAAAAAAGCCGAGAGAGAGAGGGAGAGAGAGAGAAAGAGGAAAGAGGGGCACCAGGGCACAGGGAAAGACATGCCAGGGGCATAGTAGCAGGATGGCCCATCTGCTATGGGCACAGTTATCTGTCCAGTGAGGTACAGGATGCTTTAGGATGCTCACTCCTACTTTGCTCTTCTGTGCTGGAAACTGATCAGAGATACTCATTTTGGTTGTGTTAGGGCGCCAGCCTTATAACTGGAACTGTAGTAGCTTGTGTGGAACCAGCCTCAGGCCTCCAGTGTTCAGTGTGGGTAGAAAAGCACTGGCCATTGCAAGGACTCGTCTTTTTCTTTTTCAGCAGTGGTTAATTGTTAAGGAAAAGTTTAATAGATTTCACAGACTGCCATAAATTAATGTGATTTCATTCTAAATTCATTTTATTTAGGGAGACAGTGGTACAGTGAGAGACTGTGAGCCTTCATTCTATCTGGGGCTTACCCCAACTGTTGCTGTAGGGGCTATGTTAACATAGTTCTTGAAACCACATTCTGGCAAGGTCAGAAACTGGCACATGTGTGGCACATGTGGTGTTTGGGAGGACGCTATGCTGGTATCTTTGAACTGGAGGCCTCCAGTGCGTCAAAAGGGAAGGTGACTGGGCACTGGTGGTTCATGCCATTATCCTGAGATTTGAGGATCATGGCTCAGAGCCAGCCTAGGCAGGAAAGTACAAAAGACCATCTCCAATAAGCTTCTTTTTAAAAAAAAAAAAGTGCTGGAACAGAGCCCAGGCCTGAGTTCAAGCCCCAGGAAGGACCAAGATGATCCAAAAGCCATGACCCTGGCTCTCACCCTCTGATTCTGTGACCCCGCCTTTCATTCACCCAGATAATAACAATACCTGGTAGATAGGATCAGACTACTTCGAATTCCAGTTGCTCAGAACAGCATTGTACAAAAATGAGCCTGAAACTTTAGCTCCTATATTATCACAGTGGTTTCCACTCACAGATAGGGAAAAAAAGAAGTTATGATTTGCTTTGAGGCCCCAGAGGAAAAGTGAACAAAATTAGCTCTGGATCTGAGAAGATATTCACTTGCAAGCTGAAGTTTTCACGCCAGCCAGGAGAAGGCGGTATAGCCAGAATCACCCAGGAGCCATTTACCATGTCTTATTCCTCATTCCTCTCATCTTGGGAGTGTCAGACTCCACTGGTGTTTGGCAAAACAGTTACTGTGATGAGATTGTGATCATTCCATTAAGAACATCTGCTTAGAAGAATGAGAGCAGCCCAGCTGGATCCCACATATCTGTTTGCCAAACAGCACAAAGCTCCATTCACTCTTCACCAGTTACAACCTGCACATGGTGACCCGCCAGCCTGCCACCCCGGGCTCAGCATCAGTCTTCCCTTTGATTCATGAACATTGAAGATTGCAAGACTTTGAACTTACTGCTACATTAGAAACTTTAAAAGTATTTCATCTCCCATGAGCCTGTATTCACTTGCCAAGACTATTTTCCCATGGCTTTTCATAAGGAAAAAAAAAAAGACAAAACTTTTAGTTATCATGCATAGCTTCATTTTTATAACATCTAAAGATTGTTTTGCTGCAGAGAAAGCCCCTTCGGAGAATGTTACCATTGTCAGGTGATCCAGAGGCCTGGCTAGAGGAGATGCCTTGCCTATTACTAAACAGTCCAACTGAGACGAGAAACTAGATGATACAACCAGATTAACTGGATATTGGAGAGTATTACAGGTGTGAGGGAAAGGACAGTCTAAAGTCAGGAGAATGGGTTAGAGCCGTGGATCTCCCAATTTTGTAACTCTTAGGCTTTAACTTTTTTTTTTTTTAAACCCTTTAACTTTAGACTTTACTTTTCACTTTCCTTACTGTGAAGCGAGAATAATATCCCAGCGGGCTCTGGGATGGCTAAGGGAATGTGTGCGCTGGGCATGTGACTGGGGGCTTTGGAAGTTCCCAGGTGGCAGGCACATGCAAATGAACAGGAAACTCTCAAGGAGATTAGGCTGGTGCTGGACATAATCACAGAAATGGTGGCAGGTATGCAGGATGCCAGTGGCTCTCACCTGTAATCCTAGCTACTCAGGAGACTGAGATCTTAGGATCACAGTTCAAAACTAGCCCAGGCAGGAAAGCCTGTGAGATTCTTGTCTCCAATTAACCACTAGAAAACTGGAAGTGGCTCTATGGCTCAAGAGGTAGAGCGCCCACCTTGAGCTGAAGTAGAACTGTGGCACAAGTGGTAGAGCTCCAACCTTGAGCAAAAAAGCTAAGTGACAGCACCCCAATACCAGCACAAAACAAAAAATGGTCATGTATAATCAGGTATATTGGTTGTACATACAGAAGCACGCAGTGAATAAGTGATACTGGCATACTGTGCACTTGGCAGTGTGATTTTTTTTTTCAAAATTAAAAACAGTTGGCTGTGATGCCTGGTGAATGTTGAATATTCTTATTTCCAGGCCCTGTCTGTCCTAAAAATTATGAGTCCCAAGGAATGAGAATCCCCTTGGGCCTGTCAGATTCCTTTCTTTGTTGCTTGCCCCTCCCTAGTTTAAAGGAAAGTAAAAATGAGATCAAGACTTAATTTCATTCTTATGTATGCACACTACTTCAAGGTGCACACTGAAGCATGAAAGGTAAATTTGAGCCAGGCACCAGTGGCTCATGCTTGTAATCCTGTCTACTCAGGAGACTGAAATCTGAGGATTGTGGTTTGAAGCCAACTCCAGCAGGAAAGTCTCAAAGATTTATTTCTAATAGAGAAAAAGCCAGAAGTGGCACTGTGGCTCATGTGGTAGAGTGCTAACCTTGAGCAAAAAGGAGCTCAGACAATGCCCACGCCCAGAGTTCAAGCCCCAGGATAAGCAAAAGAACAAAAAGGTAAATTGGATATTTTTAGATACCATCAGGGCGTCTTATGACCAGTCAGTACATATAACTAAATAAACATTAATATGCGCATTGTGTAGAATGGTGGCTGTGAGGGTTGCATACTGGCCACATGATATGGAAGTCCAGCTTTCCATCTATTCGGGATATTGGCTAGACATCTCAGATGCAGAGACCCTCAGAGCACAGAAATCTTTGAGAAGCTTGATTTTCCTCAACAGCACTATCACAGCGATGTTCTCCTAGGCGTGGGATTGTTGCAGAGGTATCACTGCACAATTAAATACGTATAGCCTTTCTTCTCCTTGGCTGCCCTGTGTTTTGTTTTCTCATTGTCCTTTCTCATCAAGCTTGCCTTCCCCCCACCTGTGGCTTGTCCCAGACAAGTATGAGTGGTTACTTTGAGTTCCAAATCCAGAAGTAAGTTTTCAGCTGTTTGCCTTGTGCTGCATTCTGGTTTGCTTTGCTTTTATGCAAGCCAACTTTTACTGCCAGGGGTGGAGAACCTTTTTTTTTTTTTCTTCTGCCAAGGACTGTGTGGGTATAACAACCTTTGCAGGCTATATAGCAATTATCAATACGGGAAGGAGGAACGTGGAGGCCTCTGAGAAGCGTACACATCTGCCCCTTTCATGCTCCAAAAGATTTTGTGAGACTCTTCTACAGTCTCAGGCCTGACATTGTCTGCCCCTGTACAACGTCTACACTTCCATCTTGAAGAACATAAGGGTCTCAGAGGCATCTCGAGCACCTGTCCTCCTTAGACTCAAGTCCCGACGATGAACAGGTACTGAGCAGGCATCAGAATCTTTGGAGAGATGAAGCTTAATTAGAGATGATCCTCAGCTCCTAATTCCACCCACCTAGAGCAGGAAAGGAGAGCTGCCACTCTGAAACAGCCCGCTCTGCTCCCTTTTCAACACAAGGTGGCGCTATATGGACATCAGCTTTCAAATGTTAGCACCCAAAGGCTTCCTCCTTCCACCTCCCTTGCCCTGAACCCCACTGGGTTGCAGACCCCAGCATAGCAGTCCAAACCAGACCACAGAGGACACCACAGGTCAAACTATGGATAGGCAAGTATGTTCACTTTGTCAGCTGACAAGCTGGTACAGGAGAAGAGCTGTTAACCTGACATCAGAGATGGGACTAGAAGAGAAGGGACTCAGCTCGAAGCCTTTTTTCCTAGGCCCTGGTTCCCCTCATTTCTGCCTTTCACCCTGACCAGGGAAGACACCTTTTTTTTTCAGCTCTCACCAACATGTCCAGAGCCTGGGACTGGTGCTGAGAAAAGCAGGTTTTGAGAAACATTGGCCCAGGGGATTAAAGAAGGTTATTTTTGAAAGCATCTGTACCACCAGTTCTGGTCTTTGAAGGTGCAGAGGAATTGCTGCTGCTGCTGCCGCTGCCGCCTGTGAGCAAGTCAAAGGAAATGTCACGGAATCCGCTTAGTGAGTTGCTTCAATGGAAACTTCATCCAAGGCGGATCATAAACAGGAGTTACATAACTCAGCGGGTCACAGCACTAACTAAGCCCTTTATAGGCCATCAGTCCACATTTATTTCCTGGGTTTTGTAACTACTGCTGAAGAGGAAAAAGGGAGGAGCTGGGGGCGGGGGGGGGGGGGGGGGGAATCTGTGTGCCTGGACTAGCCCTCCAGGACCACATTCCCCTCCTCCACACCTTGCAGAGGCCCCTAAGTACCAACGTAGACATGGCACCTCCTGCCAAAAAGCTCACGCCCTCACCCATGCTTCTCTGGTCACCATAGCTTTAGACTGGTCATTTTCTCTCTGGTCCTCAATGTTCTGTGTTGTAAAATGACAAGGCCTCGGGCTGGACTGGATAGGATACTTTGATTTTGGCAGTACTGAGCTTTGAACTCAGGGCCTAATGCTTTGCTACATAAGCACTCTATCCCTTGAGCCACACGTCCCCAACCCTTTGGGCTTCACTTACTTTTCAGCCTGGACTTTGATCCTCCTACCTATATAGCCTTTTCCTGTTCATAGCTGAGATGTGACCACATGCCACCACCCCTAGCCTAGTGACTAACATGGGAGGGTCTCAACCGCATTTTCCTTGAATTGTGATCTTCCTGATCTCTGCTTTCCAAGTAGCTGGGATTACAGGCATGAGCAACTGTCCTATTCTCTAGGATATCTTCCTGCCCGATGATTCTAGTTGGAGCAAGAGGTGGACTGGGCTTGTTCCCCACTGCCCACATTAGCTGCAGAGGCTGGGATATCCCGTTGGGAAGAGGGAAGAGCAGATCTCCTCACACAGATGGGGCAGAGGAGGACCAGTCCCTGCCAAGTGGGGTGACTGACTCATTCTGGTTCAGGGAGGGCAGAACCCCTCCCCCTGGTGGGTTTGGAGCTGGGGAGCACAGGATGAAGCACCCTTACTGCCTCCCCCAGAGCCTCTCCACACACAGGCCATCACAGATGAGCTGAGGAAGTAGACCGCCACAGCCAGTGGGCAAGGCCTGGAGGAGGGCCGCCTCAGCAGGCTGGCCACCATCAAGCCAGACTGCCCCGCACCCATGCCCCAGGCCTCCATCCTTGCCCAGCCCCTGGGGAACAGACATAGGCCAGCCGCTCCTCCCCTTCGCACTGCCCTCTGCCAGCCCCACCGACTGAGGTGCTGGGCAAAGCTGGTAGGGAAAAAGGGAAGGGCCAGGGAAAGCCGGAGGCGGGGAAGATGCCGGAGTTTGGGGGAATGTCAGGAAAGCTGATGGGAGCTGGCTTCAGGGGCAAGGCTGTGGGGAGCCAAGCCAGGCATCTGGCCCCCTTCTCTGAGGGCCCTAGCCCAGCTTGCGGGTCACCTTTGACCAAGAGCTGAGGAGAACAGGCCTGGGCTGCCCTTCACCATGCTGTGGCTCAGCAGCTGAGAGGCAAAGGCAGAGCAGGAACACAGGATTAGGGGGTGGGGGAGGGCAGGTGCAGCCCACCCACCCAGCTTGGCAGCAGGGCTGTGCTATAGAAGGAGAGGTCAGATGGGTACCACACAGGAGACAGACATTTCCAAGCCAGGCACCTGGTAGCTCACACTTGTAATCCTAGCTACTCAGGAGGCTGAGATCTGAGGGTCACCGTTCAAAGCCAGCCTGGGCAGGAAACTCCAGGAGACTCCTACCTCCAATTAACCACCAGAAAACTGGAAGTGGCGCTGTGGCTCAAGTGGTGGAGAGCTAGCCTTGAGCTGAAGAGCTCAGGGACAGCGCTCAGGCCCAGGGTTCAAAACCCACAATGTACAAAATAAACCAAAAACCATTTCCAATACAAACAAGCACGCGGCCCCCAAGAAGAGACTTCGAGCCTGGGGCTCTGAGCCAGTCTCTGTGCCTGGCTTCCCTTTCTTTCTCCTCCCTGGCTGTGCCTGGCCTCATGCTTTCCCACAGCCACCTGCCTGCTTGTCAGAGATGGCAGCAGGGGTCCGGGGCCAGCCTGGCATCCCCACTGCCATGTCCTCGTTCATCCATCCAAGACCCACAGTTCCCTGTTCCTCTGGGACGCAATATACGCACGGGGGCTCAGGGGCCCTGAGGGTCAGCCTCCTCTGCTTGGTGAATGGCCCAAACAAAGGCCTCGGTTCAGAAATTTTCAGAGTGAAGGTCGGAATGTGTGCCCACTCCTGACATTTTCCATGTCCCAGGCCTTAGAGAAAGAAGGTCCCTGGCAACCGTGGGCACCTGCTGGGCGCCTTTGTGGGTTTCACTGTTACCTCTGTGTGTGTGTATGTGTGTGTGTGTGTGTGTGTGTGTGTGTGTGTGTGTGTCTGTCTGTCTGTCTGTCTGTCTGTCTGTCTCTGTCTCTGTCTGTGTTTGTGTCTGTGTATGCTTGCCAGTACTAGAGCTTGAACTTGGGACCTCATGCTCTTGCCTGCTTTTATTGCTCAAGGCTAGCCTTTTTCCTAGTTCATTAGAGATGAGACTTTCTTGGATTTTTCTTCTCAAGCTGGCTCAGATCTCAGCTCTCAGGTCTCATCCACCCAAGTAGCATTACAGGTGTGAGCTACCAGCACCCAGCTACAGTTACCCTTAATAGGAAGCCAGAGCTTCCCCCAGGAAATAGGGCCTCTCAGCTTCAGGTGTGGACATCGAGGACCAGGTAAGTCTTCATCAAGTGGTTGTTGTGTGCACTATGCTAAAGAGCCACATCCTTGGCCTCTTCACTAAATGCCAGGAGTACTCCTCTGTCCCCAATGTTTTCTTGTTTTTTGTTGTTGTCGGTAGTAGTGGTGGTAGTTGTGGGGCTTGAACTCAGGCCCTGGGTGCTGTCCCTGAGCTCTTTTGCTCAAGGCTAATGTTTTACCACATTGAACCACAGCTCCACATCTGGTTTTCTGGTGGCTAATTGGAAGGAGATAAGAGTCACGAATTTCTGCCTGGGCTGGCTTTGAACTGCAATCCTCAGATCTCAGCCTCTGAGTAGCTAGGATTACAGGAGTGAGCCACCAGCACCTGTCTGATCCCAATTCTGACAACAGAAAATGTCTCCAGATGTTGCTAGTGGTCCCTGGGGCAGAGAGGAGTATCCCTGTTTGAGAACTCATCTTAGACAACAGATGTCCAAAAACTCTAGGATGGGCCCAGTTTGATTCCAACCAACTGGTTTGTTTCCACCCTTCTTGCCTCTGCAAGTTGGGGTAAAAGTCCCCTTTGAAAATTGTAGCTATAGCCATCTTCCTAGCCGTTAAGAAGCTAAGGCAGCTGTTAACTTCAGAGAACTAGCCGGGCATAGCTACTGAGGAAGCTGAGATCTGAGGATCAAAGCCAGCCTGAGCAGAAAAGCCTGGGAGACTCTTTATCATTAATTAACCACCAAAAATCTGCAAATGGAGCTGCAGTTCAAATGATAGAGCTCCAGCCTCAAGCAAAAAAAAAAAAAAAGGGACAGTATCCAAGACCTGAGTTCAAGCCCCAGTAACTGCACGCGTGCGCGCACACACACACACACACACACACACACACACACACACACACACACACACACACACACACACACCAACTTTCAGGGAACAAATGGATTCCAGGTCTTTGGTCTTCATATGTGAGCAAGAAAATGTCAAGAACATCTGTCTACCCGCAGTAAAACACACCTGGACCACAGTACCTCAGAGAGCTGAGTCAACCTGGGCCTCTCTTGCCATCTAAGCGAGGGACTGATGGGTAGGGATGAAAAGAGACGGATGCAGGGATCCAGGGTAGGATGGAGGAGGTCTCACCGCATCCCTGCATGCCCTGTAAGCAGGGTGAGCCTCACTGCCCACCTTCCCCATGGGCTGCCCTCACGCAGCCTGCTGGAGATGACCTAGACTTGTCCCATCCCAGAAATATTTCCTGTGGCCTAGTGACCTCAATACCTACCCAGATGTGCCCTCGGGGGAGGTGGGTGGATGAACTCAGAGACTTTTAATGCTGGTTTCCAGACTGTGTTGGTGAGGGCGGGGGAACATGAAGACTTCCAGGAACTTCCAAGTCCCTGGCCTCTGCTACCGTGGTAAAGACACCGAGAATTCAGCATTTCTGCTCTCTTTTATGTACAATTAGAAGCAGGATGGCTGCAGGGATGAGCTCTATTAATTCAAATGTGTTGAGAACACGCCATTGAATCCTTATGCACTTAATGTACACTTAATTCACACATAGCAGCTGAGACTCAGGGAGGTGAAGCAACTTGCCTCAAGTGGCACAGATGGTGAGTAGGGTGTTGTGTCACATGCCCAGGCTCGGCCCTTGGGCAACCCTGTTGAGAATATCAGCAAGTAGCTGACTGGCTAGGCTGTGGCAATGCCCATCCAGACAGTCTGCAGACTGAGGAGGGGCAGGGCAGGGCAGGGCAGGGTGCCCAGCCCAGCGGGGAGAGGTTGGAGATGACGCTGAGGTTTGGAAACTCTGGGACAGGGCGGTGGCCTGCTATTAATAGAAACTGGGAAGTGGGGAAGAGTAGGTTCGGGGCTGGGAGCTGAGGAGTTGACCCTGCGTTGCTAACAGGGAGACATTTCAGCTGAGGTCTAACAGCAGTTCAATTAGGAAAAATTAAGACCTACAACTGATCCCCTTACCAAAATCAAATCCCCCAAGTCGCTGGCCCAGGACGGGTAGGATGCCGGCCCCAGCCCACAGCTCGAGTTCAAGTCCTGCACTGACCGCTGGGGGTCACCACTGGTGCACAGACCTGCTGGAGCTGCCAGGGTGTGCCTGCCGTGCCTGGCTTGGGGGCAGGTTTAGGAGGAAGGGCGCAATGGATTTAAGGAGCCAGGCCCCTCCTCCCCTCCGGCTCCATGGGAGACAGGTTTCTTTCTCCTTTGGGGGAGGGGGTAGCTCCTAAGATGGGAGCCCAGGATTTTCACAGGCGTCTCTCTGATGAATCTCCACCAAGTCCTGTTGACCTTGGAGCTAGGATGAGAGGAGGGATCAGAGCCCTCTCCCCACAGATGTTGGGGACAGGGTCTGCACCCTGGGCACACCTGGGGGACACCCTGTCTGGGATGCAAGTTGGGGGGGGAGGGGTTGGAGGACTGAGACCTGGGGTACTGTCACCAGCCAGGGAGCTGGCTCCCAGCTGTTCCCAGCCATGGGCTCCTGTGACATTTGCGTCAGCAGCTCTGCCCTTTGACTTTTAATTCCCTGGAGAGGAGGGTGGAGGCGATCAGTACTAATTATTTGCAGTTCGATTCAGCTGGCAGTTTATTGGGGTTTGGCCTTGGCTTGCTGCCCTCCTCCACCCCCTGTTTTATGGCCTGGGTTTCCTTTGGAAGCTGAAGGATACAAGGCAGGAGAGGCTTCTCTTATCTGGGTCTCCTGAGTTTTTTCTTCTTGGGGGGTTGGGGGTGGGGGGTGAAGGCTGTTCTACTTGTGAATCCTTAGGTGCCACCACGCTCCTGTCCGGGCCCTGCACCCTTTGGAACTGGCCTCCCCCGGGCCTGGGCTTGTTGGGACATGTCCCCTAGTGGGCTGGGCCAAGCAAAGGGGTGCCACACTACTGGCTGTTTGCCCAGATTTGGGGGGGAGGTAGTGCCTGGTTCAGAAGGGATGGGGGTGGGGCAGGCACAGAGGCCCCTCTGGTGTCTTTTGTCCCTCTGTACTTGTTACGGACAGGGAGAGAGGGATCCCACCTTCTCTGTCCAGGACCTGGACTGTTTGGGAAGCAGCTTTGGGGGCTGGAGTGGGTGGGGAGACAAGAGTTAGGGTCTATGGAACATTTCCTCCCTGCTCTGGATCAGGCTGTGTGACAATTGAGAACTAGCCCTAAAGCCTTTCTCAGAATTCCCAGTACAGTTACTCGAATGTTCCTTCTGCTCAGCTTTGCTAAGGAGACCTCATCTCCGGGGCCATAGGGTAAGTCTGGGTATAAACCCCAACTCCAGCCGGGTGCTCCCTGTTATCCTAGCTACTCAGGAGGCTGAGATCTGAGGATCACGGTTCAAAGCCAGCCTGAGTAAGAACGTCCGTGAGACTCTTAATCTCCAATTAACCACCAGGAAACCAGAAGTGGCGCTGTGGCTCAAGTGTTAGAGCACTAGCCTTGAGCTGAAGAGCTCAGGGACAGCACCCAGGGCCCAGAGTTCAAGCCCAAAGACCAACAAAAAAAACAAACTCCTTCCCTGCTAGGAGTTTTCCCCTCAGTGCAGATAACCAGGCCTCAATTAAAAGCCAGTTCGCTTCAGCTAGACATGAACAGTTCTTATCCCAGCACTCAGGAGGTATAGGACCAAAGAGTTCCAGGTCAAAGCAAAACCCCACTCAAAAACAAAACAAAACCCTGTCTCCCTCCAGGCTGTCCCTAGAGCCACAGTAGGAGTAGCCCAGTGGTCCTCAAGTCTTGGGGGTGGGGTGGGGGTGGGGAGGTGTTCCTATGCCTGTAATCCTAGTTACTTAGGAGGCTGAGAGCTGAGGATCATGGATCAAAGCCAGCCTGGGCAGAAAGGTCCGATTAGCTACCCAAAGAGTGCTAGCCTTGAGTGACAAAGCTTAAGGGACAGTGCCCAGGCCCCGAGTGCAAAAACCAGTATAGGATCCAGTCACCAGTGCTTTGCTGAATTAAAAGGAAATGTCACGGGGAAAAGTTACTTTTAAATACACGTGTGCACACGTGCACACGCTCACATGTACACATACAACTGAAATTGCACAACTCAGGGGAAAGGGGTGTCTTTCAAATTGAGTCTCTCTCTTGATGACAAGTTCACTGTGTCGCCCCTGTGTTCCTTGTTGTGCCACGGCAGAAGAATACATGCCAGCCGCTGGCACTGGGCACCCTGAGCATGGACTCCTATTCCAGGAAGTTCTGGTCTCTTCCCTTCCTAGGCCTGGGCCCAGTGCCAAGGGCAGCTGGCCCTGCTTGGGGAGACCCTCCCCTCCCAGCCCTCCGCCTCCAACTTCCCACACTGGTCAGTTGGGCTTACTTAGACCTGCTCTATCACTGGCCATCTTGGCAGGAGGGGAAGGTGGGTTTCAGACCAAAGATGGGAAGAATCAGGCTGTATTGCTAGCCCATGGCTACAGCCCAAGTCTCCCCCCGAAGTCACCCAGCTGCCATACTCCCTGACAAGGCTGCTGCTATAGCCAATGCCTGGGTCAGGAAGGCCACAGTGCCGGCCACTTCCTGGCTGTGTGATCTGAGACCCGTCCTGTCCCAGGACCTTGCTCCTTGACTTGTTGTTCATCTATAAAATGGGAATATGAGCTCCTCATTACAGAGCAGGTGTGAGGAGGAGATGAGAGAAGGTTTGTGAAAGTCCTTTGTGAACTTTTCATAAAGCTCAGGTGGGGGTATTATTATTATTTATTATGAGAAACTAGTAAATGGTGGAAGAAAGCAGTCCCAAAGCTGAGCTCAGCTTCTGGGCACAAAGGTAGGGCTCACACCCACTGACGGGTCTGTGATCTGGGGGGCCCCCTCTAAGCCTACAGAGGAACCAGTGTGACCCCATGATTCACAAGGAGGCCCCGGCTAGACTGAGGCCTTCTGTAGAGGAGGAGCCTGGGCTCTGGCCTGGCCCTGCCCATGCTGCTGGGAAGGTTTTGGCTTGCTTGTGGTAGCAAGGGCCTGGTATCCAAGCCACCTGACCTCCAAATTGCGGAGAAGCCTATGGAAGGGCTCTCGAAGAAGCCCCTTTGGGGTATGTTGAGAGGCATTAAGGGTTCATTCAGGGAAGGCTTAATGCCTAGATGTCCAGGATTTCTCCTGAGTCTTAGGGGCTACCTGCCCCCACCATGTCAACATAGGGTTTAGAACATGCACCCAAACCAACGCAGAGGCCTGACTGGGGAGCTCAGGTGAAAGTCCCTGTAAGTGCTTAGTGCCTTCCTCCAGGAGGCCCCAGAGAGGGAACTCTATGGGGCTCTGAGGAAACCTGAACCTCCCTCAAAGGGAGGGGAGCTCCAGCCTGGCTCCCAGACCAGCAGCCAACTCCACAGGACAGGTCTTCTGGCCCAGCCAGGCCCTGGCTCCCCGCTGCCCCCTCCCCACCCCAGCTGCTCAGCTGCCAGTTGTCATGAAGTCATTGTCACCTTTCCCAGTGGCATTCCCCGCCCCCCCCCAGCCCCACCCCACCCCTGTGCTGACATCCCATTTGGCAAAAAGGTCAGAAAAGCCGCTGACTCTTCCAGACCTTGAGTTCATTGACTGGTCAGGGCCCCCGCTGGCCACAAAGTGCCCATGTGGACGGGGGAGGGGGGGCAGCTAGCACAGTGAGGGAAAGGCCCTTCCTGGCCTCTGCTGGGCCTCAGCCTCCACCCCACCAAGATACCCAGTGATCTCCAAAGCCCCTCCACCGTTGTTCCACAGTAAGATTCCTCACCCTCCCTCCACACAAGTGCCTGTACATATCACTTTTTCTGCCAGTGCCATGGGTTCTTGGCTACTACCAGCCACTCTAGCTACTCTAACATCCACCCGTCCACTCCTAGGCTTGTCCCCTTAGGCTGTATCACACCAAAAGGACACATCCAGGGTAAGCCAAACTCAAGGTGGAAGGGCATTTGGTCTAGAGAGAGGGTCTCTAGACCAGCCAAAGCCAACACAGTTCATTTCAGCCGGCCCCTCCACTGCCCTTCCCAGGCTTGGGATAGAACCACTGGCTCAGCCTTGACCTTCAGAGTCAAGTGCTCAGCCCAAGAACTTGGTCCCACAAAACACAAAACAAAACAACCGCCCTCAGCTTAGCCCTCTGTGCCTCAGTTTCCCTTCCTGGCTCTCACATATCAAGAACTGCTTGGAAGCCAGGCACTGGTGGCTCATCCCTGTAATCCTAGCTATTCAGGAGGCTGAGATCTGAGGATCAAGGTTCAAAGTCAGCCAGGGCAGGGAAGTCTGTGAGACTCCACTTAATCACAGAAAAAGCCAGAAGTGAAGTTGTGGCTCAAGTGGTAGAGCACTACCCTTGAGCAAAACGCTCAGGGACAGAGCTTAGGCCAAGTTTAAGCCCCTGAACCCACAAAAACAAACAAACAAAAAAAGCTTTTATTGTGGCTCCATCAAAGGACCAGGCCCCAGGTACCCAGTAGGTCTCCTTCCCTCCCCCCTTCCCCCTTCCCCTCCTCTCCCCACTCCCGCAAAAGTGTTGAATGACCCAGCATGCTGTGAATGCCTATAATTTCAGCACTGGGGAAGCAGAGACAGGAATATCATGAGTTCAAGTCCAGTCTACACTACTTTTTTTGTTGTTGGTGGTGGTCATGGGGCTTGAACTCTGGGCCTGGGCGCTGTCCTTCAGCTCTTCAGCTCAAAACTAGCGCTCTACCACCTGAGCTACAGTGCAACTTCTGGTTTTCTGGTGGTTTATTGGAGATAAGAGTCTCAGGGACTTTGTTGCCTGGGCTGGCTTTGAACCGTGATCCTCAGATCTGAGCCTCCTGAGTAGCTAGGATTACAGGTGTGAGCCACCAGCTGGGCTACATTTGTTGGGGGCTACATTTGTTGAATAGGTGCATTGGCCAATCTTCCCGCTCCAGCCTCCTTTTGCAAGCCCCTTCCCTGGGGAGGGTAATGGGGATCCAGGGAGCAAAGCCAGCAGCTGGGCTGTGGGCAGGGGACGGCTGGGTGACCTTCTTCCCGGTCCTCTCTGGCGAGGGCTTGGGCAGCTGCAGCGGTGAGGGCGGGGGGGGGGGGGGGGGAAGCGGGGACACACCTGTGCAGGTCTCTGGGGGCCTCCACCCTCCCCGCGGCTGGCTGGCTCGGGAGCGGGTGGAACCCGCCCGGGTCGGGAAGCCCTCTTTGTAAATAAAGCCAGCACCAGAATAGCCCAGGACATTTGCAACCTGGGAAGCAAGGACACCGGGGTGGTCCTGGCCTCTTCCTCCCCGGCCGCACCCCGCACCACACGCACACACGCACGCACACACACACACACACACACGCACACACGCACGCACACGCGCGCGCACACACACACACACAGTCACACACGCGCGCGCACGCGCAGGGAGTCGGGGCGCGGTGGCCGTGGCGGGGCGTGCGGTGGCCGGGGACGCGCTGGGCGGCGGGCTAGGCGCCCGTGGCCGCGGATCGCCGGGCGGGCGGCGCTGAAGGTCGGGCGGTAACGCGACCCCGGGCTATAAATAACCGCGGCGCGGGGCGGCCGGCGGCGGCGCGCTGGATCCGCGCGCCCAGCCCGCGCCCGCCCGCCCGCCCGCGGCGCGGATGGATTACGGCCCTCCCCTCCCGACGGCCGCGGGAACCTGAACCCCGGCGGCGGCGACCTCTGGGAGTGGGGCGCAAGGTCAGACCAGGCCCCTGGACTTCCCCATCCTCTGCTGGGGCACAGGGCGGAGTGGACGCAGACATCACCCACGCCCGCCCAGGGGCCCTCGGGCGGAAGGGGGCAGAGAGGACCCAACCTGCGCTGCCCTGCGCCCTGCCCCCGCGGCCCACCCCAGCCCCTGCCCGCTAGCCGCTGAGGATGGCAGGCCCGAGCCGGGCCGGGTGACCCGGAGGGACGGCCTGCAGCCTGGCAGGCCCTGCTCCCGGGCCCCAGCTGCAGGGTTAACTCGGGGTCCTGGCATCCAGGGTCTGAGGCCCCAGTTTTCTGGCTTCAGGAGCCCCAGGGTCTTGATAGGCGCCCCAGGAGGCAGCTCCTTTGAACAGAGAGGAAGACTTGGCCTTTCCAGGACCCAGGCCTCCTATTTTACACGCCTCCACTGGGCTCTGTGGTTCACCCCTGTAATCCTAGCTACTCAGGAGGCAGAGATCTAAAGATCCACCTTTTCAAAGCCAGCCTGACCAGACAAATCGGAAAGACTCTCACCTGCTATTAATTAGCAAGATGCCGGAAGTGGAGGTGTGGCTCAAGTGGAAAAGTGACAGCCTTGAGTGAAAAAGCCAAGCAAGAGCACTGGACCCTGAGTCCACGTGCGCGCGTGCGCACACAGGTGTTTACAAACACACCGATCAACGAGAAAGTACACAGCTTTGGGAAGCCACCCGGGGGGCACAGCCAGGTGGTTTTCCTCAAAGCCCCTCCAGACCCCTCCCAACGACTGTCACCCGTCTCCCGACCCAGGCTCCTGGGAACTGGCTCTGCTCCTGGTGCCAGCCATGTTGGACTGCACTGTCACATGGTCTCAGGCCACGAGTCCCCCTGTGTGACTCTCATAATTCATTCACCCATTTTGCTGTTGACAGATGCTGGGGTGGGTTCCAGGTCCCGGCAATGGTTCAAGGCATAGGGCATCCATTCTGGCCAGTCAGGGCTGGAAGCAGGTGTCTCATTAATAATGTCTCCATAGCACAGGGTTGGGGCCCAGGAGAGTGTTCCATCCTTCACCTCCATGTTCAGAAGGTACCTTTTTCTTTTGTTTGTGTGTTTTGTATTCAAACATAAGCCACTAGTGAGTTCCTCATTCTTATGTTTTTTCCTTTCTTTCTTTTAATGTGTAACACAGCAAGGAAGAAAAAACTACCCCTTACTGCTATGGGGGGTCAGTCCTTTGAGCAGTCAGTGGCAGGTGACCTAAGCCTGGTACTCCCTTGGCTACCTGGAGGCTGAATCAGGCCAGACCAGCAGCCATATTGATCATGGGGCTTACCGTCTGCTGGCCCCGCCTGGCCCTGCCCTCCTTCAGCCTCCCCTCAGTCAGCAGGCTTCATCTAGGCCTGATCACAGGTCTTGCCATTGCAGCTGGGACTCAAGGCCAAGGCCAGGCCTTGAACACCAGGCCTCATCTCAGAACATAAGGTGGGAAGTAAAGGAGATTGTGTTGCTTGTTTGGTTCTCCTGCCAGTGTAGGAAAAAGCTAGGTCCTTCCTTCCTTCCTTCCTTGCGTAGGTAAGGAACTCAGGGCCTGGGCACTGTCCCTGAGCTTCTCTTGCTCAAGGTTAGCACTCTACCAGTGTCACATCTGGCCTTTTCTGTTCTATGTGGTACTAAGGAATCAAACCCAGGGCTTCATGCATGCTAGGCAAGCGCTCTACCCCTGAGCCACATTCCCAGCCCCCAGGTCCTTTATTAAGGCTTCTATACCACCTTCTCTGCTTCTCCCATGTCACCTCCCACCAGTGTGCACAGGGCCCCAGCCAATGGCCTCCCTGTTCCTTGATTATACAATGCACATACCTGCCTCAGGCCTTCCCGGCCTTTTCATGTACTATTCTCTCTTGCTGGAGTCCCTGGCCTCTCCCATCAAAATCTCCATGCTTCGCTCCTTACTTTCTTAGGCTTTTACTCATTACCGTATCAGACAAACCCTTGTTAGCCTCCCTAATAAAAATTAAAGATGTGTTTTGTACTTTCAGAGAGTAAGGAAGCTCTATTAAAAAAAAAGTCAATCTGGGCATGGTAGAGCCTACCTGTAATCCCATCACTCAAGAGGCTGAGGTAAGAAGGTTGTGAGTTCAAGTCTAGCCTAGGCTATACAGTGAGACCTTGTTTCAACAAAACCAAAGAGGAGGGGAGGAACCCCACAGATGGAGGTAGGTCAAAAGGACATGGGAGCCCAGGGAAAGAACTGCCAGCCACCAGCAGCTGTGACCTTGGAGCAGTGGCATCAATGACATCGGATTATAACCGTAATACATAGCCAGTCTATCAGGAGAAAACTACCAGGCAAACCCTGACAGTGGTATGCGATGACATGTACAAACAGAAGCCCCAAGTCTGTCAAGATCATCAGAAATGAGGAAGAAGTCCGGCAATGGTGGCTCACGCTTGTAATCTTAACTATTCAGGAGGCTGAGATCTGAGGATCCAGCCCGGATAGGAAAGTCTGTGAGACTCTTATCTCCAATCAGCCAGCAAAAAGCCAAAAGTGGAGGTGTGGCTCAAGTGGTAGAAGGAAACAGTGTGATAGTGGGGGTGCTATGTGGAAGAAAAAAAGAGAATTAGCCATGGTAAGGCCCTCTGAAGAAACTAGGAGTTACTGTTAATAATAATGTATCGGCAGGTGGGAGACGCATGCCCGTAACCCCAGCACCAAGGAGTCAGAGGCAGAAGAATTGAGAGCTTTTAAGGCAGCCTGAGCTACATAGTGAGGATGCTGTCTTAAAAATAAATATAAATATGCTGAGCGCTGGTGCTCACACCCGTAATCTTGGCTACTCAGGAGGTTGAGATCTGAGGATCATGATTCAAAGCCAGCCTAGGCAGGAAAGGCCGTGAGACTCTTATCCCCAATTAACCACCAGAAAACTGGAAGTGGTGCTGTGGCTCAAGTGGTAGAGCACTAGTCTTGAACTGAAGAGCTGAGGGACAGCGCCCAAGCCTAGAGTTCAAGCACCATGACTGACAAATAAATAAATAAACAAAAAAGTATCTACATTGGTTCATCCACCATGACATGTCTCATACTAATGTGGATGAGCTAGTAACAGGGAAACAGTCTGGCATCAGTGGATCAGTCCAGCCATCCTAGCTACTTAGGAGGCTGAAACTGGGAAGTTTGTGGTTCCAGGTCTAGGCAATAAGTTCAAGAGTCTTCACCTCAACCAATAAAAAGCTGGACAAGGTGGTTCTTGTCTGTCCTGCCAGCTCCTCAGGAAGCATAAATAAGGGGGTGGGGGGAAGGGTGGATCCTGGCTAGCAAGAGACATCTTACAAAATAACCAGAGTAAAAAAGTGCTGGGGGGAAAAAAAAGTGCTGGGGATGTGGTTCAAGTGGTCCAGTGCCTGACTGGTAAACACCAGGCCCTAAGTTCAAACCCCAGTTTTGAATGAAAAAAAAAAATTAGGAAAGATAAGTGTGGAGATGAGTTGGGAGGACTCTGTACTGTTTTTCTTTTCTTTCTTCTTTTTTCTTTTTGGTCAGTTGTAGGGCTTGAACTCTGGGCCTGGGCTCTGTCCCTGAGCTCCTCAGCTCAAGGCTACCACTTGAGCCACAGTGCCACTTCCAGTTTTCTGGTGGTTTATTGGAGATACGAGTCTCATGGACGTTCTGCCTGGGCTGGCTTTAAACCTTAAGCCTCCGATCTCAGCCTCCTGAGTAGCTAGGATTACAGGCGTGAGCCACTGATGCCCAGCTGTACTTGCTTTTCTGTGAATCCAAACTCTCCCTAAAGATACATTCTATTAAAAATTACGAAGCCAAGCATAGTGGTACACACCTGTAATCTTAACTACATGGGAGATGGAGGCAAGAGAATGGACAGAAGGAAGGAAGGAAAGGAGAGAGGAAGGAAGGAGGGATGGAGGGAAGGCAGGCAGGAAGGAATAAAGGAAAGCCCCAGTGGCTCACACTATAGTCCTAGCTATTTAGGAGACCAAGATTGGACCAAGATCACTACCAGGCCAGCCTGGACAGAAAAGTCCATGAGACTCCATCTCCAAATAACCACCAAAAAGCTGGACTGGAGGCATGGCTCAAGTGGTAGAGCATCTATCAAGCAAGCAAGAGGCCTTAAGTTCATAATCCTATATCACCAAAAACAAAGCATTGCATTCTCCAGTCGGCATACCATTCCATTGTCCTTTTCCATTGCATTCATTACCCTTTAAAATATTACATGTAATCCTAGCTGCTCAGGAGGCTAAGATATGAGGATTGCAGTTTGAAGCCAGCTGGGGCGGGAAAGTCCATGAGACTTATCTCCAGTAAACTATTCAGAAAAAGCTGGAAGTGGCACTGTGGCTCAAGTAGTAGAGTACTAGCCTTGAGAAAAAAGTCTCAGGGACAGTACCCAAGCCCTGAGTTGAAGCCCAGGACCGACAAAAAAATAAAACAAAACGTCACATCCTGCTGTAACCCCTCTGTACATCACCTTTATAAAAACGATTTTAAAAATTTAAAAATCAGATGGGTTGGGAAGGTGGCTCAGTGGTACAGCGCTTGCCTTGCATTCATGAGGCCCTGGATTCGATTCCTCAGCACCACATAACAAAAAAGAAAAAAGCCGGCACTGTGGCTCAAGTGGTAGAGCACTAGCCTTGAGCTGAAGAGCTGAGGGACAGCGCCCAGGCCCAGAGTTCAAGCCCCACGACCGACCAAAAACAAGAACAAAAATTTAAAAAATCACTCACATTTTGCTTATTACCTGTGAATGATCTAGAATACCAATTACCTAAATAAAGGGCTTTGTCTCTTCCTTACTGGGCCCCCAGCACCTAGAACATTCTGACAAACAGTAGATGCTCAATAAATATTTGTGGCTGGATAAATTTCCAAAGATGGTCACTGTTAACTTTTCCGGGCTTTTCTCTCTGCCCAACACATCTGTCATTGTTCAGAATAAACACAAGGTTACAGTGTTCTGCTTATCTGTCCCTTCATTTACTAGCTTCTGGTTATTTTTCCATGTTACTCTCTCCCAGCCTCATCCTCTGGTTCCTGGTGATGTGTGAGAGGCCAGCAAATGGAGGCTTTGAGCCCCCCCCTCTCCTGCCCCTCCCGCTGCCACGTGGGCAGGAGGGACAGTACCAGGCCGAGGCCACATCCAGCCTCTGACATCAGGTCTGCGGGCACTAGATCCTGCTTGGTGGTGAATCGGTGCGTCAGAACCCAGGGATTAAACAAGCTTTCAAAATCCACCAGCTCGTCCACCGGCCTGAGGGCCAGGCCACATGCCAGACCTCCTGCCAGCCCGGGCGGGGTAGAAAACCCGGAGCGTGTACTCACGTGGGGCAGCTGGGGAACGGCTTCCCACAGGCTGCCACAGCCAGGCCCTGAAGGAGGTATGGGAAGCCACGTGATGAGTGCACCCCAGGGTCTTGCACTGAGCGTCAGCCCAGCCCTTTGCTGGGGGGGGGGGGTAGCAGGTGGCCTGGGAGGAGGGGGGCCTTGGTGGGGGAGGAGCAAGAAGTGCCCTCCCTTTGCACTTGGAGGCCATCTGCTTTCAAATCCAGCTGCTCCTCCTCCCCGCGCTAGCACCCCGAGCCACCCAGACGCTGCTAGACACACAAATGCTGAAGATAAAAATACTCAAAGGACACGTGCCTTCTGTAAGCTGTTCCACGCCACAGTTTCCCTTCCACCCCACGGCCCTCTTCCTCCCATACAGCCACCAGGAGGAGCAGGCTGGGTGGAGGTGTGTTTTCCAAGGCCTACCGGTGTGCTCCGGTGAGCTGTGTCTGGATGGACGCTGGTGCAGGTGTGTGTCAGCGGGTGCTGGTGTGTGGTATGCACAGCTGCGCCTGCTTGGACTCCAGTGTGTAGGTACAGGGGCCTCCCTTTGTGTGTCTAGGGTCCTTGCTATTGTGGGTGCAAGCTTGCACCATCACATGGGCTTGCGTAGCGATGCGTGCATGAGCGAGCTCTTGTTTCACAGTTCTCATCAAAAATGCTTAGCCTGGTGCTGGTGGCTCACACCTGTCACCCTAGCCACTTGGGAGGCTGAAATCTGAGAGCCTCAGTTCCAAGCTAACCCAGACAGGGAAAGTCTATGAGACTCCTCTCCAATTAACGACCAACATCCCTCCCCACAAAAATGGAGCTGTGGCTCCAAGTGATAGAACATTAATCTTGAGCACAAAAACTCAAGGACAGCACCTAGGCCCTAAGTTCAAGCCTCAGGACTGGCACCAGAAAAAAAAAAAAAAAAGAATATGTACATTGTTGGGTACTGGTGGTTCACTACCTGTTATTCTAGCTACCCCGGAGGCTGAGATCTGAAGTTCACAATTCAAACCTAGCGCAGGTAGGAGAGTCTATGAGACTTTTATCTTTAATTACCCACCAGAAAGCTGGAAGTTGAGCTGTGGTTCAAGTAATAGAGTGCAGCCTTGAATGGAAAAGCTAAGGGACAGTTGCCCAGGCCCTGAGTTCAAGCCCAGGACCAGCAAAAGAAAAAAAAAGAATGTGTGCATGCAGTAGCTATATGGCTATACCTGGCTGTTTTCTAATTGCAAGTTTGTATGTGTATGTGTGTGTCTCCTTGGCTATGTGCGTAGGCCTGCATACACATGTGCATGTGCCCCAAATCAAGCTCTGAGAAGAGTTTATCCTTGGTCCATCTCCTATCCTGGCAGACTGCCCCCCATAGACACATCCTGTGGGCTGTGTGTGTGTGTGTGTGCGCACACCCATGCGCAGGCCAGCAGCTTCTCCATTTCTCATACCATTGTATACTTAAATCATCCCCAAATGCCCCTGTATGGGCCTTCCACCTTCTGTGCCCATGTCCCACCTTCCCTGGGGCTCATTGTTTTGTGCCTCTAGACAAACAGTGTTCCCAGTCTAGGTGCGGAAGCCTCCACCTCTAAGTGTTCATGCAGAAGTGGTGTATGCGGGAGGATCACAGGCTCTAGGCAAAACTGCGAGACCCTATCCAAAAAAATTACAGTCCAAAAAGGGATTGGGACCTGTGGGGGGGGGCGTTCAATTAGGAGAACACCTGCCTAGCAAGCAAGAGGCCCTCGAGTTCAAACTCCCGTCTTGTCATGCTCTCAGTTTCCTGTGCTTTTGGGAAAAGATATACCTGACTGGCCTTCATGGTGCCAGGCGTGTAATAAAGGTCTGCAGAAGTAATCTGCTAAGTTAGCATCACGCATGACTTCCTGGAAGAATTTGATTTCAGAACCAGATTAAAAATGCTGACTCCTTGATGGAACTGGTGTGTCTCCTCCCGCATGTGGGGACATGGGCGGCTTGTGTGGCTTGTGGCTGTATCCAGCTGCTAGGTGTGCTGAGATCGGCTGGACCCCTGCTCTGGACCAGGGGACTGGAAGAGGGGAGTCCTGTGGCTTCAGCAGCATACTAGGCTCTCTGCCTCTGTATCTTGTAGAGCACATTCAGGGGCGCTTTTCTGAAGGCAGCTGAGGTCTCAAACCCAGCCTCTCCCTGACCCCAAGCCTCCAAGCTGGAGGGGTGACATGGTGCTTCCTCCCATTGGCCCGAGGCAGGCATTAGAGCAGGAGATGCCCAAAGCCTGGGGATTCAAGCAGGAATCACCATGGGCTTGTTTTTTGCCCTCCAGGACTCAGAACTGCAGATCCAAAGGAGACTGAGCCATTCCAGCACTTCTTACACAGACATACAGACCCACCCTGGAGTAGATGCTCACTTCACCCTAGGCTCCCTCCATAGCTCAGCCCCAGGGCCTCCAGCAACTCTGCACGGTCAGAAGAGCTCAGAACACAATATTCAGAGCTCTCAAAGCCCCAGCCAAGAGTGGAGGTTGTGGTATGAGCTGATGCCTTCCTGCCGGTCCCACTCCTGATCTGACCACTGCTTCCAGAGAAGGTAGGTCCGGACAGCTTCCTGCTCCCTTGTCTCCCAGAACATCAAAAACAAACTATGCAAATGTCACATAAACACAGACTCTTTGTACATTTCAAATACTACAGTAGAGTAATAGAGTGAAACCACCTTTTACCATTTCCTCCCCTCCTTCCCCCCTCCCTGGGTTTCCACATCAGAAGAAACACACAAGCTAATAATTCAGCACCTTCCCTCTCCACCTTCATTGTTTTTTTGCTATTTGTTTGATTTTTTTTTTGAAAAAACACCGAAGTGGAACTGTGTGTTTCTGTGTGTGTGTGTGCACACGCACGCATGTGCAGACTAGGGCTTGAACTCAGGGCCAGGGCATTGTCCCTGAACTTTTATGCTCAGGGCTTAACCAGTCCAGCACTTGAGCCACAGCTCCAAGTCCAGCTTTTTGGTGGTTAATTGGAGATAAGAGTCTCCTGCCTGGGTTGGCTTCAAACTGAGATCCTCAGATCTCCACCTCTCCAGTAGCTAGGATTCCAGGCTTGCTGTGTGTTTGTGTGGCTTGCTTTTTAAAAGAAATTTAACAATCGGATCCCCGTCAGTGCCTCTTGATCAACCCTATTTTTTTTTTTTTTTTCGCCAATCAGTTACACAGTATTCCATCGTGAAATCCTATTTGATGGCTGCTTGGTTCATAGATGTGTTGCTCTGATCCCCATCTCCCCCGCAATCCCGCCCTTCTATTCCTGAACGCACCATAGTGCTTTAAACATCTTTCTGTATAGATCTCTGGAGGGGGGGGGGGGGGTGTGCATGTGCGAGAGAGAAAGAAAGATGGATTCCTGTAACTCGCACAGGGCTGGGGAATCAGCCAGAGTAAAAGACGAAGGAGGAGGGTGCCCATCGGAGAGGACACCTGGGAACAGTCAAAGCGACAGCGGATCTCCCTCATCTCCTGGACCCCAGGCTGGGCCTTTATCTGCTGTCCTCGTGCCTCTGGGGCTCCAGGGCCAGAGCTCCTCAGGACCCGGCCTGCCCGGGTCTACAGAGCTGCCTGCACCGCACAGCACCCGTACCGACGGCCACCCGGAGCCGCACCCCACCCCACTGCGCACCGCACTGGGGAGGAACCAAAAAAAGCCTGTGCGCGTGTGTGTGCGCGCGCGCTCCAGCGCGCAGGCGAGCGGGGCGGGCAGCGGGGCGGGCCCCGCGCTGCTGTTTTTAGTGTGCCTGGAGCCCAGAATATAGACTTCATCACCCCCAGGAAACGCGGCCATCATATTTTTGGTTGCATAAGCAAACGAAATTAGAAGTCTGGAACGCGTTCAAGACCTTTGGATGTGAGCGCTCGGTGCGCGCGGGGGGGGGGGGGGGGGGGGACCAGGGGAGAGGCAGATGGCGATTAGGCGAGTTGAGCATCAGGAGAATAATTTCCTCTTTTAATTTGAGTTCCATCGACAAATAAAACAGCTTTAGAAGGCCCAGTTACGTAATTGGCGCCAGGGCTCGGCTCTGATAAGCGGTGGCTCCGAGCCAGCCCCGGGCCCTTCTGTCCTGTCTTCCCCTCCTCCCTTGCCAGCCTGTCCCAGCGGGAGGCATGGGGCGGGAGAGCCTGCGGGCGCCCCACACCGCACCACACGTAGCTAGCAGCCCTGGGACTGCTAAGCCCGGCTGTCCTAAGTCCTGCTCCACACAGGCTGAGTTCTAGGGAGCTGGCCCAGGCCACACAGCTTGCAAATCTGACAGCGTTGCAGTCAGATTTAAAAGAGGCTCAGATTGGACGCGATCCTGCAACACTGGAAGCCACCAAAATGTTGGGACAATGTGAAGAAGGGTCTAAGAAGCTCGGGAACATCCATGCCAGGATGTATTATAGAGCAGCATAAAAAAGGACGGTGGGCTGGGCACTGGTGGCTCACCTCTGTAATCCTAGCTATTCAGGGGGCTGAGACTAAAGATCACAGTTGGAAGCCAGTCTTCACAGACAAATTCTCAAGACTCTTCTCTCCAATGGACCCGCAAAAAGCTGGAAATGGAGCTGTAGCTCAAGTGGTAGAGCACCTGCTTTGAGCAACAAAACTAAAGGAAGCTGAGCACCAGTGGCTCACAACCTGGTATCTTCACTATTCAGGAGGCTGAGATCTGAGGATCAAAGCTCAAAGCCAGCCTGGGCAGGAAAGTCCGTGAAACTCATCTCCAATCAACCACCAAACAGTGGAAGTAGAGCTGTGACTCAAGTGGTAGAGTGCTAGCCTTGAGCACAAAAGCCCAGGGACAGCACCTAGGCTCTGAGTTCAAGTTTCAGGACTGGCAAAAAAAAAAGCTTAAGGATAGCACCCAAACCCTGAGTTCAAACCTCTGTACCAGCACGGAAGGAAGAAGAAAGGATCTCTGTCCCATCCTTCCCTTTGTATTTTGTATCTGGGCTGACCTTAGAGACTCTTGTCACCAGTAGAGTCCTGTGGGCGTGATCCTGCCTGACTTCCAAGGCTAGACTAGCCCAGACTTGCAGTCTCCTCCTGGCTCTGATGGGGAAGCTGTGTGAAAAGTCTGATCAACTTGACATCCCAGTGCAGTGAAGCCAGCCCAGGCCTCTTACAGCTCTGAGTATGTGCTGTCTTGGGCATCCAGTCCTCAAGAGCTGTGTATGGGGTCACCACAGCCCATGGCAGACCCTCAGAGAGAGACCTACTTGGTTGAGCTTTTTCTAAATTCTGGCTCCACAAAATCATGATTAAAATCAAATGGAGGCTGGGAATATGGTTAGTGGTAGAGTGCTTGCCCAGCATGCATGAAGCCCTGGGTTTGATTCCTCAGTACCACAGAAACAGAAAAAAAACAGAAGTGGCCTTGTGTCTCAAGTGGTAGAGTACTAGCCTTGAGCAAAAGAAGTTCAGGGACCGTGAACCCAGGCCCTGAGTTCAAGCTCCAGGTCTGGGGGAAAAAAAAGATAAAATGGTAATAATTGCTGTGGGCAATTCTTTACAAAGCAGCAGAATTTGAAAAAGGGGTCTCTGTATCCAGATAGGGTAAAACAGTGAATAATAGTGGGCACTAGTAGCACGCCTCTGTAATCCTAGCTACTTAGGAGGCTGAGATCTGAGGATGGGCATTTAAAGCCAACTGGGACAGCAAAAGTCTCTGAGACTCTTTTTTTTTTTTTTTGGTCGGTCGTGGGGCTTGAACTCTGGGCCTGGGCGCTGTCCCTCAGCTCTTCAGCTCAAGGCGAGCGCTCTACCACTTGAGCTACAGCGCCACTTCCGGTTTTCTGGTGGTTTATTGGAGATAGGAGTCTCACTGTCTTTCCTGCCCGGGCTGGCTTTGAACCGAGATCCTCAGATCTCAGCCTCCTGAGTAGCTAGGATTACAGGCGTGAGCCACCAGCGCCCGGTTAAGTCTCTGAGACTCTTATCCCCGCTCTTCTTTGTTTGTTTGTTTGTGTTTTTTGTTGCTGGTCCTGGGGCTTGAACTCAGGGCCTGGGCACTGTCCCTGAGCCTCTTTGTGCTCAAGGCTAGCAATCTACCACTTGAGTCATCGCTCCACTTCCGGCCTTTTCTGTTTATGTGGTACTGAGGAATCGAACCCAGGGCTTCATGCATGCTAGACAATCACTCTACCACTAAGCCACCTTCCCAGCCCCTTATCCACACTCTTATTGCCACCAAAAAGCCAGAAGTAAAACTGTGGCTCAAGGGGTAGAGTGCCAACCTTGAGAGAAAAAGCCAAGGGACAGAGCCCAGGCTCTGAGTTCAAGCCTTAGTAGCAGCATGGGCGCACACATACACACACAGAGTAAAATAAGCTTGGCCTCTGTCCCCAATAAACAGACTGCAATGGAGAAACCAGACATAGAAGTAGATGATTATAAAACAACGTGACAAGGGGAAGGAGGTGTCGTGCACAGGTAATAGAAGAGCGGCGCTGGAGAGTCTGTAATCTAGGCTGGGCAGGGTCTGAAGAGTCTTCCTGGAGCAGGAGACATTGAACTGGCTTTGAAAGGTGATTAAGGGTTGACAGGGTGGAGGCGTGAGGGGAGAAGGAGAGGCATTTCAGGCAGGAGGCGCCAGCCTGGAGGTGAGAGAGAGGCCGGATCATGTTAGTCAGGAGATGACCCCCATGTCTTGGGAGCCGGGGCTCAAGGGGTTGTGAGAGACCGGATGTGAGAAGCATCTAGAAGCTAAGAGATCAGGCTTGAGGAGGGAGGGGCCTGGCTGGGGAGTTCATGGACCAGTGTGTGTCCTGGTTTTCCTTCTTGTGACCACGCAAGGCAGTGACTTAAGGAGCCAAAGGGGTGACCTGGTGTTTTACAGCCTGGGGCAGGTTGAGGTGGAGACTCTAAGAGCCCATTAGACTAGAGCAGCAGAGTTGGAGAGATGCCCAGGGAGGAGGCGGGGAGGTACAGAGACTTGTGCTACAGGAGTGCAGAGCAGCAGGTGGTGGTTGAGTTCGTTAGTATAGATGAGGTGGCCATCACGGGACAGGCCCTGGGGCAGACTCTGCTGTTGAAATGGGCTGAAGAGGGAGGAGGGGGAAGCCAAGTGTGATGACAAAGCCCTGCTTGACCTGTGGTCAGAGTTTCTGGGGCGTGCCTCAGCAGGTAGGCCACGAGAAAGGGCAAGATGGAAAAATGTCCCAAGTCCACAGTGTCAACTTCAGATCCAAGACACACTCCTGGAGGGCCTGCGGTGTGCCATCTCTGCTGCCCAGCACCAGAGGATGGGCTTTCACCTTTAGGCCAAACCACTTAGTAACCTGAGAAACGTTTACTCAGCACCTATTATGTCTATTATGTGCCAGGCACTGCACTAGATGCTTGGCATTACCAGGTGGATAAAGCCTATGTAGAGTTTAGGGTCAAGAGGAGCTATTCTCATTTTAACAGCTCCCAGAGATTGAGTAACCCACCCAAGGTCATACTACAGGGAGGATTTTGCTGTCTAACTCCGAATCCAGAACGTCTGGGGCGGGGGTAGGGGTGAGGGTGCTTAGGGCAGGAGACATTGGGTGGAATGGGACAATAATGGGGCTGAGACTTGAGAGCAGAGGGCCACCTGACCCAGTCGGCCTAGCCTGCAGGGAGCCTGAGAACCACCCAATGCACTCCAGCTGGGCCTGACCCCATTTCAGGGAGCTTGGGCTTTATTGGAAGCTGTTGCATCAAGAGCTGCAGCCTACCCAGGCTTGAGTCACTCACGACTGTAATCCTAGCTACTCAGGAGGCTGAGATCTGAGGATCACGGTTCAAAGCCAGCCCAGGCAGGAAAGTCTGTAAGACTCTGATCGCCAATTAACCACCAGAAAACTAGAAGTGGTGCTGTGGCTCAAGTGGTAGAGCGCTCGCCTTGAGCTGAAGAGCTGACAGCACCCAAGCCCAGAGTTCAAGTCCCACAACCAAAAGAGAGAGAGAGAGAGAGAGAGAGAGAGAGAAGAAAAGAAAGAAAAAAAAAGCCAGCCCAAGCAGAAAAGTCTGAGAGAATCTTATTTACCATCAACCACCAAAAGTCAGAAGTAGAGCTATGGCTCACACACTACAGTATTAGCCTGGAGTGAAAAAGCTAAGGAACAGTGCCTAGGCCCTGAGTTCAAACCCCTCCCCCTCAACACACACAAATGCATCTTGTGCTGAGATGTGGAGGACGAACAGATACTCTCCTCTTTGTAAGGATGGTGGTAGTGGCCCACAGGGCTTTGTGCTCTGTGGAAAACATCTTCTGGGTGTAGCTCAGTGGATCACCAAGGGCAGCCATTACAGGTCCGTGTTCTGTGTGGGGATATTGAGCCAAGGTGTGTTGATGACCTGCCAAACCACATGGCCAGGAAGGTAGCAAGGCCACAGCTGGTCCCGCGGGGCTGGTGACCTTGAGGTGCTGCCACCTCTGCTGATGGCTGGCGGAGTTGGTACAGGAACTGGGAGGGCTGAGTCTCTGGGTGGGGACTCGGGGCCCAGCTCTGGAGCTTATGGTCAGGCCAGGCACAAGTTGAGACTTGGTGTTGGCCCACACCCAGGGCACCCCTCCTGCCTCCTGCCTGAGGCCTAAGGTCTTTCCCAACCCGCTGCTGCATAACCAGGGAGCCCTTTCTCCCCTGAGACAGGAAGGGTAGGGGACCACAGAATATTCACCTTTCAGATTAGGGAAATGGAGGCACAGAGAGGTGTATGTCAGCCAATGCCATCTCAAGAGTCAGCAACAGAGCCTGGGTTAGGCTATAGGTCTTCTGAATCTCAGATTAATGCCAACCTTCCATTTACACACACAGACCTTTCTCCCATTTAAAGGAAGGGCATGGCCGGTACATGATGCCAAACAGCTAAAAACCCAGGTGTGGAAGGTGCTAATCCACAAGGCTTGGTGGGGGCAGCCGCCACACCCAGCTCCAGGCAGCTGAGCCGTGAGGTCCGGAAGCTGTCCTGAGAACACAGCAGCCTGTCATCTTCTGCTCAGACAGTGACAGGTCTGTGTCTTTCCCAGTGTACAGTTCCTGCGGTTTCAAGGACAGATGAGAATAAGGCTTCCCCACACCTGTCTGAGACTCTGTCCAGCAGGCTCCGATAGAAAAGGAGACAGGAGGCTGCCTGTGAAAGCCCCACCGCCAAACCCTGTCTGCCGGCTTCCACTCAAAGCCCAGTGCTTATTAGAATCCTCTGAGCATCAGCGATCCCCAAGGCGGGCTGTACCCAGACCAGTTAAAGCCGGTAGGCAGGCAGGCTGGTGGGAGCCAGGTACATACCTTCTTAAGAGCCTTCCCAGGTAAGTCTCAAACAATCAGTGGCTTCCGTGGTCACCAGGTAGTAGTTAAAAATGCAGATTCTCAGCCCCACCCTAGACCTGCTAAATCCCAGGCAGGGCAAGACCAGCACTTTTTCACAAGGTGTGTGTGTGTGTGTGTGCAAGACCAGCACTTTTTCACAAGGGGTGTGTGTGTGTGTGTGTGTGTGTGTGTGTGTGTGTCTGTGTGTGTGTGTGTGTGTGTGTGTGTCCCCTCCAGACCCAAGAGATTGGAAGCTAAGTAGTAGCTGCTGGTTGGGAATTTCAGGCACCTGGAAATAACCAGCTTAATGAGGCACTTTCTTTTTTTTTTGTTTTTGTTTTTTGTTTTTTTTTTGGGGGGTCCGGTTGTGGGGCCTGAACTCTGGGCCTAGGCGCTGTCCCTCAGCTCTTCAGCTCAAGGCTAGCGCTCTACCACTTGAGTCACAGCACCACTTTCGGCTTTTTTCTTTTTGCTTATGTGGTGCTGAGGAATCGAACCCAGGGCCTTGAGCATGCAAGGCAAGCGCTCTACCACTGAGCCACTTTCCCAGCCCTAATGAGGCACTTTCAATTTGAAGACATTTTTAAAAAATAAGAATTAACGGGCTGGGAAGGTGGCTCAGTGGTAGAGCGCTTGCCTTGCATGCCTGAGGCCCTGGGTTCAATTCCTTAGCACCACATAAGCAAAAAGAAAAACGCCAGAAGTGGCACTGTGGCTCAAGTAGTAGAGTGCTAGCCTTGAGCTGAAGAGCTGAGGGACAGCACTCAGGCCCAGAGTTCAGGCCCCACAACTGGACCCCCCCCCCAAAAAAAATAAGAATTAACATTTTTCTCGAACTTCTGAATTACCTAGGGGCCCAAAACATTCTCCCCTCCCCCTAGATCTTGCTCCCTTGCCCAGGTTGGCTTTGAACTCTTAGGCTCAAGCTCTCCTTGAGAGCTTCATAATGCTGGGACTATAGGCAAGGCCACCACACATGATCTTCTTTTCAATATTGGATCAGAGTTCTTCCTAGACCTCAAGCCCCACAACATAGTCAGGCAAATCTCAGCACAAGGGAGGCTGAAACGAGATGATGATGATGATGATGATGATGATGGTGATGATGATTTCAAGCTTGCCATGCTACATAGGCTCAAGAAGCCAAAAACAAATACTGTTCCCCCCCCAAAAAAAAACACAAGACTGACACAAGTAGGTGCACACTAAAACATCACTTTATTTCCTTCTCATTCCCACTTAGAATTTCAGAGCAGTGGCTTACATAGATCCTACTGTGGTATTGATTTGTATTAAAGTTAGCCTCCTTCCTTCCCAACTGCCCTATATGGGTGTGGCCAGCTGGCTGGAGATTATGATTTACTGAATCTCATCCAATAAGAGCTGCCCCTCCTTAAACCCCATCCTCATGCCCAGGGACATAGGGTGTAAGGAGGGACGCAGGAGGCAAATCGCGTGGCTGGCTTTTATTACATCTCTGCAAATGACCCGTTTTATCTCCTCTGTTCAAAATAAGGAGGAATCGGATGTGTATATGCCAACTAAAAGATGCATTTGTATTTTAGATATGTGAAGAATTGTATTTTAGAACTTGGGTTGTCCTATGAACCAAGAGTGAAAGGAGGTTTGGGGGAATACACTGGAATACTGTTCAAGGGTTATGCTTTGTTTCCTGGTTTGAGAAGGTTTTTGTCTTGGGTACTACCATGGAGTTTGTGTAATAATTAAAATATAACCACCAGGTGTGGTTCCAGCCCTTGGTGAACTGAGACATGAGGACTGTTTGACCCCGGGAGTTCCAGGTTGGCCTGGGCAACGTAGCCAGACCCCATCTCAAATTAATCAGTTATGAAAGGGAAAGAAAGGCCACAAAGCAATCCTGGGAGAGACTATCAGAAGATGTGGTCTTTGGAAACTCTGGTGGAAAGTAGCCCCCAGGTCTAAGGGTTTGAATTTAGACCGTGGGACCTGGGGGGCGTTGGGGTGGGGTCCGGGGGGCTGTCACCAGCTTCTGACCTTGGAAAATGGCCTGGTTCCTGTTGGGTTAGAAAATCAAATGTGAGAGATTATCAAATGGAAGAGCAGGTGGGAAGCCTAATCGGTTTAGCCTCAGAAGGGGGTGTTTCTGGGGTGTCTGCCCACAACCTATAGGCAGAACTTCCCTCTACAAGTACAGAGCACAGATGATACCCTCTGCTTCCAGCTAGGCCTCCATTTTTATCTGCTAGAAAACAAAACAAGACGCAAAGGGACCACATTGCCTGAGTCGCAGGGCCACTGGTTCCTGAGGGGGGACAGGCATGGCTCCTGTCTCAGGACAGAAGCCTAGTGCCACCTGAGGCTGGCTGTGCGTCCTAGATGCCCACCACTATGGTGGCCTTTTTTCTTTTTTGTCAGTCGTGGTGCTGTCCCTCAGCTCTTCAGCTCAAGGCTAGCACTCTACCACTTGAGCCACAGTGCCACTTACGGCTTTTTCTGCTTATGTGGTGCTGAGGAATGGAACCCAGGGCCTCATGCATGCAAGGCAAGCACTCTACCCCTGAGCCACCTTCCCAGCCCCTTTTTTTAATGCTAGTACTGGGTTTTGAACTTAGCTCTTGGGCACTGTCCTTTAGCTTTTTCACACAATGCTGGTACCCTACCACCATAGCTTCATTTTTTACTTTTTTTCTTTTGTTGGTGGTGGTAAAGCATGAACTCAGGGCCTGGGCACTGTCCCTGAGCTCTTTTGCACGAGTCTAGTACTCTACCACTTTGAGTCACAGCGCCACTTCCAGTTTTCAGGTGGTTTATTGGAGATAAGAGTCTCATGGTCTTTCCTGCCCAGGCTGGCTTCCAATCACAAATCTCAGATCTTAGCCTCCTGAGTAACTAGGATTATAGGTATGAGCTACCAGCGCCCAGCTTAACTTTTTTGGTGGTTATTAATCGGAGACAAGAATGTCATAGACTGGGCTGGGAAGGTGGCTCAGTGGTAGAGTGCTTGCCTTGCATGCATGAGGCCCTGGGTTCCATTCCTCAGCACCACATAAGCAGAAAAGGCCAGAAGTGGCACTGTGGCTCAAGTGGTAGACTGCTAGCCTGGAGCTGAAGAGCTGAGGGACAATGCCCAGGCCCAGAGCTTAGGCCCCATGACTGGCAAAAAAAAAGAATGTCATAGACTTTGTTTACATGGACAGCAATTCTCATACCTTAGCCTTTTGGATAGCTAGAAGTACAGGCGCAAGCTACTGGCACCTGACTATGATAGCGTGTGTGTGTGTGTGTGTGTGTGTGTGTGTGTGTGTGTGTGTGTGTGTGTGTGTGCGCGCGCGTTAGTATTGGGACTTGAACTCAGGGCCTTGTGCTCTCCCTACGCTTTTCTGCTCAAGGCTGGTGTTCTACCACTTGAGCCACACCTCCATTTCTCAGTTCCCTATTTCATTTCCCCCAAATACCTGTGCAAGAGCTATTCTTGTCCCCATTTCTAGATGGCTAAATGGAGGTTAGGCCAGCTCACAAGGATGCTCTTCCCTCAGGTAACCTGTACTTCCGTTTCTTCTCCTCTGCTTTCCAGATTGGCTGGGCCAGGGAGTGGGGGATAAGACCTGAGGGAGGGTTTCCCATTCATTGCCTTGGCCTGTTGGTTCTGTGGATGCTCTCACTGGGATCAGATGCCCCAGGGGTCCCCTAGAGCTGGGCTGTTAGCCCCTGACAGCCTCATCTACCTTGCAGAAGTGGGGCTGGGGAACTTGCCACTAGTTCTGGAAGTGCCCCAGTGGGAAGGGAAAAGGAAGAAGCGGATGACTTCAGCCTTTTCCCCATCCCTGGAAGCACTCAGCATGCCTGAGGCCCACCGGCTCACCAAAATGATATCTTACGGGTATCATTAAAAAATGACAGTACTGTGGCTTGAACTCAAGGCCCTGGTCCTATGCATTAGTTTTGTTTTGTTTGCTCCATGGTTGGTCCTCTACCACTTGAGCCACAGCTCTACTTCCAGCCTGTTTGGTGGCTAGTTGGAGATATCAACCTCACAGACTTTCCTTCTCCAGCTTGGAACTTTGATCCTCAGGTCTTAGCCTCCCAAGCAGTTAGGATTAAAGGCTTGAGGCACTGTACTTGGCTGGGGCAAAGGTATTTCAAAATCAGTCACATTGCCCCCCACTCCAGATGAAAAAATACTTCCACAACTAAACGCAATAACCAGATTTAGTTCAGTTTAGTTTGAAATAAACTCTCCTCCATCTTTTTTCTTTTTTTAAGGGGGAGGGGAAAAAGGGAACTTTAAAAAATGAAACAAAACAAAACAAAAACCCAGCCCTCCTTAGTCTAGAGCACAGACTTCAGGAAATACATGCTTCGTGAAGGAATGGCTGGGGCAGGACAGTGGCCAGCATTGGGCGTGCCCCAGTACAGGCTGGGAAATCCCATAGCCATTCACCCTGCAACCATTGCTGGTATCTTTGGCATGAGTTCGGCTCTCATCCCCGCCTTACATCACCAGTGTTTGCTGATGTGGGGTGAAAGAAAAACAGGTGGAAAGGGGAGGAGGCCAGGGACGGAGGCTGCAAATCCACCAGCCAACTCAGAGTTAACAGGCAGAATGGACCCCAGGGCTCAGGGCAAGCTTCCTCTCTGCAGCCTTGGGTCTCTCTGAGATGCTAAGATGGTGGTGGTTGCTCTGGTGGTGGCGGGCTTCAGAGACAGCAAGGAGGTGAGGACAGGACCCAATGCAACCCTGGCCCACAAAGGTCATATAGATTGCTTTCCTGGAAAAATAGATGCTTCTGAGAATGGAGGTAGGGGTGGGGAGGAGGAATCTCTGTGAACTGGGCAAGGGGCTGCCTACCCATAGGCAGGGCACACACCAGGGTAGTGCCAGGAGTCTCCAAAAGAAGCAAAGGCCCCACAACAATCTATAGGACAGAGAGAGGTGTGGCTAGAGGGCTGGGATGGGGCCAGAGTGAGACTTTGGTCAAGGCACAGGTTTCCTTACTAGAGTAGGGCAGGCTCCTGAGCCCCGCAGACAGGCAATGGCGAGGGTCCCAGCTTTGTGGGTCTATCTCTACTTAGTCTGATCCTAAAGCTGGTAGGAAGCTTCAGAAAGAGCTGACCCACCCTCCAAGGGCACTTTGGAATGCTTCCTGGATACAATAACTACTCAGGAGGCTAAGATTTGAGGATTTGGGTTGGAAGCCACCTCAGGCTGGAAAGTCTTCAATTAAGCAGCAAAAGCCAGAAGTAGAGGTGAGGGTCAAGTGGTAGAGTGCCAGCCTTAAGTGAAAAAACTAAGGACCGGAGCTTGGAAGGTAGCTCAGTGGTAGAGTACTTGCCTCACATGTATGAGGCCCTGGATTCAATTCCTCAGCACTACATAAGCAGAAAAAGCCAGAAGTGGTACTATGGCTCAAGTGGTAGAGCACTAGCCTTGAGCTGAAGAATTGAGGGACAGCAGCACCCAGGCCCAGAGTTCAGGACCCACCACTGACCAAAAAAAAAATAAAAAAAGCTAAGGACAGTGTCTATGCCTTGAGTTCAAGTCTCAGTACCAGTACAACACACACACACACACACACACACACACAGGAGGAGGAAGAAGTGGAAGAGGATAAGGAGGACGAGGAGGAGGAAGAAAGAATTCTTCCTGGAAGAAGACAGCTGGGCGGGCCTGCACTGAGAACTAGAACCTGGGACTCCTGTATTTGAACCCAGATACTTCCACATCTGTGCTCAGTGACCTTGGACATGCTTAAGAATTAAGCTTTCTGAGTTCCAGTGTCCTCCACTGTTAAGATGAAGATTGAAAGAAAACAAAACAAAACTGGGCCACAGAGGTGGCTCAAGTGGTAGAGCGCTTGCCTAGCAGGTCCCTATTCAGTCCTCAAGCGAAAAAACGAATTATACAACCTGTGGGTGAGAATGGGAGGGAAACCTGGGAGATAGCCCGGGAAGGGGTGACATTGTCCACAGAGAAATGGACTACTTACCTGACTTACGCACCTGCAACCCCTCTGTACATCACCTTTATGATAACAATAAAACCATTTAAAACAAAACATTATGTTGTGTTTCTTTTGTTCTTCCCCCCCTCTCCCCCCCACAGGGTTACTGAAAAGATTTACAAGATGAAATCAGCCAAAGGGCCAGACAGATCTAGGGGCACAGTAAATGTTACTGTCCCCCCAATAGGTGATTCTCAGAGCTGATCACAGACTTGGGGCTTTATTTAAACCACCAACTCCTACTTCCCCCTGCCAAAGCAGGTCTGTCCTTTCCACAAGACCCAGGCCCAAGGGAGACAGGGGGTCCTGAGTGGCTCCCCCCCACCCTCCGCCTTGGCGACCAGCCCAGCAGGCTCCGCCTGCAGCTCCTCCCTCTCCACGCTGTGAGCTGTTGGTTGCTGGGATGCCGGTGTGGGATTTTTGTCTGCTTTCCCACCCCGTGCCAACCCGCCCAGCAGGCCCCACTGCCTTGGCAACACATTGCAAAGTCCACACAAAAGGAGACTGCTCAGGGGAGGCTGGTCCTGCCTGCCGGGCTGGGAGGGTTTCCATGGCAACACTGACATCACTGGGCTTACTTGGCTGCAGAGTCAGGCCCTGAATGGAGGTGTTTACAATGCAGTAACAACGACAACCACGACGGATGGAACACACTAGACCAGGACGTAGAGGAGGAAGAAGCAGGACTCAGCTAGGAGGCTGGGCTGGAGTGGGTGGTTCCAAACCCCAGCCCAGACCCTGACTTGCCAGGTAGCCAAAGGAGCCTGTCTCAGACTCATTCTCCTCCTCTAACACAGAATTAACACTCCTTTATTTTGCTAGGAAGACTGAATGAAGTCAAGAATAAGCTCCAGGTAGGGGGCATATTGTAAAGACCTTTGCCAGCTCTGGCAAGTTTAGGGAAGCAACCTGAACCCCTGCTAGCTGGCCCCTCGCTGTGACAGCCCCTCCTCCCTAACTCCCCCCCCCCCCATCTTGGAGAAGAAGGAGGTGATGTCTGACAAGGAGAATCACCGATGGTGATAGTCTAGCAGCCAGATGGTGGCTCAGGGCTATTCTAGTGTCTCCTCCTCATTTTGATGATGGCAATTCCAGGCCCAGGTAGCAGGTGGGCTGGCGCAAGTCACCTTCTGTGTGATGAAGAGCCAAGATGTGGACAAGGGTCTGGGTCTCCTGTGCCTGTGAGTGGGCTCTTGGGTAAGTGGGTTCTGCAGGAAATAAGCAGAAGTACAAGGCTAAGGGGGTGGCAACCTCTGAAGTCAGTGAGGTTGATCAACCCACAGTGAACTAAGCAACAGAGAGGCCCAGTAGTCAGGGTTCTGAGAAAGGTCACTCGAGCCTCCTCTTGGCAGGAGCAAGGCAGTATGTCCAGAAATAATCTCTCTCTCTCTCTCTCTCTCTCAACAATACTGTGGCTTGCACTTAGGCACTGGGCTGTGTCCCTTAGCTTTTTTGCTAAAGGCAAGCACTGGACCATTTGTGCCACACCTCTACTTTTGGCTTTTTGCTGATTTAATTGGAGATAAGAATCTCACATGAAACAAAAAAAAGATGATGCTAAGCGAAATGAACCCTTAAAAAAAAAAAGAAAAGAATCGCACATGAACTTCCTAGCTGGGCTGACTGCGCTGGCTTCGAACCTTGATCCTCTCACCACAGACACCACCGTGGGCAGGACCCACTCAGACTTTCCATGTCAACTGCATTGCCCCACTTTCTGTTCAACTTCCTCCCAGAACTGGTGCCCAGCCCTCTCTCTGGCCCCAGGGGCCCCTCAGCTCCCAGGGAGGGAGGCAGACATCAATCATCTGGCGCTGAAGGCAGCCATTCTGACCTAGAATGCTCCCTGCTCCTATTCGAAAGGCCGTAGATTTTGCCCTGTCTCCTCCCCATCCTTGGGGAACCCCTTTCTTTCACCTCCGGGGGGCCAGGGAGGGCACCTGTTGTTTGAGGGAGGATGAGGGGGAGGGGCTGTGTACCCTGGAAGCAGCAGGTCAGCCATCAGGAAGGGAAGGGAGCCTTAGTCCTTGTTTAAAAATGCTTTTCTTTTGTGGCTTTTTCCACATTCTGTGGGTACTCTACCACTTGAGCCATAGCTCCACTTCTTTAGTAATTAATTGGAGATGAGTCTCTTGGATTGGTCTGCCTGGCCTGACTTTGAACTGTGAGCCCCAGATCTTAGCTTCCTGAGCCGTGAGGATGATAGATAGGAGCTACAGCACCTGGCCTCTTCTGGCCTCTGCTGAGGCAAGGAAGAGCTGGCGGGCACCCATGATGCGGTCTGCCCCTGTCCTAGGCCTTTGCCCCTCTTGGCCAGGAATCTGTGTGTACCTAGTCTGTGGTCAGTGCCTGCTCAGCTGGCTTGCCATTGTTTGGCTTCAAACCGGTTCTGTTGGGTGGCTCCCGGCCTGGCCTGTGTCCTGGGGTGGCAGTCTCTCATGTGGAGAAGGCAGGCATCTGGGGACAGGCAGCCAGGGAAGCAACGACCCTTCCAAAACCCAGGCCCAGGACCCACCAAAAGGGAACTTCGTGCCTACCCCAGACACATTCTCTTTCCATCAACTGAAATGAGTCCCAGTGATCTCTTGCAGCTGCCAGAGCCCAGGCAAAGATGGAAAGCCAGCCTTGAGCCCCTGGGAGACTGAATCACACCCTTTTCCTTTGCCTCAGAGAAGAAGAAATCAGGTCAAAGGTTGGGCATACCTGGTAGGAGGTTTCCTCCCTACTCATCTGGTAATGGGCATGCTTCTACCTCCGGCCGCCTCTCAGGCTAGTGGCCCCAGGTAGCAGAGCCCTGGCATCCAGGTGTCTGGAAACATCTGGAGAAGTATGGAGGCCACCTGCTCTGGCCTTAGCAAGGGACACAGAGCTGGCTAACTGGTCAGCTGTATGGGCCTAGGTCTCAGACATACGTTTGTATACCCGCATGCGCGTGCGCATGTACACATACACCACACACACACACACACACACACACACACACCACAGAAGCAAGGAGGGAGGGGCCAGCACTTGTTCCAGTCCCAGCTCAGTCAGTGCTGATTTACATAATGTGGTTTCACGTGACAACCAAGCCAGCCCGCAGCGTGGGGGAGAGACCAGCTGTGGCCTGCTGTGGACAGCTGTCCTTGGCTTGCCCTCTCTGTGGCCCCGACTCCTGCCTCTCAGTGACCTCTGAGGTCCCCAGTAAGGGACCTCTCCCCCCACCGCTTCACGTGTCCCCACCTTGAGAGCTGAGGACACCATGCTGCCTCCTAGTGAATCCCTGCTCTCCCCCTGCTCTAGGGTTTAGAATCATGGCGCTAGGAGCCACGGGCCTGTTGGACAGACACCTCTCTTGCTTGGTTTGGCATCTCTGGCCAGGGCCATTGTCCTCCACGATGCCTCGGGCTCATGTCCACTGACTGGGAGGGGTGGATGAGGTGCTCTCTTCCCCAATGTCTTCAGACACTGGGGCGGGTCTCTATGCCCACCTGGGACTTGTGGGATGGGAGGGATGTCCTTTTTATCTCCTCATCTCCCTAGAATATTGGCACCAGACGAGGCTGGACAGGTAGGTACATGGTGACAATCGAGTCCTGACAGAGAAACGGCTATGCTCACAACAATAAGCAAGCTTGGCCCTGGTGCGCTTGGCATGTACATGCCATCTTGGCGCCCAGCCAGGCCAAACTAGCCCCAAATAAAGTAAAAAAAGACGTGGCCACCAGCCCTACTCTTTGAGTGACTATTTGTGTCAAGAAAAGGCCTTCTAAGCCGAGCATAGTGGTGCAGGACTATAATCCCTACACTCAAGAGGCTGAGGCAGGAGGATAGAGTTCAAGGCCAGCCTGGACTATGCAACAAGATCCTATCTTAAGAAAGAAAGAAAGGTGCCAGGCGCCAGTGGCTCGTGACTGTAATCCCAGCTACTCAGGAGGCTGAGATCTGAGGATCGAGGCTTGAAGATAGCACAGGCAGGAAAGTCTATGAGACTCTTATATCCAATTAGCCAGCAAAAAGCTGGAAGTGGAGCTGTAATTCAAGTGGTAGAGTGCTAGCATTGAGTGACAGTGCCCAGGCCTGAGTTCAAGCCCTAGTAATGAAGAAGAAAGAAAGAAAGAAAGAAAGGAAGGAGAGAAAGAAAGAAGCAAAGAAAGAAGAAGGAAATAAAGAAAGATAAAAGGAAGGAAGGAAAGAAAGATGAAAGGAAGGACAGAAAGACAAAAGGAAGGGAGGAATAAAGGAAGCATTCTCGGGGCTGGGAAGGTGGCTCAGTGGTAGAGTGCTTGCCTTGTATACATGAGGCCCTGGGTTCGATTCCTCAGTACCACATAAGCAGAAAAAGCTGGAAGCAGCACTTGTCTCAAGTGGTAGAGCGCTAGCCTTGAGCTGAAGAGCCCAGGGACAGCGCCCAGGCCCAGAGTTCAAGCCCCACAACCCGCAAAAAAAAAAAAAAAAAAAAAGGAAGCGTTCTCAAATGCTTAGGCCTAGAGGGGTCCAGGAGCCTCAGACAAGCTTGGGTCTCGTACTGCATTTACAGGGCCATTCCCACTGGGGCTGTGACACTTGGAACAAGTCCCTTGGTTTCTGCTGATGCTGTTTCCTTGTCTCTTGAAACCAGTCCTGATATTTGCGAGGGTGCTTCAGGCTTCGATGGTCCTGTGGCTGGCTCTTCAGTCAGCAGGAGGGGTGGGCCTGGCCACATAGTAAAGAACCTACAAGGACCTTCACGGGGGCTTCAGAACTAGAGTTTGTCTCCCAGCCATGCCTGCTCCGCCTCCTTGACTCAGCCACGTTGAGCCAGGCCTGCAGTGACTCAGACTGACCTCAATCTACTTGCCTCAGTTGTTCCTCCTGTAAAATAGGTACAGCGGCTCTTGGTAAAGAAATCACCCAATGAAAGGCCCTGAGTGGCTGGGGTACTCTGTCGTTAATATCACCACTCCTTCTTGCCCTGACTCAGCTGCCTGGAGAGCTGGGAAAGGGGAGGTGCAGAAAAGAAAAAGAAGGAAGGAAGGAAGGAAGGAAGGAAGGAAGGAAGGAAGGAAGGAAGGAAGGAAGGAAGGAAGGAAGGAAGGAAGGAAGGAAGGAAAAAAGAAAAAGTAGCACTGGGAGCTAGCTGGGTCTCATTTGTCTCTGGGGCCAGCCTACCGTTTTGTTCACAAACAACCAAGACAAGTTACCTTTTAACCAGCCATGGGAATGGGGCCCAAACTCTCTCTCCAAATGGCAAAGCAGCAGGACCTGTTTCCCAGGGTGACACAGCCCCACAGAGCCTGGCACATGCTGCCTTTCCACAACCATCCACCTCCCACCAAACATGCCATTGCCAGCCTGCACTTACAGTGACCTGGTATACCTCCTAACCTTTCTGATCTTTGGGCCTTGGAGGTAATGGGGGAGGGGGAGCAGGTGGTGATTGGTAGGAGCAGACTCTGGGTTTAGGGAACCACTTAGATATTTGAAGTGGGCCAGCTGGGCAATGCTCTCAGACTTGGTCAGATGAATGCTGAGCAATTCACCTGATGGGAAGGGGAGCAGCAGTCAGGGGGAAAAGGAAGGGGCTTCTCTTTGGGCTGGTAGGCTGGGGATAGGAGGAGAAGATCTGGCCTGTGTCCTCAGTCAGCTCTGAGGTCAGGTGGACTGTATTTGTACACACACACACACACACACACACACACACACACACAATACCACAATACACATACCTGTGCCTGTACCCTTGGGGCCTGGACACTGTCTCTTAGTGCTTTTTGCTCGAGGCTGATGAGTCACATTTCTACTTTCAACTTTCTGATAATGAACTAGAAATGAGAGTCTCACAGAATTTCCTCCCCAGGCTGGCTTTGAACTGTCATCCTTAGATCTCAGCCTGCTGAGTAGCTAGGAGTACAGGGGTGAGCCACCAGTGTTAAACTGCAGGTGGGTCTTAATCCCCCTAGAACCTTTTCATATCTGATAAGCCAAGGCCCAGTTGATGTTTGTTGCATAACTTATGGGATCAGGTTCAACTCCTGAGGACCTCCAACCCTTGCTCAATTAAGATAATCTCTGACTGTCAGAGCTCAAGGAGGGCAGAGGCCTTAGGGATTATGGTCTGTGCTGGGGGAGGGATTACCCTTCACTGTTGAATCAGGTGGTGGCTAACGTGAGATCAGATCACAGGTATTTACCCTCCTTATAGTTTCCCCCAAGTGTAAATGTCAAAATATTTCAAACATACAACAAAGTACAGCGACACCTTTGGTAGCTCCATACCCCTCACTAAGCTTGAACAAAGGACAATGTTTTGCTATGTTCTTTTTAGGCTCTCTTTCAGCCTGGGCTATGTAGTGAGACCCTGTTTTAAGAAAGAAAACAAAATAAAAGTTCTCATTGACTTTTTGCATTGATTTCATGCTGAAACAATTATTCTAGATAGATTGGATAAACCAAATCGATTCTGAAAAATTAATTTCTGTTTATGGGTTACTTTGTAAGAATGCAGCTACTAGAAAATTCTACACGTAGTTTGCATTAACTTCCTGTTGGACAGCACTGCATGGGATGCCCAGGGGTCATAGGCAAAGCAGTCAGAACTTGGGCTTGGGCTTGAGGAGAAGCAGGGTCCCCAGGAACTCTGAGATGGGGACCCCTGGGCCACACGCAGAGGCTGCCCCTGCTTAGGAGGGTACCGAACCGGCCAAAGCCTTCCTTTTCTGCCTCAGCTGTTGCCAGAGGCTCCTCTCCCTGGCCCTCCTCATCCAGGCTTCCCTTTGGGTCTGACTGAATAAGACACGCTGTCTCCACCTGTACCCTGACCTGGGGAAGGGAGCTCAGCTGGCCACTCACCCCTGTAGATGAGAGGGGTTTCCAGCTGAATTCTTCCTCCTAGCCCCCCATGGCACAGGACCTCAGAAGGATCATCGTCCATGGTACCGGGACACTCTCTCTCTCTCTCTCTCTCTACCCCAGGACAGCAGGACACAAGAGGGTTCCTGGGGACAGAAGGGCCCCCTGCAGGGTCTGAGCCCCTGGTCTGGCATGGTAGAAGACCAGTCCCCCACTAGCTTACATTTTCTGGCTCCATTGCCCAGGTGGTAATTCTAGCCAATTATTATCTTCCCAGGAGTTGGCAAAGCATGTCACCTCCCTACTGGAAATGCTGCCTCTGTGTGTTGCCCCCTGCGCCAGCAGCTGGGAGCCTCCGCCTGGCAGCGTCTCTCGCTAAAGGCAGGGAACAAAATGCCAGGCACCAAAACACACATGGTAAAGGACAACTCTTTCTCTATGGACCCTGCATGGAATGATTTTGGAGTTTTCAATGAATTTGGGAGCAGAACTAAAAGCAACACAACAGCATAGTTCACAATCACAAGGATGTCACAAAACCCAATCCAGATGCACATAGTAACAGAGTCCAAGAATACAAAAGCCTTAAAGGTTGCAAAAGATTAACACCTAATTCATCCATCCCCATTGGCTTTTGCAAGCCCAAGGTTGGGAGGTGCCAGGGAGTGGAGGTCCTCCATCCCACCTGGCCGCAGCTGGCTTTTGAGGCCTCCAGATAACAGACTTTCACAAAATCCTTCCCTGGAAATAGGGAAATTGAGAAAACGGTTGTCAACAGAGAAATATTACTCCCCCTCCCCAACACACACACTCCCCAAACCTCAGCTTATGAAGAATGAGAATCCACATGGAGACAGCGATGTTTTAATCAAATAAAGCCTACAACAAAGTTAATCTGCCACTGAGTTAATAAGATAATCATTGTTGCGCTTCATGGGAATCAGCCATTAATGGGAAGGCGTTTTTTATAAATGATGGTAATTATATCGTTGCCTTTACTCAGCCAAAATGGAGAAGTTGTTTTTTTTTTGTTTTGGTTTGGTTTTTTCCTTCTCAAGTGCTGCTTCCCTTGATCAGGACATCGGTCTCTTTGATGAGGTTTCCTGTGGGATTCTATGTCATTTCTCCCAGTCCCCACCCCATCCTGACCACAGCTGGGCTGGGGACTACCTTTCTTTAGCACCCACCATGAGCCATTAAAGGAAGTGCTTGGCTCCATAATTGCCTTGGTTCCTCACCAGGACACCCCCTCCCCCATGGGCATTTCTTGGCATCTTGGTCCACAAAACAGAAACTCAAGGTTCAGGCTGGCATCCTGGACAGATGACGTTGGAGGACTGAGCTGGCCTGGGACTCCAGGGAGGAGCCAGAGGCTGCCAGCCAGTCTCCTGCCTGACCCAGGCTGGCCCTGGCTTGCCCCAGCCTCTGGGGACACTGGTATCCAGAATTTGAGGAAGACAAGTTGACAAGCTCTGCTGGCTCTCCCAAAAGGACATTGGCTACCCGGGGGGGAAGGAGGGTCCTAGCAGAGGGCCCTGCAGCAGCCACATGGACCAAGGTTCAAATCCCAGAAGCTGACATTCTGGTGCGGTGGCCTGCTGAGCTTCAGTGGGAAGAGAGGTTCAAGGAGGTTGATTTCTGTGAAGGCCAGTGCCTGGGACTGGGTTCCTTATGCCCTCTCAGAAATGGTGGCAGAAACAGGAGGTCGAGCAGCCCTGGGACCTGAGGGCCTGGACACTGGGACCCACCAAGGGGAGAGAAAGGATTGAGGATTTCTTTTCATTAAAAAATAAAAATTGTAGCCAGGCGCCAGAGGCTCACGCCTGTAATCCTAGCTACTCAGGAGGCTGAGATCTGAGCAGCACATGAGACTCTTATCTCCAATAAACTACTAGAAAACCAGAAGTGGTGCTGTGGCTCAAGCTGTAGAGTGCTCACAAGGACAGCGCCCAGGCCCAGAGTTCAAGCCCCAGGACTGACATAAACAAAAACAAAACAAAACTGCCAGTCCTGGGGCTTGAACTCAAGACCTGCGCACTGCCCCTTAACTTTTTCACTCAAGGCTGATGCTCTACCACCTAAGCCACAGCTCCACTTCCAGCTTTTTGGTGGTTAGTTGGAGATAAGAGTCGCACGCACTTTGCTGCTGCCCAGGCTGGCTTCAAACCGTTGATCCTCAGATCTCAGCCTTCTGAATAGCTATGGGTGTGAGCCTCCGGCCCTCAGCTTGCTCCCTGAATTTTGATTAAGGGACATCAAGCTCCCCTTGGGACTAGCCGTGGTGGGGGTGCAAGTTTTCATGCTCAAGAAACTTCACCTTCATTCCTAACTTCCTGACAAGAGTCTGAAGCCCCCCACTCCCCCACCCTCTGGGCTAGGACAGAAAAGCTCCGCCCAGCCAGGAACTCCAGGCAAAAGGGAGCGAGCAGAGCAGTCCAACACAAACTCCTGTGGCATTACTGTTTTGCCCTTGGCCTGCCCTCCTCCGGCCTGTCCCCAGCAGGGGACAAAGGGGAGGTTATGTGCAAAGGTACATTGTGTTCCTGTAGCAGGGCGCCAGCAGGGAACTCTTGTCACCTGGCCTGCTTGGGATTCAAACTACCTCTGAACACAGCGGGGCTGCAGCAAATCAGGCCTGGAGGGGCCCTGTCCTCAGGCCCTGGAGCCTCAGAGGTCATCAGGTGGGAGGACCATCAGAGCTAGGGAGTCCTGGCTTCTCACCAGGACCTCAACTGTCCTTTAGGTGCTCTGTCACCTGGCTGCAAAGAAAGCTTAAAGACTAAGAGCCACAATTGTAGCCTGGCATGGTGGCACATTCTTATAATCCCAGCACTTGGAAGGCAGAGGAAGGAAAATCTTGAGTTCCCTGCCCGCTTTTGTACATAGAGAAACTATCTCAAAACACATACAGACAGACAGACAGACAGACAGACACAGACACACAGACAAACACACACAGCTGCCTTCTGATTCTGCTTGAGTTCCAACTCTGGCTCCTTCCAGCCCAGGCTGGCTGCTGATTTCCTCTGGGCAAGTTTCCTCATCTGAGAAGTGGGGCCAATGAACAGGTCTGCTGTGCGGAGGCAGGAGCTCTGACCGGCCCACTGAGCTCAGTGGTTGACTCAAATGAAGCCTGTCATCACCAGCCACTGGTAATGACAATATCAATATCACAGTAATGCTTTCCAGAAATACCTGTTCAGCACCCAGGCAAGGTGCAGGGCACTCTTGGAATTCTGAAGGTAAGGCAAGCCCCACCTTCAGGAAGATGAGCACAGAAGTAATGATAACCCAAGTCTGAGGATGCTGGGCGATGGAAAGGGAGGCGTTTAGGGAGGTCACAGGCATTCAGGGCAGGCTTCCTGGAGGAGGTGACACTTGAGCCGGGCATGGACAGGACTGTGGAGGTGGGAGAAGGGAGTCAGGGTGAGACTGCACAGAGAAGGAGGCTCAAGGGTAAAGAGGGTGCAAGTTCAGATGGTAGTTTGAGCAGGCTGGATGTGAGCTCACTTCAAGTCCCCCACCCTCCCGGTGCAACCCCCTCAAAGGGCAGGAGCACAGATCAGGGAGTCACCAGCTGGGCTGGCCATGTCCAGTTCTGGGCTCTTCCTCTATTGCACTGGGACCCGAGTCCACCATGCAGGGATCAGAGAGGACAGAAGGGAACTGAACGTCTCCCTCCCCCCCCCCCCCCCACACTCCCTGGGCCTCCTTTTCCTCCTCTTTGGGATTGGAAGTGTTGACCATAGGAATCTCTGCTTTGGACACCCTGAGTCAGTGGGAGAACAGTGGACCCCCACCCCCACACCTCCGTGTGGAAGTGCTTACCCCCTGCCTGGGTCTCTCCCACCCTTGGGAAAGGCCTCCAGGGTCCTCAGCTTCTGCCCTTCCTGCTCCTGCTGTTATTAGCACTGATCAGGCTGACTTTGGGTGCTAACTGTAGGCTGGACTGGCAGGCTCAGAGAAGCAGTGCTGGTGGTGAGCAGGCAGGGTGAGCAGGCAGGGTCCCCTAGCCTGACGAGGCACAGGGAGGTGGGGCCTGATGATCGACTGATGTGCTAGCCAATGAGACACAAGCAGACCTATAAATCCCTCCACAGGAGAGGTCATTAGTTTTTATCCTACCCCCATCAGGGGGTCTTAAAGACCACCTATTTTCCTAGTCCTCACTTCCCACCCTAGGCCAACAGAGGAAGAGGAGGAGCCTGGAGCTGCTTTTTATTTTTCTAAAATCTCATCCGAAATAGGACATTTCAGCCTAGGGGTGGTGGCTCATACCTGTAATTCTAACTACCTAGCTACCCATGATATAAGGATTATAGTTCAAAAACAAGCCAGTTAGGAAAGTCCATGAGACCCTTATCTCCAATTCACCAGCAAAAAACCCGGATGTGGAAGCATGGGTTAAGTGGTAGAGTACTAGGCTTGAGCAAAAAAGCTAAGAGACAGTGCCCAGGCCCTGAGTTCAAGTCTCACTACATTTATCCATGTGAAGATTACATTTATTCCTGTGAAGACTGTATGGGCTTAACTAAAATGTGCAGGGTTTTTTTTGTTGTTGGTGGTGGTGGTCATAGGGCTTGAACTCTGGGCCTGGGCGCTGTCCCTGAGCTCTTCAGCTCCAGGTGCTCTACCACTTAAGCCACAGCGCCACTTCCAGTTTTCTGAGTGGTTTATTGGAGATAAGAGTCTTATGGACTTCCCTGCCTGGGCTGGCTTTGAGCCGTGGTCCTCAGATCTCAGCCTCCTGCGTAGCTAGGATTACAGGCGTGAGCCACCGATGCCCAGCTTTAAAATGTGCAGTTTCTTTGCTGCCTTTTTCACAGGGAGTATGACAGAGGTACATTGATTCCGTAATTATTCATTCAGGAAATGAAACCATAACATGTTGTTCTGAAGCTGATTGGTTTTTTTTTTTTTTTGGTCCGGTCGTGGGGCCTGGGTGCTGTCTCTCAGCTCTTCAGCTCAAGGCTAGCACTCTACCATGAGCCACAGCGCCACTTCCGGCTTTTTTTTTTTCTTATGTGGTGCTGAGGAATTGAACCCAGGGCCTCGAGCATGCAAGGCAAGTGCTCTACCACTGAGCCACCTTCCCAGCCCCGCTGATTGGTTTTTCTTCATACAAAATCAGCTCCTGAATTACTAATGCTCGGATGAATGTGCTCTGATAGCCCCAACATTTTAAAACACAGAGTATGTTGTGTGTGTGTGTGTGTTGTGTGTGTGTGTGTGTCTGTAAATATGTATGTGTGTGTGTGTGTGTGTGTGTGTGTGTGTGTGTGTGTGTGTGTGTGTGTTGAGGAGGGGATGCAGAGCTGGGATAATAGAAGCAGATGCATGGAGCTGTAAGGTCACAGGGTGACTCAGGCCCTGGCCTACCCCCCTTCCTACCCTCCTCCCCCTCCACCCCCCCTCCCCCCAGCAGGCTATCCTGAGCTCCACCCCTAGGCTCTCCAGCCTGCACTGGCTGCTAGGGCACACAGTGCATGGGAAAGAGAAAGGTTAACTAAGCCTGTGCCTCCAGGGCCTGGCCACAGCTGTGTGGGAGATAAGAGGAGGGGACCCCTGGGAACAAACAGCCTGTGAATTGAGAGATTGAGGGAGGCCAGAACAAAAAACAGGTGCAGGTGACATGGGGGAGGGGTGGAGAGAGACAAGAATGGGCAGAGCTTGAGCCCTCCCCCTCCCCCCCCAGGACCTGGCATGATCAGAAGACCCTGGTGAGGCCAGATCCTAGATTCTGGCCACAGGCCATCCTTGATGGAACCAGAAGGTTCCGAAGGGTCTGAAGGGTGGTGGTCCACAGCAGGGGCCAGAGCTGCCCTTCCACAACCCTCCATCCTCTGCATAGTCACTCACGGGCTTTCTGGCCCCCTTAGAGGACCTGGGCCTTTTGTGTCCCAGGAAATCTGCCTCCCTCAGCAAACCTCCAGAGTTCAGGGCACGTGGGGGAAAGAGAACTGGGCCAAGAGTTCAAAGTCCGGGGCTTGGGCCTGGTTTGTGCTGTGCCCAGCTCTGGGGCCCTCTCTGGGGCCTGTAAAGCCATCCTCCCTGGGAGGAAAGGCCCCATGACTTAGGCCCTGAGTTCACGCTGTCACCTGTGAGCCAGCTGTGTTGGCACAAGCCTGCCTGCCACAGACTGCTGCCTGGGGACAATGTGGCACCAGGCTATCTCCTTCTGCTGTCCAGGGGCATGGGGGCTGTGGGCACCTGCCAGATCTACCTGGTCCTGAACTTGGGCAGCAGATCGCCACTGTTAGGTTTTTAAAAAGAGGTAGCCGAGTAAAAACTGCAGCAGCACGCACGTGGTATTCAGGTAAGGGGTAGGTTTATCCAGTAGACCTGCTGGGACCAGGTAAGGTTGGCACTCCACGTGGCTGAGAAAGAGAGAGGAAAGAGCTAGAGCAGAGAGAGAGCAGAGAGAGCTAGAAAAGAAGAGCAAGAGCAAGAGCTAGAAACGAACAGAGAGAGAAAGAGAGAGTCTGGGCCTGGGCTAGGCCTTATGTAGGGTATGGGTGGAGAAAGGTGTGGCCACATCAAATTCAGATGTGACCTCAGCGGATGCAGATGTGACCTCTTCCAGGTGTCCCAGTTGCCTAGGTAACGCAGGTACTGGGTGGAGACTTTGCTGCGAGGAGGGTGGAGTCTGCTCACCACCCAGGAGCGGACCTTACAGCCACCCTGTGTGAGGGGTGACTGGGCATCCTGGCCTGCCAGAGCTGAGAAGCTGACCCCAGCACCATCCCAAACCTTCTCGTTCAGCCAGAAATTCCGGCCTCTGAAGGCCCAGGCTGGAGGGAGGCTTTTCCAGGCTGCCAGGGAGCTGTTTTTCCAGCTTGGCAGCATTGCCCAGGCTCAGGAAGGCCTCCCCAGTTCTACAGCAGCCTTTCTGGAGAGATATTGGCTGCGGCTACCTCTGACAAGACCAGGCTGTACCCCCTCATCTGTGCTCCCAGAAAGGAATTATTTGTTAAGTCAACTTTATAGAACCGGGCACCAATGGCTCACACCTGTCATCCTAGCTACTCAGGAGGCTGAGATCCGAGGATCACGGTTCAAAGCCAGCCTGGGCAGGAAAGTCTGTGAGACTCTTTTTGTTGTTATTGTTGTTGGTCATAGGCTTAAGCCTGGGCCTGAGCGCTGTCCCTCAGCTCTTCAGCTCAAGGCTAATACTCTACCACTTGAGCCACCGCGCCACTTCCGGTTTTCTGGTAGTTTATTGGAGATAAGAGTCTCATGGACTTTCCTGCCCAGGCTGGCTTTGAACCATGCATGATCCTCGGATCTCAGCCTCCTGAGTAGCTAGGATTACAGACATGAGCCACCAGCGCCCAGCTCCGTGAGACTCTTATCTCCAATTAACCATCAGAAAACTGAAAGTGGCACTATGGCTCAAGTGGTAGAGCACTAGCCTTGAGTTGAAGAGCTCAGGGACAGCACTCAGACCCAGAGTTCAAGCCCCACAACCAACAAAAAAACAAAAACAAAAAAACTTCATGGAGATCTGATGTAACACAACATCCTCATTGAGGTGCACTGCTCAACGAGTTGATTAACGCACGCGTCTATGTACTTATCACAATAATCTAAGTATGGACCACTTCCAGCCTTTGAAAGTTTCCCTTGCATCCCGCTTCAGGGAGTGGCGCCCCCAGCCACCCACTGACTTTTTCCTCACAGCATAACTGCAAGATTCTTCCATGAAGCTGAATTGGTTCGTAGTTGTATCCTTTTTATTGCAGAATAATATTCCACTTTCTGGAGATATCATTGTTTGTTTTTCCATTTATCTGTGTTTGGACATCTGGGCCATTTCCAGTCCTTAGCTGTTATAAATAAAGCACCTATGAACATTTGCATGAGTCTCCCTGGGAATGGGTGGTGTGTGTGTGTGTGTGTGTCTCTCTCTCTCTCTCTCTCTCTCTCTCCCCTCCACGGTGGCTTTGAACTCTCAATCTTCCTGCTTCCACCTGCAGGGCGCTGGGCTGTATGGTTTTCTTTCTCAGAAGCTGTCCCACTTTTCCCTGAGGTACTTGTCCCATTTACAGTGTACAAGTGGGGAAAGATTTGAATGCATCCCATCTCTGCCCTTCAGGCCTGGCCTTTTCTCTCCCTGGGGACTGGGCAGGGTTGTCCAGGGTTGTCCAGTAGGGAGGCCGGAGCATGTGATTGGTGGAGAGCTTTTCCTCACTAGCAATCATCCCCTGCTGCCCCCTCCAAGTCACTGCTCCTGAATGAGGCTGAGGTGGCCTTGCTAAGCAGAGGAGGGCTTAAGGAGCTATTTATATCTGAGTTTAAGCAGATACAGTGTTGGCTAAAAACACTGTCATTATTTTCCTCTGGCTTGTTCTTACCATCCCCTGAGAGTGTTTTAAACACAGCTACTGCCATTCCACAGCCGCATCCTGATCCCACAGCCATACTCACCCCCACCACACACCCAGGAAGACGGTCTCCTCCCCCTCTCCTCCTCCTTCTCTCCTTCTTCCCTCTCCATATTCATGTGCCAGTACTGGGGCTTGAACTCAGGGCCTCAATCTTACTTGGCTTTTTCTTGCTAAGGGCTGGTGCTCTACCACTTGAGCCATAGCTCTACCTCTGGCTTTTTACTGGTTAATTGCAAATAAGAGATAAGCTGGGCAATAGTGGCTCACGCCTGTAATCCTAGCTACTCAGGAGGCTGACATCTGAGGAACACAGTTCGAAGCCAGCTCAAGCAGGAAAGTCTGTGATACTCTTATCTCCAACTAGCCACCAGAAAAATGGAAGTGGTGCTGTGGCTCAAAGTGGTAGAGTGCTAGCCTTGCGTGAAAAAGCTCAGAGACAGCACCCAGGCCCTGAGTTCAAGCCTCATGACCAACACCTCTTCTATCCCCACCCCCCCAAAAAAAAGCTATTCAAAAATTGTTTGTTTGTTTTTTAAGGGGGAAGAAAAGAAAGAGTCCCAATAGACCTCCCTATCTGTAATGGCTTCAAACCTGGATCCTCAGCTCTCAACCTCCTGAGTAGCAAGGATTACAGGTGTGAGTTAGCAGTGTCCAGCCTTGCACTTCACTCTTATCTTAGCTGGGGCTTAAAAAGAAAAACAAGAACCTCAGAGATACTGAGTTCCCCCCAGAATGCATCTGCAACCCCAAAATGATACAATGACACAGAATTTAAGAGAGTAGAGAGCCAATGTTGGTCCAAGCCAGAATGGATCTGGAAGAGAGATGCAAGGAGGAGAGAGACAAACAGAAAAACAGAAACACACAGACACACAGACACAGACACACAGACACACACACACACACACACACACACACACACACACACACACACACACACACACACACAAATCAGGTAACCCAGTGAGAAAAACGAGAGTATAATTTCCCTTGGAAACAGTGATAATGGCCCAAGGAATCAGTTGAGAATCATTAGAGGAGTTATTTGGATGGGGTCTTGACAGGTGCATAGAAGTTTTCTATGAGACGAAAACCAAAAAAAAAAAAAAAGAATTACCCTGTGTAAATTCTTGAACTGTGAGGGAGGGGGTGCCTGTATTGGGGACCCTGATGGACATGATGGCAGGAAGGTGGGGGCGGGATCTGCAGGAGAAATAGGCCAGACTTCTCTCTTTGCCATGCTAAGAGGGAGCTTCAAGATTTATCTTGAAGCCCTGGGAGGCTTATAAACAGGGCACGACATGGCTGCTTTGCACTTTAGAAAGATCACTTTGGAGACAGCAAGATGGGTAACCTGGCTGACCAGTTGGGAGGACCACAAAAAACCCAGGTGGAAAGTGAGTCATCCTGAACAAAGGCTGCCCAGCGCGGGGACAGGAGCGGGGAAAGAGCAAATGAGAGGGCCTTGTGGTTCAGTGTACCCAAGGGCAAGGGTAGGAATATGTCGTGTGCTTGGGAAGGTTGTATTTCAGAGGCGGGACTTTGGACACCATTTCATGCCATGGGCTCTCAATTCTAAAGATGTCTACTTGTCAGGCATCAGTGGCTCATGCCTGTAATCATGCCTGCTCAGGAGGCTGAGATCTGAGAACCGTGGTTCAAAGCCAGTCTCAGCAGGATAGTCTGTGAGTCTCATCTCCAATTAACTACCTTAAAATATGGAAGTGGAGCTGCGGCTTAAGGTATTAGAGGACGAGCATTGAGTAAAAGAGATTCATTCTAGCCAGGCATGAGTCCTTCATGCCTGTAATCCTAGCTACTGAGGAGGCTAAGGAGGATCATGGTTCAAAGCCAGCCAGGGCAGAAAAGTCCTTGTGAGACTCTTATTTCCAATTAACCACTCAAAACTCAGAAGTGGCATTATGGCTCAAGTGGTAGAGTGCTAGCCTTGAGCACAAAGAGGCTCAGGGACAGCACCAAGAGCCTGGGTTCAAGCCTCACAACTAACAAACAAGAAAAAACTGAGAAATGAAGTGTGGCTCAAATGGCAGAGTACCAGGCTTGAGCAAAAAGTGCTAAGGGAAAGTGTGAGGTGCTGAGTTCAAGCCCCAGTACTGATTCATGCATGCAAGCACGCGTGTATGCCGGCATACACACACACACACACACACACACACACACACACACACACAGAGAAAAGGTTCCTACAATAAACCTCAGCCTGGATGTTCTCTAGAAACAGAGATGTGAGGATTCTTTGGGGCCTTGGCAGCCCCTTTGAATCAATGAGGGAGCAAATGTACCATTAGAAAATAGAATTCCCAGGAAGTTGCTGGGTCCCTGGGCTCGGTACAGGAAGGCGGTGGGTCCTCTGAAGTCTCTGTTGGGCTTTATTTATGATCCTAATTACATTCTAAGATCAGCCATTGCTGATCACCAGTTACAAATTAAAGTTAATCAAAGGAAAAGGGTAAGGACTTACACACACAAATGCCTCCAGAAGCAATGATCCATCCTGAGGGGAGGCTGCGGGAACACAGGGCTCCCGCTGCTTTCTGGTGCTGGTGGTGACTGTCACCCCCTCCTCTTCCCTCCCTGCCACCTTCCTTTCTTCAGTGGCTCAGTTAACCAACCTGTTGTCACATCTCTTCAGGAGTCACCAGGTTACAAGTTTGCCAGGATCACAAACTCTGCCGCGCCCAGTCAATCCTCCTCAGCCTTCTTCCTGCCAACTGTGCCTTTCCCAGGGGCCACTCCAGCTGCCTGTGCCCTAGAGGGACCCTGGGCAGAGCTGTTGGAATCCAGAGAGCGGAAACAGGGCCTTGTTCTACCTGGCTCTGGGCTTCCCCTCTCTTGGCCTGCTCCTTATTTCTTCCAGGTGTCTCTCATTTCCCACCATCTTTTTACTAGCAGCCTCCTTCACCACATGACTGACTTGACCACAGGCCCTGCATGTTTTTTGAGGTACCCTGTGTGTGTTGTGGGGGTTTCCCACAGTGGCGCATTAGCTTTTACATAGCCTCCAGATTATTTATTTATTTAGATCGGTTGTGGGGCTTAAACTCTGAGCCTGGGAGCTGTCCCTGAGCTCTTCAGCTCAAGGCTAGTGCGCTACCACTTGAGCCACAGTGCCACTTCTGGTTTTCTGGTGGTTAATTGAAGATAAGAGTCTCACGGACTTTCCTGTCCAGGCTGGCTTTGAACCATGATCTTCAGGTCTCAGCCTCCTGAGTAGCTAGGATTACAGGTGTGAGCCACCAGCACCTGGCTTAACAGCCTCCAGATTTGGAGGACCCTGGTCATTCCCCTCCCTCCCTCCCTCCCTCCCTTCTTTCTTTTTTTTGGGGGGGGGATCTGGTCCTGGGGCCTGAACTCTGGGCCTGAGCGCTGTCCCTCAGCTCTTCAGCTCAAGGCTAGCGCTCTACCACTTGAGCCACAGCGCCACTTCCGGCTTTTTTTTTTTTTCTGCTTATGTGATGCTGAGGAATCAAACCCAGGGCCTCATACATGCAAGGCAAGTGCTCTACCACGGAGCCACCTTCCCAGCCCCCCTCCCTTCTTTCTTATCTTTTTCCTTCCTCCCTCCTCTCCTCTCCCTCTCCTCTCCTCTCCTCTCCTCTCCTCTCCTCTCCTCTCCTCTCCTCTCCTCTCCTCTCTTTTACCTTCCTTTCTTTCTTGCTTGCTCTCATTGGGACTGACATTTTTAATTCATGGCCTGGCACTGGCTCAGCTTGCTTGCTTGGCTGGCACTATACTACTTGAGCCATATCTCCAGCTTGCTGGTTCTTTTGGAGATGGAGTCTAGTAGATTTTTCTAACCAGGCTGACTTAGAACTATGATCCCCCAGACCTCAGTCTTCTGAATGCCTAGTATTACAGGTGTGAGTCACTGGTGGCTGGCTTTCCTTTTTTCTTTTTTAAAGAAAGGGAAAGAGACAGAGACAGAAGCGAGGACTGTCCTGTCCTTGCAGGGGCCTGCTGTCTGTGCCCTTGGCTCCTCTTTAGATCTCCTCTGTCTCCTGTAACTTGCCTTCTGCAAGTGAGAACCAGTCTTGCTTGTCATCCATAGGATGCCCAGTTGAGCTGGTTTGGGCTCCCCAGGAGGTCCAGCTGTGCTCTGGGGCCTGGAGGAGAGGCACACTACTTGGAGCCCCACCTCTGACCTGCCAGCCCCCAGCAACCAACACATCTGACACATCCTTCAGGAGTTGGAGCAATCATCTCTGCACTCTGCCTTGTTCTTGTCTATATTCATCCAGCTCCACTGGGCAGATAAAGCAGAGAAGGCGAGGCCTCAGCTGTGACAGACGGAAATGTTTTCTGCATGAATGACTGAATGAGCAGACAGAATTGAACATAACAATTTTTTCACCAATAAAGGACACTCAGAGGGCTGGGAAGTTTGCTCAGTGATAGAGTGCTTGCCTTGCATGCATGGGGCCCTGGGTTAGATTCTTCAGCACCACATAAGCAAAAAGAAAAAAGCCAGAAGTGGCGCTGTGGCTCAAGTGGTAGAGCACTAGCCTTGAGCTGAAGAGCTGAGGGACAGCGCCTAGGCCCAGAGTTCAGGCCCCACGACCGGACCCCCCCTACCCCCCCAAAAAAGGACACTCAGAGCCAGGTGCCAGTGGCTCCCTCCTGTAATCCAAGCTACTCAGTAAGCTGAGATCTGAGGATCAGTTTGAAGCTCATCGGGCAGAAGTCTGTGAGACTCTTATCTCGAATTAACCACCAAAAAGTCAGAAGTGGAGCTGTGGCACAAGTGGTAGAGTAGCAGCCTTGAGAGAATCGCTAGAGTGAGGACAAGGCCTTGAGTCTAAGCCCCAGTATAAGCACAAAAAGAAAAAATAGAAAAAGGACACAGAAGGAGAGCTATGTCAGGGTTAGAACTCTTGGGTGGAAACAAGTTTCTGCACCCAAACAACAGAAGTCCAATCATTGCCTAGAAAATGATCGTGACTTTGACCTTAGTTCAAATTCTGGTGATGTTATTCACTGTTTGCAAGATCCAGCTGTGTTCCCCAATCTTACTGAGCCTGTAACACGTACCTCACACCACCCTATCAGGAACTGGAACAACAACAAATGACACTCATCCTCTAAGCAGCGATTACATTAAGCAGCTAATATTTCTCATTCTTTCATTCTAGTCATCAAAAAAATAACTATTTTTGAACATATATTGTGTATCAACCATGCTGCTAGTAACTAGGAAACATAATTACAAACAGCATTTAACTGCTGCCCTAAGGTACTTCATCACTTAGAGGGAAATAGAAAACGTGTGTGTGTGTGTGTGTGTGTGTGTGTGTGTGTTCCGGTACTAGGACTTGGACTAAGGTAGCTGGGCCCTGGTCCCTCCCTTAGCTTTTTTCTTTCTTTTTTGGTCATGGGGCTTGAACTCTAGGCTTGAGCGCTGTTCCTTAGCTCTTCAGCTCAAGGCTAGCGCTCTACCACTTGAGCCACAGTGCCACTTCTGGTTTTCTTAGTGGTTTATTGGAGATAAGAGTCTCACCAACTTTTGTGCCCAGGCTGGCTTTGATCTCAGTCTCCTGAGTAGCTAGGATTACAGGCATGAGCCACCAGGATCTGGCTTTCTTTTTTTCTTTTTCTTTCTTTCTTTCTTTTCTTTCTTTCTTTCTTTCTTTCTTTCTTTCTTTCTTTCTTTCTTTCTTTCTTTCTTTCTTTCTTTCTTTCTTTCTTCCTTTCTTTCTTTCTTTCTTTCTTTCTTCCTTTCTTTCTTCCTTTCTTTTTGCCAGTCTTAGGGCTTGAACTTTGGGCCCACGCACACTGTCCCTGAGCTCCTTTTGTTCAAGGTTAGCACTCTATCCCATGAGCCACAGCGCCACTTCCACATTTTTCTGTGATTAATTGGAGATAAGAGCCTTACAACTTGAGCCGGGCGCTGGTGGCTCACGCCTGTAACCCTAGCTACTCAGGAGGCTGAGATCTGAGGATCGAGGTTCAAAGCTAGCCCGGGCAGGAGAGACCGTGAGACTCCTATCTCCAATAAACCACCACAAAACCGGAAGTGGCGCTGTAGCTCAAGTGGTAGAGCGCTCACCTTGAGCTGAAGAGCTGAGGGACAGCGCCCAGGCCCAGAGTTCAAGCCCCACGACCGACCAAAAACAAAAACAAACAAAAAAAAAAAGAGCCTTACAACTTGCTGGCTTGGAACTATGATCCTCAGAGCTCAGCCTTCTGTATAGCTAAGATTACAGGTGTGAGCCATGGATGTCCTTTTTCTTTTGTACAGACTAGGACTAAAACTTGTTGTCTGACATTTTTGCTCACTGATTGGTGCTCTACCACCTGAGCCATGCCTAACCCTTAGCTTTTTTTTTTTTCATCAAGGCTAGCATTCTACCACTTTGGGGACATGGAAAAGAAGAAAATCTGTCCTTATGAGGGCTCAGGTAGGAGTCAGAGCCTTTCACTGTCAAGGGAGTCTGCATTCCTGAAGTGACTGTCCCCAGTGAAGTCCGGGATGCCAGCCAGCCCAGCCAGGCATTTGCTAGGGGACTTGTCAGGCACTCAATGCACAGATTTTCAGTAGGTGGCCAAAAGACATGCAGGGAATAATTGTGGAACTGAGCTGTGAGTGAGGAGAAGAATGGTCGATAAGCCGGGCGCTGGTGGCTCACGTCTGTAATCCTGGCTACTCAGGAGGCTGACATCTGAGGATCGAGGTTCAAAGCCAGCCCGGGCAGGAGAGACCGTGAGACTCCTATCTCCAATAGCTCAAGTGGTAGAGCGCTCGCCTTGAGCTGAAGAGCTGAGGGACAGCGCCCAGGCCCAGCTTTCAGGCCCCATGACCGACCAAAAAAAAAAAAAACAAATACAGGTTCATATTCGGGTATGGGTCTGCAGGAATTTTCAGTGGAGTTCAGTGACTGGTTGTGGGCTGTCTCCTGGGACTGAGTCACTCACTGAAGGATGGTGTTCACCCAGTTCTGCTGCTACTGCCCAAGCACCTGCTGACAACAAAGCTTCCAACATACCCCATTGGCTGAGCTGTGCTCCTGATAAGGCCTCGGGCTTGTCCCATGGAGGAGAAGACAGCTGGCAGCCTCATCAGTCATCCCTGAGCTAGCCACATCTCTTCATTTCTCCCACGCAGGCTTTGCAGAATTAGGCACGGCAGGGAGGCAAAGGTTAATCCCACAGGGCTCACAGCACAGGCTACTAGGTCTGCTCCACAGCGGCCATGCTCATCAGGAGGAAGCCTGGATTTGCAGGAGTGCATCCATAAGGCTGGACACTGGTGGCCAACCGCAGTCATGTTAGAAATGGACAGAAGAAACTACTAGGAGAAATAGAAACCACACCTGGTGGTTTACACTTGTATTCCTAGTATTTGAGAGGCTAAAGGTAGGAGGACCAGAAGTTGGAGACCAGCCTAGACTGCACAGCAAGAACCTGTCTCAAAAAGAAAAGAAATAAGCCAGGTGCTGGTGGCTCATGACTGTAATCCTAGCTACTGAAGAAGATGAGATCTGAGGACCCTGGTTCGATGCCAGCCCAGGCAAAAAAGTCCATGAAACTCTTATCTCCAATTAACCACACACACACACACACACACACACACACACACACACACACACACACAAAACCTGGAGTGATGTTGTAGCTCAAGTGGTAGGGTTGCTAGCCTTCAGTAAGAAAAGCTCAGGAGCTGGGTGTTGGTGGCTCACACCTATAATCCTAGCTACTCAGGAGGCTGAGATCTGAGGATTGTGGTTCAAAGCCAGCAGGGACAGGCAAGTCTGTGAGATTCTTATCTCCAATAAACCACTAGAAAACCGGAAGTGGTGCTGTGGCTCAAATGGTAGAGCACTCGCCTTGAGCTGAAGAGCACAAGGACAGCGCCCAAGCCCAGAGTTCAAGCCCCATGACTGACAAAAAAAGAAAAGAAAAGAAAAGAAAAGCTCAGGGCCAGTACCCAGGCCATGAGTTCAAACCCCAGGGCCAGCACCAAGAAAGAAAGAAGAGGAGGTGGAGGTGGAGGAAGGAAGGAAGGAAGGAAGAAAGAAAGAAAGAAAGAAAGAAAGAAAGAAAGAAAGAAAGAAAGAAAGAAAGAAAGAAAGAAAGAAAGAAAGAAAGAAAGAAAGAAAGAAAGAAAGAAAGAAAGAAAGAAGGAAAGGGCAATGTCAGCCACTGAACTAAGTCTCTGAAGTTCAATTCTGGGTCTAACTGTAAAATCTGTGAGACCGAGCGGTTCCTCCAGCCTCCTGGAGTCCTGGTTTCTTTTACTGTAAAATGGTGGTGACAATCCAGTCCCCCTCTGCCACAGACAAGTCACAGTCCACACGGGAGCTTTGTGATCCAAGCTCTGTTTGGAGGCCTCCTCTACCATTAACTCTGTATTAGCTCCTTCCTCCCTGCCAAGATAAGATAAGGGAGGCCTGGAGGCTGAGTGACTCAGGTGAAGTAACACACTATGGTGGAGTCTGGACTTGAACCTGGGCAGCTGGCTTCTATAGTCCATGCTTCACAGGACTCTTTTTGTGTTTTCTTGCTTATAGCACGGGCAATGGAACCCAGGGCCTCAAATGGGCTGGGCCAGAGCTCTACCGCTGAGCTATATGTTACAGGCTTTGCTCCAGAACACTGCTCTCTCTAACTCCATCAGCAATCAAATGCTTTGCAGACTCCCATTCACCCTTTTCTCTTGCGACAAAACTTTCCTGAATGAACACTCCATTCAAGATAAGTTTGTCACTGCTATTTTTGTTTCCTTTTTGCTCTTATTGGGGTGTGAATTCAAGGCCTCACACTGTCAGTTTCTTGCTCACAGCTGGCATTCTACCACTTGAGCCACATCTCTAGTGTAACTTTTAGCTGGTTAATTGGAGACTGCAGATGGAATCTCCAATCTTTTCTGCCCAGGCTGGCTTGGAGCTGCATGTCTCCAGATCTTCCTCTCCTGTGTAGCTTGGATTACAGATGTGAGTCACTACTCACTGTTGCTAGGGTTTTAAAAGGGGCCCCAGGCTGGTGGCTCAAGCATGTAATCTTACCTACTCAGGAGGCTGAGAGCTAAGAATCAGTTTGAAGTTAATCCAGGCAGACAGACCCATGAGACTCATCTCCAGTTAACAGTAAACAACAACAACAACAACAACAAAATAACCAAAAAGCCAGAAGTGGAACAGCTGAAGTGGTAGAGTACCAGCCTTGAGTGAAAAAGCCACGGGAGAGTGTGATGCTCTGAGTTCAAGCCCCAGTACTGGCACACACAAACAACAAAAAAGAGGGCCCCCAAACTCGATGATCAAGATGAGTAATATCTTTTTTAAAAAAAATTTTTTTTGGGTCCGATCGTGGGGCCTGAACTCTGGGTTTGGGCGCTGTCCCTCAGCTCTTCAGCTCAAGGCTAGCGCTCTACCACTTGAGCCACAGTGCCACTTCCAGCTTTTTTCTTTTTGCTTATGTGGTGCTGAGGAATCAAACCCAGGACCTCATGCATGCAAGGCAAATGCTCTACCAGAGCCACCTTCTCAGCCGAAGATGAGTAATATCTTACTTTAACATTTTAAATCCATCTAAATGAATGCAAATGAAACCATAATCAGCCTGGTGCCATGGCTCACGACTGTAATCCTAGCTACTCAGGAGGCTGAGATCTGAGGATCACAGTTCAAAGCCAGCATGGGCAGGAAACTCTGTGAGACTCTAATCTCCAATTAACCACCAGAAGACCAGAAATGGCGCTGTGGCTCAAGTGGTAGAGCACTCGCCTTGAGCTGAAGAGCGCAGGAACAGCACCCAGGCCGAGTGCAAGCCCCATGACCGACAAAAACAAAATAAAATATACATAGATATATGATCATCAAAACATGAAAGTTTTAATAAAGATGGGACTTGTGTTACTGTGATCTTTCTTTCTTTCTTACTTTTGTTGTTGTTGTTGTTGGTCATGGGGCTTGAATTCTGGGCCTGGGCGCTGTCCCTCAGCTCTTCAGCTCAAGGCAAGCACTCTGCCACTTGAGCCACAGTGCCACTTCCAGAGATTTTTCTTTTTGCCTCAGGCTCAGCTAGAGAGTAAAGACAAGCTCTGGGACATGCGGGTATTGGTGACCTTAATTGAGGGCTTTGTAGCCATTGACTCAGGCCCATGGTGAGACCCCTTAAATCTCACCATCTTAAAGTCTCATATAGCAACTTCATGTAGAACCCAGAGGTCCCTCTCAGCCAGGGGAAGCTCAATTGTGAAATATGCAACTGGGAATTGGTAGCTTTGGGACAGTGGAAAATAGAGTGCCTGTGAAATTTCAGGCAAAAGTAGCCACCAGAAAAATAGCCAGAGTCCACAGAATACTTTTTTTTTTCTCCCCAGAAGCAATGGAGTCAATCCAGCCATGGTGGTACAGACCGGCAATCCTCACACTCAGGCAGCTGAGGTAGGATGGTCCAAGGCCAGCCTGGACTACATAGGGAGACAATGTCTTAAGAAACAAAAACAAAGCCAGGCTCTGGTGACTCATGCCTATAATCTTAGCTATTCAGCAGACTGAGATGTGGAGGTTCTTGATTTAATACCAGTCCAGGCAGCACAGAGACTATGTCTCCAAAATAACCAGCAAAAACCAATGTTGGAGGTGTGGTTCAAAGAATAGAATGCCAGCTGAGCAAGCAAGAGAAATAAGCTTGAGGCTCTGAGTTCAAATCCCAATACTGCCAAATAAATAAATGAAAACAAAAATGGCGTCAGTGGGTCAGACTGCCAGATGGAAGAGGAGAATTTTAGCAGCAGTGACCAAGTTGAAGTGGACACTTTTACCTTGGTGAGGAAGCAGTTGTTGGTGCTTGGATCCGTGACTACAGTAGCTAATTTGGTGGTGCCTTCCTATCACATTGGGTAGTTTGACATAGACAGAGCAGGGAGGGTCAGATCAAGACTTGGGGCATCTCTAAGTGGCATGGGGTCAGGAGAGGGAGGAGCTGATTATTTGGGGGTAGGGCTTGGCTTGAAGTTGATCCATCCCAGTGCTCTTATTACTCTTGATAACCATATTATTTTGGTTGCCAGAATGTGTGGATGAGGGAGACCAGATTTTGGTTCCTCACAGCAGAAATAACCAGACTGGATCAGATGCTTTATTAATGTTTTCCTTCAGACGTCTGGGAACCAATATATTTCCAAGCTTTTAATTCAGGCCAGTGAGACCATTCAAACAACCGCAAACCTGTCACCTATACCATCATCAGTTCCAGGAAAGAAAGGCCATCTTATGACCAAAAGTAAACACAGATGAGGAGTTTCAGAACAGGTAGCCACTTAAGTTGGAAATGAAAATCAACTTTACAAAAAAAAAAAAAAAGCTCCTTTACATTCTTTTTATACGTTTTTCTTTTCGCTTTTTTCTTCTTCACCTTTCTTTCTCACTTGGCAGCTAAGGGACAGAAACTTGATCCAATGGACAGAGTTTAGGGTGCCCCTACATAGGGACCTTTGGGGTTTGGGTGCAAGGAACACACAAAGACCTACCTCATAGCCGGATGCAAGGTATCTGTCCTGACCCCTGCCTTCTACTACCTTCCTGGCCCGGCACCTCCAAAGTCCTGCTGTGGATCCTTCAGGTCACTCCAGAAGCGATGACCTCACTTCTGGCCCAGCCTTTCTCCCACTCCAGTACCAAGCCACCTGATCCTCCCCCACTCATGGCCCTCCTCTTGCCATGGGAGCCTGGCACCTGAACTTCCTGCCTCCACTCTGACCTTTGGCAGGCCATAAGGGCTCTGGCTCTGGTTCCTCTTGCTTCCTTGTTAGTCTTCCCAGTGGTGGACCCTGCCGGATCTCCACCTGACCTCAGCCTTGGCCTTAACCTCCATGATTCAGAATGTGCACAGTACGTTAAAGCTTAGAGCTCAGCCCTAGTCACTGCTGCGATAGGAACCAGCATTTTACACATCTTTCATTTTCTTTTTTGTTTATTGTGATTGCTTTTTTAAAAATGATTCTTACTGGCTTACATTAGTTTCGTTGTCACATTTCTTTACATGGGCAGTGCATCTCAAGCAAACTCGACTCTTCTACCCCTCTTCCCTTCTCCCATTCCCCCTACGATCCTCACTCACTGCTCCATCACCCCCTCCTCCTGTGGATCCCTTCCCCCCCTCCAGAGTCAGACTTATTTTCCTGAGATTATTTTCCCCCTTAGTGTATATTAACTGCACCCGTGATCTCACCATGGTATTTAAGAGGTCCTTCTCAATCTCTTCTGTCCTATAGTTGGGCTGCAGTGGCCCCTTGGGGGATAGAGAGACTATAGGACAGCAGAATCTCCAATTGGCGACAATATGTAGAAAACAATGGACTGGGAATGTGGCTCCCTGGGACAGAGCACCTGCCTAGTGAGTGTAGGGCCCTGAGTTCAAATCCCAAAACAAACAAACAAGAAATCAATAGGAACTAAGTGGGTAATTGACCCAGATATGTCTTGGAGACTGTCTCTTGGACTTACATATAAGCTCTTAAAGGTAAGGGAAAGCTCCCAATCAGTTTAAAACCTTTTATCTCCTACCTACCCCTAACTCTCCAAGCTCACTCCTCCCCAAAGCGTCGACTAGTGTGGCCCTTCGTAATATCGTGGATGTTTTATGGGTGATCCCTTCATTCAAACCACATTTGCTAATCAGTCACCAGGCATGAGCCACTGAGATAGGCATTATGAGAGGCACCAAACAAGATAGATAGGGCACCCTCCCATCCCCCCCTCAGGGACTTTAGCCACACAAAGAGGGGAATCTACACACCCTGGGGAAGCTCCAATGGAAGGCCCTGAGTTCAAGCCCTGGGACAGGCAAAAAAAAAAAAAAGTTTATCCCTCACATGGCCAGCTAGAAGCATTGGGTTCAAATCCAGTGACCACTGAAAGGAAGTATTTATCGCTCTAGTCCTCACTCATCGACTGAGCACTCTTTGCCTGCCTTCATCCCCCACACACAAGACCTTTCCTCACCAGCACAGTTCCCTCCTGTGGCCGGATAAGGGAGCTCTGTGCGCTGTGGTCCTTGTTCTGATCCAGAGGACAAGAGGCACTGGTAACCAGCACCAACTGCCAGCTGTATGGATGAAGCCATGTTGGACCTTCCAGCCTCTTCGTTGGGATCCCAGATAAGACCCACAGAACCACCCAGAACTTTCAAGGAGCACTGTGGGAAACGTCAGATGACTGTTTTGAATTACTGCATTTTGCCATGGTTTGTTTCACAGCAGCAGCTGCTTGAAACAATCTCAAAAGCTGGAGGATGTGGTTGGACACCTGGAAAGCTAGCTGCCCCACCCCACACCTCTGGCCTACAGTAGGCCCCTGATCTCTTCGATGATGTTGGTGGTGGTGATCATGGGGTTTGAACTCTGGGCCTGCGTGCTGTCCCTCAGCTCTTCAGCTCAAAGGGAGCATTCTACCATTTGAGCCCCAGTGCCACTTCTGGTTTTCTGGTGGTTAATTGGAGATAAGAGTCTCACAGACTTTCCAGCCCAGGCTGGCTTCGAACTATGATCCTCAGATCTCAGCCTCCTGAGTAGCTAGGATTACAGGCATGAGCCACTGGCACAGTGCCCCTGGGCTCTTAAAAAACCTCTCTGCTACTGCTGACAAGTGGGCAAGTGATTTTTTTTTTCTCCCTGGAGAAATACAAGTAAGGAGTTCTAATTTTCAATTTCCAGTCCTGATCAATGACACATTCGAGTCAGGGAATCCTGCCTGCTCTGTGTGTGTGTGTGTGTGTGTGTGTGTGTGTGTGTGTGTGTGTGTGTACGCACACACACACACATGTGTGTATATTAATACTGGGGGACTTGAACTCAGGACCTCTCACCCTTAGCGTTTTGGTTTTTTTTTTTTGCTCTATTACTCTACCACTTACCTCCACTTCAGGCTTTTTGCCGATTTAATTGGAGACAAAAGTCTCATTAATTTTTCTGCCTGGGCTGGCTTCCAACCACAGTTCTCAGATCTCAGCCTTCTGAGTAGCTGGGATTGTAGGTGTGAGCCAACAAGCCCAGCTGTGATTCATCTTTAGGAGCCACATGCCTAGCACACAGGGCTTTGGCCTACAGCCAGCATCCAGTTTCTGCTGAATTCCTTCCTAAACAGTAGGACAGGGGAATCAAAAGACAATAGACCCCAAGCACTTGAAAGTTACAAAGTTAATTGTAGAAAGTTTACAACTTCAGTAGAGGAGGCTGGCAGGCAAGTGGGGATTGAGTCATCAGAAGCCACCAACCTAACTCACCTGTCACATGATTTGATCAGCCCATTTAGAGTCAGGAGTTATTACCCTCACCTGGGACCCTGGGACCCTGGGACCCTGGGACCCTGGACTTCAAGGTGAGGCTGTGTAGCCTGAGGCTCCCTTGAGCTCTCATTATCCGCCAGCCTTAGTTTGCAATCAGATAACTTTGCCTGGCTTTGGGAAAGGTGGAAGGAACCTTTGGGTCCTGGACTTCCAGCCCTCTGCTTTTGGAGGCAGAGGGAACAGCCCAGAGGCAAAACTGAGAGACAAGGCAGGGCAGACCTCTCTGAGGTCTTGGCCTTCTCTACCCCTCCTCTATCTATGAGGGAAGAGCTTTTGGGGTCCCTCCCCAGCTCTGGGAGAATGCAGTGGCTCTGGGAGAGTGTCCCTCTTTCTTCTACTTGAGTTCTGATGTGTGTGTGTGTGTGTGTGTGTGTGTGTGTGTGTGTGTGTGTGCCAGTACAGGGACTAGGCATTGTCCCTTTATCTTTTCCACTCCAGGCTGGCACTCTACCACTTGAGCCACAGCTTTTTGCTGGTTAATTGGAGAGTCTCACAGACTTTCCTGCTTAGGCTGGCTTTGAACCACGATCCTCAGATCTCGAGTAGCTAGGATTACAAGTGTGACCACTGGGGCTAACTCGGCTTTATATTTGTGGCCAGGGTTGGGGGATGGCTCCGCTAAGTTCCATGGACCCCTTTTTGAACCCAGAGCACTCTGGGTGGCACTTGGACAGCTGGTCCTTTCTCCTGAAAGAAAGCAGAGCAGGAAGGGCAAGAACAGACAGAGAGCAGCAGGGAAGGTAGCCTGACAGCTCCCTAGGTTCCCTCATGGCCTACAGAATAAAGTTCAATCCCCTCTTGGTATGCACAGCCCTTCCCAGGTTGGCCTCACCCACCGTTACAGCCTTATCTCTGCTTCTGAGGGCTCTTGGCCTGACAACCAGTCTCTAGCCTACTTGTGATTGCTGAGATCTGGACCAGCCCTCTCCCCTCCCTGCCCTGGCCGTGGAATAACCCTGTCCACCTCCCTGCAAAGCTCCCTTCATTTCCCCCATGTCCCAGAAGGCAGCTGTGCCCTGCCCACTGCAACTTCAGGAGCCGGAGCTCCCGCCCTGCTGAATGTTGCTGTTGGGTAAATAATTTCATGGGAGTTAGGAAAGCAAACAAGGGCCAGGGTAGCTGAAGGAAATAGCAGTGGGGGTTAATGCTGTGAGGGGTGGTGAAAGGACCCGCCCAGCCTGAGCAAAGACCTGGAGCTGGGTGGGAAGGAAGCAGATGAGGGAGTAAAGGAGGGCAAGAGGAAGGTTGTGCCAGCTCTGGGCTGTCCTGGAGGGCAGCCAGGAACTGTCCCTCCTGAGATAGACATCTGTAGGTAGATTTTGGGCTTCCTCCTCAGAGAAATGGGAGACACTGGTTGGGCTGCCCCAGTGAGGGGGAGAGGGGAGGGAGGAAGGCTGATTTACACATAGGCCCAGGGCTTAGCCCTATCACTGACCAACTAACAATAGAAAAACAAATAGACCTTCCCTTCATACACCCCAAAGCTACCTCTCCCCAATGTAGCCATCTCTCTCTCCCTACATAATGAAACATCTTTTCTACCACCCCTAAGATGAGATTCTTCTGATTTTCTGTGGCTTTCTTGTCCTTCCAGGACAGTACAACATTAGGAAGGCTAGAGACGCCAGAGGCCAGAGTCTTTGATTGGGGTTCAGGTCCCAAGTCTGTCCCCAGACAAGGTTTCCCCTCCTTTGTAAAGAAACACCCATTGTGGACGTTGTGCATTGTGTGTGTGTGTGTGTGTGTGTGTGTGTGTGCATGCTAATCCTGGGATTTGAACTAAAGCCTAGGCACTGTTTCTGAGCTTTTTTGCTCAAAGCTAACACTCTATCACTTTGAAGGGTTAAAGTATTTGAGGCAGTGACCATTTGTTGCTAAACCACCTGGTTGTGTGCCTTTATAAGACCTGCAAATCCGTAGCTTGGGGCTCTCCTCCTAGGCTCCACTGTGTCGGAGTGTAGAATGAGGCCCGAGCTGCCGCCCGTCTAAATAAAACCTTAAAACAGCTGTAGAGTCTGACTCTCGGTGGTCTTCTTGGTGGGGGTCCTGCGACCTAGGCATAACAACTTGTGCCACATCTCTACTTCCAGCTTTTTGGTAGTTAATTGGAGATGAATCTTATGGACTTTCCTGTCTGATGTGTCTTCAAACTGTTATCCTCAGATCTCAGCCTGCAGAGTAGCTAGGATTACAGGCATGAGCCACCAATGCCCAGCTCTCCATTATTTTTTGAACATTTACTTTCCCACATGTAGTTTACAATCATTGTATCTATAAAATATCCCGCTAGAATGTCATTAGGAACTTGTTTAGGAGAAGATTATATCTTTTTGATACTGAAGCTTTTCATCCAGGTATAAAAGCTGTTTTTCCATATGTTCAGCATTTGAATTCTGCAAAACCATTTTGTAATGTCTTCTTAAGTCATGTATATTTTTCAATGATTTATTCCTCAATTTTTTATATAAAGTCTTTATTATTAATATAAATGGCACCTTTTTTGCTGCCTAATTCACTGCTGTAGAGGAAAACTACTGGTTTTTGTATATTTATTTTCTCACTTGACACTTTATTAACTTTTTTTTTTTTTTTTTTGGGTCCGGTTGTGGGTCCTGAACTCTGGGCCTGGGCGCTATCCCTCAGCTCTTCAGCTCAAGGCTAGCACTCTACCACTTGAGCCACAGCGCCATTCCCGGCTTTTTTCTTATATGGTGCTGAGGAATCGAACCCAGGGCCTCAGGCATGCAAGGCAAGCACTCTACCACTGAGCCACCTTCCCAGCCCCCTTTATTAACTTTTTTTATAAGTTATTGGTGCTGGGGATATAAATAATCATATATGTCATTTGTAAATAGAGTCATTTTATCTTTTCTCATGTTGATGTGTACTTTTTTCTTTAGTACCTACTGGAACTTGAACTCAGGACCTTGTACTTTTATTCTACATTTTCATTCTGCCAATTGAGCCATACTTCCAGTCAGCATTTTGTTTTTTAATTGGAGATAAGAATCTAGAGGACTTTTCTGCCCTAGCTAGCTTTGAACTGAGATCCTTAGATCTCAGCCTCCTGAGTAACTAGAATTACAGATATGAGCCACTGGCACCTGGCTCCAAAGCTGTTTTTTGGTGTTTTTGTTTTTTTGTCGGTTGTGGGGCTTGAACTCTGGGCTTGGGCACTGTCCCTGAGCTCTTCAGCTCAAGGCGAGCGCCCTACCGCTTGAGCCATAGCGCTACTTCCAGTTTTCTAGTGGTTTATTGGAGATACGAGTCTCACGGGCTTTCCTGCCCAGGCTGGCTTTGAACTGCGATCTTCAGATCTCAGCCTCCAAAGCTGTTTTATAATTTACATCCTGTCAAAGAATTGTTTCCTTTTCTTCTATTCCTGGATGGGTAGAAATATTATTTTTTCAGCAAAATCTATTTCTTTTCTAAAATGCAATGACAATTTTATCTTCAGAATAACCAGATAATTAAGCTGGGCGCTGGTGCCTCATGCCTGTAATCCTAGCTACTCAGGAGATTGAGATCCGAGGATCACGGTCCAAAGCCAGCCCGAGCAGGAAAGTCCATGAGACTCTTATCTCCAATTAACCATTAGAAAACTGGTGCTGTGGCTTAAGTGGTAGAGCACTTGCCTTGAGCTGAAGAGTGCAGGGACAGCGCCCAGGCCCAGAGTTCAAGCCCCACAAACGACAAAAAAAAAAAAACAAACCAGATAATTGAACTGTTTTGTTGAGTGATAAAACTAATCTAGTACCCAGATGCAGGTGGCTCACACCTATAATCCTAGCTACTTAGGGAGCTGAGATCTGAGGATTGCAGTTCCAAGCCAGCCTGGGCAAGAAAGGTCAGGAGACTTTTTTTTTGGGTCCGGTCATGGGGCCTGAACTCTGGGCCTGGGTGCTATCCCTCAGCTCTTCAGCTCAAGGCTAGCACTCTACCACTTGAGCCACAGCACCACTTCCAGCTTTTTTCTTTTTGCTTATGTGGTGCTGAGGAATCGAACCCAGGGCCTCAGGCATGCAAGGCAAGTGCTCTACCACTGAGCCACCTTCCCAGCCCCCAGGCCAGGAGACTTTTATCACCAATTAATCGCAAAAAGCTGGAAGTAGAGCTGTGACTCAAGTGGTAGAAGTCTAGCAGTGAACACAAAAGCTCAGGGACAGGGGGCTGGGAAGATGGCTCAGTGGTAGAGTGCTTGCCATGCATGAGGCCCTGGGTTCAATTCCTCAGCACCACATAAGCAGAAAAAGCCAGAAGTGGTGCTGTGGCTTAAGTGGTAGAGCGCTAGCCTTGAGCTGAAGAACTGAGGGACAGTGCTCAGGCCAAGAGTTCAGGCTCCATGACCAACAAGAAAGAAAGAAAGAAAGAAAGAGGGGCTGGGAGGGAGGCTCAGTGGTAGAGCGCTTGCCTTGCATGCTCAAGGCCCTGGGTTCGATTCCTCAGCACCACATAAGCAAAAAGAAGAAAGCCAGAAGTGGCGCTGTGGCTCAAGTGGTAGAGCGCTAGCCTTGAGCTGAAGTGCTGAGGGACAGCACCCAGGCCCAGAGTTCAGGCCCCATGACCAGACCCCAAAAAAAAAGAAAAGAAAGAAAGAAAATAGCAAATGATTCCAGCATGAAATGAAGAAAGAAAGAAAAAGAAAGAAAATAGCTAATGATTCCAGCATGAATTGTACCAAATTGCAAGTGGCTGTGGCATGAAATAAAAATGTAGAAAGATTGAATTTTTTTTTTTTTTTTAAAGCTCGGGGACAGCACCCAGACCCAGAACTAAAGACCACTGTGATTCAACTGTTAGAACACCACCCTTGAGCAAAATAGCTAGTGACAATGCTCAGGTCCTGAGTTCAAGCCCAGTATTAACATGTGTGTTCATGCACACACACACACACACACACACACACACACACACACACACACACACAAAATGTGAACAGTACTTGTTTGTAGCTTAAAAGCGATTTTACATTTTCTTATTTGAGCTGAATCAGATAGGTCTTGAGTTTCTGCTACATATAAGAAGCAGAGGAGAAGGAAGGAGGAAGGAGGGAGTGGGGAGGAAATCTTAGTGTCTACAAGGCCTTTGCACAGGCCTTGCTTCATTTCATTCTCACACAGCTCCAAGGGTAATAATCACTGCTTCTATGTATTATGCCAGGGCTGAGCAGCCATGCCTAGCAAATACCTGTTAGAGCAAAGCTCCAACACAAATCCTCCCCTTTCCAGTCCATAGTTTCTTTTTTTCTTTTTTCCTTCTTTCTTTCTTTTGTCTTCTTCTCTTTCTTTCCTTCTTTCTTTCTTTCTTTTTGTTGTTGTTGGTCATGGGGCTTGAACTCTGGGCCTAAGCGCTGTCCCTCAGCTCTTCAGCGCTCTACCACTTGAGCTACAACGCCAGTTCTGGTTTGCTGGTGGTTTATTGGAGATAAGTATTTCCTGGCCTTTCCTGTCTAAGCTGGTTTTGAACCTTGATCTGCAGATCTCAGTTTCCTGAGTAGCTAGAAATGCAGGTATGAACCAGTACCCTGCTATTATTGTCTTCTTCATTCCCATGTGTGTTCCAAATTTCCTATAATTGAGCATTTTCAGTTATATAATGAGAAGGAAGACCTGATATTTTACAATTCATTTTGATCTTTTGAGAATCAAGTTCAGGTTTCCTTAAGGGATGTTAAATTGGTGTTTTGGCTAAGGATAGTTCAGCTGTAAGAGAACAGTTCTCATAGTTTAAAAAGTGAGGCGAACCTAGGCAGTTCCTAGCATGGGTCAGAGCCTTGGTGGTCTGACCTTTGTGCTTTGTGCTTAACTTCCCTCATGTTTATAAGAGAGCTGCTGGGCTGAGTGCAGTACTGGTGGCTCACACCTGTAATCTAAGCTACTAAGGAGGCTGAGATCTAAGGATCAAGATCCAAAGCCAGTCTGAACAGGAAAGTCCATGCGACTCTTTAATAAAACTCCAAAAAGCCAAAAGTAGAGCTGTGGCTTAAATGTTCGAATGCTAGCCTTGAGCACTTAGGGACAACAACCAATGTTCAACCCCCTAGTACCAAAGCGTGCATGTGTGTGTGCATGTACACACACACACACACACACACACACACACACACACACACACACGAAGGCTGCTGAAACTCTTACCTTCAGATCTATGCTCAAAGCAGGAAGAAGGTTGAAAGAGTCTTAGTGGTAATTCTAAAACATGGCACAATTTCTGTGACCTCTTCCTTTGAGAGGTGAGGGTTATTATATCTTCCTCTCTTAATGTAGCTTGTGATTGTTTCAGCTAAAAGAGGATGGTGGAAATGGTGTGTTTTGTCTTCTGAGGCTGAGCCATGAAAGGTCACGTAGCTTCTACATGACGCTCTTAGGACGTCCTCTCTCCAGAGACTGCCTCCTGGGGCCAGTAGCCATGCTGTGCAGAGCCTGGATCACAGAACAGAATCCATGTGGCAGTACTCAAGCCAAACAGAGCCCAGGGTGTGAGTCATCCCAGCCCAGGTGCTAGACGTGTGTATGTAAGTCTCCAGACCTGTGCTGTCCAGCTCAGCATCTGCTGACCACATGAGCTTATTTAGAGTGAAATTTAATTAAAATGAAATAACATTAAAACTCCAGTCCCTCAGTCCCCCTGGCTACATTTCAAATGCTGGGCAGATCCATGTGGCTAACATATTGGGCAGTATGGACGTAGCTACTTTCCATCTTTGGAGAAAGTTCTATTACCCACAGTGGCTCCAGATGATATGTGAGTACTCAAGACTCCCCAGATGCGATCCAGATGTCCTGGGGCAGAGATGAGCCATGCATTGCATTGTCCTGGACCCTGGGCCTTGCCTGAATTCAGCTCCTAATCATTAGGTGGTAGACATAATACAATACACACCCCCACCCCCACACTCCCTACACCCACACCCCCCCCCACACACACTGAGGGGTACTGTGGGGCTTGAATTCAGTGCTTGGGTACTGTCCCTTAGCTTTTTCCACTCAAGGCTGGTGCTCTACCACTTGAGCCACAGTCCCACTTCCCACTTTTGGTTAACTGGAGATAAGAGTCTTATACACTTTCCTGTCCAGGCTGGCTTCAAACCATGATCCTCAGATCTCAGTCTCTGGAGTAACTGGGATTACAGGCATGAGCCACCAGTTAACAATGGGTATTTACAATTGTGATAAAAGACTGTTTGGGATAGTTTGTTGTGCAGGAATCCTAACTGGAGCAAATCCCTTTGATCAGAGTAATCAAGCCTTCCTCAAATCCATCCCAGTTGACATCTGCTTACCTGTCAGTATCCCAAGACCACCTGTGCAGCAGAGAAGCCTGGGGAAGCACACCCTTAGCCCTTTAGTCAGGAGGATTAGGGAAGAGGAGGGGACATGAGGAACAGTGGGCTCACAACAGTGTCTGCCACAATGGGATATATTCTATTTCAAGCTGCATAATAACATATGCCACCCATGCTTTAAATGTAAAGTATTCTAATAGCATTCACTCACTGAGAACTTTAAATAAATGTTCTTTGTACTTAAAATGTCAGGATCTTGGTATCCCTCCTGGAAATCCACTCCAGAGTCTCTTGCTAGAATCATCATCCTCGTCCTTGGTGGATGGAAAGGAATTTCAAAATCTGGCTTGGACTTTTGAGTTCATCTGGTAAATCGGGACAAGAGAAGTTTCAAAGGACACAGCCTCCTTTCCATCCAAGATGCTTTGGTAGAATTGCTTGTTCCTATGATAAATGGTTTGTCCAATATTATCTGGTCATTTTTTAATTACTCAAGTCTCTGAGCCAGTGTGTTCTACAGCTCTCATCTGCAAACTCGGGTGGAAGCCACAAGAAGCTACACTGAGACTGAATGTGTTGCTTTCCTTTGAGAAATGATTAGGAAAGAACTGGTTCACTTGGTTCATGATAACTTACATTGCTTTATAATTGTATTATTAATTTAAAATGTGTGCACTCATCCATGTTCATTGCTGCACTATTCATGATAGCCAAGTTATAGAAACAGGCCAGATGTCCTACAGCAGATGAGTAGGTCAAGAAAATGTGTGTGTGTGCGTGTGTATACATATATATGAATTGTACTCATATATCAAAAAGAATATCATTTGCTGCGAAATGAATAGAACTAGAAAACATTTTGTTAAATTCAGAGGTGGAAGTCAGATCTAAAATACAAACGGTGTAACTCCTCTGAAAACTAAGAAACTATTTAACAAAATCAATACCAAGGAGTAAATACATGTTGGAGCGGGGTAGGGGTAGGGAGGCACACAAAAGAAGGGAGGAAGGGTAAGCAAATACAATCATTATATTCAATGTATATTATGCAAAAATTGAACTACTTGAGGGTAGAGATGGGAAGGGGAAAATGGGGGCGTATGATAGAAGGGGTTAGTCTGATCAAAATGTATTGTACTCATAATCTGACTTGTGGATTTGAGATCTCTTTGTACAACTATTTAATACTGATTTTAAAAATAAAATGCAGGGGCTGGGAAGTTGGCTCAGTGGTAGAGTGTTTGCCTTGCATATATGAGGCTCTAGGTTCGATTCCTCAGCACCACATAAGCAGAAAAAAGCCAGAAGTAGTGCTATGGCTCAAGTAGTAGGGCACTAGCCTTGAGCTGAAGAGCTGAGGGACAACGCCCAGGCCCAGAGTTCAGCCCCCACAACTGGCAAAATAAGTAAATAAAATAAAATAAAATGCATAGCTTGGGCGTTGGTGGCTCACACCTGTAATCCTACTCAGGAGGCTGAGATCTGAGGATTTAGTTCAAAGCCAGCCCAAGCAGGAAAGTCTGTGAGACTCTTATCTCCAAAACCCACCAGAAAACCAGAAGTGGTGCTGTGGCTCAAGTGGTAGAGCACTCACCTTGAGGTGAAGAGCTGAGGGACTAGGCCCAGAATCCAAGCCCCACGACCGACAAAAATAAAATAAAATAAAATGCATACACTGTAACTGGTATGGCATGACTGTCTAAAAAGAAATGAATAGAAAATGGATGACAGGAACAAGAACATGATATGTATGTGGCCTTATTTTCAAATAAAGATGAAAGGTTGCTCCTCTGGCAGGGCAACCTCAATCCCATCTCCAACTACCAGAAAGCATGGTAAAAAATAGAAAATTTAGGATGAGCTCTCTTAAAATCAAGGTGAGGTGAGGAGCTGGTGGCTCATTCTTGTAATCCTATCTGCACAGGAGGCTGAGACCTGGAACACTGCAGTTTATTGGAGAAGCCAGCATGGGCAGAAAAGTCTTTGAGATTCTAGCTCAACTAACCAGCAAAAAGCTGGCCTGGAGGTGTGGCTCAAGTGGTATATCACCAGCTTAGCAAGCTGAGCAAGCATGAGGCCCTGAGCTCAAGCCCCAGAATGGGCTCACACACACAAAAAAAGAAAAGAAGCTCATTTTTCCTGCAAAAGAGTTAATTTTTTTTAATTAGGGACATTGAATTTATAATTTATATTTATTTATTTTTTTATTTTTGTGACAAAGTGTCACTATAAAGTCCAGGCTGACCTTGAACTCTCTCTTGCTTCAGCTCTGCAGTACTGGAATTACAAGTATGTAAAATGTGGAATTTCTTTTAATTGTAAAGGTGATGTACAGAGAGGTTACAGTTACATAAGTGAGGTAATGAATTCATTTCTTTTTGAACAGTGTTACTCCCTCCCTCATTTTCTCCTGCTTTCCACCCCCCATACTCCCTTCCCACCAAGTTGTAAAATTCATTTCCAACATAGTGTCTAGTGAGTATCACTGTTGCAATTGTTCACTCTTTGTCCTGCTGTCTCTGTGATTCCCTTCCCTTCTCCAAATCAGATAAACTTATATACAAGACAAAGGGCATAGAAATAAAAAACAGTGACAACAGGTCATAAACCAAAGGAGAAAAAAAGAAAAAAGAAATAACTGCAAACCGTATGTTATAAAAACTATTGTTTCCATTTTTTGAAGTTCATTTTGATAAACTTCATTTTATATGGTCATATGCACCTAGCTTTTGAGCTTTTGTGATCCTCGGCTGAGGATATCATGGTAGTATTCTAGTTACTACAAATGAGGGAAACCATACAGCCTGTGTTTCTTTGGATCTGGCTTGCTTCACTTAATATAATTTTTTCCAAGTCTTTACATTTCCTTAGAAATCGGGCAATGCTGTTCTTTCTGATGGAAACAGAATTCCGTTGTGTACATACACCAAATTTTCTTAATCCATTTATCTTCTGAGGGACATTTGGGTTGGTTTCATATCTTAGCTATGGTAAATAATTCAGTGATGAACATGGTTGTGCTGGTAGGTTTAGTGTGGTCTTGATTATGGTCATTTGGGTAAATATCCAGGAGTGGGATTGCTCGGTTGTAGGAGAGCTCTATGTTTAGTCTTTTGAGGAACTTCCATACTGCTTTCCAGAGTGGCTGAACAAGTTTACATTCCCACCAACAGTGTAGTAGCATTCCTTTTTGGCCACATCCCCGCCAACATCAGCTCACAGATTGGGAAAAGATCTTTACTAGCTATACAACAGACAATGGCCTCATATCTAAAATATACTTAGAACTCAGAAAATTAACCTCTCCCAAACAAATCCTCAAAGAAACAACAATTAAAGAGAGACTTCTCTGAAGAAGAAGTAAGAATGGCCAATAGACACATAAAGAAGTGTTCAACATCTGGCTAAGAATGTGGCTTAGTGGTAAAGTGCTTGCCTAGCTTGTATGAAGCCCTGGGTTCAATTCCTCAGTACCACATAAATAGAAAAAGCCAGAAGTGGCACTGTGGCTTGAACAAAAGGAGCTCAGGGACAGCGCCTAGACCCTGAGTTTAAGCCCCAGGACTGGCAAAAAGAAAAAAAAAGAAAGAAAAAGATAAGAAGTGTTCAACCTCTCTGGCCATAAAAGAAATGCAAATCAGAACAACATTGAGGGGCTGGAAGGTGGCTCAGTGGTAGAGCGCTTGCCTTGCATGCATGAGGCCCTGGGTTCGATTCCCTGCACCACATAAGCAAAAAGAAAAAGGGCCGGAAGTGGCGCTGTGGCTCAAGTGGTAGAGCACTAGCCTTGAGCTGAAGAGCTGAGGGACAGTGCCCAGGCCCAGAGTTCAGGCCCCATTACCGGACCGCCCCCCCCAAAATAAAACTAATATTAATAGATGTAGATTTTTAAATAAAAGATTTAATATTATTCTTATTTCTTTTTTTGTTTTTTTTTGGGTCCGGTCATGGGGCCCATGAACTCTGGGCCTGGGTGCTGTCCCTCAGCTCTTCAGATCAAGGCTAGCACTCTACCACTTGAGCCACAGTGCCACTTCCGGCTTTTTTCTTTTTGCTTATGTGGTGCTGAGGAATCGAACCCAGGGGCTCAGGCATGCGAGGCAAGTGCTCTACCACTGAGCCACCTTCCCAGCCCTATTCTTATTTCTTATAGGCAATAAAACTAAAAATTGATAGAAACTGAAACTCCTAATTTGCCAACACTTTTCCCCCCAGAAAGGGATAGGGCTTCAGTGTGTGTGTGTGTGTGTGTGTGTGTGTGTGTGTGTGTGTGTGTGTGTGTGTGTGTGTGTGTGTGTGTGTGTGTTCATAATTCTATTTGACTTCATACCTGAAATAGGGTCTTGTTACATAGCACAAGCTGTCCTATAACTTTTCTTTCTGCCTCAGCCTTCCAAGGGCTGAGATGAACTCATTAAATTTTTTATATCCAAATTTCTGATTTTCAGGTTTGGTGGCATACACCTCTAATCCCAGCATTTAGGAGGCTGAAGCAGGAGGATTATGAGTTCAAGATTACCCTGGTGCTAAATAGCTAGAGCCTGTCTCAAAAATGCAAAACAAAAAATTAAGTTTACTGTTACTGCTATTTAACCAGTACCTCGCAGGTGACTGTTTTAGGATTTTTATATCTGGGATTATAGTTAGGGACATTTAGGATGAAAAGTTATGCTTTTTCTTTAGAGAATTCTTAAAAAGTACAGATTAAATGAACAGAATTATGAATCACCTATTTTTAGATAGACATTTTAATCTCAGCCAAGCCTAATACACTCCCCTAATTATAGTGATATATTTTCCAAACTACAAATCAAGACACATGTCCCAACACATGGTCCTGCAATTCTAAGTGTTTACTACAATAATGTTATTTGCTTAAACGGTAAGAAATTAGCTTCTGGGCATGTGAACAATCAAATGTTTCCCTTTGGAAAGCCATTCCCAAAATATCTTACCTAGTTCCTTGCCATATCTGTGCTCAACTAATTATAAAATTAAAAATAAGTCATTTTCATTACAAATAGAATCAATGTTCTTTACATAAAGCCAAAAACATACAACTGGGCAATTAAAAAAAACCTGAATACTGAACGAGTAATTGCCAGAATAAAATATTCTGGTGAAGAGAAAGAAGACATCTTCATTTTAAATGATTGCCATCTATTCCTGTCCAATCTCACTCTTCTCGGTTTGCAATTCAAACACCCAAATACCGAAACGCAAACTAGCATTTCAAGAGTCAGTGACTAAAAAGTCTATGTTCTTAAAACAAAAATCACTGCCCAGAGTTTTAGGAATCTTTGCAAGAAAACATGAAATGGGTCACGTGACCAGACCCCACCCTCCACCCTTTTCACAAACCCATCTTCCCTTGGCATACGGATTGAGACTTTAGAAACATTCTTTCTCCATGCAGTTCCCTCGTAAAGAGAAGGAAGGAGGACAGGAGAGTCCATCGGTTGTGGGAGGCCACCTCCAGACTTTGCATTCGGATGAAACTCCTATATAGACCCCAATGCCTAAGGCGGGTTTGTGGCCAAGGATCGCAGCGGGTCTACACTGGTCGGTGCCCCTAAGCACCGCACACCTTCCTGATAGCAGGTTTGAAAATTCAGGCCCTGCAAGTTTTGGGGGATGACAGCAGCACCCCAATGGGTGTTTCCCCAAGCAGCGCTCCTGGAGTGGAGAGGACGGGGAGGGGAAGGGGAAGGCCAGGCGTGGGGCGTTTCATTCATTGCTTCTCTTTCACCCCCCCCCCCCCCTCCACTCGGCTCCCCCTAGATTTTCTCTCCCTTTTCCCCAGTCCCAGTTTGACGTCTGTCTCCTGGATACCAGGCAGCCAATCGCCTGGTTGCTAAGGGCCAGCGTGGCCAATCAGGCGTCGTTGCTACCTGTGAGTAATATTTTTAGCTGGGAGGAACGCCCCATTCCACGCCCAGTGTAGCTCGATGTATTTCTCCGCCGCAGGTTGTGAGAAGGACGCTGGCCGCCGCCCCCCCCCCGCCCCCCCCCCTCCCCGAGTCCCTTCTTTTCCCCTCTCCCGAGATACCCACACATAGTTCAGCCGAAGACGATCTTACACGCACCACGGGAAGGCACCACGTTTATTGTGTACACCTGTGTTAGCAATCCCTTGAAATGCATGTACACATAAGCGTCGATTTACTGATATAAATATTCAGATCAGCAGTATGGCATCGTTTCGCCCACACCCTAGGCACGGAGGCCTCGACCGGGATATCTGGGATACCACTGTGGTTCTTCTTAGGGTCTCTCAGGCAACCCCATCTCCGAGCTGCTTGCTGGGTGACCCGGGGAGGTCTGATGGACAGTTAAACTGTCACCTGGGCGGGAGGTGCGACGAGGTGGCCTTCCTTCCCCACCCCCAGCCCTGCACGGCGGCTTTGGGTTCTGCAGTTGCCACTCTCGGGGTGGCAGTTGGCCTAGGCCCTAAGGGTATTAATATTCAATCAATCGGGAGCACGAGTCCCAGTCCCCAGTTCGCTCCTTCTCTAGCCGCCCCCCCGCCCCTGGGTGGGCTGGAGACCCGACTCGGTAGCTCGTCCCTGAGTGGGATTCTCCCCAGTCACACTCGGGTAAGGGCGTTTTCTGTACACTCTCCCCACCCTCTCCGAGCTTTGGGCCTCTCCCGGTTCTACCCAGCCGCTTCGCCACTTGCTCCGCTCGGCTCCCCTTCCCCCCCCCCCCTCCCCGCCCCCTTCTCGACGCTCTAGGCTCAGACTTAGCGTCGGCCGCCCTGCCCCACCCCTTTCACCCCTCCTGGCACGTCTCTCCTCCAATCGCCTTTCATATTTTCTCTTCATCCCGCCCACAGTCTCTCCAGATGGTAGGCTCATTGGTCATCTCGCACCCTGGGGGTGTGGCCTTCCCTAGGAGGCCGTCCTGCCTTGGGCAGCCAATGGCGTCGGGGGGCAGGGCAGGGGCGGAGTCAGCCAGCGAGGACCCGGGGTGCGGGGCGGGGAGGGCGGGGAATGGCTACGCCGCCCGGAGCTGTGTGACGCGGGCGGGCGCGTGCACCCCCACGGAGAGGATGGGGGGCAGGGAGGAGGATATAAAACGAGAGGCGGGGCGCGCGCCGCGGCAGAAGGAGCGAAGCTCTGGCCCGGCACGGAGTGGGCACGGTACGGGGACGCTGGGCCGGGGCACCGGGCTGAAGGTGGACCAGTGAGCGCGCTCGCCTGACCTCCGTCCCCGCCACCCCGAGCCAGAAGCGGCGAGCTCCCCGCGGCCCGCCCGAAGGCCTCGGTCCCCCGTCCGGCGGCGGCGCGCCCCGTCTTGCACTCTGTCTGCTCGCCGCGGCCGACCCGCCCGCGCCCCCCGCCCCGCCGCCCCTTCTCCCCCGCCCCGCCGCGGGTCTGTGGCGGACGCAGCCCCGAAGCAGCCCGTAAGTATCGCGGGGCGGCGGGCGGCCGGGCGGCGGCTCCGAGGGAGGGGCTGCAGCGTCGTCGAGCCCGGGGTTGGAGGAAGGGAGGCGCTCGGGGACGACCCGGCCCGGGAGGAGGTGGCGGTGCTCGGACCCTCGGGGAGAGCGGTTCGAAGCCCGGCCCGGCGGGTGATCGGCGACGGGCTGCGCGGGGCCAGCTGATGAGGATCGGAGGTTGGGTGCCCGGGGGTGGCGGGGCGGGGGGGGGGGGGAGCGGGCGACCTCGCGGGGGTGGGGTGGAGGGAGGTGGGGGGGAGTGGGCAGCACTGGGCGGGGCGGGGGGGGCGTCCTTGGGAGCCGGTGGCCACCGAGGCTGGAAACATGGTGCCAGGGGACCGGTGCTCCCCGGGCGCTGGCCGGGTCCCAGGAGCTGCGGGCGGGGGGGGGGGGGGGGGCGGGGAGCGGCGGGTCGGGTTACGGCGGGGGAGGGGAGCGGCTGACCCGGCTCGGGCCGGCGCCCCGACCTGCCCGGTGCCCGGTGCCCACGGGGAAGACAGGCCGCCTCTCCATTTCCCCTGGCCGCGCTCCTCCTCCCGCAACAGCTCGTACTCTTCCTCCTCCTCCTCTTCTTCTTCCTCCTCCTCCTCCCCCCCTTGCCGCTGCCGCCGTCGTAAAGCGCTCGGGCTCCCGGGGCTGTGAGCAGAAATCTAATGAGACCCAACTGGCTGTTTATGTAATTCTTCGCACTCCTGTCTTCAGGCGTTGCTTTCCGAACCATCCCAGCCTGGATTTTTGCTCGGCTGCACCTTCAAGCAATCGAGAGCTTCACCAGCTCCCTTCTGCCCGACACCCATGGCTTTTTGTTTGTCTGGGTTCTTTTTGGCTTTTTTTTTTCTTTTTGCTTGGAAAGTGTTTTTTTTTTGGGGGGGGGGGGGTGGTGGTGGTGGTAAACGGGTTCTTTTCCCATTGTCACCACGAATTTGGAAAATGGAACAGACGGTTCAAGGCCGGCTTCTTTTTTGATGTGGTGGTTGTTTAATGCCCTTTTATAATCAAACCTCAGTGTACAAACAGATCTCCTTTGGAAATATCTTCTGTTTGCCCTTGATCTTTTCTTATCCCCACCCAGTGCTGATCCAGCAAACGTTTAAAGGTCGCCCTAATCGTACCAGTCACTCTTTCCGAGCTGTTCTCTGGTCGTTGGGGGTGGGGCCGGAGTGGGGGGGGCTCTTTAAAATCCAGTGCAGCTAGGAAACATGGCCTTTTAAATACAGTAATCAGTAAGAGTTTTTAAAAAGTGGTTGTTGCTTTTGTTATTATACTGGCTGCTGAAAAGGAAATGTCCGATTGGGGAGGGGAAGAAGAAGCTGAGAAGATAGCTAGAGAAGAAGGGCAGTTATTTGTGTGTGTGTGTGTGTGTGTGTGTGTGTGTGTGTGTGTGTGTGTGTGTGTATCCTTAGTATGTTTAGGATCACAACTACTTAAAGTAATTTGGCTCATTTATGAGGGTGACAGTTCTTTTGGCACTTTTCATCTCAGCATCGTGTACTCCGAAAAATCCAACATAATTTTGCTGACTTGCAAATGTCTAAATGTTTAACATAGAGCAGATTTAAACCAAGTATGCCCAAAAGTTCTATATATTACAGAATACAGTTCTAAAAAAGTACTATTCTCAGGCATCTGTCCAGGAGATTTTTGAACTTCAATAAAGAGCTTACTATTATCTATTCCTGTATTTAGTACTGATTATATTTTCCAGGCTCTCTAACCTAACATTCTCAAAAGAGAAATTACTCTAGGATTAAATTTAAAAAGCCCATGAGACATTCCCTTGATCTTATTTGGACGTGTTTGCTTTTGTTTTGTTTTGTTTTTTCTTAAAGGAACAAGACCACTCAAGGTGAAGGATAATCTACTAATACCAGCACTTTGAATGAGAATTTGTTTCTCTGCCACAAATTGAGCTTTTTTTTTTTTTTTTTTTGTGGAGGAGTTGAAAGAAACTTAACTTTGTGGCATAGCAGCTATGCAGCTTGAAATCCAAGTAGCACTCAATTTTATTATTTCATATCTGTACAATAAGCTTCCCAGGAGACGAGTCAACATTTTTGGTGAAGAGCTTGAAAGACTTCTGAAGAAGAAATATGAAGGGCACTGGTATCCTGAAAAGCCATACAAAGGCTCAGGGTTTAGATGTATACATGTAGGGGAGAAAGTGGACCCAGTGATCGAGCAAGCATCCAAAGAGAGTGGTTTGGACATTGATGATGTTCGTGGCAATCTGCCACAGGATCTTAGTGTTTGGATCGACCCATTTGAGGTTTCCTACCAAATTGGTGAAAAGGGACCAGTGAAGGTGCTCTATGTGGATGATAATAATGAAAATGGATGTGAGTTGGATAAGGAGATCAAAAACAGCTTCAACCCCGAGGCCCAGGTCTTTATGCCCATAAGCGACCCAGCCTCCTCCGCGTCAAGCTCTCCATCGCCTCCCTTCGGTCACTCTGCTGCTGTGAGTCCGACCTTCATGCCCCGCTCCACCCAGCCTTTAACCTTTACCACTGCCACTTTTGCTGCCACCAAGTTCGGCTCTACCAAAATGAAGAACAGTGGCCGGAGCAACAAGGTTGCACGTACTTCTCCCATCAACCTGGGCCTGAATGTGAACGACCTCCTGAAGCAGAAAGCCATCTCTTCCTCAATGCACTCTCTGTATGGGCTGGGCCTGGGCAGCCAACAGCCCCCACAGCAACAGCAGCAGCCAGCCCAGCCCCCACCGCTCCCCCCTCCGCCACAGCAGCCGCAGCAGCAGAAAACCTCTGCTCTTTCTCCTAATGCCAAGGAATTTATTTTTCCTAATATGCAGGGTCAAGGTAGTAGTACCAATGGAATGTTCCCAGGTGACAGCCCCCTTAACCTCAGTCCTCTCCAGTACAGTAATGCCTTTGATGTGTTTGCAGCCTATGGAGGCCTCAATGACAAGTCTTTTGTAGATGGCTTGAATTTTAGCTTAAATAACATGCAGTATTCTAACCAGCAATTCCAGCCTGTGATGGCTAACTAAAGAGAGAGAGAGAGAAAATGTATTGTACACATTAAACATGCACGGGCCCAAGGGGGAATTTTTTTCACCTCCTTGAGATTTTTTTTTTTAAAGCTTATAGTAAGGATACATTCAAGCTTGGTTACAAAAATAAAAACATGCATCGTTTTTCCTTTGCCAACCAAGCACAAAGTTATTTTACACTGACTGTATATTTTCAAGTATACTCTCAGATATGGCCTCTTACAGTATTTAAGATATAGCAAGGACATGGCTGATTTTTTTTTTTTTATAAAAAATTGGCACTAATAAGTGGGTTTATTGGTCTTTTCTAATTGTATAATTTAATTTAGTACAAAGTTTGTAAAATATCAGAGGATATATATATATTGTTTCTACGACATGGTATTGCATTTATATCTTTTTACTACAGTGATCTGTGACAGCAGCAGCTTCATGTATTTTTTTTACTGAAATTGTAAAATATCCATCTTAAAGACATCAGCTATTCTGAAAATTGTGTACAGGATATTCCTTTAGTGGTGGAATTAAAATGTACGAATATTTGCTTTTTCAAAAAAAATGTATTTTCTGTTAAAGGTTTAAAGATTTTTGCTATATATTATGGAAGAAAATGTAATCGTAAATATTAATTTTGTACCTATATTGTGCAATACTTGAAAAAAACGGTATAAAAGTATTTTGAGTCAGTGTCTTACATGTTAAGAGGGACTGAAATAGTTTATATTAAGTTTGTATTAAAATTCTTTAAAATTAAAAGGGCCTAGCGTGTGTTCTTTGTTTTTCAGCATGTACAAGAGAACTGGAGTCTAGTTGTAAATGCTAATAGGGAAGGAGGGTTTGACTCAGAGAGTCACCAAGGAATAATGGAAAACCGTGGCCCCATTGTGCACCAGAATAGTGTGCAGCATGGCCAGTGCCCTGGGCAACCTTATAACAGTCCTCGTCAGTCCGTGTTTGTTCCCCATGATGAGGCAGGTGTGTTAAGGCCAATCAACCCTATTTTATAACAATGTCATGCTGACATCTGGGAGGGCACCAGGGGATGCAATGAGATTCACTCGTGTAATCTGAGAGCATTTATTTGAAAAGGAGTATGGAGCGAGAGACAACGTAGGATCATTTTTCTGTTTTTAATTGGGAGATGAATCGCTCAGAAACTTGCTTAGACAAAGCAAATGACATAACTTGAAAATATTTAGATCTGTTTCTTAATCCCTTGTTTTTTTTTTTTATTGTAAAGATACTATACAGAGGGTTACAGTTACATGAGTGAGGTAATGAGTACACTTCCTATTGAGCATTGTTACCCCCTCCATTGTTTTCCCCCTACCATCCCTTCCCTCCCTACCTTCCCCCAGGTTCTTTTTTGTTGTTATTGTTAATCCCTTGTTTTTATACAAATACAAACCCCTTTGTACAACTACTTAATAAAAATAAAAGAAAAAATAGAGCACCCTAAGCTATGCATAGTAATATTTCCATATATATGTATATAGTAGATGTTGGTTCTATTCACCTTGTGTTACCAATCTTCACACTTGAAGTAGTTGGAGAAACTGTGATCAAGACCCATTCACATTTGGACTAGTCAATAGATGTTAGGATTTGTCTTCATTTCCCCAAAGTGTGTGTTTGTTTTTTTCTGCAAGTGATAGCCATTTTACTGCTTTTTGGGGTCTTGTTGATTAGTATAGGGTCTTGGTGGATGTTGTGTTTTTTTAGGCCAGTGAATTTTAAGAAACATCTTTAAAGTAGAATGAGTCACTTCACTATTTAAATGTCCATTGATATGGTATTGACAGAGCATTGGTGGGAAAATTGTCTTGAACAAGAAATAACAAATAATTCTTGTACTGTTAGAGTAAGAAACCAGCACTGCCTGGGTTACCAGTGAAATAAATTTGGTCCCAAATGAGGTTTTTGGACACCAGTTTACAAAAGCCTTTTGTTCCTCACTGATGCAGTGTAGAGCAATAAGAAGTTTTAAGGAAACAAGCACTGGGAATAAGCAAGCTGAACTGCTCTGTTAGCTCCATGGTGAGGCTTTTGTCCCTCAGTGGACAGAATGAGGCTAGGAAGAAGTATCAGAACCACGGGCCCGGTTGAGATCGAGTCTGCCAGCACTTACCAATGCTGAGCTTGGGTGATCATCAGGATTGAACAATGGTTTGGGCCTTGGGGAAAGGTTGAAAGAGCTCTTGTTGCTACAGACTGGCGATAAGCATAACTTTGAAGAACACTGCCCATAAATGAGAGTCTGCGTGAACATACTTGTTCTGAAAACCAGAATAAGATAGCATGTAAACAATAGATGTACTTGAGACTAGTACATCTTCAGATTCCAAATTCGGAGCTTAATATATTAATGTGTGAGATATTAGGGAAATTCCTTCTTGTCGATTTGTCATTTGGGAACTAGCAACTCAAAATTTTCGCTTGATTGGTTTTATGAAAACTCAGGAGTTTGAGTTTGGTATTCTTGAGGACTTTTTTTTTTTTCTTAAGAATGAACAAAGGCTCTTTTTTCATGCCTGTTTTGCTCATTTGGAATGGAAATTGTTCACACAAGGTGCTTTTGTCTAGCAGGTCTAAAGGAAAGCTTATGTCTTACTCCTAAATCGTCTTCTCCCTGTCATCCGGTTTTGGTCCTTTGCATGAACACTATTTTTGGTTGACAGTTTGAGGGGTGATTTTCATAGACGTTTGTGGCTCTGGTTACTGAACACTAGCAGCCTCTTGAGTGGCTTGTCCCTGTGTCCAACACAGCCTTACAGGTCCAGAAGCTCAGCAGCAGGGGCGGGGGGGAGGCAAATGAAATACTTTGCAATTTAACCTATTAACACTACCTTCACCTTGCCTTGCTAAACCAAATGCAGAGTGAAATCTTGAGTAGCTGCTATCTACATTAGAAAGCAAATGTAGACCTCTGTCAACGTCTCTTTTCTTTACCGAGAGACACTTTGAAGGTGATACTGTAGGATCCCCAGAGTTTTCTAATATGTATTGTTTGTTAATACCATTCACAAACAGGACCTTAACTGGGAGATTTAATCTAACAAACCTTCCTTCAGGACTTAGGCTATTTTAAAACAAGTTGACTTAAAAGGATAATGTGGCTTAGTGATAGAGTGCTTGCCTTGCATGCATGAAGCCCTGGGTTCAGTTCCTCAATACCACATAAACAGAAAAAGTTGGAGGTGGTGCTGTGGCTCAAGTAGTAGGGTGCTAACCTTGAGCAAAAGAAGCTCAGGGACAGTGCCCAGACCCTAAGTTCAAGCCCCAGGGTTGGCAGGAAAAAAAAAAAAAAAAAAAAGGCTGGTTGGAAACCTTATGTTCTCAAGCATCAATAGCAGAGGTACAGTATATCAAATACAGAACCGTCCCTAGAGAACCTGGGGAAGGGGCTGTCCACATCCCCTCTGCCCATAGCAAAATGTGACAGTGCTCATCTCCCTAAAATAAAATGGTGTGGTATTTGCATGCCACCTATGTACATCTTCCTGTATGCTAGCTCCTCTGTAGATGATTTATAGTACCTGGTACAATGTAAATCCTACATAACTAGTTAAACTGAATTGTTGAGGGAACAATGAAAGGAAGAGTTTGTACACATTGAAGTGCAGACAGGGTTTATTTTCAAATAATTTTGATAAAGAAGGCTTGATTATATCCTTGCTGGGCTGAAATGCATGCCTCCCAACCCTACCCTACCCTAGTAGGAGAAAAAAGGAGAAGGAAGTGACGTTGGGGTCAGTAGAGCACTCGCCTTGAGCTGAAGAGTGCAGGGACAGTGCCCAAGCCCAGAGTTCAAGCCCCACAACTGACAAAAGAGAAAAAAAAGAGAACAGAGGAGAAAAGCCTTGTGTAGAAAACATGTGACCAGGCATAGAGGTTTACACCTGTAATCCCAGCACTAGAGCTAGGCTGTGGCAGGAAGAGGCCAGAGATTCTAAAAAGTGAAACCTGTTTCAAAAGAAATGAGCAAAATGACACATACTTGAATAAATTGGTCCCAGAGGTCACTTGAGGGTCAGAGTTCTTTAATTGTTGTAATATATTGAGAAAATACAGTGTTTAAAGGATCACAGATCTGTGTGAGAGTAACTTGTGTTTACTGAGGCTTTTTTTCCTATTGGTGTAAATTATATAGGTAAATACTCACCTTGCACACTGGGAAGACAGAGACAGAAAAAGCTCAATTCATGCATTGCCTGGCCAAGAAGTGGCAGTGTGGGATTCAGACTCAAGTAGTGATTGCCAAGTTTATGCTCTTCAGCACTACGCCTTGTCTCCTCTGAGTTACTTTACTTTTCTGATTTGAAGCCCAGGGTTCTGGTAGGGGATAAAACCATTTTTGATCTATTAAGACTCAATTTATAGAATTCTTTCCTTCCTTTTTCCTTCTTTCCTCCCTTTCTTTCTTTCCTTCTTTTCTTTTTTTTTGTCGGTAGTAGGACCTGAATTCTTGGCCTGGGTGCTGTCCCTCAGCTCTTCAGCTTCAAGGCTAGTGCTCTACCACTTGAGCCATAACTTTTTCTGTTTATGTGGTGCTGAGGAATCGAACCCAGGGCCTCATGCATGCAGGGCAAGCACTCTACCACTGAGCCACCTTCCCAACCCCCTTCTTTCTTTTCCTTCCTTCCTTCTTTCCTTCCTTCCTTCCTTCTTTCTTTCTTTCTCTTTCTTTTCTTTCTTTCCTTCTTCCTTCCTTCCTTTCCTTCCTTCCTTTCTTTCTTTCTTTCTTTCTTTCTTTCTTTCTTTCTTTCTTTCTTTCTTTCTTTCTTTCTTTCTTCCTTTCCTTTCTTTCTTTTGTCAGTCATGAGGCTTGAACTTGGGGCCTGGATGCTGTCCCTGAGCTCTTTTGCTCAAGGCTAGCACTCTACCACTTTGAGCCACAGAACCACTTCTGGTTTTCTGGTGGTTAATTGAAGGTAAGTGTATCACAGACTTTCCTGACCAGGCTAGCTTTGAACTACAATCCTCAGATCCCAGCCTCCTGAGTAGCTAGAATTACAGGCATGAGCTACTGGTGCCTGGCACAACTTAATAATTCCTACAACAGTTTAAAGAGAAGGGTCTAGTAAGAGATTGTATATTGATCGTGTATATTAGTTTTGTACTACTAAGATAAAGTACCTGATTAAGAGAAAATGTTTCTTTTGCTCACTAAATTACCCTTACCAGTCCTAAAGGTTCTAGTCCAAGATGGAGTGATTTTTACCCCTCTGGTGGGGCACCAGATGGCAATAAGGAAGGGTGCCTGTGGAAGCAAACAATTCACAGTAAGAAAGACTTGATCCTTCACCCACAGCCGCAACAACTTAAGTACCTGCCAATGAGCCTCACCCACTTCTTAAAGACCCACAGCACCTCCCAATAGGTGACCCAGTCTTTTAACGCATAAACCTTTTGAGGTTACTATATTTAAAACATAGCATCATGCTCAGAAGTCATTTTTTTGGGGGGTAGGTCATGGGGCCTGGGTACTGCCCCTGAACTTTTATGCTCAGGGCTAGCAATAGACCACTTTGAACCACAACTCCATTTTTGTTTTTTGGGTGGTTAATTGGAGATAAGAGTCTCATAGATTTTCCTGCCCAGGCTGGCTTTGAACCACAATTCTCAGATCTCAACCTCCTTGAGTAGCTAGGATTACAGGCATGAACCATCAGTGCCCAGCAAGTCACGATATTTATGAGAGAGCTATTTAATTCTAATTTCCATTCATCATAAGCTAGACTATCTGGAAATGTTCTTAGAAATCATTAAGTTATATCAGTGCTATAATTTTGATGGTTTTCTTAATTCAGTCATAAATTACTTCTCTCATTTTAGAACCACTGGAGGATTCCCTGGGGTTAAAAAATGTAGATTTAATGGCCACATTACTTCTAAGTAAAATTAACCACAGACTCCCCTTTACCCTCCAGCCTGGTTTGTTGTGTTGTGTTTTGTTTTAAGGAAGAGTTTGTTTTGCCTCCTGACTTTGGAGGTTTCAGTCCTTGCTGGCAGGCAGCACTTCACATTCCAGCCTGCTTTTATAAATATTGCTTATCTACACTTACTGATAGATATCAAAGAAATGCCAAGTATTGATTCACAATATAGTAACCTTCAACAATATAGTCTTAATACCTAGAGACAGGGTCTTGCTATGATGCCTAGGATGGCTTGGAACTCAAAGTCCTCGAGTGCTAGGGATTACAGGTATGAACCACAGTATCTGACCCGATAATTTCTTTTTCTTTTTCTTTTTATGTGTATGCCAGTCCTGGGACTTGAACTCAGCACCTGGTTACTATCCCTGAACTTGTTTTGCTCAAGGCTAGAGCTCTTATCACTTGAGCCACAGCCTCACATATGTAATTGGAGACAAGAGTCTCAGAATATTTTTGGCCTGGCTGGCTTTGAACTGAGATGCTCAGATCTCAGCCTCTAGAGTAGCTAAGATTACAGCTGTGAGCCACCAGTGCCCAGCACTATATCTTCTTTTTTACATTACTTTGAAAGGTACCTTAAGGCAAATCTTTGTAAAACATGACAAATGGTCTTTTGCTTTTAAACCAAATGACTTCTCATTTAAGCTTGTTCTGAAAGTCTTTCCTAAAAACACTAAAAATACATTTTGATTTAAAATAGGCAATAACATTTTAGAAGCATAAACTATATAAACTTTCATGCCTTTTATTGTTGCTATTAGTTTTGTATATGTTCAGATTGACAGAAAGCCTTATTTTTAAAATGGCCCTCAAGAATTTCTTTAGTTTCCATATGAATTAATTCCTATTATACAAAGTTGCATGCTATTTAGGTTTTAGGGTTAGTTCGAATTTGCTTGTACTGAATATGGTTGAATCCTAAGATGGGCTTTTGAAAGTTTGGGCTGGGGATATTCTTGTTAGTAATGGAATTTGACTTATAAATAGAAACCTCTATAATTTCTCAATATTTGAATTTTAAGATTTTATATGTATATAAACTTTTTGTCAGCATATATTGTTCAAAGTAATTCCATTGTGATATTTCCAAGCATACTATATATGTATATATAATTTATTATATATATGTATAGTTTACTACTATTTTGGTGGTACTAGGGTTTGAATTCAGGGCCTCCCAGATGTAGGTATTCTGCCTACAATGTAAGCCACGTCCCCAATGTTTTTCTCTATCTCTGTCTCTCTCTCCTCTCTCATTTCATTTCATAGACTTGCTTAGGCCAGCCTGGACTGACATTTTCCACTTCACATCTGCCATGTAGCTTGTTGATTAAGATGGAGACTCGCTTAACTTTTATGCCAGGACTGGCCTTGAACCTTGATCATCCAGCTATCTATGTCCTAAGTGGCCAGGATTATAGGCATGAACTACGTTTTCTGACCTATTTCCTATTTTTTCTTTCTTTTTTGGGGGGATTGAACCCAAGACATTACAGTTGTTAGACAAGCACTTGACTGAGCTACATCCCGGGCCCTATTTCCTTTTTTTTTTTTTTTTTAATCTTCCATGGAGCTTGAACTCTGGGCCTGGATGCTGTCCTTCAGCTCTTCTGCAAAAGGTGAGCACTCTACCACTTGAGCCACAGCACCACTTCCTGGTTTTTGGGGCGTTTTTTGTTTGTTTTTTGTTGTTTCTTTGGGGGGGGTCCGGTCGTGGGGCCTGATCTCTGGGCCTGGATGCTGTCCTTCAGCTCTTCTGCAAAAGGTGAGCACTCTACCATTTGAGCCACAGAGCCACTTCCAGCTTTTTTCTTATGTGGTGCTGAGGAATCAAACCCAGGGCCTCAGGCATGCAAGGCAAGCACCCTACCACTGAGCTACCTTTCCAGCCCAAGGCTAGCATTCTACCCTTGAGCCACAGCACCACTTCCAGCTTCTTTCTTTTTGCTTATGTGGTGCTGAGGCATGGAACCGAGGGCCTTATGCATGCAAGGCAAGCACTCTACCACTGAGCCACCTTCCCAGCCCCAAGGGGGAGGGGGTTGTTTTTTTGTTTTGTTTTTTGGTTGGTCATGGGGTCTGAACTCTAGGCCTGGGCATTGTCCCTCAGCTCTTCAGCTCAAGGCTAGTGCTCTACCACTTGAGCCATAGCATCACTTCTGGCTTTTTCTGCTTATGTGGTGCTGAGGAATTGAACTCAGGGCCTCATGCATGCAAGGCAAGCACTCTACCACCGAGCCACCTTCTCAGCCCCCCCCCCCCAACTTCCTGTTTTCTAATGTCCTATTTTTTTGAGACAAGGTCTTGCTATGAGTCCATGCAGGATTCAAACTCATAATTACCCTGCCTCAGCTTCCTGTATGCTAGGATTACAGAAGATTTTATATTTTAGGAAACTTGTTTTTTTTTGTTGTTTTTTTTTGGGTCCCATCGTGGGGCCTGAACTCTGGGCCTGGGCGCTGTCCCTCAGCTCTTCAGCTCAAGGTTAGCGCTCTACCACTTGAGCCACAGTGCCATTTCCGGCTTTTTTGTTTTTGCTTATGTGGTGCTGAGGAATCGAACCCAGGGCCTCATGCATGCAAGGCAAGCGCTCTACCACTGAGCCACCTTCCCAGCCCCAAAACTTGCTTTCTATTAAAAATCTGAAATTATTTCACAATTGGGCAAACATCACAAAAAAATAAACAGCTCCTGTCTGGGAACTATTTGCTTAATCACGTAAAGTTGTTTGGCCCAGATGGCTCCGCAAGGGGGACAGTGCTATACTTCCAAGCCAGATGCCATGTGTCACTCCTCTCCTGTTATCCTAGCTGCTCAGGGGGCTAAGATCTGAAAATCAAGGTTCAAAGCCAGCTGGGACAGAAAAGTCTGTGAGACTCTCATTTCTCATTAACTACAAAAAAGCCAGAAGTACAGCTGTGGCTTAAGTGGTAGAGCACCAGCCTTGAGCAAAGAAGCTAAGGGACAACAGAGCCTAGGCCCTGAGTTCAAGCACTAGTACCAGCACCAGAGATTGGGGGGGGAGGGCAGGCAGGGCTGGGAGAGAGATCACTAAGTTATTATTTCTGCTTCTGAGGCACTGAGGAACTAGGGTTCTTTCTTGTAGATGGACAAGTTGACTTAGGCCCTCCAAACTAGCTGACTCCTTCTTGGGATGGGTCAGACACATTTGCTAAACTAACAGTATGAAGAGTGTGATGGCAGTTCTTCTTTCAGCAACACTGAGTCCTGGGAGTAGTCAGAAAGTAGCTGGGAGGTGGCCATGACACCTGGGTAATGGTGCTAGCCATATTACTTTGCAGAAGGGAAAAACACTGAGGCCTTGGAAGGAAAAACACGTTCCGTCTCGCATTATAAGTGCTTACTTCACTGGCAAAATATGACCCGTGTGAGATGAGAGAACAGGTGTGAAGTATTTTTAGACAACCCTTGGCGGGCATATGCCATAGGTCGCACCCCTTCTGTCGGCATACCCCTCAAGGGTTTCCAAAATAATTGTGGAAAAACCACATTGACAGAATGAGCTAGACTCTTGCTTCTATGTTTTGTTTTTGTTGTTTTACACTGAATATTAAAATCCAACCTAAACTTTCTTCCCAAGCCATCAAGTTGCAACTTTTTTTTTTTTTTTGGTCCACCATGGGGCTTGAACTCTAGTCCTGGAAGGTGTCCCTCAGCTCTTCAGCTCAAGGTGAGCTCTATACCACTTGAGCCACAGTACCACTTCAGTTTTCTGGTGGTTAATTGGAGATAAGAGTCTTATGGACTTTCTTGCCTGGACTGGCTTTGAACCTGGATCCTTAGAGCTCAGCCTCCTGAGTAGCTAGGATTATAGGCATGAGCCACCAGCTAAATTGCAACTTCTTTTTTTTTTTTTTTTTTGTCAGTCTTGGGCTTGAACTCTGGGCCTGGGCGCAGTCCCTCAGCTCTTCAGCTCAAGGCTAGCACTCTACCACTTGAGCCACAGCGCCACTTCCGGCTTTTTTCTTTTTGGTTATGTGGTGCTGAGGAATCGAACCCAGGGCCTCAGGCATGCAAGGCAAGCGCTCTACCACTGAGCCACCTTCCCAGCCCAGCTGCAACTATTTTTAAACACTGGATTTCTACATGTCCTTCTCTAGTTCTTGAGGTCCTCTTTTCTCTTCCTTCCTCAGTGCTATTGAGAGAACCAGAAAATGTGGCACCACAGACTCAGGGTTATGTGTCTTCCTAACGCCGAATTAGGATTTTGAAGTATTTCCTAATTCATTTAGGCCAGGAAGTATGAAAGATAGACATGTACCATTTCAGTCTCAGTTCTAGCAAATGAGTGAAAACCTATGTCTTCCTGGTGCCGATGGAAGAGACACCTGTAGTATGGTCTCATATGACTTAAGAAATTGGTCTCTGGTGACTCACACCTGTAACTCTAGATACTCAGGGGGCTGAGAGATCTGAGGATCAAAGTTCAAAGTTCATGGGCAGAAAAGCCTATATGACTCTTATCTCCAATTAATCATCAAAAAAACCAGAAGTGGAGCTGTAGCCCAAGTGGTAAAATACCAGCTTTTAAGTCCCAGTATTAGCGTGCACACACACACACACACATACACACACACAAATTAAATCAGAGGACCATGCAAATATTGTTCATTTTAGGACAGGGTCCAGATACCTTGTGACACAGGTTCAATAGTTCCTAGGCAAAGTCCCTTTTTCTGTTTTTCCTTAAATACAAGAAGTTGGATCAGATGACTTTTCCTCTCCATCCCTTCACCAGGCTTCAATTTATTTCTGGTCACAGTAGAGGTTGGGTTCTGTCTGCCCATGAATGTGCCTGTTCTTTTTCTACTCTGATTTCCACATCTGCCAACTTACGTGCAATGCTCACTCCCCACCAAAGCATACTGCCCACCTGCCTCTCTAAAGTTCTGTGGAGCCCAGTCCCTCCTTCCTCCCCACATCCTGTTTCAGTACTAAACCATCCCATACGATGCTTAGAAAGCTGCCATCCCAGGGCAGTCTTTCTAGAAACTAAGATGTCACCAGAGGCTCTTTAACCAGACTTTGAGGAAACAGTTTGTACACAGCTCTAAAGGATTTTACCTGGGGAAATTGCATCTTTCTATTAGGAAAGATTGGAAGACGTGAAAGAAGTGTTTCATTTGTTTATTTTTGTGACTCAGGAGAAGAGGCTCTTGTCATCTGAATATAAAAGTCCAAAGAAGTTTTCAGGTTCCTAAGGAGTAGAGAGATGAAAGATCTGACCTTTGTCCTGGGTGTCAAGGTGAAAAAGGTCTGGAGCCAGTGGCTTATGCCTGTGGCCAGACTGGGGCTTGAACTCAGGGCCAGGGCGCTGTCCCTGAACTCCTCCCCCCCCCCCCCATCCTGGGGCTCGAACTCAAGGCCTAGGCACTGTTCCTGAGCTTATTTTATACAAAGCTAGCACTCTACTTCTTTAAGCCACAATGCCACTTCCAACTTTTCCACTTTATGTGGTACTGAGGAATCGAACCCAGGGCTTTATGCATGCTAGGCAAGCACTCTACCACTGGGCCACCTTCCCAGCTTGTCCTTGAACTCTTGTGCTCAAGGTCAGCACTTTACCGCTTGAGCCCAGCAAAAGTGTTTAATTGGAGATATGAGTGTCACAGACTTTCCTGCTTAGACTGGCTTTGAACTGTGATCCTCAGATCTCACCTTCTTGAGTAGCTAGGACTATAGACATGAGCTACTAGGGCCCACCTTAGATGATCAGTCTTTGAGAAGGAACTATAGGCATTTCGCTACTGAGATGTTTGCTCCTGGCTTAATTTACTAGGGTTATGGTTGACTCAAGAGGCTCCTTTGGGCTAGGATTCCATTGTTGTTCCTATCTTCTTGCTCAGGTGAGATGTGATTAAGCAGCCACTCTGTTCATACCCTCAATGCTTCATCAAGCCCTTGTTGGTTAGGAGCTGATGATGACATCCTCTAGCAGAGGATAACACACAAGCCCAAGTAGCCACCGTACCCAGGGCATACTAAGACCAAAAGAGATACTGGGCTTGTCTAGATAACGTAGACTGAGCAGAGAAAACAGTTCATCACTAAAACAGTTCATCAGTTCACGGAAGTTCATGGGGAAGCCTGGAGCCCTGAATGCCCAGCTCTGGGGAGGATCAGCCAACTGAGAGATGCTCTTCCATCTCATGTATGGGTGGTAGGAGGATGTGAGCTGCTATTCCATGAGAGAAAGGCAAAGGGAAGCAGATCCGGAGAAACTGCTGCCAGTCCATGATTGCTGGAGGGTGAACTTGGACCTTTTTTTTGGTTGGATCTTGGGTACAGTGCATCTTGGTTAATGTCACCTCGTCTATCATTCTCCCCATTCCCCCTCCCCCATCCCTACCCTCAAGTTAGATAATTGTGTCATTTTTCTGCACACTTTATCTTCTGGGCTTTTGTTCCCTTTCGAAATATTGAACAAGAGATCACTTTTGTCCCATGTCATTTTTTTTTCTGACTTAAATTCAACTTCAGTCTTCATCGTGACTTTGTTTTTTGTGTGTCTTTGCTCATTTTCAACTTTTTCTTTTTATGTCAGTTGTAGGGCTCGAACTCAGGCCTAGACCACAGTCTCTGAGCCACTTTGATCCACAGCTCCACTTCTGGCTCTCTAGTGGTTAATTGGAGAAAAGAGTCTCATGTACTTTTCTGACTGGACTGGCTTTGAACCGTGATCCTCAGATCTCAACCTCTTGAGTAGCTAGGATTACAGGTGAGAGCCACCATGCCCAGCAACTTGGACATTTTAACTTATTTTTCCCCCTCAACTCCAAGCTTTGTATAAAAATTATGCAAGAGATGGTTTAGAAGCCCAAGAGCAGAAGCAGCTGCAGCGAAAGAGGGATCAAGCCAGGAGTGACTCTAAGACCTGTCTTTCAACACAGGTTTTCAGTTCAATGCCTTAGGAACCTCCTCAGGCTAGAAGCTCCCTCTAGGGGTCATCTCGTTTCTCATTTGTTTTCCTACCTTTCAGTGACAAAGACTGTTTGGGTTTGTGATGTCAGAGTTGACAGTAGGTACCACCCTTCCAGAAGCTGCTGTTGGTGGAAAGTATGTGTTCATTGCACAAACTCGGACACCTCAGGCTACTCCGGTGTGCCACCCATATCACCACACCCTGCCCTGGCAAAGACAGCCAGACTTTGTGGAGTTCAATTGCTCCCTCTGCCACTTAGGCTATTTGGATGCCTGAAAGACTTGCCAGTTTGAGCATAAATCAAAGAACAAGACTCTGGCAGAGCATGGTAGTTCACACCTGTAATTTCATCATTCATGATGTAGGGAGGAGAGAGAGTTCCGGCTAGTCTAGACTGATTCTCTCTCTCTCTCTCCCTCCCTCTCTCTCTCTCTCTCCCTCTCTCTCTGTCTCTCTCTCTCTCTGTCTCTCTCTGTCTCTCTCTCTCTCTCTCTCAAAAAAAGGGGGGGGAATCAGAGACTATAGAAGGAAAGCTTTGTATAAAGCACATCCAGAAATTAGTTCCAAATCACTTTTGTCTTTATTTATTCCCTCTGGACAAAGCTGCTCTTCCCCGGGGTCTGACATCCTCTGTGGCTAATGCTGTCATCCACTGAAAATACAGCCACAAAGTGGCCAGTTCTTCCACGTGATCTGGGGCGTTCAGAAACATCATGGGTCTTGCCTTGGGTCCCAAGTTAACAGCATCTATCACAGGTCTCACTCCAGCAGACTCCCCAATAACTACTAACAACCAAAGAAGAAGGCTCTGCGGTAGAGCAAAGGGCTATGGTAGGCCTCCATTACTAACTCCTAGTGCTCCTGGGTAAACAGAATAGGAGCTTTGAACCAAATCCCCAACCTCACCCTTTCATTGCTGTGCCCTGTCAGTTAAACCTACTCAGCTCTGTAAAGGAGGGCTGAAAATTCTATCGGTTAGCACTGGGGTGATGAGTGTAAAACTATATAAGGCATTAGGCATGATCCCTCTCCCCATAACCCATAGGGGAGGTCAGCTGACCTTGTACATGCTATTTCATGAGAATCCTGGGAGACAAGACTTCAGATGGATAATCAAGAAGAAAGCAAAAGAGAGAAAGACATACTTGACCCTTATTTTTTTTTAATCTTTTTTTGGCTGGTACTGGAGTTTGAAGTCAGGGCTATCTCTTTCACTCAAGGCTGAAGGTCTACTACTTCATCCACACCTCTACTTACAGCTTTTTGCTGGTTGATTGGACATAAGAGTCCCACAGATTTTCCTGTCAGAGCTGGCTTTGAACTGTGATCCTCATATCACAGCCTCCTGAGTAGCTAGGATTCCACGTGAGCCACCAGTTAGCTGACCATAGTCGTTTATTGTTGAATCTATGCTGGAAGAAATTAGTCATGTGACTTGATACACGAGCTCTTGACGCACAGGGAACCACCTGGCTTTGACTCCCTGCTAGGTAAAGGACCTTGGCAAATTCTTCCACCTCCCTGCGTCTGTTTCACAATTCTGAAATGAGACTATCATAGGGCGGTGAATAACTCTTGCCTCCAAGGCCTGTAAGTATTTAATGAAATAATGCACATGGGCACATATTAAGGGGTGTTAGCCCTTAGAATGGAGATGATCAACCCTGCCATTATGGTATCCCATGGGAAAAGGGGACCCATTTTTTTTTGGTTCAGTTGTGGGCTTGAACTTAGGGCCTGGGTGCCGTCCCTGAGCTCTTTTGCTCAAGGTTAGCTCTCTACCACTTTGAGCTACTTCTGGTTTTCTGGTGGTTAATTGGAGATAAGAGTTTCATGGGAACTTTTCTGCCTGGGTTGGCTTTGACTGCAATCTTCGGGGCTCAGCTTTCTGAGTAGCTAGGATAACAGGCGTGAGCCACCGGCCCCTGGCAAGACCCACCTTTTGGGAGGCTGGGGACAGGGATGAGTCACCCCCTGTGTAAATCACATCATAAGATCTGAATTCTGCTCATCTGCTCACACAAGCTTCTCCTCTTATTAGTTGTGCTGGTTGGAGAGATGACGTCTTCTACTGACCCCACTAGAGCCCTGGGCAGCGGCTCCTGTTGTGTGGTGCGTTTTGATGGGGAGAGCTGAGCTCCATGGTAGGGGCATTGGAGCTGGGAATGAAGGGTGGAGAAACGATCTTAGGGTCTCCTTGCAGGACTCAGGGGTTCCCAACTTTACTCTCATTTCTATACCTTCTCTGCTTGCTTGCCCACCAACTGTCCAACCCGGCAAATCTGAGAGTTGGGGAATGTATGGAGTGTGTGTGGCTCTTTTTCTCTCCTTTCTTCTTGCCTCTTCATGAATCTCCCTTCTCTTCTCCACCACCCTCCTCCTGGATTCTTCCCTGCCTACAAAGGGAAGTAAGGAGATCTGGGGAGCCTAAAGCCTAGAGTATCTGGTCTTTGGGTTTTTGTTTGTTTGTTTGTTTTAATGCCAGTACTAGCGCTTGAACTCAGGGCCCGGATACTGCCCCTTAGCGCTCTCTCTCTCTTTCTCTCTCTCTCTCTCTCTCTCTCTCTCTCTCGTCAGTCATGGGGGCTGAACTCTGGGCCTGGGTTCTGTCCCTCAGCTCTTCAGCTCAAGGCTAGCACCCTACCACTTGAGCCACAGCACCACATCGGGCCTTTTTCTGCTTATGTGGTACTGAGGAATTGAACCCAGGGCCTCATGCATGCGAGGCAAGCGCTCTACCACTGAGTCAACTTCCCAGCCCCAGCTTTTTCTCTTAAGGCCAGAATTTCAGCACCTAACCACAGCTCCACTTCTGACTTTTGTGGTTAATTGGTGAGAAGACTCATGTACTATACTGCTCTGTCTGGCTTCAAACTGAGATCCTCAAATCTCAGCCTCCTGAGTAGCTAGAATAACAGATGTGAGCCACCAGTGTCTGGTCAGTTCCTCTTTTTAAAGACTTAGGTGCTGGGTGCTGGTGGCACGCCTGTAATCCTAGCTGCTCAGGAGGCTGTTACCTAAGGATCATGGTTCAAAGTCAACCTGGGAAGGATAGTCCAATTAAACCCCAGAAAACTGGAAGCAGAGCTGTGCCTCAAAGTAGTAGAGCACTAGCCTTGAGCAAAAGAGCTCAGGGACAGTGCCCAGGCCCTGAGTTCAAGTCCTATGACCAACCAAGCAAAACAAAAGCCTTAGGCAGTAAGATTACAGCAGGGATGGCCAGCAACAAAGCACTTCTTAGGCCTTTAGCCAGCAGGTGCAGGCAGGATACAAGATTACCAGCAGAGGCGTCTACACAGCTGTGCAAAAGGGCCCATAGTCAGCCCAGCCCAATTTCTGGAGGCAGTGGCTGCCACAGGCCACTGCGATGTGCCGAAGGAGGCCCAGCACAGGTGTAGTTCCTATACCTCCCTCCTTCCTCCCAGCAACCTGGCCGCCACATTTAGCTAAAGCTTTGGTAATCTCCTCTTTACCCATGTGTCAATTTTCATACCTTCTTAGGGACTCTGGACAATAGGACTGTGAGACCCCAGGCCCGTGAGTGGCCATGACCCATCTGAAGTCCTTAGCAGAGCAAGAGCTTAAAGATCATTAAAGATGCTTCTGCCCCTACACAACCTTCTGACAAAATAAGTAAGAACTCTGTGTGGCTCCTTTGTAACAACAGACTTGTCTGTGACGATGGAAAATCCTGTGTCTGTGTTGTCTCCAGTCATAGCTACCAGCCATGTGAAACGTGGCACTCAACTGCGGCCTATGCAGATGAAGTTCAACTTTATTTAATTTGAATTCATTTACATGTACTCAATCCTGTCTGCCTTGAGAGTGTGGCTTTCTATTCATTGTGTAAGACCTTCTTCTCCCAGAGGCTGGGGACCAGTTAGAAGTGGCAGATAAGGCCAGGTGCCTGGTGGCTCATACCTGTAATCTGAGCTACTCAGGAGGTTGAGAAATGAGGATCATGGCTCCAGGACCACACACACACACACACACACACACACACACACACACACACACACACACAAGTGGTGGCTAGGGACAGTGAGGCTGGAAGACATCATTTGAGGCCTCAGCCTATAGCTGTAATGATTAAAATATATGTCCCATCCTGGAATATATATATACTTGGAAAAGACTTGGCACTCAGACCCCCGGGGTTTGATTCTTGGCACTCCCATTTATTAACCCTATGACCTCGGGGAAGCTTCCAGCAAATATTTTAGAGCCTCTGGGCATCTGTAAAACAGGAGACCTGTGTGGGCTTCTCTTCCTCCACAAGAGGTGCAGGGCTCCATCGTCCATTCCATTCGGATGTGTTGAACACCCCACATGGCCAGGTCTTGCTCGGGGTAAATACACTGAATGAGAACACATTACTTTTGCCCTTTGGACAACTACGGTCTAAGGCACATCTATCATATGAGAGAATAGTAAAAATAGTATCTTGCTTAACGAGATTAGAGAGGGTTAACTTGGACAACCTAGGTAAAGAGGTTGAGGTAGAGTTGCTAGAACTCAAATATAAGCTCCTTCCTTCTGTCACTGTTCTTCCTGTGACCCAAGGGCTCCACAGTGCCCCAGGCCCCCGCGGCTTCCTGGGTGCACACAGAAAGGACATGAATCACACCTCTCCTGGATTATAGGCAAAATCAGAGGTATGTCCCTAGGTCAAAGACATCTCCTTTCTGTTGGCATTCTGTTGGTATTCTCAACACCCAGCAGGGCACCCTGCTGGGAAGAGGCCTGGCCTGGGCAAGTGCTAGAATTGAGTTTGCTGTCTGTCCCTCCTTCTGAGTGGACTCCAAGGGTGGCCAATGCTGCCGAAGACTTGGATGCCAAGGTTGCATGTCCCAGGTTAATTGGCGCCTGAATACAGAGCCATCAACTTGACCTTAAAGTAGCAGTGCTGGGGGCTGGGGCTCAGAGGGCTTCTGGGGGTAGTTGGGTAAGTTTGCTCACTTGTCTGCCCACCCTCTTGCGAGAGATGCCAGCTGGAGGCTTGTTTCTATCTTCCTCCTGACACAGCCCAAGAGAGCAGTGTCACTTGACCTCAGGGCACATTCCAGAATGAGGGCACAGCCAAGAATAGGACCCAGGAACCCTGCCACCTATCCTGCCTGCATTAATCACACATTCCCTAGAGGAGGAGGGAGGCTTCAGACTCTTTGTGAGGGAAGAGGAGGAGGGAGAGGTTGAAGGTAGATCTGGGGACAGGAGAGAAGACACTAGAAGCAGCCCCTTCTTGTGGATCCTCTGGTACAGTAACACCTCCTGGCTCCATCTGGCAAACTGTCCATGACCTCTGTGGGCTTGGCCTCTGGCGTCCCCGGGCTGCTCTTCTGATGTGGATCGGTTGACACACACAGGGAGATGGGGACTTAGAGATGAGGCTGAGGCAGCCTGGGGATGGAGGAAGCGCCCCGAGGAGCTGAGTCTTGAAGGATGAGTAGGCACAAGGCTGAGGGCTCGCTCAGGAATCTAGGCCAAGATTGCATGTGTGTGATGTCACGTGACATGTACACAGCCCTGAATGTGTGCTGGTTGACTGGACACAGGTCCTTCCGAGATATGTGGGTTCCTGATGTCCAGATGTGGCTTCACACTGCCCAGTCCACAGCAGGTGTGTGTGTGTGTGTGTGTGTGTGTGTGTGTGTGTGTGTGTGTGTGTGTGTGTGTGTGTGTTCCACGCATTAGGAGAATAGCACAAACATTTAGAGATCTGATGTCAGACTGGCAGGATGCAGACCTCGGCTCTGCCACTTTGCAGCCATGACATCCTGGGCACATTTCTTATCTCTTCTAGCTTTATGTCTCCCACCTACAAAATGGCATTCTGCCTCACACAGTCACAGCTCACTGACAAAAGATGGGGCCTGGGGCCTGTCATATCTTAAGCCCTTGCTCAGGCGGATTTTATTAGAACAGGGCAGATGGACAGAGGAAGTTCCCAGACAAAGGAAATGTACCACCATGAGGCTGTGTTTCACTGTCATTCTTCTTCCCTAGTCAGGTTCCATCCTGATTGCTTGTTCTTCAGCCTACTGTCCAGGGGGTGACGACAGACCAGAGAGCAGCTGGCCAGACAATGGAGCAGAGTCCTAGGAGGCTGGTAGGGGGACAATGGAGCAGTGTCCTGGGAGGCCATGGCTGGGGACTGGGAGTGGAAGAAAGAGGGGAAGCGGCCAAGCTGCTCTGCCTGGGGAACGCAGGCTGGTCCAGCGACAGGCGAGATGGAATGGGTAGCAGGAAAAGAGAGGGATTAGAGAGAGGGACTGGAGGGGAAACAGAGCCAAATGGACCTGAGAAAGGCCAGGGATGAGCAGGCAGCATGGACAGGGAGGTGGGTGACCCTAACCTTGGTGCAGAGACCTTAGGATCCATGTGCTGGGACCCAGCTGGGGCCAAAGCTCCCAGACAGAGGTGGGTAACTTCTACAGGCCGTCTGGCCACCCAGACTTGGAGCCTCCTCTCAGCCCCGATAGCACCTGATAGATGCCAGACATTGTCACAGACTCAGGAAATAGAGATGAAAGATGATGAGTTGTTTTATTTTGCTTTGTTTTGTTTGCCAGTCTTGGGGCTTGAACTCAGGGCCTGGGCACTGTCCCTGAGCTGCTTTTGCTCAAGGCGAGCACTCTACCACTTGAGCCACAGCACAACTTTTGGCTTTTTTTTTTTTTTTTTTGAGTAGTTTATTGGAGATAAGAGTCTCACAGAGGTTCCTACCCAAACTGGCTTTGAACCAGAATCCTCTGATCTCAGCCTCCTGAGGAACTAGGATTATAGACATGAGCTACCAGCACCCAGCATGATGTGCAGTTTTGAAGATATAAAAATTGGTATTGCCAGATGCTAGTGGTTTATACCTGTAATCCTAGCTACTCAGGAAGCTGCAATCTGAGGATCATGTGTCCAAGCCAACCCAGCAGTTTTTTTTTCCTTTTAAAAATCACGACATGGAGCTGTGGTTCAAGTGGTAGAGTGCCAACCGTCAGTGAAGTCAGTGAAAAAGTCAAGGGACAGTGCCCAGGCCCTGAGTTCAAACCCCACCATTCACACACACACACACACACACACACACACACACACACACACACAACTGATGTCACAAAGTAGGTCAGAAATTGTAATCATTCTTTCAGCATCCAAGTTATCTGAGCTCTGAATCAGGCTGGGGGAGGTACTCGGTTCAGATTTCTGGGAACCACAGAATAGAGCCTTGAAAGCTGTGGTCAGAGTCTCGAAGCGCAAGGGGAGGAGAGACTGGGGCCCTGGGGCTGGTCGAGAAGGGCCCCCAGAAAACCACTGTCTCTGCACAAGGCTCCAATTTGTTTAGGCTTTCCAGTTTTACCTGTGGAATGATTGGAGCCGCAGGCCTCCATAAATTACCCTCTTGCCATCTGTGTTACATGTGAAGACAGTGGCTTGGAGAACAGGTAAGTGGCAGAGCCAGTCTCCAGCTCTGTGGGCTGGATGGTTTCTGGCTCTGCCAGTCTGATGCAGTAGGGGTGGCATCCAGAACCTTCCCCTTCCCCAGGGAAGCAGAACAGGGAGCTGGAGCCCTGCTGTACCAGCCCTGCTATTATCCTGGTCCCATATACACACAAACGAGGCAGGGGGAGGTGACAGTCCTCAACCTTCCAGGTCGCCAGGTCACCTGGCCCAGGAGGGGACGGGCCCATGAGCCAGTTTGGTGGCTCAGTTTTGTGCTGTGTGTCTTCCTGTAATGCTATGAGGAGCTCCCACTCCCTGGGCCTCACTTCTGTCTTGTGGAATAGCTTGTCCTGATGCTCTCATTCCCCACCTTTTGTTCCCTCTTCGTGGGTGAGTGCGGCTGCCTGGATTCCTCCTTTGGGTCGTGGCCACAGCAAAACTGCAGGGTGCGGTATCCCCTGCGAAACGGAGGGGACAGACAAGTTGGGGGGGGTAGGACCATGGCTTTCAGGGCCCTGGATTCTTGTCCAGGGGTGTGGAGCTGTCATGACATTCCCTAAGGTTGAAAGCTCTGCTGCTTCCATTCGCAGAACCGTTTCAGGCCCCTGAGCATTCCAGGGACCAGGCCTCACCCTGAGGCCCCCTTGGGGAATCATAGCCAGGCAGGACTCCCTCCTGCCCGGTCGGTTTCACATTCTCACCTCTTGAAACATCAGTGTTGGGATCTGGGTTTTGTACCCGACACCTCCATCCCCATTGTTCGAAGAGGGAGAGCACTGAGGTTGCAAATCCGGGCCAGAGTTCCACCCCTCTACCTCCCATTCTCCTTGCCTGGCTGGTTCTGATTTCTCCAGTTTTGCTCTGAGCTGTGCCGAACGCCTATAGAACTCACAGTGTCCCTCCAGCATCCAAATGTGGCCCCACTGGACACGAGGTCACAAGAGCAAGTGTCACAACCACTGTTCCTCCCTCAGCTCCCCACAGCAGCCCAAAAGAACCACACAAAAGCGGTTGATATATGAGTTTTTAATTAGCATTTTCCTCCCTATATTCAAGGAAGAAAGAACACCCCTCCCCCATCCCCACACGGCCATCCTTGGCTTTGGAGAGGCAAGGTCAGAACAGAGGGCTGAGAGAATGGGGACAGATGCAGAATCGGCAGTGGGGCTCCCAAATCCTCTTCCTAGTGGTGGGGTGCCTGGGCCCACACAGGAGTCTAGAAACAAAAATCAACCAGCTGCAACATCTCCCACCTTCCCTCCCGGGCCCCACCTGCAGCCTCCCTCCAGGTCACTGCCGGTTCTGTAGACCACCACCAGATGGCAGCATCGAGCAACCCACGTTCCCTAGATGCCTCTTCCTTTCCCCTTATCTTCCTTTCCCCTTATTCCAGTCCTCCACTAACCCCGCCCCTGCCTGCCTCTTCTCTTTATTTCTCTTACTACCAAAACACATCTTGGGACATCTATTTAATGTCTGTCTAAAGCAGTCACTGAATCAGCCATCAGATGGAAACTGACAGCTGGATAGCCAGCCAGGACTCTTGGGGTTTTTTTGGGGGGGTGGGGGCAGGCGGGAGAGAGGGGGTTCTGGGATCAGGGCTCTGTGTTTGGGCTCTTCGAACCAGGTCCCAACATCTGATACATAGAAGTATTCAGAAAGAGTCCACTGGATGGAATCCAACAGAACCAAACCCACAAGCCCGTGCAGCTGAGAAGCAGCATGGATTCTACTGTGTGTGCCATGTAGCCTCAGAGACACAGGCTGACACAGCCAAAGGCACCTGTCCTTGGCAGCCTCCGCTCAAGACGTGCCGTTCGCTGACTGGACTATGCCTCTGGCTTTCCACTGCTCACAGCCCTTGACAGGAAGCAGCCTCTGCTCACAATGGTCTGGGAGTCTGGAGGAAAGTTATCCTGATGGGTCTCTGGGCTCTTGGTCTCTCCACCTGCACCTGCTTTACAAGTCAACACATCCAACTGTTTATCTCCCAGCCGTCTGCTGACCCCTGGCTGGGGAGCCATGGCTGGGGGATGGAGGGAGGGGCAGCAAGGGGGGAGGAGAAGGCCTGAGCAGAGTGGGCCTCAGGAGCAACTTACCTGTGTCTATTGACATCTCCTTTTGGCCCCCTCAGCTAAAACAAAAAGGAGATGGAGACACACACACCTCCCTCATTAAACCAAAACACTAGAAGTTACTCTAAGACCCACTGGGTAGCTTTCTTCCAACACGTAGCCTGGTGCTTCCCTGCTGGCCCAAGACTAAGCTGATCTTGCCTGGTTTGTGGACAGGGGCCCTGGGGTTTGGGTAGGTGGGAGAGGGCCAGGGAGGGTAGGCCAGCCTAGTGCAAGCCCGGGAAGTCCTTAAGGACGTCACAGGTGTTCTTGTACATGACCTCACGGAGCTTCCTGACCCTCCGGGTGCTGGAGGCGCCCACAAAGCTGTCAGGTCTTAACATGGCCATGCCACCATCCACCTCCCCCATGATGATGAGCGGCGTCTCCCCCACCGTCACGTTGGGGCAGGGGCAGGCCCAGTCCACGTGGAGCAGCGTGACCTCCAGTGGCTCCCGGCCCAGGAACTTGAGGCCCATCTTCTCATCCTTGAGGACCTCGTCCACAGTCACCAGGGCACGGCCTGAGTCGGGCTCCTCCGTCAGCTCAGAGACCCGGCCTAGGATGACAAAGTCACTCCGACAGAAGCTGGTGACCAGCTTCTGCCGTGGCTTACAGGCCCGGCAGCGCTGATTGCCCCGGGGGAAGGGACATGACTCCTCACAGGCCTCACGGCTCTCAAAGTTGTTGCCGTTGCCCTCACAGCCACCGTAGACAAAAGACTGGCACTGGGCCATCTGGCTGTTGTAGGCCCAGCGTGGCGCGTAGGCCTTGCACGGCCCCTGCAGGGCGGGCAGGCTGCACACGGCCAGCGGGCCGCTCATGCACGCCAGCATGCAGGCCTCGTAGGTCTCAAAGTGGTTGAGGTTGCGGTGGCAGTGGCCGAAGGTGAAGGTCAGGCAGTTGTTGGCTTGGGCATCGAAGTGCCAGCGGGTCTGCTCCTCGCCACAGTCCTCGCTGTCGGGGGGTTTGAGGCACTCCGCCGTGGGGAAGGCCGTGCCATTGAGGCTGCTCTCTGAGGTGGCCAAAGCCTGAGCCCCCCTGACCACGGACAGGGGGAAGTCAACCCTCAGCACCCCAGCAGGATTCTGGGCCGTGCAGGTATAGATGCCAGCATCCTGGAGCTGGGCATTGTAGATGACCAGCTGGGCAATGTTGGTGACTACCACATTGCCACGTACGTGGTTAGGCCTCATGACCACATTCTCCCGATCCTCCAGCTGCTTCTCCCAAGTGACTTCCGGCCGGGGCCGGCCCACCACATCGCAGAGGAAGCTCACCGTCTCTCCCACGGTGACTGACTGGTGCACAGGGTGGTTGAGCAGGGCCGGGGCTGCCATGTCCAGCCCCGGGGTCTCTGGGGAGGCCGTGGTGGGGTGCATGGTGGTCTCGGGCGGCGGAGGGCTGGTGTTGGGCCAGGTGAAGTGGTAGCGGCAGGTGACCACGGCCAGCGTGATGCCCTTGGAGCAGGCCTCGGCGTCCATGTAGCAGCGGTTGTAGTAGGTGAGGCCGTCCGAGGCGCAGGTGAAGCTGGGCTCCTTCTCACAGCGATCTTTGCACTTGCACACGGGCTGGCCATCCCAGATGTCACACTCGGAGCCCTGCTGCACGCACATGAAGTGGTCGCACGTGGCTTCCTTGGGCATGCCCACTGGGCCTTTCTTCCCTTTCACGTCCATGTAACGGGCTGCCACACAGCTTGTGGTTCCACAGACATTGGGGCAACACTTCTCATAGGTCTCACACTCCTGAGAGAACCAAGAAAACTCTCAACAGAGACAGAACAAGGAAGAAAGGATCGACTCCTACCTCCTATCGAGCGAAAGAGTGCAGCCTTTACCTTCCTCTTACAGGAAGGTCCTGTAAGAGGACCAAGGTCCTAAGGCTAGGATTATGGGCCGCCCCCTCCTCTCCCTCCTCCTCCTCCTTCTTTTGGTGGTGGTACTGGGGTTTGAACTCAGGGCCTTACATTTGCTAGACAAGTGCTGTGCCATCTGAACCATTCCTCCAGACCTTGTTTTTTTTTTGCTTTAGTTTATGTTTCAGATCAGGTCTCATGCTTTTGCCCAGGGCAGGCTTGGACCTTGATCTTCCAACTTCTACCTCCTGTGTAGCTAGGATTACAGGCATGCACTATCACTCAATAGGATGTTTTCTTACTACCACTTCACAAAAATACAGAGAAGTAACACCCATGTTGCAGAGAACGAAGGTGGTAGAAAAGAGGTTCACGTTCTCTGCCTGTGTGGGAGGTGGATCCTAACATCATCCATCATCTGGTTACCTAAAAGAGGCCTAGGGTTGCAGATTTAATCTGCCACCTCCTCCCACATCTCACACTGAGGTAAAGATTATCTGGCCAATGTGAAGGAGTTGCTTCTGGGGCAGACATTCAAGTTCAAGTCTCTCCACACCTCTCCTCTGAAGGACAGCAGGGTGTCTTAGACCCAAGAAAACCAGGTCTTGTGGCCTGTACTAGACCAGCTCCGTGAGGGACATTTCACAAAGAAAGTAACAAGACAAAAGTCCCCTTGTGTGGCAAAAATCAACAGTCATTGAGGCTTTTTCCGTCTATAACCCCTGCTGGTTTTCTATGGAGCCACATAAGACATTAGTTTAATTCCTCCAAATGAGCAATGCGCACCGGGAGCCGGCATACACACGATTTCACGTGGTGTTTTCCACAATCACACGTCGTACCCTGGGGCAGCCGGGCAGCCCTCCTAATCCGGCACCAGGTAATAACTCCATGAATGACTCCCTACCAGGACCAGCCTCTCGTCCTTCGGCCTTTCATTTCAGTCTCCTTGGCATTCCATACCGGCTCAGAAGAGGAAATATCTCCACTGGGCTGTGGGGAGCCTGACTCCCCTCACTTGTTTACTGTGCTTTGCCCCCTTACCCCCATTCAGCTTAGAACTGGGACTTTGCAGACTATGAATCCTCAGCCCCGCATGGGTACCTGCTCCCCAAGACACATCAGCAGCAGGTGTCATTATCCTGCCTGACTTCTTGTAAAGATGCTATACGGAGGGGTTACAGTTATGTCAGTAGGTAATGAGTACATTTCTTATCAAGCATTGTTACCCCCTTCTTTGTTTTTCTCCTACCATCCCTTCCCTCCCCACCCTTCCCAAAGTTGTAAAGTTCATTTCCAACATAGTGCTGCCTGATTTCTCAAGCCAGTCTGGGCTAGTGAGGAAAGACTTCCTACTAGCGACATGAGCTCAACCAATGGGGAGAGCCGCCACCCCTCCCTGCTCCTTATCCTCTTGTCTACAGCACTGCCTGATGTGTCCTGAGTGGCCAGAGACCTGTCCCCAGCCCCATGAGACAGAAGATGCTCTCTCCATGGAAGTCCTGTGCTCTTCTGTGGAGATGCCAGGGGTCCTCGGCAAGGCCTAGCTCTTATCATATCAGGAGCCCTGGGAGGCCAGGTGAAGCAGAAAGGGACTGTGGCCAGAGCAGGTGGAAGTACTTGTCCTTTGCCCTGCAGGAGCCTGCAGAGATTGCCTCCCCTCAGCAGCCGGAGGACAACAGCCCTAGAAGTAGCCCTGTCCTCAGCCAGCACCAGTCAGTGGGGAGAAAGGAGCATCTCAGAGTCTACAGGGCTGGGCCCCGCTCGCTTCCCTCTGAGGACACCCAGCACACCTGGACCACAGTTGCTCCTTCTCAGCCTACCTGTCAGCCCGGTTAATCTCTGGGTCAAAATCCAAACCCTGGGGAGGTGGCTGGAGGCTGGATGGTGCCAGTCAGATAGGGGTCCCTCATTGGCCACAGTACAGCTCTGGGTATCCCCTGTGAGCAGGTGGCTGATGCCCCTGTACTGGTATGTTGGACCAATTTGCACCATTGGGCCAGCACAGGGCTGGCTCATAGCAGCACGGAGGAGCCTAAGGATGGAGTCATGGTCCCTCCTCATCCAGGCCCTCTGCAGTAATGAACAGGCTTCAAGACAGTTACCTCCAGGCAGACAGGGCTCAGGAACCTTCATCTGCGTTCCTGCAGCTCATCTCCAGGCATCCCCACACCCCCTTATCTCCCCCCCCACTGCCCTCCACTTATTCGCACAACTCACGTGGTCCATCTCGGACTCCCCGCTTCCCACTCACCTGGTCTGCCTCACACTCTCGCTTGCAGGTGCTCTGAGCATCCACCCAGAGGTTAGGGTTCATGTCGTTGGGACAGATGCCTGCATGGGAGTAGCGGATGGGCGGCAGTGCCAGGCCTCGCGGAGACACCCCAAGCAAGGGCAGCAGCAGCAGCAGCAGCAGCCCCCAGTGGGACCAGAACCAACGACACCCCAAGGCCCACATGGTGTGGGCTACAACGGCCAGAGACGTCCCCTTGGATGACACCAGGGGCTTCTTCTCCGAGGGCTAGAGACCCCTGCCTTCTGCACCCCAGCAGGTTTCCTCGCTTGGGCGGCAGCAGCAGCAGCAGCAGCAGCAGCAGCAGCGGCTGTCTGAGCCTCCACCAGCCTGCTGGGCTGCGCGGCTCCAGATAAAAGAAAGGTCTTTGGAAGGCAACTCCGCTCCTGGGTGTGCAGGGAGAAGGAGCCGCAGCAGGACCCCCACCGAACCTGGATTGATATCCTGGGCGCGCCACCCGAGTGGGAGAGAGCCAACCTGCCGCCTGTGACAGGCAGGCGGCCGGCGCCTCTGTCCCGTGGCCGATCACAGACTTATTGCAGAAGTGGGGGGGGGGAAGGCCGGGGGTGGGGGGGAGGAAAAAAAAAAGAGCTGGAAGTAGTTTAGGCAGCGTATCTGGCACGGTGGGACACCTGCTTGTTTTTGACTCCAGGAGGCCTTTAACCCCTTCGAGGGCCCAGAAATGGCCTGGACTTTGGAGGAGAGCTGGCTTCAAGACACGCACGCTCACTTTCACTGCAAAGCAGGGTTTGTTTCCTTTTCCCCCTCCTCCCCGGGCTGGGCCCCCTCCTCCCCTTCAGCCACCCCTGAAGAACACACAATCGCTTGTTACAAGGAGGGACCTGAGCCTCCGGGTTAGCGTCGCCCAGCGCCATCGTACACTGCAGAGCAAATGACGTGGAAAAACAACAAGTTCACGGCCATTCCAGGGCGGGCCCAGCAGCGCGTGGCTCTGCTGTGGAAGCCAACTCCCACTCCAGCACCCGGTCCCCCTGGAAGGAGGGGGTGTGCACACCCACAACTCCTCCTCCAGATCTGGGTCCCCGGGCCATTTATGTCTTCAGTTCCGATGTTGGTGATCTTCCCTCCACCCCCCAATCATTCCAGACACATACCAGATCGGCTCGGCTCCGGCTCCCGCCTGTGGGACCTGTCACATTCCTCGGCCCCCCCCCACCCCAACACACTTGTTGGCTCCAAGAAAACCTCCTCGGCAGCTGTGTCCCCGGCTGCGCCACACAGCCAAGCTGCCTTTGCCCATGGCCACGGTGGGCCTGCTCTGTGAGCGCTTTCTGAGGACCCGGCGTTGGATAGTTGCTGTCTCCTGTGTCCCCACCCCCGCCCCACCATAGAGAAAATGCTCTGATGGGTGAACACAAGCCACTGACAGGCTCCCAGTACACAAAAGTAATCATATCAGTGGCAAGGCGTTCACAACACCTCATCTCCCTTAATCCTCACAGCACATTTTAGCTTTAAGAGAAGGATGCACAGAGAGGTTACACAGCTTGCCTAAGTCACACAGCTCTAGGAGGCAAGGATACAAGCTTGCTGGGTGTGGGCAGCAGCCTTTGGAAACCATTGCTCCTCCATCTATCTAATAGAAATGTTGTCAAGGGCCAAGCACATCTCTAATTCTAGCTACTCAGGAGGCTGAGATCTGCAAGCCCAGGCAGGAAAGTCCCTGAGACTCAACCACCAAAAAAGAAATAGAAGTGGAGTCAAGTGGTAGAGCCTTGAGCACAAAAGCACAGAGACAGCAACCAGGCCCTGAGTTCAAGCCCCAGGACCAGCACACAAACAGAAACAAGAACAGAAATATTGTCAAGGCATAGACTCAGGTCTGGTTTGTACAGAATGGGCAATAATTTTTTATTTTCTTAATTTATTTACTTATTTTGTCGGTCGTGGGGCTTGAACTCTGGGCCTGGCTGCTGTCCCTCAGCTCTTCAGCTCAAGGTGAGCGCTCTACCACTTGAACCACAGCACCACTTCCAGTTTCCTGGTGATGAATTGGAGATATGTGTCTCACGGTCTTTCCTGCCCGGGCTGGCTTTGAACGGCGATCCTCAGATCTCAGCCTCCCGAGTAGCTAGGATGACAGGCATGAGCCACCAGCACCTGACTTTGAACAAGAAAATTTTGAAAGTCAGGGGTTGTATTTGTGGAGGCTCTGGGAAGAAGGGAGGTAGAAACTGTCAGAGACCAAGGGTACTTTCTCCCCCATTTGACAGGAAATGGCCTGTATCTAAAATGTCACAAAAGAGTCAGCAAGCTGGACGTGTGTGTTGGTCCTTTGATGCTGGAGTGGTCAGGGGGAGAGGGGGGTCAGGGCCCCACAAGAGAGAGGGGGAGTCTATGCAAGGACAGGTCACCCAGGATGTAAGAAGCAGGCCGAACGACAGGTAGGCCCCAGGGTGGTAGGGTCCTTTAAGCTCCTCAACGGCTTTGTCCATTCATGGATGGGGAAACTGAGGCTGAGGCCCAGTTCCTCATCTAATTGGACTGTAAAAGGCTGCACAATCTTCCTGCATAGACTCTTCCTAGCTGGGTGGGTGTCCGCTGCTTCCCCTCTGAGCCAGGCCCCTTCCTGTCGTGTGGCTCATTCAGCAAGCTCTGTCTTTTCTGTTTATGTCAAGTTGCTAATGAAGGGTGTCAGATCCTAATCCTCTAAATGATTGGAATAAACCTCCCTCGGAGGCCAGTCCCAGAAATGAAGCCAGACAGCGGGCGTCGCCGGCTGCTTTGAATTCCCTGTAATTTCATAAACCATGTTCCAGCTGCTCAGAGCCACCCTAGCTCAGAAGCGGCTGTGCAGCCTCCTGCGATACCACAAAGGGAAATGGGCAGTGACACATTTCTAAGCGGCACTTAGAGAAATTGTCACAGCCTCATTACACATAGACAAACAAGCAGCCAGGGGAGGCTGGTTCCTGGGGGAGGCCGCTGAGCCCATGAGGAGGGGTGAGGGAGAGGGGGCAGAGAAGGGGAAAGCCTGACCATGCTACCCCCTCCTCTTTCAGGGATGCTGGAGAAAGGCCTCACTAGGCTTCATCCCTTCCACAGCCTCCTTCCCAGGGCCTCACTCCTCGCCATGGAGCTGAGAACTCTCCGAACCGTGCTGGGGAATACTGAGGTTCCAGATTGTCCTGTCTTCTCTTCAGCCCTTTTGAGTTCTCCCACCCAAACACACCTCAGAATAACAAATCACATCTAACCAGGCAGGGCTTGGAGCCCATTCCTCCATCACCACTGAAGCCTAGGAAGGAGCTCTGAGTGACAGAAAGGAAACTGAGTCATGGGGAGGTTAGGCTGGGCTGCCTGAGCATCTCATGACCAAGAGAACCACATACCCTTTTGGGGTCTTCTAGCCCCTGACAAGGCCTCTCAGCCTGCCTGAGACCAGGCCTAGGCCCAGGCCAGCTTGTTCCTAAGCTGTTTGAGAGCCTGAAAGTTCCTTGGTAGGCCCCTCCCTTCTAGAGGGCCTTGGACTGCCTCTCTCATGATCCCCGTATATTGAAGGGGGATCATGACCATGACCACCCAGTCTTGTGTGTGTGTGTGTGTGTGTGTGTGTGTGTGCCAGTATCGGGGCCTGAACTCAGGGCCTAGGCACTGTCCTTTGACTTTTTCATTTAAGGCTGGTGCTCTACCACTTGAGCCACAGTTCTACTTCTGGCTTTTTCCTGCTTTTTGGTGGTTAATTGGAGATAAGAGTCTCATAGAGGGGCTGGGAAGGTGGCTTGGTGGTAGAGTGCTTGCCTTGCATGCATGAGGCCCTGGGTTCAATTCCTCAGCACCACATAAGAAAAAAGCCGGAAGTAGCGCTGTGGCTCAAGTGGTAGAGCGCTAGCCTTGAGCTAAAGAGCTGAGGGACAGCACCCAGGCCCAGAGTTCAGGCCCCACGACCGGACCCCCCCCAAAAAAAAAAAGAGTCTCATAGACTTTCCTGCCCCAGCTAGCTTTGAATTGTGATCCTCAGATCTCAACCTCCTGAGTAGCTAGGATTAGTGACCAGTCTTCCAGTCCACAAGGCCCCCTCTGCAGGCCACCAGGGATGGAGCCTGAGCTGGGCAGAGGTCTGGCCTCAGGCTGCTCTGATTGGCTTGAGTAGCCAATCTTCCAGTATTCCCTGCCCATCACCTTTTCCCTAAGGATGTGAAGAGCAGCCTGAGAGGTGAGGGAGAGAGCTGGACTGGCCTACTTCTGATCTATTCCCACTGACCACACCCATCATACCCTCCAGGGTGGGCTGGGGGGAAGTCACTCCTAGACAGTGAACTCTGGGTCATCCTTGACCACAGGGTCACCCTTCATATCCCCACACCTGGATCCCTAGGGTCTTGACAGGACAATACAGCTGATCCCATTTCCCAAATTAGCCAGCCCTCCCCCCAGGCTTCAGCCGCAGGAGCTGTGGGGAGACCCAGAGACCCATCACACTTCGCAAGTAACCACAGGACTGCAACAAACCAAACTTCTTACCTCTCACTGTATCTATTCTCTTTTTCTATCTTATTTCTTTCCACACACACGAAAGTATCTACTAAGTTTTCTATAAGCACATAGAAATCCATAAGTCTGTCCATAGAGAGGCCCAGGTTGGGTAAGAAAGCCAGCATACAAAAACAGTAAGGCCCTCCTGAACCCAGCACAGTGGCTCACACCTGTAATCCCAGCTCTTGGAGGCTGAGACATTAGATTCTTGGGTTTGAGACCAGCCTGAGCAAAAGAGTGAGTTGAAGGCCAGTGGAACTAAGGGCTGGGGGTGTGACCCAGTAGTCTAACACTTGCTTAGTGTGCACAAAGGCCCTAGGTTTGATCCCCAGCGCTGCAAATCGACAAATAGGATCATGATGATAAGATGAATCAATGCTGAGGGAAGGCTGGCTGAGGGGTCTGTGCAATGCTGGGGTGGGGGTGGGGGACAGGAGGTGGGGGGCTGGGCTGGGTTTGCTGCTGCACGTGTATGACAATGGCTGAGGCCAGAGACTTGAGCAAGCAAATGCGAAGAGGCAGCTCCCTCCAATTCCCTGAAAAAGGCCTGGCCTGCAAGCCAGCCTCTGCAGCCAAGGCCCTCCCTCCGAGAGGCCCGGGGCAGGTCAGCAGGTTTCGGAGGAGTGGGGGTGGGAGCTGTAGGTCTCCCTGCCGCAGCAGCCGGCTCTGGTGCACCCTTTCTGGGCCCCCGACTGACACAGCTACACTCTCTGCCCTGTAGGTAGGGGGAAGGCCCACACCCCTCCCCCGGGGTCCTCCTCTTCCATCCTTGGTCATTTTGTGGGGAGCAGGAACAGGGTTCCGGAGAGGCAGAAAAGCAGCTGTCCTCAATGTCTTCCTCAGCTAGGCAGGGTAGCTCCAAGTCAGCTCGTAAGCTGAATTCAATAAAGCCCGAGGCTCATTCCCCAGCTGGGGACCTCCTGCCAGAATGCCCTGGGGCCTGGGTTGCATTACAGGGCGGCGTGAACTCTCCCCGCCAGAGCGAGGCTGCGCCGGGCCCTGCAATCATGACGGGGCCTCAGCAGATGGTGGAGGCGGACGGACAGGGGGAGGCCGTCAGCTGCGGGCCACGTGACCCTCCGCGGGACGGTGGGAGGGCGTGTGCTGGGCTGGGGGCGGGGCGGGGCGGGGCCCCGCATCCAGAGCTGGGGCCTGTGGGGTTGGAAGGATGGAGCGTCGTCCAGAGCGCATGAGTTAGGCCAGCGGAGGCTCCCTGGAAGCCCCAGCCTAGGCCCGGGGCAGGGGTGCTGGCACGGCCGGAGCGTGGAGGAACCTCCAGCTGCCCGTGCAGCACAGAGCTGGGCACCTCTGGGGTCTCCTGCGTCCTCCTGGAGGGAGTTTGGGCCCAGGTTCCAGCCCCTCCGCGGTTCTTGGGCTGAGTGCTGGGCACAGAGTCCGGAATGATGGACTCTCATCGCAGTCTTCCAGCATCCTGGACAGGACTACCTCTGTTTCCCCAGCTTCTCCCTCCTCTGTGACCCCACGGCCTGGCTCCCCAGCCCCGTCCTGATGGGATCAGCTTCAAAAAGCTCAGAGTCGCCTTCAGCCAAGACAAACACTGCAGCGCAGGAGCCGCAGGGCCCCGGGGCTCCCCGAGGGGGGACGGGGTGAGGGCGGTTTCCACTCTTCCCAGGCCCTGGGGTTTCAGCGAGAGCACCACCAGAGAGGCTCAGCTCTGCCCCTGCCTCCCCTCACTGCTGCTGCTGGCTGCTGAGCTTTGCCTCCTGGTCCTGTATCCTCCTCTCTGGGTGAGGGGCAATGGCAGGGCAGCCCGGGACCTCATGGTGCTGGGCAAAGCGGCCCTGGTCTCTAAAGCTCTCTAAAGATGAGCCTTAACTGCTCAGCACTCAAAATGTGCTATGGTGCGCATGGGCATGCGTGCAGGTGCCCGCATGTCCGTGTGTGTGTATGCCTGTGTGTGCGTGTGCGTGGGGGAATGGGACAAGGATGAGACACGGGCTTTTGCCTCAGGCACCATGGCTGTATGATTCATGGATTCATCATGGATTCACAATGCTTTCCTGTCTTCCAGAATAAGGCCAAAGAATTCAACCTGGATCACGTTTGCCTGTTTACTCTTCTAGTATTATCGCCCCGCCTCCCTCCCACACCGATTCAGGTCTTTTGTGTGTGTGTGTGTGTGTGTCCATCGTGGGGCTTGAACTCTGGGCCTGGGCGCTGTCCCTCAGCTCTTCAGCTCAAGGCTAGCGCTCTATCACTTTAACCACAGCGCCACTTTCGGTTTTCTGATAAGAGTCTCACAGACTTTCCTGCCTGAGCTGGCTTTGAACCACAATCATCAGATCTCAGCTTCCTGAGTAGCTAAGGTTACAGCAAATTTGTGGTCCTTTGTTATAGCAGCTATACAGAATGCATGTACCAGCCCAAAGCTCTATCATGGCCCTTCCTAGACATGATTCAATGCCACCACAGGCCTTTAGCTTCACCCTAGCCAGTTCTCTCTTCTAATAAGTTTAGAGTCAGCCATTCTTTTCTTTTTTATCCAACAAGAAAGCATAAGTTAGCTGGGCACCAGTGGCTCATAGCTACTCAGAAGGCTGAGATTGTACTGAGAAAAAGGTGGAAATGGTGATGTGGCTCAAGTGATAGAGTGCTAGTCTTGAACACAAAGAGGCTCAGGGATAGCACCTAGGCCCTGAGTTCAAGCCACAGGACCAGCAGAAGAGGAAGAGGAGGAGGGGGGGGAGAGGAGGAGGGAGAAGAGGAGGAGGAGGAGGAGGAGGGGGAGGAAGGAGAGGAGGAGGATGGGGAGGAGGAGGAGGAGGGGAAGGAGGAGGAGGGGAAGGAGGAGGAGGAGGAGGAGGAACAAGAAGAAGCAGAAGCCAGAAGTTTACTAATCATAGAAGCAGTACAAAATTTAAGCCAAGCTGGGTGCCAGTGGCTCAAGCCTAGCTACTCAGGAAGCTGAGATCTGAGGATTGAGGTTTGAAGCCAGCCTGGCAGAAAAGTCCCTGTGTGCCTCTTATCGCCAATTAACCACTCAAAAACCAGAAGTGGTGCTGTGTCTCCAGTGATAGATCTCTAGCCTTGAGCATAAAGAGGCTCAAGGACAGTGCCCAGGCCAAGGAAGGAAGGAAAAAAGGAAGGAAGGAAGGAAGGAAGGAAGGAAGGAAGGAAGGAAGGAAGGAAGGAAGGAAGAAAGGAAGGAAGGAATTGTCCCAGTGGAAAATGAGCAAAAGCTTTGAATACACACTTCATCAAAGAAGATCAATGGCAATTACATGTTAAAAATGTTCAAGATCATTAGTCATTAGGGAGATGCAAATTGAAAAGTCAATGAGATCCCATTGCACACAAATTATAGTGGTTAAAATTAAAAAACCTACCCATACAAAATATTGACTATCAGATGCTGCTTCAGGAGAACATTAGTATCTTCTGTACCACTACAAAATGTGTGATTATTTGTTGGCTTTTTTAAAATTTGCTGTTAGTCGGCTTGTTACTGTAACAGACTACCTGAGACAAAATACAAGGAGGAAAGGTTTATGTTGGCTCCTGATTTCAGAGCATTCAGTCTTGTCAGTTGGCTACATTGTCTGGTTTTTTTTTTTTTTTTTGCCAGTCATGGGGCCTGAACTCTGGGCCTGGGTGCTGTCCCTCAGCTCTTCAGCTCAAGGCTAGCGCTCTACCACTGGAGCCACAGCGCCACTTCTGGCTTTTTCTGCTTATGTGGTGCTGAGGAATCGAACCCAGGGTCTCATGCATGCGAGGCAAGCACTCTACCACTGAGCCACCTTCCCAGCCCTGGGTTTTTGTTTTTGAACCTTTGAGGGAGTTCGGACATCACCTCAGGATAGCTAGGAAGCAAGGAGAAAGAGGAAGGGTCCCAGAATCCCTTCAAGGGCACACCCCAAAGACCTAACCTCCTCCCTCTAGATCCCACCTACTAAAGAGTTCACCATATTCATATACCATCAGCTGACGACCTCAACTCTAATATTTACCTTTCCACCTGTGGGTATTTACTCAAGAGAATCGGAGGGTCATATCCATTCAAAACTAGTCCATGAATGTCCATAACCACTTTCTTTGAGATAGACAGAAGCCAGAAACAACTTCAAAATCCCTCAGTAGTTTCAATAAATTGCAATGTGTCTATTCATCTTACCACTACTCAGCAATAAAGGAAAGGCTAATTAACTTCAAGGCTAAGTGCAGAGGGTCAAAGTGAGAGAATGATGAACCCCACCCATTTGGGTATCCCCAAGGAAGGGGCACATTCAGAGGGCCAGGGACCAGAGACATCAGATGGGGCCACGTTCATCAAACCCCAGTCTTCAAGACTGGGAATGTGGCTTAGTGGTAGAGTGCTTGCCTAGTATGCATGAAGCCCTGAGTTCGATTCCTCAGTACCACATAAACAGAAAAGCCCAGAAGTAACACTGTGGCTCAAGTGGGAGAATGCTAGCCTTGGGCACAAAGAGGCTCAGGGACAATGTCTAGGCCCTGAGTTCAAGCCCCAGGACTGGCCAAACAACAACAACAAAATGAAAACAAACCCCACCTCAGTTTTCGAGACCCAGGTCCTCCACAGTGCAGAGCACTCTCATCAGATGGGACCAACCATGGCCAACTGACCCGACACCCAGCCACTGCTGGGGAAGATGGACCAGCAAGCAGAGAGGGTGGCCAAGTCTTCTACCAGTGCACCCATCTTCGGGTCACAGCTCCAGAACTGGCTGCTGTGTGGGAGGGCAGAAGGGAGAGGAAGAGGAAGGGAGATGGCCATGTGCCTCTGAAGACTTGGTGAACCCTCCATGGAAAACCCCAGTCAAACCCAGTACCTCCTGCCTCACCCCCTCCATCTTCCTGGGATTTTCTGAATATGGAGGATCCGTGTGTGTGTGTGTGTGTGTGTGTGTGTGTGTGTGTGTGTGTGTGTGTGTGTGTGTGTGTGTGTAGGGGTGGGGGTGGAGGCTGAGGGAGCTTTGTGTCCTGGATCCAACTGGTCCTGACAGCAAAGCTTTGCTACAGTTTGCTTGCTGCTTCCAGTAAATCTATCGCCTTTTCTGCGTACTCTGGCTTATCTGGGATTTCTGCCACATTCAATCCAAACCCTGGAAGTGGCCTCATCAGTCTCCTGTTGCCATGGGACATGGAGAGATTGGGCACCCCACTCCTACCCACAATGCCCTCTGCCATGTAATGACTCTGTGGGGGGGCCTAGGTGTTTCATTTAACATTGAGCTTCCTGGATGGACTTCAGGGAGTTCCATTCTTCATAAAACTGGACATCTGGGGCACAGTCAGGCTTGTCAAGACCCAGAGGTCAAAGAATGACAGCACTTTCCCAGCTGTTCTTTGGACATTTTTGGCACCTGGTTCTATGACCCTCAGCTTATAGAATTCCTCTCCCCTACTTGCTCCCCCCACCATCCATTTAATAGTTAACGAATGGAACCTTCTGGAAGTCACCATCCACCTGGATAATATCCTTGGGTATACCCAGTGAGGCCCTGAAAGAGCTACTGACTTGAGCAGCAGCAGCCTTGAGCTAGCCAGTCCTGAGCCCTGCCTCTCAAGTGTATATACGGGATTACTTGCCTTCTGGCAAGCCCCATGACCAGGAAAAAAAAAGGTATATATATATATATATATATATATATATATATATACATATACATATACATACACACATATATACACACACACACACACACCCAAAACGGTACTCATCCATTAGAAAGAAGGATATTGCTGGGTGCTGGTGGCTTATACCTGAACTCCTAGTTACTTAGGAGGCTGAGAGCTGAGAATTACAGTTCAAAGGTAGCCTGGGCAGGAAAGTCCATGCTATTATGTCCAATTAATCACCAGAAAATCAGAACTGGCACTGTGACTCAAAGTGGTAGAGCACTAGCTTGGAGCAAAAGAGCTCAAGGACAGTGCCCAGGCCTTGAGTTCAAGCCCCACGACCAACAAAAAATATAATAATATTAATAACATTAATAATAACAGTAATAATAATATGCCAGATGGCTGTTGCTCATACCTGTAATCCTAGTAAGGATTATAGTTTGAAGCTAGGCCTGGCAGACATGTCTGTGAGACCCTTACCTCCAATTAACCAAAAAAAACGGAAGTGGTAGAGCACTAGCCTTGAGCAAAAAGCCCAGGGACAGCAATCAGGTGCAAAGTTCAAGCCCTAGGACTGGAAAATAAAAGAATAATATTGTGCCATTTGCATTTGCAGGGAAATGGCTAGACGTAGAACAAATCATATTAAGTGAGATTAGCCAAGCTCATGTTTTCTCTCATATGTGGAAGCTAAAATACAACTGGACATGAGTGTTTATACACAGCTGCAGGCATTCAGACACAAACTATCAGACTAAAAGAGAATACTCTAGCCAGGCGCTGGTGGCTCACGCCTGTAATCCTAGCTACTCAGGAGGCTGAGATCTGAGGATCGCGGTTCAAAGCCAGCCCGGGCAGGAGAGACCGTGAGACTCCTATCTCCAATAAACCACCAGAAAACCGGAAGTGGCGCTGTAGCTCAAGTGGTAGAGCGCTCGCCTTGAGCTGAAGAGCTGAGGGACAGCGCCCAGGCCCAGAGTTCAAGCCCCACGACCGACCAAAAAAAATAAAAAAATAAAAGAGAATACTCTTTGAGGAAGAACCCAAAGGTTCCTAAGGTATTCAGTATACACTATGTGGAAAATGAACTATGCAACTTATGTGCAGGGATGGGGAGGGAAAACCTGGGAACAGCAAAGAAAGGGGTGACATTGTCCAAAAAGAAATGTACTCGTTACCTGACTTATGAAATGGTAACCTCTCTATACAAAACTTTAATAATTATAATAAAATTATATATTTTTTATTTATTTATTTTTGTCGGTCGTGGGACTTGAACTCTGGGCCTGGGTGCTGTCCCTCAGCTCTTCAGCTCAAGGTGAACACTCTACCACTTGAGCCACAGCGCCACTTCTAGTTTTCTGGTGGTTTGTTGGCATGAGTGCCTGGCATATATATATATATATATATATATATATATATATATATATATATATATATTTTTTTTTTTTTTTTAAAGGGGGAAAGCCAAATCTGCAAAACTCTTATCTCCAATTAACCAGCAAAAAGCTGGAACTGAAGACCTGGCTTGAATGCCAGTCATGAATGAAAAAGCTCAGTGACAGCTTGAGGCTTGCTACCAACATTTAAAGAAAGAAGAAAAAGAACAATTATCTGTGTCCTCTCTTCCCTATCCTAACACACACACACACACACACACACATATCCAATATCCAGTGGTGGCAGGGCTCAGACAGGAAAAGCAGTCCTGTCATCATCTTTGGAAAAGAAAGTGTAAAATGCACACAGTTCTGCTCATGCTAGTGGCCCCGTGTACCTGGCAGGCTGAGGGGAGGCTGGGAGGCCTGGGTTCACGCCTGGGTTCGCGCCGGCTGGGGAATCGCCCTGCCCTGCTCTCTGTGCCCTGCTTCCACCCCACTCCAGAGGTCTCACCCTTCAGTGTCCGTCTTGTCAAGGCCACGCTGGAAGTGGGTGTATACAACTATGTCTTCCTGGTTGCTACCCACCTGGGATGCCCACAGCTCCTGTAGGGAGCTGTTTTGAGGTCTGAAGATGGTTTGAAACTCCAAAGGTTTTTTTCTTCTTTTAGTTCTTATGATTGACACCACAATTCCCTCAAAACCTGAGAAATCACCTTAGCTACTTACTTCTGGTCCATCCCAGATGCCAGCAACCACACACAGAGGTCCTTTTCAGATTCAGTTCTCAGCCTGCCCTCAAGCTATTCCCTCTCAATGTAAAGGTGGGAAGACCAAGATTCCCAGGCTCAGAGGAGGGACACTCCCCAACTCTGACTTGCACAAGACTGAGATATCATGTCCCTTTGTGGTTCACAACTTTTTGTTTGTTTTGTGGGTTGTGGGGCTTGAACTCTGGGCCTGGGTGCTCACAGACTTTTCTGCCCCGTGATGCTCAGATCTCAGCCTCCTAAGTAGCTAGGATTACAAGCGTGAGCCAACGGCGCCCGGCCACAACTTTTTTTTTTTTTGTCAGTCATGGGACTTGAACTCAGGGCCTGGGTGCTGTCCCTCAGCTCTTCAGCTCAAGGCAAGTGCTCTACCACTTGAGCCACAGCACCACTTCCGGTTTTCTGGTGGTTTATTGGAGATAAGAGTTTCACAGACTTTTCCTGCCCAGGCTGGCTTTGAACCTGAATCCTCAGATCTCAGCCTCCTGAGTAGCTAGGATTACAGACGTGAGCTGTTGGCACCCGGCTTTTAAAAAAAAAAAAAAAATTTCTTTTTGTGCTAGTACTAGGGCTTGAAACTCAGGGCCTCAAGCTCTTGCTTAGCATTCTTCGCTCAAGGCTGGTGCTCTACCCCTTGAACCACATCTCTACTTATGGCTTTTGGCTGGTCAATTGGAGATAAGAGTCCTTACGGACTTTTCTGCCTGAGCTGGTTTAAACCATTATCTTCAGATCTTAGCCTCCTGAGTAGCTATTATTACAGGCATGAGCCACCAATGCCTGGTGACTTTATTGTTTTGCTTTTTAACTTTCATTGCTGATGATTGACACCTGCTATGCACATGTTTAGTACTGCTGAGCCAGACCCACAACTCCCTGAACCTAAAGGTCTTTAAGATACAGTTTCCATTTGGCTTCTAGAAACACTTGACTTTTCCAATAATGACTGCAAAGTTTTTGGAGTCTTTATTTCATGTTAGCTTTGCTTGCAGATCTATCCATTCTTGTCTGTGCCTGTCTTTTTCTTATAAGACTTTGCTAAATGCTGACATTAACAGCCACAACTTACTTCTGCCTTCCATGTGCCAACAAGGTAACATGAACATAGGTAGGAGATCAACCCATACAGCTCAATTTCTCCACACAGTATATTTCTTGCTCTGTAAAAGGAAAATGTGGAGGATGAAAGATGGAGACCTCTCTCTGCTGCTCTGTGACCAGAGAGGCCAGGCCTGTACCATGGTCAACACATGGCTTCTAGAGGAGATTTAGATGTCTACATCCACCAGGCAGCCAATGGAAGACACCAGGCTGAGGGCAGAATTGTCCCCGGTAGAGGCAGTTTGGTGTGAAGAGAGTCACAGCCTTTCCGTCTACATTGCTGACAGCTTCCTTGCACTACCTTACAGAGTTGACTAGCTGCAGAAGTGATGGCAGGAGCCAGGCACCGGTCGCTCACGCCTGTAATCCTGGCTACTCAGGGGGCTGAGATCTGAGGATCACGGTTCAAAGTCAGCTCGGGCAGGAAAGTCCATGAGACTCTTAACTCCAATAAACCACTAGAAAAGCAGAAGTGGCGCTGTGGCTCAAGTGGTAGAGTGCTCACCTTGAGCTGAAGAGCGCAGGGACAGAGCCCAAACCCAGAGTTCAAGCCCCACGACCGACCCTCCTCCACCAAAAAAAAGAAGTGATGGCAGGGCTCCCATAGCCTACGCTGGCTACTGATTCTTTTTAGAGAAAAATCTTCTAAACCTCCCCCACCTCTGGAAAGGCCGAGACTGACCACCCTGGGCACAGTGCAAACACTCCATTAATATTGCACTGATGAAAACAGAATGGTAATGGCAGGACTGACACTTGGTTGGACGCAGGAGGGAGAGCAGGACTTGGTACCCAGGTCATGGGTCAAGTGCACAAGGATGTAGCGGTCTCCGTGGGTGCCCCCTACCCCCAATATCATCCTCCCCATGTGGGAGGATCTGGCCTCAGCCATGCGCTTGCTTTGGCTGGGAGGATGTTCACAGACAGAAACAAGTAGAGGGCTTCTGCCTTTCTGTCTTCAAGGGAGAATATGCCTGGACAAGCCGGCCGGATGAGTAGAGACCTGCAGAAATGAGGGGAAGAGCATCGCTGCCTAGGGAACAGCTACAGCACAGGGCCCTGGGCAACAGAAAGATGACAGCCATGGGTAGCTGCAGTTAAGTGAGAGGGAACTGAGGTCCACGCGCAGGAGCCAAATCTGGGAGATCCAGGGCCAGCTCAGGAAGGGACCTCATAGAGCCCTGGGAGATGTCAGCTTTTGACCTAAAGAAAGCCGGGGCATGGTAGGGTCTGACTTGCCTGGTGGAAGGGCTCCAGCACTGATAGAGGGTGACACCAGGCCAGAGGAAGCAAGTGGATTGGAATGGTGCTGTAAGGTTAGAGCTCAGAGGATGGCCAGCAAGAACAGGCCAAGACTTTTGAGCTGACTCCAGATGTCCCCAGCTCTCTGTTTCTTTGCTCTGGCCTTTCTTTGTTTTTCAAACAATCCACTCTTCCCTGCCACTTGCTGTCACCTTTTGTCCCTTGCTCTTTGCCTGGTTAAATCTCCGTCATTCCATCACCTTTTAAAAGTTCTGAAAGCCAGGAGCCAGTGGCTCATGCTTGTAATCTTAGCTACTCAAGAGGCTGAGATCTGAGGATCATAGTTCAAAGCCAGCTCAGGGCAGAAAAAATTCTGAGACTCTTATCTCCATAGCCAGCCAAAAGCCAGAAGTAGAGGTGTGGCTCAAGTAGTAGAGCATCATCTTTGAGTGGAAAAAGGCAAGCAAGAGCACAAGGCCCTGAGTTCAAGCCCCAGTCCTGGCACACAAAAATAAAACACTGAAGTTCTTTCTGAGACATTCAACCCACCCCCACCCCGTCCCCTTATTGGACTGTCTTTTGTTTCTCTCCATACCCTGTTCTTTCCCATTGAAATAACGTATGTGGTCCTGTTCATTGTTTTCAGGTCTGTCTCTGCTGGATCAAGGGAGAGCAAGGCCCGACAGGCCCATGGTCCATTCTGCTCTTTTAGACCTGTGTAAATGTGGGAAAGCACTCCTCTCATCCCTCCATGGAAAACTAAGTATTAGAACCAACACAATCATCCACTTAAAGCACTCAGCCCAGTGCCTGACACACTGCTCCCATAAATATGTTAGCTATGACGCTAGCCATGGTGGTGGAACTATCTAGAAGCGTTTGGTCTGTTTGGATGATGTCATTGTACTTGGCCAGCTTATGGAGCAGCATCAACAAGCAGCACTCTAGGTATCAGGCTGCGTACGCAGAGCAGGTTAGAAACCGCCTCTTGGCAACTGTGAATTCATGGGAAAGTAAGAGAGATGGATGGTGTTTGTTCTTTGGGGTTGCTTAGCAGCCAAACACCCATGGCAGGGGGTGGGGTGGATCCAATATAGGCTGCAGGCAGGGTCCCCTATGGGAGCCCAGGAAAGGCCAACATACATTTCCCTCCAGTCCCTGAAGAGATTATGTGGTCACTCATCCTGGGCTAGTCCTAGGTGAGAACCTAGGACTCTGACACTGCTAGAGGGACCACTCTGGCACGAGCCTAGCAGCTGAGATGAGCAGAGGTGGGGGTAGGCTGCCCTGAGCACCGCACGACCGTTCTTACCAGTCACTCCCTACGGCTCTGCCTCTCAGCCTTCTGAGTTCCTGCCCAATGGACCACCCAATTATTCTTCCAGAGAAGTCTCTTCAGGTGGCAGTTCATCAGAATTGTTTTCTGTTGTGTGCAACCAGGAGCTCTGACTGTCTACCCTCCCAGAAGGGCTGAACACGAACCCTCAGAAACTTCTTCCATGCTGGGTGCTGGTGGCTCAGGCCTGTAATCCTACTCAGGAAACTAAGATCTGAGGATCGTGGTTCAAAGCTAGCCTCAGCGGGAAAGTCCGTAAGCCTCTTATCTCCAATTCACCACCAGAACATCAGAAGTGGTGCTGTGGTTCGAAGTAATAGAGCACTATTACTTTCAGTAAAAGAGCTCAAGGATAGCACCCAGGCCCAGTCCCAGGCCCAGTTCAAGGCCTACAATTGACAAAAAAAAAAAAAAAGGAAGGAAGGAAGGAAGGAAGGAAGGAAGGAAGGAAGGAAGGAAGGAAGGAAGGAAGGAAGGAAGGCAGGCAGGAAGGAACGAAGGTAGGAACGAAGGTAGGTTGGTTCTTCTGGCAGCCTTGACTCCACCCTACACTTAGCCAGGAACACAAAATGTCCCTGGGGTGCTACAAGGTGAGTCAGTCTATACTCAGAAAACAGGGCAAAAGGTGTGGCAGGCTAATGTTCGAAACTAGTAGCTTCTTTCCCTGGTGTGTCATACTATCCTGCCCTGGTACAGATGGCAACAAGGGTGTCCCCAGGGCAGGGGTGTTCTAGAAGAAACAAAGAAACAAAAGGCGCTAGGTCCTAGATATTGAGCATCAAAGTTGAAGCCATTTCTTCAGTAAAAATCCTGACCAGTCCCAGTCATCCTCCTGCCCCCCCCTCCCCAGCCCCATTCTCTGGAGGGTACTACAGAACTCAGAGGGGAGAGGGGCAAGATGATACTAACCTTTCAGAATACTCTACAAGTATCTACATGTGAAATAGATGAGGTGGTGTGGCTTGCCTGGACAGAGGACCCATGACGCCCCTGCTCCTAAGGGTCTCAGGGAAGGGGATGAAAGAAGGTATGTGGCTAGAAGAGGGTGAAGGTCAGGATGAGACAGTGGCAGAGAGGCCACATGGACTGTGGACTCCCTTGGGGAGTGTTGGCAAGTGTGGGCACCAGCAGACACTGGCAGCAATCAATCTGATGTGGCACTACACCAGCCAGTGTTGCCTTGTGGGGTGGGAGACCATTTGTATGGGTGTTGACAGAGGCAATGAAGAGTGCCCAATAGCAGAAGCCCTTACCCTTCCAGCTGGGACTCCAGGGAGAAGGGAGAGCAAAACCCCCAAGAAAGTGTTTTTATGCTACGTGGCATGGAGAACTAAGGTGCAGATGAAATCCGTTATGGAAAAATTAAGCACTCATATATTTGACTTCATGGCTTATGAAGCTGATGTCCACTAAAGGGATTCCATCCCCAAGAAACCCTGCCAGCACTAAGGCCCAAGAAAACAAGGGGCAGAGATGGCCTGGATTGATGCAGTTGTGGACTTTGAAGCCTTGGTAAGATGATTTGCTTTCATTAGGCACCTGCTGCATGTCATACACCAAAATGAAATATCTCTTGACACTTGCTCATCATGGGGAAAATTATTCCCATTTTGCAAATGAGAAAACTGCAGTGTGGTTGTATCCAATCAAGTAGCCAGGACATATCACACAAGGCTGCTTCTCACAAGGCAGCTCCTGTCACTAATGGCAGCTGCAAAGATAAGCTTCTCGGATAACCAGGAATGCTGCTCTGGGGCTTTAAACCCGAAGGTGGTGTTGGGAGAGGTGGGAGGCCCCAGAGGGACAGCTTGATTAAACAGCAGGTCCAGAGGGAATTGAGGACATAGGGCGACCTCTGGTGGACATCAGGAGAACGGCACCTTGGTGGCACTTGTCTGCTCTGCCAATGGCCTTGCGTGGGCAAACGGGGGCGCAAAGGGGGCACTCAGAGACAGGCATGGGTTGTGTGGAGTTGAAATGGGAGCTCAACCCTGTGACTGTAATTACCACTCATGTGGGAGACCGAGTCTGAGGAAGGGCAGAGAGGAATTGGGAAACAGAACTTTGTTAAGTGGTAACTATGCTTAGTAGAAACATATGGAAGAAATAAGTATAAAAGTTTAAAATAAGCCGGGCGCCGGTGGCTCATGCCTGTAATCCTAGCTACTCAGGAGGCTGAGATCTGAGAATCGAGGTTCAAAGCCAGCCCGGTCAGGAAAGACCGTGAGACTCCTATCTCCAATAAACCACTAGAAAACCAGAAGTGGCGCTGTAGCTCAAGTGGTAGAGCGCTCGCCTTGAGCTGAAGAGCTGAGGGACAGCGCCCAGGCCCAGAGTTCAAGCCCCATGACCGACAAAAAAAAAAGTTTAAAATAAGCAAAGTACACACAGGTACATACAAAGGAGTCCATGACAAAGACAAAGCTGAATTCAAGTCGGAAAAAAAGTGTTGAGACAATACTGACCTCTTGTTCATCAGTTCAAGAGGGGACAAAAGCCCAGAAGATAGTGTGCAGAAAAAGTGACACTGATAAAGCTGCATTGAACTCATAAACCTAATTTATGAAATTGTAACCTCTTTGTACAACTACTTAATAATAAATGACACAACATATAAATACATGTACATCAAGACCAAAATATGATTCACAAGACTGGAATAAGATTTAAATCATATATCTGATAAGAAAAAAAGAGTATGGGTAGGGATTATTATTTTTATTTGCCGTTCTTGGGGCTTGAACTCTGGGCCTGGGCACTACTGTCCCTGAGCTCTTCAGCTCAAGGCAATCGCTTTACCTCTTGAGCCATGGTGCCACTTCTAGTTTTCTGGTAGTTAACTGGAGATGAGTATCACAGACTTTCCTGCCTGGGCTGTCTTTGAGCCTCGATCCTCAGATCTCAGCCTCCTGAGTAGCTAGGATTACAGGCGTGAGCCACCAGTGCACGGCTGGCAGGGGGTGGGGGTGGGTTAAAGTGAAGCGGGGTGCCAGTGGCTCATGCTTTTAATTCTAGCTACTCAGGAGGCTGAGATCTGAGAATCAAGGTTTGAAGCTAGCCCAGGCAGAGAAATCCTCAAAAAAATCCAAAACTGGAGACATGGGTCAAGTGGTAGAGTGCTGAGTGAAAAAGAATAAAAATCACAAAGCCCAGAGTTCAAGTCCCAATACCAACCATTTAAAAAAATAAAATGCTACATTCCACCAGTATACTTAGTGGCCAATACAAAGATAAAAGGGCCCACTAAGTGCTCAGCAAAATGAATGAAAAAAGACCCACACCAAGCCCAAATGGCAGTTACTTCAACAAGAACTTCACCTTCTATGCCCATAGGCCCATTTTTAGAATCATTAACATATTTACAACTAGAATTTATGCTATTTGACTTTAAGATTTAAAAATAATGTCCTCCATATAAGAGAAACACGTCTAGTGACCATGTGAAAAAAAAATTAAATGAGGAGCAGGATGAACAGACCTGATAGTGAGGGAAGAGCAAAGGGCCTGTGTGCCCCCAAGTACCAGGCCTTTCTACCCAGTTTCTCCACTCCTCTGGCCTCACCAGTCTGAGTGAGGTAGTTCAGGACTCCCTTTTCATTTTCATGACTTACCACACCCTGCAAAGTCAGACTGGCCAAAGTCCCAGGTCTTTCTACTAGAGGCAAGACTATGAGCAGGAAGCAGAGGTGGTCATCATGGCTCCTTGTCAGACCTCGAGATGGGGTAGCCAGCCAATGCTGCTCCTCAACTACAGCACTACCCAAATTCTCCTCCAGGCACAGATCTATGCTTGTCAACACATTCAAGTGATAATGTCAAATCTGACAACACTTATCTAGGTGAGGTCTAAGTCCTGGACCATGTTGCAAAGCAAAACTCAAAGAGTTTACAATGGCTTAGTCCATTGCTGCTCCTTCTTGGGAGACATGGTCAGTGCCACTGACCCTCCAAGAATACAATCCTCTTCTCTCCAGGGATGTGGTAGAAATCACAAGGACCTTCACCCTCTTCCCCATCTCCCCCTCCCCCCGCCACTGGCACATCAGTTACCCAAATGGTTAACAAGGTATAAAAATTGCTACACAGTGCCCACAGATAATGCATGTATTTACTGCACATTTAAATCCTTGGCTGAGGGCACTTGTCCTAGCATTCATGAAGATGAGACTGTGGAACTGATCCTCAGACTTGAATGGGGGAAAAACAAATCATCAGCAAACTATTTGCAGTAGGTCATGATGGAGGATCCTAGTTCTGTATCTCAGCTAATGAAATCTGCATGCCTACAAAAGCTCCATGTTTTACTCATTAATGATTTTTTTTAAAGTTTTTAAAATCATCTTCATTTTGAGAATACTGTTAACAATCTGTAAAATGAGCATTTTTTAACAAACACTTGAGCCTGCTGGTGATTAAAGAATTCAGAACTTCAAAGAAAATAACTTCTTTGAAATTAAACTGCAATGACAAGAGCTGAGTTAACAAAATCCACTAAGTAGTAATTGTGAACTGGGGATTAAGTTGAAACAAGTGGAGACTTTAGGAAATAACTTCTTTCCTCATTTCCAACTTCTCTGAGCTGAGAAAAAAAAAGTTCAGGATTTAACATAGCTACAATATCCACATCAACACTGTGTGTGTGTGTGTGTGTTGGTGCCAGAGTTCAGGATTTAACATAGCTACAATATCCACACCAACACTGTGTGTGTGTGTGTGTGTGTTGGTGCCATTGTCTGAACTCAGGGCCTGAGCAGTATCCCTCAATTTTTTTGCTCAAAGCTACCTAGCACTCTACTCCTCGAGCTATAGCTCACTTCTGGCTTTGTTTTGGGGAGTGGGTGGTTAATTGAAGTTTCATAAACTTCCCTGCTCAGGCAGGGAACCACAATCCTCAAATCTCAACCTCTTGAGTAGCTAGGATTACAAGTATGAGCCACTGGTGCCTGATAAGATAAACTCACTTTGTAGTGTTGTACTCAAGTACCGGCACTCTACCAGAGCTATATCCATGGCTATCTCTGGATACTTACAGATAGTATGCGGTATTTATTACCTGAGTAATAACTATGTTCAATGCTACACAGACTGACTGTAGAATGGTCAGGCATAGCAAATACCACTGAACTATTAGGTAAGTGTGCGATGGGAGACAGGACAAAGGACTGATACTTAGTTACCAAGGCTGTAAACTCAAGGTTGCCTGCCAACACATCCACTCAAGATTCCTCTACACTAGTCTAGGGGAGCTGTCTAGTTAGACGTGTGAGCACTCATTAGCTGCTTGCTTACCTAGTTACTCAATGTACTGCCACTTCTTTTCACACACATAGCTCCTAAACCTTACAAGCATCTCTAAGTGTTATGGATAATATATCTCCCAGCGGACAAAAAAGGCTACTGTGCCCTCACCCTGATTTACAGCTGAGGATTAAAGCGAGGGAAGGGAAACATAGGCATGTGAACCTTTCTTACCCAAAGAGAAAACGTAAAGTTTCAAAAGGAGCAGAGCAAAAATGTGTCCCACTGCACTTCAGGAACATACTCTATTATCTGAATATAATTTGCTTGGTACTCATCACCTCTTAAGCACACAGCATGGCAGCAATGTGGCTTAGTATCTGCATCACAAGGCTTTCAAGATAGCATGCTACACGGGAGGCATAAATAGGAGAACCAAGGTCTGAGGGTAGCCCAACCAGGCAAAAAATAAGATTCTATTTGGAAAAACAACTAAAGCAAAAACGGGTTAGAGGTGTTGTTCGAGTAGTACAGCCAGGTATAGGGCCCCCAGTTCAAATCCCAGTACAGACAAAAAAAAAAAGGCAACAATAAAAAAAAAAAAAAAGAATAAACAAAAAAAAAAAAGGCAACAAAAGACAACTCCACTGAGTGCTAGGAGCCAAAGAGGAGATTGTGATGACTAGTGGGGTCAGCTGTTAGGCCACACTTTTTTATTTTTTGGTCAGTCGTGGGGCTTGAACTCTGGGCCTGGGCACTGTCCCTGAGCTTCTCAGCTCAAGGTGGGTGCTTTTACCACTTTAAGAACAGCGCCACTCTCGGTTTTCTGATGGTTAACTGGAGACAAGAGTTTCACAGACCTTCCTGTCTTGGCAGGCTTTGAACCATGATCCTCAGATCTCAGCCTCCTGAGTAGCTAGGATTGATTGCAGGTATGAGCCACTGGGCCTGGCTTTCCCACTTTCAATATGAGGAAACTTTAGGCAAGGACTCAGATGCTAGAAACTCTATGATGTGGAAAAACAAGAATTTAGATGTTTGTGTGCACCATAACTGGGGGCCTGAACTCAGGGCCTGGGTACTGTGCCTGAGCCTTTTTGTTCAGTGTTCTACCACTTGAGCCAAAGCTCTACTCTCACTTTTCGGTGATCACACTCAAGGACTTCCTGCCCTGACTGACTATCTCTGAACTGCAATCCTCAGGTCTCCACCTCCTGAGTAGCTAGGATTAAAGGAGTTGATTGGCATCTGGCCAAACTTAGGTGTGTGTGTCTGTTTTTGCTTGTTTTTCCAGCTGTGGGACCTTAACTCTAGGCCTAGACACTGCCCCTCAGCTTTTCAGCTCAAGGCTAGCACTTTATAGCACTCAATCGCTTGAGCCACAGTGCTACTTCCGGCTTTTTTCTGTTTATGTGGTGCTGAGGAATTGAACCCGGGGCCTCATGCATGCAAGGCAAGCGCACTACCATTGAGCCACCTTCCCAGCCAAATTTATGTGGTTTAAATATGTTTAGTTGGATAAACATGGAATTGCTTTGAGTGAAAACGGCAGAAGCCATAACGGTGCCATCTAGCAGTTAGAGCAAGACCACTGAGGGCACAATGGGTCTGCCTTAAGTTAGATGAGCTAACCCACAGCTGTCCTAACATAGCCCACATCTCCACAGCAGGAAAACAAAGTGGCTGCATATTGCAGATCAAGTCAAATTTGAACTGGGTAGCTGGTGGCTCATGCCTATAGTTCTAAGCCAACTTCGCAGGAAAGCTTGTGAAACTCTTACCTCCAAATAACCACCAAAATGTCAGAAATGGAGTAGTTCAAGTGGCAAGCACCAGCTCTTCATTTTGCCTTGAACAAAACAGCTGGGAGCTCAAGGCCCTGAGTTCAAGCCCCAGTACTGGCATACATAAAAAGTTTCAAAAATGTGACTCATTTTCCCCCTCATATATATTGACTGAAAAATCTAATTCCTGCATAAGGTATAATGCCATTGAAATGTTTTAAAGGTGCTTTAAGTGAAATGAACCAGATAGAATGTGATTACACTGCACAACCTATGCAGATTACAATGAAATATGGAATGGACTGGGGTTATTTAACTCAGCACTTCCCCTTCCCACCTGTCAATCATTGGAGTAAGTCTCAAGAGCTCAAACTCAAGGGCACACTAACTCAGTGCAAATAGACCACCAGTTCAGACGTGCCCAAGGTTACCAGAGACATAACAGCTCTCGTGTGCAGTGCTCATGTGTGTGCTGACTGCACTCACAGCCAAGCAAACGCTCAGCTCATCCTGAGGACTGGAGCCTCATCTAGGGAACTGGGATGTTACAAGGCTTCTGGAACAATGATGAAGACCTTAATCTGTGACCCTTATGTGCCTGTGAATGCTTCCCAAGTTTCAATCCCTTTAGTGTTGTCATTGTTTAACACTTCATAGTACCCTATGAGCATTAGAACAGGACCAACAGGAACAAGCTTGAGCAAGAGGAAGCAGAAGAGTTCGGCAGCTTCTTTGTAAAATGGCATGATCTTGAGGGGGAAAGAAAAACTTCTTGGAAGCTGCCTAGAAAGGTATCTATCCTTTGCTGGCACCTAAATGAAAACCATGTCAAAATAAAACAAGGTATCTCAAAGAAAACAAGTATTTCAAGTCTTGTTTTGTAGCTTTTAAAACTACGATTAAGCTGGGCAACAATGGCTCACACCTGTAATCCTAGCTACTCAGGAGGCTGAGACCCTTACCTCCAATAAACTACTCAGAAAAGGCTCAAAGTGGCACTATGGCTCAAGTGGTAGAGCACTGGCCTTGAGCAGAACTTCAGGGACAGTACCTAGGCCTTGAGTTCAAGCCCCAGGACTGGCAAAAAAGTAAAATAAAAAACAAAAAATAAAACCATGATTAAAAATCCTAAGTGTGGCTGGGCACGGTGATGCGCCCTTATAATCCCAGCACTTGAGACTGGCAGAAAAATTTTGTGTGAGGCTAACCTGGGCTACACAGCCAGACCCTCTCTAAGTAAAAGAACAAGTACTTTAGAAATTTGCTACACATTATCAACGGCTATTCATGAAGTCCATGATGTAGTCACTCCCCTACATCAAGCTCTCTTCCCAACTTTTAAAATTTTATTAGGAATTATATACATACAAAAGCACAAAAACATACAGCTTAAAGAAAATGCCCATCCAGCTTCGGAAGCAGAGCACCACCCACTCCTCTGAAGTCGCATGTTTTTGCCCAGACCACATCTCCCTCCAAGCTCCCAATGTCAGTACCAGCTAACATCAAAACTGTGTCACCACCGGTCCTTTGTTTTGCTTTATCATATATTTAATGTTTACCTTCACAAAATAACCACAGTGAATATACCGTGACTTGCAGCTAATGTAACACTGTTGAACCATCCCCATCACGAGCTGTAGTTCAGTTTCTTTCTGTGAATTCTGTGGTAGAAATGTAGTGTACTATTTACCCAACATAATGTTAACTGGGGTCTTCACAGGCTTTTTTCCCCCCTGTTTGTATTTTCCCCCTTTTTAATTTTTTTCTTCCTATTACAAATGATGCCATTATGACTTTATTTTCATTTCCTAGCACACATGTAAGAGTTTGTCCAGGATATGAACCTAAGGGCAAGTTATGGCACACATCCAGATATGCCAAACTATGTCCAAAGCTATTGTTCCTAAATTAATCTGTTGACAATTTAACTACTTGGGATGGCTGAAGGGAAAAATAAATCAACTATGACTCTTAAAAGGCATTTTTAAGAAAGAAAAATCAAAATTCTGACACATCAATGAAAAATACATTTATTTCTCTGCTTTGACTTACTTGAAATGTACTTTAAAATGTCACATGTTCAACTTAAAAGCACTGTCTCCTATATCTCAAAATAAATGTTTCTAAAATATAATGAAAAGGCAAGCTTTGGAACATATGGGGGTATCATATATAAAAAGACATCTACACATATATTCTTATATCCCCCACAACCTATCCCACCCCCACCCCACCCCCCCAAAAAAGAACCACTTGGAAGAATAGTTAACAGAAGGAGTTCCTGGAGAGAAGGAACAGAGGGACAGGACAGAAGGAAGACACAGGTCACTAAACACTCCCGTTTGAAAACCATGTGCATTCATACTGCTGTATTTAAACCAAGAGCAAGCATTACAATTGTAATACAAAATTAAAAATATATAGTCACCCTGGGTCCTTTTGCAAGCAAAACTCAAAACCTAAAAACCAACCTTAAATGAAGTTCCAACTGACAGAATACACAAGTATTTTCAAGTGTTTGTTTCATGCGTGTAATAGGTATCTAAAATATACTCACATATACCTTATCTAGAATTTATTTTTTAAAAACAGAAAGATGAACTAAACATTCTACCATAAGTTTCTCCATCTTTAGTCTTGGACCAGACATAGCTCAGCTCAATGCACCTGTGATACAAGTGTTCTCAGACCTTGCAAATAAGGCTGGTGTCCTACTATGTGACATCAACTGTATTTTAAGATTGCCTACAGGTGAATAATATTTTAAGGAGAGAAGGTGATGTCTAGGCTGAGCAACCCTATTAAGTTATTATGAGCTCAAGAATAAGGTTTTCAATTTAACTGAAAAATGTGACTTTAATCTGTTTGAAGAAAAAACAAAAAGGTGCATTATGTCTAGTCTATCTGCTTCCACAGGAGACAGACGTACTCTATTACCTAGGCCTCCACAAAAGAAATGCATTACTGGACCAGTACTATAGTTTAGCTATGGTGAGTAAAATCCCATACTTTGTAAGAATGAACTGTTAAAGGAATCTTTGTTTTTTTTATCATACATGTGAAATTATTTACAGATTAAATCCATGGTACAAATAAAAGACATTTGATAGACACATGAACATGCACACACACATGCATACACATACACACAGAGGCCATGAATCTCAATGGTGATGAGTTTTAGAGGCTAATTATGCCACTATTTGTCTTAAAATTTCCAAAATTAAAAAGAAACTGATTTCAATCTTCCCTAGTAATTTTTCTGGTTAATTAGAGTTGGTTCTCCGAAGAGAAAGGACACAAACATATTAACCAACTATTTTTTTGTGCACACAGCAAAATGCATTTCTAATGTAGTAAATTATCAATCCTCATGTCTACACCTGATTCTTGGGACTTTGGTTAGTAAGAATCAGTGTCTTTTGAACCAGATCAACTTAGGGTATAAATGATGTAAAATCTAAACGCATTCCAAAGTTAAGACAAGTCTTTAGCCATGGACACCCTAAGAAACCAGGTAGTTCAAATCCCAAATACTATCAATAGTTACTAAAACACTTAAGTGTTCATAGAAGTTATTTCACAGGAGCCCATCACTGTACTTCATTTACGTTAGCTATTGAGTCTAGATGAGGCAGAAAAGAACAAATTGGCATTTTTGTACTTAGTAGATTTCTTCTGTTTCTTGAATTACAACCTTGTCAAACTACAAAGCAGAGCTTAGAGGTTGGGCTGCTTGACTGTTAAGCTGTTGGGCTGTTAAGATTCTGTTTCACTGATGACCATAATCCTTGCGGGAATCACCTTCTGCAAATTCAGGAGGTTTCCTCATCTATTGCTGCATGTCTAGGATCAGCTAGGGAAGTGAAGAGGGCCATCCTCACAGCATTTTATTCTAGAGGGCCTTTAAAAATGATAGTTTCATTATTATTTTTTTGGTCAGTTGTAGGGCTTGAACTCTGGGCCTGGGCGCTGCCCCTGAGCTCTTCAGCTCAAGGCTAGTGCTCTACCACTTGAGCCACAGCGCCACTTCTGGTTTTCTGGTAGTTAACTGGAGATTAGAGTCTCATGGACTTTCCTGCCCGGGCTGGCTGTGAACCGTGATTCTCAGATCTCAACCTCCTTAGTAGCTAGGACTGATTAGAGGTGTGAGCCACCGGCACCAGCTGGCTTCATTATTTTTAAGTTTGGTAGATAATGTATCATTCAGTAAATCGTTACTGACCATACTGCCTATCAGAATGAACAACTGGTACCTATAATGAGGTACTGAACCAACAAGCAGATGCCAGACTCCATGTCTTAACATTCAATATGAAACATACAACTTGAATAAGCCATTTCATCTACTTACTTGGTTTATCTATAAGCTGGTGGTAAAATTCAACTATAAATCACAAGAAATTACCATGAATTATATACACATACATGTAGCTAGAGATTAACACTTTTATACAGTTGACGTTTCTACAAAGAGAGGTACAGGATTAAAACAAGACCCGAAACAAGAACAGCAAAAGTTCTTGAATGTTCTTCTACATTGTTTCATACCTAGTGGAAGATAGTGTTTGTCAGAGCTATTCGGAATCAACTACTACTAAAGGAATCTCTCAGGGATGTAAAAATATATTCTAATTCACTGCACATCTTCGCTATTAAAAGCAAAATGCAAATTTATTCATAACCCACACCCAAAAATTGAAGCACCATTATTTAAAACATCCAACTAGAAATTCTATAAAAATTACTTTTAAGTAGATAGAAAAAAAAGTACACTAATACCGCTAGTAATAGTGTACCTCTTATATTTAAAACAAGGGACTAGTTCAGAGTCAATAACTTTATTAGAAAAAGAGTAATACTAAAACTTTTCAATGACACAGACAAATCAACTCTGTAACAGAAAGTCAGAGATACTTTATTTTACTTCTAAATCCAAAGGCTAAGTATAGCAGAGTTGTAAAAAATGGAATCCCACTTAGTCTGATTCACATGAATACTAATGTTTAATCCTGTTTTCAAAGTCCAAGAATGAAAACTTGCAATTAAACACTGAGCGAGCCATATGTTTAGGTAATATTTCTTAAAAAGTCTTAAAGAGAAAATATGATACAGGACCTAAGTGGTATATATGCTATTAACACATGTTCTGAAATCTGGTAGGTCATATCAGTCCTGAATTAATTTTTAATTAAAAACAAAAAACAAAACCAAACTAACTGAGCTTTTTATACTTTTCTATGCAACTATAGCTTTCTTTCACCTCATTTTAATGTCGATCTTCACTTTATGCTGTTTTCAGTATTCTTCAAAAAATCTTCGAACAGTAGTCCTACAACGCAAAAGTTGGGGAAAAATGATAATTAGACAGCATATAAAAGGCAATGTTTTTATGACTAAGTGTTGGCCCAGTCACTAACTGCTAATAAGTAACCTGTGTATATGAAATGTCTGTATTTGTTTTTAAATAATCAAGACATCAGTGTGATCCTTATTGCTATGTGCCTGTGTAAACTTTCCTACATGAGAATGGCTCATACAGAATAGAACCCTATGTTGTTTTACTAGAAAAGGAACACTACCAATTCCTTTCATTAGGAATATTTTGTCCCACACCACTAGCCCAAAGAATGAATAGTGTAGAGGTTTTAAGAACACTTACAACACCTGGCTTTTTAACAGCTCTTTAAAAAACCCAAATTAATTCTAGACAGTTTATCAGTGCTTTGCATGTCACAGATTGGAAATGTCTTTCCTGCCTTTCACTGCTGCTTGTAATATATCAGCCAGTGACTATTCCTCTATTCCTATGGCTGACTGCAAATTCTCCTACACAGTAGGAAATATTAAACACATACCTCTTAAAGACTTGAGAATTGCATTGAATGTAACAAGTCGAATAATATGAAGTATTTACTGTATTTAAAATTCTTTAAAGATATCTAATTCTGGGCACCACTGCATCCCTACACACAGTTGAAAAAAAATTCCATTCTGTTAACATTTGATTTGTAAGTTTTCACGCAATACACAAAAAACCCCTCTGTGCTTCTTGTAAAGAACAAAAAAGATACACAACAGTTAAGCGTAAAAGATCACAGGCAATAGCATTCAAACATGGATGTGGGTAGAGAAAGGAGTACCTGGCATGAGTACCTGCTTAGTTTGACTGAATCCTTGATTTTTAATTTGGCTTTTCATGGGCCGCTCACAACACCAACGCTGTGTGAGGTATGGTAGTCAGCTGCAATAATTCATAAACCCTACACTTCCATCAATCCAATGCTACTGGCTCTCGAGTTACAGAACAAACTGCATTAGAATGCAAGGCAATAAAGCAAAAAACTAGAAACATCCTTGACAAAGAAATACTAGCAGTTTTAATTAAAGCAAAATAGTCCAACATGTGCCTCAGAAATAGTTAAGGTTTTAAAGCATATGTCTCTGCCAATGTACCAACACAAGATGGACTTAATACCAAAAATAAAAAAATAAAAAACAGTTCAACCTTTTTATTAAAAAAAAAAAGAAATGACAGCAAAATCCCTAAAAAAAAGGATAATTAACTTTTTAATGGCGACTATATTACAAATGTGGGCAATATTTTCCAAAGAGGCACACTAATGGGGGCACGAGTCTGCTACAAAATAGCTGAGACAAAACAATGTACCTCAAAATGTTTTGCAGGACTACACTGTCTTTTCCTTCAGAAGATGCTTTTGTTTGTCTTCTTACTCGGCTTAGTTCCATCTTCATCTGTGCATACTTACGCTGCACTGTCAAACAGTAACAAAAAGCCCTAATCAAAGTGAGAAACAATACACTTACCTCTGTCTGATCTGAGGTCTTATCAGATCAGTTTTAATTGGACTGAGTGTCACCTTCAGATTTAATGTCTTCACTGGTCCCATTGACCTCATTCTTAGAAGCACTTTCCTTCGATTCAGTGTTTGTGTCTTCACTCTGTTTTTCTCGACTACTGGACTTCACACTACTTTTTTTATCATCAGATCCCCTCTTTTCTGCCATGAAAGAAGACATTGACCATAGACTTAAAGTACAATAATTATATTATTTTGAAAGTGAAACAACTGAGAGACGAAAGACAATTGTTTTTCAGACTACAAATACTGAGTTTACTGAATTTACCAAGAGACGCAACTTATAAATTATAAAAGAGAGAGCAAGAAGAAAATTAAAAGCAGTAAGTAAAATAGTGAATTCTCTCAAACTGGAAAAGCTAATATGTATGTTGTAAAATCTAAAATCTAAACAAATTTCATTTCAGATAAAGAACACAAATTTCATTTTAGAAAAGAACACGAAAGGGAAGGCTATAAGAAGATAGAACACAAAACTGTACAAGGTTAAATTACGTTAGAAGGGTAAAAATAGTAACCTGGGGGAGGGGGAGCTGGAATGTTTAGTAGACATGGTCACCCAATCAGATATTTTTTTTCCTTCCCCTTTTTAAGGTACTGGGATTTTAAACTCAAGAGCTAATAAATGGCTCAGCAGGAGTGATACCACTAAGCCATACCTCCAGACATTTCATGGTTACTTTTCAGGATAGGGTCTCACATCCAAGTAAACCCTTCATCTGTGATCTGCCTTACTTTAGGCTTCCCACTCTCTCTGGGATCCCAGACACATACAATAGCATCCAACTTCCCTCTTTGGGGATGGTATCTCAGACTGGCCTGACACTACAATCCTCCTAATTTCAGCCTCTCCTGTAGCTTGGAATGATAGGTACACACCACTGCTCTCCTGATTATGAATTCAGAAGGTCTGACAGACTTTTCTGCTAAGCTAGCCTCAAACTACAATCCTCCTGATCTTAGCCTCCCAAGTAACTAAGATTCTAAAGGTGTGAGCAACTGGTGCCTAACTCCAATCACATATTTTTAAATACAAAAGCTTATATTTGTTTAAATATCCTATGGCTAACATTAAGAAAATAGATCTTTCTTTTGAGCCACCTAATTTGAGCCTACCTTTTCCATAAACAGTGTACTTCCTATTAACCTCCTTGCTTCATTAACTTTAACCAAAGTGTGCAGGTCTAACAATGAAAAGCCCCTATAACTGATTTTAAAAAGAAAAAGTATTTAAATCAATTTAAAGCAATTAAATCTTTGTGTGCTTTACTAAGAACATCAACAACTTTATCTAAGAGTTATTTGCCCAAAAAGAGACATTTCAATTTCCCCCCCCTATTTCCCCTACTTTAGGCAAGAGGCAAAGTGGTACAAAGAACATGTGTACTCTAGCCTTTTTGGTCTTAAGTATCCCCCTGGCAGAAGATTTCTTCAGAAAAATGATAAAGCAAACCAGAAATTTTTTGCGTAAGTTATTTTTCCTTAAAAACTAAGAAAAACTAGTATACCCAGTAGATTGTTAAGATTGAAAGATGTTCAAATACTGGACAAAGCCATTATCACATAACACTAAATAACTTGGGAGAGAGGGATGGAAACCAAACAGTATGGTACGGGAGGGGCCTCTTTTTAATTAAAGTGTAAGAACTGAAGGTCTCAATGTGATAGAGCATATTCAGCCCAACACTTGCTAACTATTCAAAGCAATGTGTAGGTAAATATGAAACTTGCTTCATATCTGTCTGACCACTTGTGGGAACTGTGCTCTAACTGACCTTGTGGACAAGTCCTCCCTTTGTGCCTTATGGGCTTCTCCGATGCACAGGTAGCTTCAATGAGGAAGAGTCGTCTTGTTGCCCCGTAGAGGACTAGTAGTCAGTCCAATAATCTTATCTTCTGTCCTATGTAAATATGGTAAATCTTAATAGTCCTAAGGACATCTCTAATGTGTGGTGGATTTTAGAGCTATGAATTAAATGAAAACTCTCTTTACAAAGAGAGAACCTTAAGCTGGCTTATGATTAAGATACCTTTGTGTGGAAAATCACTTCTCATTTGTGGAGTTAAACTGCTTCCATTACAGCACCTAGAATAGTAACCATAGTCTTACTCATCTGCATTATCAAATGCCTCCTACTGCTCATATTTGGCCACAAAGCCCAGACTTCAGTCATCACTTATATACTCAGGAATACCTAGATGGCTACAAGGAATTTCCAAAAGTCAACTAACCTGTTTTATTTCTAAAAGTGACCTCCCCTCCCCTAAAGCTTAAGACAACACTATAATTGCATTTCTAATCATTCTAGATACATCTGACAGAAAAGCATATAGTCTTCTCTTCTTTAAGACTCACCAGAGCATCCAGCATCTGTCCATAATCTAACTCAGTTTATTTGGCTTAAAATTTGGCTTAAACAGAATAATTGTACTACATTCTACAGTGCCATCATTACTGGAATTACAAGTAAGCAATTCAAGACTTTATCCAGAAATTACACAAATGTTCTTGCTTTTAGGCAGACAGCCAGTGCAATTCACAACTCAATTCTAAGTTCACATAGTTATGAAAGCTAGCTAGCTTTTGTTAAAAAGAATTGACCCAATTTAGGTGGCACAAATGGAACAGAGCACATAATCTAACAAGGAAACAGGATTAAAAATTTCTCATAGAGCCTGGCGCAGGTGGCTCATGCCTGTAATCCTAACTACTCAGGAGCCTGAGATCTGAGGATCACGGCAGGAAAGTCCCTGACTCTTATCTCCAATAAACCACTCAGAAAACCAGAAGTGGCGTAGTGACTCCAGTGGTAGAGCGCTAGCCTTGAGGTGTAGAACCAAGGGAGAGTGTTCAGGCCCAGAGTTCAATCCTTATGACCAACCAAAAAAAAAAAGCAAAACACTAATGCAAATGGCCAGGTATAGTGGGGTGCATGCGTAATCTCAGCAGTTCTGAGGCCAATGCAGGATTATGAATTTGAGGCCAGCTCAGGTTACATAAAGAATTCAAGTCAGAGTTTACTAATGTACATTGGCATCCCTTTATAGAAACAGCTATTCTTTGGGGCTGGAAAGATGGCTCAGTGGTACAGAGCATGCCCTGCATGCATGAGGCCCTGGGTTCGATTCCTCAGCACCACATAACCCCCCCCCCCCAAAAAAAAGCCGGAAGTGGCGCTGTAGCTCAAGTGGTAGAGTGCTTGCATTGAGCTGAAGAGCTGAGGGACAGCGCCCAGGCCCAGAGTTCAGGTACCATGACCAGGCCCCCACCAAAAAACCAAAACAGCTATTCTTTTTCTTTTTTTTGTTCGTCATGGGGTTTGAACTCTGGGCCTGGGTCCCTTAGCTCTTCAGCTCAAGGCAAGCGCTCTACCACTTGAGCTACAGCCCCACTTCCAGTTTTCGGGTGGTTTATTAGAGATAGGAGTCTCATGGTCTTTCCTGCCCAGGCTGGCTTTGAACCGCGATCCTCATATCTCAGCCTTCTGAGTAGCTAGGATTACAGGCGTGAGCCCTGCCAGCTTTCTTTTTCTGATTGGCAGTGCTAGGGACTAGACCCAGGGTCTCAAGCATGTTAAGCAAGCTCTCTACATCACTGATCTACATTTCCAACCTAGCAACTGTCTTTTGAATCATAGGGCCATTCCCAAATTTAAAAATCAAACACTAAAGCTTCTAAGAATAGATTAATTCGTTCCACATTACAGAATAGGCTAATATCTATTAAAAAAAAAGTGTGTGTGTGTGTGTGTGTGTGTCTATGTATGCACATATTTTTTAAATAGTTTATAAGGAAAGAAGTCCACTGCTTGTGGTACTAGTTCTGTCTCAAGCAAAACACATTAAGTCTAACCAAACTGAATAGATATAATATAAAAGAAACATCACATAAAAAAGGCCAACATACAACTCAAATAGCACATATACTATATTGTAATCAGATGTGGACACAGACAGGCAAAACTGGATGGAGCAAACAGAGCTGAGTTAGAAACCAGCTCTTTCTCATTTCTAAAATCATGCAAAAGCAGAACAGTTCAGCTCATATAAAATGGAAGATGATAAAAATAATCTGAAAACAAAACTGACTGAAAAGAATACTTTTTCATGAAGAACTAAAAGAGGAGTACATTTTTGTTAAGACACACCAAAGGTCCATTTACAAGTCCATTAATAGTGCTAACAGCACAAGCTGCTGGAAAGCCACAGAACATCAAGGAAAAGGTAGAAAGGAAAGTGAATGTTTACTCAGTGTAAAACTTGGGTAAAGCACTTGGAAGGTATTCAACTTCTAGAAACTTATATAGTTAACAATTAGAGGCAAGTAAATGCTGCATACCAGAATCAACACAACAATGTACATTTACTTTATAAAATATCATGAGTATGTTTTTTTTTGGTGCCAGTCCTGGGATTTGAACTCAGAGCTTTTTTGATGTTTAATTGGAGATCAGAGTCTGACAAGACTTTCCTGCCCAGACTGAGTATATAGATTTATAGGCATGAGACACCAGCACCTGGCTGAATGCTTATTTTTTAAAAAAACGAGCCAAATAATGTAATAAATTCTACAGTCTCATTATCCTGAAAAGTGATACAACACTTAAAAGAAACTACATAAAAAACTTTCAGGTTACTGGTTCAAGGCTGTAACTTTAACATGTCAAGAAAACATGTCAAATGGGGCTGGGAAGGTGGCTCAGTGGTAGAGTGCTTGCCTTGCATGCATGAGACCCTGGGTTCGATTCCTCAGCACCACATAAGCAGAAAAAGCCAGAAGTGGCACTGTGGCTTAAGTGGTAGAGTGCTAGACTGGAGCTGGAGGCTGAGGGACAGTGTCCAGGCCCAGAGTTCAGGCCCTATGACTGGCAAAAAAAAAGAAAAAAGAAAAAGAAACGTCAAATATCATTCTCACAAATTAGAAGCAGTAGAGGTAAGAAGAATGTCTTTTACTGAATGGTGCTTCTTAAAAGTGTAAAGGAACGTAGCTTGAAATAGAATCTGGCTGCCTCTGAAGAAAAGTACACAGAAGAAAAGTTGTGAAAATAAGCTTCTTGATGAACCAAACTCATGTAAACTAACCTTTCTCCTTGGATTTTCTATCTTGTTCTCTGTCCCGACTTTTGCTCCTGTGCTTATATGACTTTCGATCCCGGCTTTTTGACCTTCTTCGATCCCGACTTCGAGATCTATGTTTTCTTTCTGATCTGTCATGACTTCTGCTTCTTCGTCGATCTCTACTTCTTAATAATTTAAGAGAAAGGAGGACAACTGTCAGCTGGTGTTACAATGAAAAAGACTTTAGGAAGTATGCATTATTGAATAATTATCAAAATTAAACAAAATTCATCACTTAAGCCAGGCACTAGTAGCTCCCACTTACAACCCTAGCTGCACAAGAGGGTGATATCAGAGGATCACAGTGTGAAGCCAGCCTGGCAGAAAAGTCTGCGAGATATTACAATTAACCAGCAAAAAAAGCCGGAAATAGAGCTGGAGCTCAAGTGGTAGAAAAAAAGTCTTAAGCATAAGTTTTGGGGCAGCACCCAGGCCCTGAGTTCAATCCCCAGGAGAGGCACATAGGCATACAAACGTGCACCACACACTCCACACCCACTTTCCCTTAAACAAGTATATAAAATTTTCTAACAGTTTTCTTTTCTTGGAGGAATGCAGTGGTCATTAGTGGGACTGTAACTTAGGGCTGGGTGTTATCCTTGAGCTTTTGTGCTCAAGGTTAGTGCTCTACCACTTTTTGTTTTTTTTTTTTTTTTTTCTGTTGGTCTTGGGGCTTGAACTCTGGGCTTGGGCGCTGTCCCTGCTCTTCAGCTCAAGGCAAACCCTCTACTGCTTGAGCCACAGCATCACTTCGGGTTTTCATGTGGTTTATTGGAGATAAGAGCCTCACAGACTTTCCTGCCTGGGCTGGCTTTGAACCACGATCCTCAGATCTCAGCCTCCTGAATAGCTAGTATTACAGGCATGAGCCACTGGCACCCGGCTTGCTCTACCACTTTTGAGCTACAGTTCTACTTCTGGTTTTCTGATGGTTAATGGGCTGGCTTTGATCCTCAGGTTTTCTGGTGGTTAAAGGACTGGCTTTGATCCTCAGATTTCAGTCTCTTGAGTAGCTAGGATTACAGAGGTAAGCCACCAGTGCCTAGGTTTTTTCCTAATAAATTTTACATTATAAATCTTAAGAATTGAGAATTACTGAAACTCTAAACTCGACTCACCTCAAATAACGTTGTGTCATCACTGTGTTCAAGACTCCTTGATTTTAATGCTAATTAAAATAGTAAAATTGATTTCCTGTATTATGTCTTCCTGAACCCAGTGCAAAGAGATGTATAGGTGACCATCTGGTATCCTTGCTGCCTTAAAAGCCTGTCTCAGCTGGGCGCCAGTGGGCCATGCCTATAATCCTTACTATTCAGGAGGCTGAGATCTGTCTGAGATTAGTGATTCAAAGCCAGCCTGGGCAGGAAAGTGTGCAACTCTCCAATTAACCAGAAAACCAGAAGTGGCAGTGTGGCTCAAACTGGTAGAGTGCTAGTCTTGAGCAAGAGAGTTCAGAGACAACGCCATGGCCACGAGTTCAAGCCATATGACAGATTTTAAAAAAAAACCTCTCCAACTTCAATAGACAGGACCTAGCAAAGAAGCTGCCCTAAAACCACTCACTGATTCAAATCTTATCATCTAGCACTTAATGATGGAGTATATGACTTATGTTTTAACTTACAACATTTTGATTTTATGATGGCATACAAGTGTATGTATAGTGAGAAAAATCCAATTCAGAATTTTTCTTTTCCAAGGCTAGCAATAATGCTATCCTAGTGCTGGGTAGCCATGCAATCACAAAGTAAACATCTTACAACATACTGTGTTGTTAACACTATTGGTCTATTTCAACTTCCAATATTTTTTATTTATAACAAGGTTACCTAGTATAATAGCACCATAAGTGGAACACTGATACTTAAAGAGCTTCTTCATACCATTAAAGGACAGCACCAGCAATAGTACTTGTTTACTGTGCCCTCATGAGCTACACATTGCTTTTTAGCTTTTGTGTACCTGCTTCTCCTTCTTTCCCTACTTCGTGATCTTTTGTGGTCCCGAGATCTGCTGCATCTGCGGTCAGAAGTGCGGCTTGAGTGTCTACTTCGTGAACGACTTCTCTTTCTTCTTTCTCTATCACGAGCTCTTTCTTTCTCTCTCTCTTCCTCTTCTCTTCGTCTTTTCCTTTCCCTTTCTTCTCGTTCTCTCTCTCGTTCTTTTTCTCTTTCTTCTCTTTCTTGTTTCTCCTTTTTTAGACGCTCATCTCGATCAGGTTCTTCAGTTCTTTTCCTTAATTTTTCCTGAAAAAAATCAAATTAGATTTTCCTTTGTTGTGGTGCTAGGGACAGACTTGACAGCCTCAGGATATTAGGCAAAGTCTACCAGTGAGCTACCTTCACACCCCTCAAATTGGGATTTTAGGTAACTCTAATCTTAAAAGACATTGTTCAACAACAATCGTTTAATGTAAAGATGTAGTCAGGTGCTGGTGGCTCACGCCTAACTACTCAGGAGGCTGAGATATAAGGATCACAATTCAAAGCCAACTCAGGCAGGAAAGTGCCTGAGATTCTTATCTCCAATAAACCACTCAGAAAACTAGAAGTAGTGCAATAGCTCAAGTGGTAGAGCGCTATGCTAGCCTTGAGCTGGAGAGCTGAGGGACAGTGTTCAGGTCCAGAGTTCAAGCCCCATGACCGACCCCCCCCCCCCCCCCCGCAAAAAAAATTATAATGTAAAGATGTATGTAGTCCCAATTTTAGGAATCTGGTGTACTGCAAGGGAATGGAGAAACTCAAACACTGTGTATATACACTACACAAGAAATCATTACTTGGGGCTAGGAAGGTGGCTCAGTGGTAGAGCACTTGCCTTGCATGCATGAGGCCCTGGGTTCGATTCCTCAGCACCACATAAGCAAAAAGAAAAAAGCCGGAAGTGGCGCTGTGGCTCAAGTGGTAGAGCGCTAGCCTTGAGCTGAAGAGCTGAGGGACAGCGCCCAGGCCCAGAGTTCAGGCCCCACAACTGGACCCAAAAAAAAAAAAGAAATCATTACTTGACTAATTTATGGGAAAAGTCTTAAAAAAATTCTAGTGAAAGTAAAGAAAGTAGAGTGTTTTGATAGTTTGATGAGCAGCAAAATTTCATCCAAGATCACTATGGTTTTCTTAGTGCTAGGGACTAAATCCAGTGCCTTGGCCATGCTAAACAAGCCCTCAACACTGAACTACATCCCTAACTTACCACTGCTTAAATAATAAAAATCACCAGAATATCAACACAGTATTTTTATTTTCCTGTGTTCAAATTTTAGCTATGCTGACATACAGCTATTTTTAGTGATGTCTAGTTATAGTTAAAGAGTTAGTATTTTTATTTATTTGTCACGGTGCTGGAACTCAGGGTCTAGGCACTGTCTCTGAGCTTTTCTCTCTTAAGGCTAGTGCCTTAAGAACCACAGTGCCACTTCTGGGTTTCTAGTGGCTAACTGGAGAGAAGAGTCATATGGACTTTCCTGCCTGGGCTGGCTTCAACCTGTGATCCTCAGATCTTCGCTTCCTGAGTAGCTAAGATTATAGGCATGAGCCACCAGTGCCTGGCTAGAGTAGTTAGTTTTAGCTACAGCTAAAATACAGGTTTCTTATAAACTTTTTTTGATGGTACTAAGGATTAGACCTAAGACAACCAATGTACTTGCTAGGCAAGAATGTCATCATTTGAGCTAGTTCACATCCCAAAACTTACTTTTAATTCTTCTACAGTAGCTTTAATTTTGGCATAGCCCATGTGTTGTTTTCCCATCAAATGATCATCTACCCGTGACTGGGCATCTCCTACTATCAAAAAGGCTCCACACACTTCACAGACTTCCATTTGTTTTTCTTGGGCAGCAAAACTTTCGATTGTCTGAAATGACAAGTCAGTTGTTATAAGAATACCTATGAAAGAAAGAATAGCAAATCAAAAAAAAAAAAAAAACAAAAACCCACACATTTAGAACAGATTTGGTAAAAGTAGTATTTAGAGTCTATTTTTTAAATTTTTTTATTGTAAAAGTACTGTACAAAGGGGTTACAGTTACATAAGCAAGGTAATGAGTACATTTCTTATCCAGCATTGTTGCCTCCTCCTTTGTTTTCCCCTACCATCCCTTCACTCCCACCTCCTCAACTACACCCCCCACCCCACCCCCAGCCTATTTCTAATGAATCTAAAAGCTGTAAATATCCACCAAAGTTGTAATTTTGGATATTAACTGGACTTTTATAGCGGGAAGCATGGCAAAAGCAACCAACCTGAACATCCTCCAGGGAAAGCGCTAAAACCATCGGTCAACTTCAACTGTTGAATACTCATGCTGCCTTGGAAATTTTCAACTTCTAGAAAGTTATCGTTTTAGTCTAAATTAATTTCTTACATGAGCTTAATATGTGTGCTGTATAAATACTAACATATCATTAATAAGAACTGGGAATGTGGCTTAGTGGTAGAGTGCTTGCCTGTAGAATGCATGAAACGCTGGGTTCGATTCCTCCATACCACATACACAGAAAAAGCTGGAAGTGGCACTAAGGCTCAAGTGGTAAGAGTGCTTGAGCAAAAGAAGCTCAGGGACAGTACCCACGCCCAAAGACCCAGGACTGGCCAAAAAAAAAAAAAAAAAAAGTAAAACCCGAACTTAAATATTTATGATTTAATGTGAGTTAGCAAGTCAGCAGTCAAAACAGCTTTTGTTTTTTTGGTCGGTCATGGGCCCGAATGCTGTCCCTCAGCTCTTCAGCTCAAGGCTAGCGCTCTACCACTTGAGCCACAGTACCACTTCCAGCTTTTTCTGCTTATGTGGTGCTGACGAATCAAACCCAGGGCCTCATGCATGCAAGGCAAGTGCTCTACCACTGAGCCACCTTCCCAGCCTCTCAAACAGCTTTTGTAAATAAGTATTTTATTGAGCTGGGTGTTGGTACCTCATACCTGTAACCCTAGTTTCCCTCAGGGGGCTGAGATCTGCATATTGCTTTTCAATGCCAGTCCAGGCAGGGAAAGTCATGAGCATCTGAACCAAAATAAATCCAGAATTGGAGCTGTGGCTCAAGTGGTAGAGCACTAGCCTTGAGCACAAAAGCTCACAGATAATGCCTAGGATCTGAGTTGAAGTCCCAGGACTACAACTCCCCGCCTGCCTCCTCCCCAAAAAAAATTACTGGGAGGGGCTGGGAAGGTGGCTTAGTGGTAGAGTGCTTGCCTTGCATGCCTGAGGCCCTGGGTTTGATTCCTCAGTACACATAAGAAAAAAGAAAAAGCCGGAAGTGGCGCTGTGGCTCAAGTGGTAGAGCGCTAGCTTTGAGCTGAAGGACAGCGCCCAGGCCCAGAGTTCAGGCCCCACGACCCTCCTCCCCCCCCCCCCCCCCCCGCAAAAAAAAAAATTACTGGGAACGTAATCATAACCATTTCTTCTGTACTGTCAGTGGTAAGATATTTTTTGCTACTTTTCATCTGTGGCCCTGGCTCATAACTTTCTCTTTAAGGAAAAGTTCTAACTTGTCTTCCTTAAGGCAGGTCACAGAAACTTCGAATATTCTCTTACCTCCCTGGATCTTGGAGCCAGACATAAAGTAATACTCTGACCTATCTTGTCTGACAGATCAGAAAACCCTTATTTCAGAAGTGTTCTTATCCCATAAAAGAAAGGAATGCTGCACATAGGGGCCAAGAAAAATCTCCACAGTAAATCTTATTGGTTTTCCCTACTCAGTCTATTTGCAAACATCATGTTCTTTTAGTCAAATCACATTGTGTCTATGTTTCATAATGTATATGCAAGTAAGATTAAAAAACAAAAAAGCACAAAGAGCTTCCCGATAACTGAACACCTGGGGGTTCCTAGAAGGAACTTTGTAGTACTGGTATACTTGTTTCAGAGTAGCTGAACCCCAGGTGAGGGCTTGCAAACTGATAACCAGTAAGAAGCACAGGTAAAAAGAACCTGGAGGGGCTGGGAAGGTGGCTCAGTGGTAGAGCACTTGCCTTGCATGCCTGAGGCCCTGGGTTCGATTCCTCAGCACCACAGAAGCAAAAAGAAGAAAGCCTGAAGTGGTGCTATGGCTCAAGTGGTAGAGCGCTAGCCTTGATCTGAAGAGCTGAAGGACAGCGCCCAGGCCCAGAGTTCAGGCCCCATGACTGGACCCCCCACCCCCCCAAAAAAAGAAGCTGGAATATATAAATGGCATTTAATGATCTGATATGGACATGCGTGTATATTGAGGGAACAAACACATGCACGAAATCTTAAGGATTAAGTATGGTCTGACATTACTTCAGGTAGTTTAAGCATATGAACTGAAGTAAGTAAGAGACACCACAGGCTGTTGTCTGCTGCTGCAGAACTGATGGCTAGTTTGCTGATAGGGTGAAAACACTACACATTCTGGAATCACAGAAATATTCAGGCTGCAGATATAGCTCAGTAGCATAAAACTTGTCCTGCAAGCATTAAGCCCTGAGTTTAATATCCAACACAAAAAAGGAAATATGTATTGATATATATATTATAGAGAGAGAAAGAGAAAGAGGGGGGAGGGAAGGAGGGAGAAACAGTCTGAGGTTGTTTTCCTTTTCATTCTTTATCTTCAGGTTAGGTAAGGCTGCTTTGGTGATGCAAAACAGAGCTCAGCAGCCATCAAAGACCTTTTCATATCTAAAACATTGTATCTTTATCTAAAACAAAATGTTTTCAGTTGGTTGTCTGCCAACCAAAAACATTATTTGGCCCTTAAAAAAATGGAGGCATAAGCCGGGTGGCTCATACCTATAATCCTAGCTACTCAGGAGGCCTGAGGATCACAGTTCAAAGCCAGCCCAGGCAGGAAAGTCCGTGACACTCTTATCTTCAATTAGCCAAAACCAGAAGTGGCGCTGTGGCTCAAGTGGTAGAGCATTCACCCTGAGCTGAAGAGCTCAGGGACAGCACCCAGGCCCCAGAGTTCAAGCCCTACGACCAACAGAAAAAAAAAAAAAAAAATAGAGGCATGGCTCAAGTGGTAGACTGCAAGCCAATGAGGAAAAGCATTGGGTAGCAAGTTTGAACCCCAGTCTTGGACCAAAAATAAATGTTTTGATGATTTGTAATTCAGAACATTAAATCTCAACTAATTCACAATAAACAAGTTAAATAATTGTAAAAGTTTATTACTTACCGAGGTTGTGGATCTAAGTAATTCTCTCTCTTCTTTTAACTGTTCAACTAATTTCATCATTCCCTGGGCTTCTTCTACCTTTCCTTCAGATCCTAATTCCTCAATCTATGAAAGAACAAAAAATAGTTAAAATTCTTTCCTAATCAAACTGTTTTCCTCTACATCTCATTAGCATTTAGTGATTTTGTTTTCTGAAACTTGTTTGGATTTATTCCTTGTGACTTTTTTACAGCTTTCATAACATGCAACAAAATTATGTGCAATTTGATTAGTGTGGACATATGCAATACGTACACGAAATCATCAGCACCATCTAGATAATGAACACATCCACCCGACAAAAGCTATCCTCAGCCAGAGCACTAACTACTCAGGAGACTGAGATCTAAGAATCGAGGTTCAAAGCCACCCAGGCAGGAAAGTCCATTAACCACCAGAAAACTAAAGTGGTGCTGTGGCTCAAAGTGGTAGTGACAGCCTTGAGCAAAAAAAGCTCAGAGATAGTGCCCAAGCCCTGAATTCAAAAGCCCCATGACAGACTCCATCCCTCTCATCCCCCCAAAAAAGCTTTCCTTATGTACTACTTTGTTCTTCCTGCAAACTCAATCCCATATATATGCCCAAGAAACCACTGATCTGGCTCTATCACTATAGAATTTAGTTTGGATTTAGCTAAATACATTATGTTCTTTTTGGTCTGGCTTCTTTCAATCAAACTAAGATTCCTTCCACAGTTAATGTAGATAATTCCTCTTTATTATGAACTAGTATTCCATTGCCGCCCTCCCCTTTCCCCCCGATGCCAGCTTGAACTCAGGGCCTGGGTGCTGTCTCTAAGCCTCTTTGTGCTCAAAGCTAGTGCTCTACCACTTGAACTACAGCATCACTTCCAGCTTTTTCTGAATAGTCTCATGGAATTTTCTGTCCGGGCTGGCTTTGAACGGAGATCCTCAGATCTAACCCTCAGCAGAGAGGATTACAGGTATGAGCCACCAGTACCCAGCTAGTATTCCATTCTATATAGCTACACCACAAATCAATTATTCATTTACCTGTTACTGGGCATCTGAATTATTACTATTTTAGGGGAGGACATTACAAATAATCTGTAAATGTCACTAAGTGGATATATTTTCACTTTTCTTGGGTACATAAGAGAGGAATGGCTCATAGTGTACTTCTAACCTTTTTTTTTTTGGGGTCCCGTCGTGGGGCCTGAACTCTGGGCCTGGACGCTGTCCCTCAGCTCTTCAGCTCAAGGCTAGCACTCTACCACCTGAGCCACAGCGCCACTTCTGGCTTTTTTCTTCTTGCTTATGTGGTGCTGAGGAATCAAACCCAGGGCCTCATGCATGCAAGGCAAGTGCCCTACCACTGAGCTACCTTCCCAGCCCCAACTTCTAACCTTTTTGTTGTTGCTGGTATCCAAGAGTGAACTCAGAACCTCACACTCTCACTGGGCTTTTCACTTCAGTTGGGCTCTCTACCACTTGAGTAACACTTCTACTTCTGGTTTTTAGCTGGTTATTTGGAGATGAGCTGCTTGCCTGCCCAGGCTGGCTTCGAACTGGGAACCTCAGAGCTAAGTCTTCTGAGTAGCTAGGATTACAGGCATGAGTCACCAGCACTGACTAGCTTTTTATTTATTATTATTTATTTGCTGGCAGCTTTTTTTGGGGGGGGGGGGAGGGGTATCCTAGGGCTTAAGTATAGGGCCTGAGTGTTGTACCTGAGCTTTTTTTTGCTCAAGGGTAGCACTCTACCACTTGAACCATAGTTCTACTTTCAGCTATTTTGGTAGTTATAGATATGAGTTTCAGGTTCCTGCCCAGGTTGGTTCTGAACCATCATCCTCCAATCTCAGCCTTCTGAGTAGCCAGGATTACAAGCCTGAGCCATTGACACCTGGCATTTCTACTTTTTAAGAAACAGACTAAGAGCTGGGAATGTGACTTAGTGGTAGAGTGCTTGCCAAGCATGCATGAGGCCCTGGGTTTGATTCCTTAGTACTACATGCACAGAAAAAGCCAGAAGTGGCACTGTGGCTCAAGTGATAAAGTGCTAGCCTTAAGCAAAAGAAGCTCAGGAACAGTGCCCAGCCCCTGAGTTCAAGTTCCAGGACTGGCAAAACAAAAACCAAACAAACAAACAACAACAAAAACAGATAAAATCTTTCCCAAAGTGCTGAACTGTTTTTACAACTCCACCAGCAGTGTTTGAGGTTTCCAGTTGATGAATCCTTGTCAACACTTGGTATGGCCAGTCTTTTTCATTTGGGCCATTCAAACAGATGTTATTATAGTCTTGCTACTTAGCTCCAACTGGTTTTGAACTCCAACTGATTTCAACCTTCTCAGTGCTGAGATTAAAATCATGTACTATCTTGCCCTGCTGGCATTGTGCTTTAATTTGTATTTCCCTGACTACTAATGTTAAATCTTTTCAATTTAATTATTGAGAAAGTGTTTTTCTCAATTATTTTTTGACATTAATGCATATAATCCTCACCTGCTGTAGAAGCACATCAATTTTGTCTGTTAGAACCTGAATTTTCTCTTCATTTTTGCCTGTTGGGCCAGCAGCCTGTTAAAGAAAATAAAATGTATTATATTATCAATAAGTAAAGCAAAGGTAACATTCAAGCTCAGTGATAAAGGTATAGCTAAGTGGTAAAGCACTTGCTTAGCACATACAAGGCTTTGGGTTCAATCCCAAGTACTGACAAGGAAAGCTTTTGAAGCAGGGTGCCAGTGGCTCATGCCTGTAATCCTAGCTACTCAGGAGAAGGCTGAGATCTGAGGATCATGGTTCAAAGCCAGCCCGGGCAGTAAAATCCATGAGACTCTTATCTCCAATAAACTACTCAGAAAAGCCGCAAGTGGCAATGTGACTCAAGTAGTAGAGGGCTAGCCTTGAGCATAGAGAGGCTCAGGGACAGAGGCCAGACCAGGCCCTGAGTTCAAACACCAGGACCAGGGGGAAACGGAAGGAAGGAAGGAAGGAAGGAAGGGAGGAAGGAAGGAAGGAAGGGAGGGAGGGAGGGAGGGAGGGAGGGAGGGAGGGAGGGAGGGAGGAAGGAAGGAAGGAAGGAAGGAAGGAAGGAAGGAAGGAAGGAAGGAAGGAAGGAAGGAAGGAGGCTTCTGAGATAGGACTGGCTATGTAGCCCAGAGTAGTCAAACTCAAGATTTCCCTGCCTCAGCCTGCTGGGATTATTAGCATACTTTGCCACACCCAGAATGTAGCTCATGCCAGTAATTGCAGCACTCAGGATAAGGAGGCAAGAGGATCTTGAGTTCTAGGCCAGTTCTTACTACCTAGTGAAACGTGGTCTAACATGGTCTCACTAGGTAGTAAGAAAGGGAAAAAAAAAGTCTGTCCATCAGTTACATATTTTGTCCGTTACTTATATTTCAGGAAAAGCTCATGGTTAGTAAAATAAACATTTTACTAATGAAAGCTGAAAACGAACTCCAGACACAAAAAGGGCTAGGAATCTAAGGTAGACTACCTAAGCCTTAAATTTAAACCCTACTACCTCCATAAATTAAATACATAAATGTATCTGAGACCTAGTGTCACCCAGGATAGAAACTGTTAGCACAAAAATTTCTCTAGCTCGCTCATCTCCATTAATTCTGCAGTTAACAGATGGTTTTTGTTTTTGGTCCGGTCGTGGGGCCTAAACTCTGGGCCTGGGCACTGCCCCTGAGCTCTTCAGTGCCACTTCCATTTTTTTTCTTTTTTGCTTATGTGGTGCCGAGGAATCAAACCCAGGGCCTCAGGCATGCAAGGCAAGCGCTCTACCACTGAGCCACCTTCCCAGCCCAACAGATGTTATTAAGCTAAGATCTACGCAAGCACATGAATTTCTCCATTCCCTAGTCACCCAACTTCAATCCCCAAAGTCCTGTTTTTTCTACAGTCTTCATCCAAACTGACATTTCTTGTCTGAATCACTGCAAAAGCTTCCAAATATCTGGACTTGCTTCTTTCAGTGAATCCTTCAAAACCACTAACCATTCTGCAGCTAGAGCCAGCTTTCAAGAAATGTAATTCAAAGTGGCCTTGGTGGTGGCACACCTATAATCTCAACACTCAGGAGAATGAGACAGGAGGATCACCAGTTCAAGGGCAGGTGGGTCTAAATGGCAAGATCCTGTCTTAAAAAAACAAAATTCAGAGGGCCCTACTTCCTGATAGAGTACCTCAGTTTTGCTGTGGTTCTGTGTAAGATGTAACCCTTTTTTCCTTTTTCAACAGTCTGTGTTTGATGTCCCCTTTCTGGAATGGTTCCCCTGGTTTTTGCCAGACTTAGCTTCTTTGGCTTGGTTTCCAGTACAAAGGTCATTTGTCAAGGGAACTGTCTTTTCCAATTGTGCTCTCCATGGAGAGGAATTTTCTTTAGATACCCCTGGCCTCTTTCCACATCCTACTCCCTTCCTCATAGAGCTGAATAATTATTCTGTAGAAGGCAACAAGGATAACCCACCTGTACTGGCTTCTTTGCTAAGAGTGCCCAGATTGTTGGGAATGTAGTTGAATGACAGAATGATACCCAGCATGCACAAGGCCTTAAGTTTGATCCCCAGAGCACAAGGGAAGGGAGGTAGGGGGTAGGGGAAGAAGGGAGGGACCAGATTAGGACTAAAGGGGGTGAGGGGTGTAGCTTCAAAAGACAAGTTTCAAACATTAGGTCTCTAGATCTTCAGAGAACAAGGATCCTTTACAAAGATTGTACTCATTTCATACTTACTCCGGAGGATTGCTGGTTTTGAGATAATGCCAAACGAGCATGGCCTCGTCTGATTCTACGTTCTACCTCTGCAAGTAAGCTCTGTAAGTATCGCAAAAAATCTCTCTCGTAGCCAACTTTCATAAAACGAGAACTCTTCTCATACCTGATAAAACAAAATAAACATTTATTCACTATGTCATATATTGTATATTAACTTGTTTCAAGGACTTTGTATTTAAGACAAAGAGTAACCAGGAATATATGAAGTGAATTTCTGGTTGTCTCTCATATGCTGCCAAAGAGAAAACCAAAAAAGTACAACTTACTGTTTTCGTAGATTTTCATCATGAATTTTTTCACATGGACCTAAGAAAGGGAGAGAAAAGGGAAAAAAAGTGTTTATGTGACATTTAACAAACTTTACTTGTCATACACCTAATTGTTTCCTATCTCCAAAACAGCCAATTCCAACTTTTAGCTGTCTTATGGATCTTACCTCTAAATTTATAAATGTTATGACTACTTTGCTTTTTTAACTTACCAATCTTTTTTTTTTGGGTGCTGGTCCTGGGGCTTGACCTCAGGGTCTGGGCACTGTCCCTACACTTTTGTGCTCAAGGCTAGCACTCTACCACTTGAACTACACTCCTCTTTCAGGAAGAGGGGTGGCTAATTGGAGATAAGAGTCTCATGGACTTTCCTGCCTGAACTGGCTTTGAACTGCAATGCTCAGATCTTAGCCTCTGGTGCCCAACTTAATTTACCAATCTTATATATTTAAGCTAAACAACCCTTAGTATTTATTTTTTGGCCACACAAATAGTATTCTCTGTAGAATCAAACAAAATGTGCCTAAGAAATATGCTTGGTAAGAGTTCTCTTGGATTTTTATTTTGTTTTCTGTATTTCTACTTGTTTCTCAAACATTTGAACTCAGCCAATGAAAACTCACTCAATACTAATTTACCTTGAGTATTAAAATACAGCAGAGGCCGGGACCAGGTGGCTCACATCTGTAATCCTAGCTACTCAGGAGGCTGAGATCCGAGGATTATGGCTCAAAAGCTACCCAAGGCAGGAAAGTCTGTAAGACTTTTATCTCCAATAAAACTACTAAAATTAAAAAAAAAAACCCACAGTAGAGTTATTAGTTCTATTAGATTAGCCATTTGTCTTATTTGAATCTAGGATGTTAAGGCCAGAACAGAATCTGAAGCTTGAAACCTCTGCTACTTAACTAGGGACATGGAGATAAGGAAGATAGTGGTTCAAAACCAGCATGGACAAAAAGTTAGCAAGACCTCCACTTCAACCAAAAAATAAAGAATAAAAATTAGAGAACATGCATGGCACCATTATCACTTATTCTACTACACACCCCTGTCTCTTGGTTTTGTTAATTAATCTATTATGTTGAATGCTTTCTTGAAATGTCTGAATAGTACTCCCTGGCAAGTGACTGATTTTGTTCATTAAAAAATATGGCTGGAAGTTGGTTTGGCTAGGCAAGGTTTGTCCTTAAAGGGCATTTCCAAATGAATATCAAACACTCAGACTTTCTTTTAAGAGATTCCCAGAGTCCATACTCAAAGAGACTACCTTCTCTAAAAGCGTTAACTTTCCCAAGAAAGAAATCCTTTCTCTTCTGAGGAAAAGTATCTAGCTATATCCTTCTATAGGGCAGGAGAATCCCACTTATAAAGGACTCATTTAATCTCTTACAACCTCATTTTACTCACTACTGACCTGTGCTATATGGAATTTCAAGAAGATCTTGACTCTTCCAGCCCTAATGTGCTCCTCGATACTCTAAGGCAAACACTGTGATGTATCTAGAATACAAGTTATGTACCACACTTGAGAGAACAAGTCAACTGTGTGCTGTATTTTTTGTTTTACATGACTAGAGTTTAGTTCCATTCTTGCAGAAAATAACCCTCTTTCTTCCTGGGGTGTTGGGGTAGGAGAGGTAGGATCAACAGGTGCAAGGGACTACTTACCACTAGTAGCTCTCTACTGGGGAGCAATTTTGTCCCCAGAGGACATTTAGAATTGTCTGAAGACAAATTTGGTTATCCTAGGTACAAGCTAGGGATTCTGCTAAACTCCTACAATGCACGAGAAAGTCAGTGAAAACTACTTCAAAATGTCAGCATTGTCAAAGTTGAAAATCTCTGAACTGAGGGAGAGAAGGGGTGACATAGGTCAAAAAGAAATGTGTTCTTTACCTGGCTTATGTAACTGTAACCCTTTTGTACATCACCTTTGTAACAACAACAAAGAAAAATTCCTGAACTAATCTAGTGCTGGTGGTTTACACCTGTAATCAATCCTAGCTTCTCAGGAGCCTGAGATCTGAGGATCACAGTTCAAAGTTGGCCTGGGCAAGAAAGTCTTTTGAGACTCTTATCTCCAATTAACCACCAGAAAATACAAGTGAAGCTGTGGTGGCTCAAAGTGATAGAACACTTGCCTTGAGCACAAAAACTCAGGGACAGCACCCAGGCCCTGAGTTCAAGCCCCATGATGGACAACAAACAACGTTAGTGGGCTTTTAGGAAGAAGTAGAAATAAGACATGTGTTTAATTAGGCTAACATTAATGACTGATACAATGAACACATTCAAGAACTTCAAGTAAGAAATTAGTAATCCACATCCTAGGCTCATCCTGTCTCAGCTTACCCAGTGCTGGGATTACAGGTATGTACCACTCAGCCCAACCAAGAAACATTAAATCACCAATTTCATAAAAGTTGCAAAGAAAATTCACTTACCAAGATCAGAGCGAGTATTTGTGAACAATTCCGCAGGACAAAAACCACAGAGATAATATTTACAAACCTAGTGGATGGAAAAGAAAGTACTTAACTTTTAAAAATTGCTACTTCAAAATTTTATTAGAAAAGGGTCCAGAAACTATTGTATTTCTTGACATACTCATAATTCAATCAAATATAACAATCTCACTTCTTGAACCTTATTAGTCTTCCTCATTTCTAAATTTCAAGAAAGAAAAGATACTCAAGACTGACAGAATTACTGTCTACTTTTTAACTGTTTCCTAGCTCCATAATAACAAGCAAATTTAGGAAGACTTCTCAGAATAAACAGCGATTTTTATATTAAAAAAAATCTATACTACTGTGGGCACTGGCAGCTCATGTCCATAATCCTAGTTACTCAAAAGATCTGAGCCATAGTTCAATGCATAGGTGGAAATGTCCATGAGACTCTTATCTCCAATTAACTACAAAAAGCTAGAAGGGAAAATAGCCTTGAGCACAAAAGTTCAGGGACAGCACCCAGGCCCCAAATTTGAGTACCAGTACCAGCACGTGCACACACACAAAACAAACTTTACACTAGAGCTGGGGCATAACTAAAGTGGCAGAGCATCAACCCTAATACAGCAAAAAAATATATGTAAATGTAATTTCTTAAAAAAAAAAAAAAAAACAGCTCTTTTACTGTTATTTATGTATTTATTTCAATAAAGGTACACAATGTATTTTCTCTTCATCCTCATTTTTTTTTTGATCAGTCGTGGGGCCTGAACTCTGGGCCTGGGCGCTGTCCCTCAGCTTTTTAGCTCAAGGCCAGCACTCTACCACTTGAACCACAGCGCCACTTCCAGCCTTTTCTGCTTAGGTGGTGCTGAGGAATTGAACCCAGGACCTCATGCATGCAAGGCAAGCACTCTACCACTGAGCCACCTTCCCAGCCTTCGTCCTAGTTTTTTTAGTACCACTGTACCTCATATCTAATTCTGTAATATTACAAACCAAGTCCTATTAATAAAATTCTAAGATACTGCCTTTCTGTCACAAAAAAGTTCACTGTCACTATATGGATTACCAATGCAAAACTATCATCTGATGTCAGATGCTAGTGATAATGCTACTGAGGAGGGTGATATCTGAGGATCACTTTTCTCTAGGGAAAAAAGTCCCAGAGACTCTCATCCAAGCAAAGAGCCAAGCTGGAGGCCAATCAGGTGAGCAAATTAAGCAAACACAAGGCCCTCAGTTCAAATCCCCAATACTGATAAAAACAAAACAAAAAAAACCTATGACATATGAAATAATGAAAAGGCTGTGGATGTGGCTCAGGTAAGTATAATATTTGCACAGCATATACAAAGTTCTGGGCTCAATGTTCAACACCACAAAAATATTAAAACGAGTGGTTTTTTTTCCCCTAGACACTTAGAATTGAATGCTAAATATGAATGTCTCAAAGGCTTTATTACTCAAAGCAGTGTAGTACCTTAAGCTATCTCTAGAAGAATATTACAATGCTTATCTAAAGATTCATTTATCAGCGAGACACTGGTGGCTCATGGCTACTCAAGTGGCTAAGGTATGAGGATTGAGGTTCAAATCCAGTCCAAGGCAGATAAATCCTTGAGACTCATATCTCCAATTAACCAGCAAAAAAAAAAATAAGCTGAAACTGGAGGTATAGCTTAGGTGATGAAAAGCCAACCTTGCTTTCAAGATGGGAAGGGGAGGTTTGACTTGAAAACTTCATTTTATTCTGTTTTTTATGTTATCTTTAAGGGGAAGGGTAAAGGAGGAAGGAAAAGATTTTACTTAAAATTTTCATATACATATATATATAAATAAATAATTTTTTTGGCCAGTTTTAGGGCTTGAACTCAGGGGCTGGGCACTGACCCTGAGCCTCTCTGTGCTCAAGGCTAGCACTCTACCACTTGAGCCACAGCTTCTGGCTTTTTCTGTGTTATGTGGTATGAAGGAACCAAGCCAGAGCTTCATACATGCAAGGCAAGCACTCTACCACTAAGCCACCTTCCCAGCCCTTATAATTTTTTAAAATATTACCTTTAGCTGGGTGCCAGTGGCTTACACCTGTAATCTTAGCTACTCAGGAGGCTGAGATCTGAGAGTCACAGTTCAAAGCCAGATGGAAAGTCAGACTCTTATCTGCAATTAACCATCAAAAAAACAGAAGTGGTGCTATGGCTCAAGTGGTACAGCTTTCGCCTTTAAGCTGAAGAACCGAGAGACAGCACCCAGGCCCAGAGTCCAAGCCCAACCCACAAAAAAAATTATCTTTAAGTAGTTATAGAAAGGGATGCTTGGTGGCCCAGCTGTGGTGGCCCACACCTGTAATGCTGCTCAGGAGGCTGAGATCTGAGGATTGAGGTTCAAAGCCAGCCTGGGCAGGAATGTGGTCAGTTTAACTCTCAGTCTCCAAAAGTGAAAAAAAGCCAGAAGTGAAGCTGTGGCTCAAGTGGCAGAGCACTAGCCCTGAGCAACAAAAGGGAGGAGATGACTTGAAATTTTTATTAGCAAGTTTCTGTCATCCTAAAATGAAATTGTTAGTGGGGCGCAGGTGGCTCATGCCTATGCCTATAATCCTAGCTAATCAGGTGGCTGAAATCTAAAGATGACCATTGTTCGAAGCCCAGACAGAAAAGTCCCTGTGAGACTCTTATCTCCAATTAACCACTCAAAAACCAAGTTGCATTATGTCTCAAGTGCTAGAGCACTAGACTTGAGTACAAAGAAGCTCAGGGACAACACCCAGGCCCTGAGTTCAAGCCCCACAACTGCCAAAAAAAAAAGGAAAAGAAATTGGCAAGAAATTGAAACATCTAGCATTATAGTGATGAGAAAATGATATTGCAAACAATACTACAAGACTGAGGGAAAATCTAGTAGCATACACCCAAATGTAAAGTTAGCATTTCTTTAACTTAGCCATTATCTTACAAGTGGCTCAAATATGCACATGTATGCGTGTGAGCTCATGCACACTAGTCATTTAGTTGGTAATGCAAAAGAATTAGATATAATCTACATATCTAACAGGAAACAAACAAGGTAGATCCGTATGTATCAACAAGACTGTCCAAATTAAAAGTCCAGAAATAGCAGTATTTTAAATTATTTGGGGGGAAGACTTGGCAATAAGAGAGGGGAAGAAAGCAACCTTACAGTTTACTTCTGTACTAAATTTAAGTATTGTTGTAGTAAGCAAGTTTACTTTTGTTAAAAAAAATAAAACTTGCTAGGCCCCTCTAGCTACTCAGGAGGCTGAAATGAGGATTGAAGTTTGAAGCCAGACTGGGCAGGAAAGGCTGGGTATCTCCAATTAATTACCTAAAAACTGGAAGTGGAACTGTGGCTCAAAGAGCAAAAAAGCTCAGGGACAGTGTCCAGGCCCTGAGTTGAAGCCCCATGACCAACAACAATAATAAAACCTTAACAATTCAAAATGCAGAAGACACAAAATAAATACTAATTGCCAAATACTTCCATGGAGTCAATTGTTAAACTAGACAATATTATTTATTGTAAGAAAGACATAGGTTGGGCTGTGTTAAATACAAATATTTGGGGAAATGTGGATTGACACTTGTAACAAAAATAGTTGTCCTCTCCACTCTACACACACCTACTTTAAACATAATCACTAGTCCAGGTCATCTATTTCTTCCAATCAGTAAAGCATACCAAGAACATCTTAAATGATTTTTTTTTTTTAATTCTTTAGGTCCTAAATATTTAAGGGTCTCTGTGTGAAAAGCCCTTACTGGGTATTCCAATCTGAGTTAGGTGCCCCTCCTGTGGGTCCTCAGCACCCAAGAGCATGATTGTGTTAAATGTACTTACTCCTTCATAACTTGGCCAGCACTCTACCACTTTTGAGCCACAGCTCCACTTCCAGTTTTGGGGTAGTTAATTGGGAGATAAGAGTCTCATGGACTCTTCTGCCCAAGATGGCTCTGAACTGTAGTCCTTAAATCTCAGCATCCTGATTAGGTAGGATTCCAGGTGTGAGCCACCAGCACCCAGTTCCTTCATAACTTTTTTCTTTTTGGTTAGGGGTCGGTCTTTGGGTTTGAACTTGGAGCTGTAGTGCTGTCCCTGAGCTCCTTCTGTTCCAGGCTAGTGCTCTACCACTTTGAGCCACAGTGCCACTTCCTCCTTCATAACTCTTAACCATATTGATGGCTTTCCAGGGCCAAGTGCTGTATCTACACTATTGTTTCCTAAGAGCAATAAACTGACTAAATGAACATTGGAGTTTCCCCACCTAAGTTACCTTCTCACCTGGGGTGGGGGGTGGGAGTCAGAAAGTCTAAAGTCTAATCACGTACCATATAGGAGGTATATAGTCACATACATTTTTCCTAGTGCAACCACTCAGGAAATGTGACAATGGTATTCTAGTTATGTTTTGTTTGTGGTTGGTCATGGGACTTGAACTCTGGGCCTGGGAGCTGTCCCTGAGCTCTTCAGCTCAAGGGGAGTGCTCTATCACTTGAACCACAGTACAACTTCCGGTTTTCTGGTGATTAATTGGAGGTAAGAGTCTCTCAGACTTTCCTGACAGGGCTGGCTTTGAACCTCGATCCTCAGTCTCCTGAGTAGCTAGGATTATAGGTGTGAGCCACTAGTGCCCGGCTCTAGTTATTTTTTTTAAGCCATTTTATTTTATTTTAAAGATACCTAATGACACTTGGGGTTAAAATAAATGGTTCAACATAATGGGAGGGGATAGGGGATATAAAGGAAATGCTTTGGCTATGTGTTAACATTGATTTGGGTAAGATTACATACAGTTAAAAATCTGAACCTTTTTGGCAGCACTGAGATTTGAACTCAGGGCTTCTTCACACTTGCTGAGTAGGTACTCACTCTACTGCTGAGCTATACCTCCAGATTTTTTTTTTGTTTTTTGGGGTTTTTTTTTTTTTTTGCTAGTTATTTTCAGATAGGGTCTCACTTCTCACTTAGGTGCAATCTGTCTATTTTTTAGGCTACAACTGGAATTTTTTTCTTTTTGAGGAAAGGTCACTAAGTAGCTCAGGCTGGCCTGTAACTGTACATCAACTCCCTCAGTTTCCTAACTACTTAGATTACAGGGAGATATCACCATCACTGGTTTAATATACTATTGCTTCTTTTCTTTGGCATGTTCTTATCCCTATTTGAAAGGAATCAAAACAATATGACCCTGGCTCAACTTAGGAGCTTTTCCCATCTAGTGCCAAATCTTTCCCATCTATGGCAAAGAAAAATTCCCAGATAGATTAAAAACCAAAAGTATAATATGCAAATGAGTTGGAAGCGGTGTCAAGCTCTTCTCTATTTTTTACTATCTACAGTAATCTCACTATTTAGAATGGGCTGTATGTTTTGTTCTGGGTCATTATCACCACCCTTTCCCCTGTAGACATGAATTTGAAATGCCAGTTAAATCACTTGAAACTTTGAATCTAGAATAAAGTGCAATCTATCATTAAAGGCATTAACATTTCAACTACGAACACCAAGTTAAAAATCAATAAAAAGCACTAAAACAAAAGGCAAGGCAAGGAGGCAGAGAAAGGCAATCATTTTTCTCTTTAATGCAAAATACTCAAACACTCTATTTTGTATCAGCTGAACTGTAGTTTTCTACTTTTGTAAAGCTTAGGCTGGAAAGTTACTAAATGATGAAAAGAAACAAGTTACTAAGTTATGTGGTAAAAAAAAAACTTTTAGTTACTTAATTATAACATATGTCTAGAAAGGAAAAAAGGATCAATTACTAGCATAGCAGCAGGGCCACTGGTGGCTCATGCCTGTAATCCTAACTACCCAGAAGGCTGAGTTCTGAGGATGATTGTTCACAGTCAACTCATTCCATGAGCTTCTTATGGCCAATTAATCTCCTAGAAAAGGGAAGTGGCTAGTCTTGAGCAAAAAAAGCTTAAAGACAGTGCCCAGCCCTGAGTTCAAGCCCCAAGACCAAAACAAACACAAACACAGCAAATCTTACTCTTAATGTGACAAATGGAGGCCAATGTTTAAAAAAAAAAATCCACATAACTCTTTTTTTAAAAGATTCACATCTTGTTGGGAGTGGTGGCTCACAGCTGTAATTGTAGTCACACAGAAGGCTGAGACCTGAAGATTGTGGTTCAAAGCTTGCCTGGGAGAAGAGTTGGTGAGACTGTCATCTCTAACCATTAAAAAAAAAAAAAAAAAAAGCCTAAAGTAGACTTGTGGCTAAAGTTGTAGTGCTAGCCTTAAACATAAAAAGCTCAGGAACAGGGCTGGGAAGGTGGCTCAGTGGTAGAGCGCTTGCTTTGCATGCATGAGGCCCTGGGTTCGATTCCCCAGCACCACATAAGCAAAAAAACAAAAACAAAAAAGCTCAGGAACATTGCCCATTCTGAGTTCAAGTCCCCAGTACAGGCACAAGATTCCCATCTTGAAATCTGTAACAAATAGTGTGAATGAATGTGACAAATACCTTGCAAAACAAGTTCTACTATAGAATACCTTATATTACTCTTTAAAACACCTCAAAACAACTTTAGCCAAACACACTTTTTAAATGTAAAATAGCACCATTTTCCTGCATCGCAAAAGTCAAACTTTATTCTAACCAAATACTGTGTTTTAAAAATGCAAGCACCTAATTTAATAATGCCTGCATGTTAGCTGGACATGGGGGCACACACCTAGAAGTCTAGCTCTAAGGAGTCGATTGAGGTAGGAAGATCTCGAGTTTCCAGGCCTGCATAGACTTCACAGTAGTTTCAGGCTATCCTAGGCTCACAGAGTGACTGACACGTGCCAAAAAAACAAACAAAACTGTGGGAGCGGCTCAAAGTGCTTGAGCGCCTGCCTTACGAGATGAAGATCTTTGAGTTCAAACCCCAGGGCTGAAAGTTTAAAAAACGGCCTGTTGCACTTTTTCCTCATAGTCTAGCCAGCAACTGCTTTAAAATTATGTTTGATTTTATGTGAAAGGTAAAACTGAAGTTCTCAAACTCTAAACGGTCATACTGGATATTTAACACTGGATAAAGAAATATCAGAAACACACTAACTGTATTTGCAAAGAGCCAGCATCAGGGCGTTGTGGAAAATGAACAGGACTTCACAAGATTAAGTTTGGTTTCGCTAATTTCTTTCCAAGGGACTTGGGTTAGATGCTCCCCAGGCTCCCCAAATCTTGGGGGGGGGGCCTCTTGCTCTTCCACCTCGGGGGCAAAGAGGGTCGACTGAACTGAGATAGAAGAGAAAGCCTTTGACAACCGCCTCTCTGTCAAACGTCTGTAAACCGAATTACCCCCCCCCCCGCGAAGCTCCAAAACTGAACCGCTCTGGAATCAGAGACGGCCACTCTTATTCCCCCCCCCCCCCATTAAGCTGGTCGGGTGTCTGTCTAGATCACGCCGCTGAACCCACATAACGGAAGACGGTGCCCTTCTCTCCATTCCGTCAGGCGACAGCAGCGATCGCCAAACGCGCCCAGCCTTCCTTTCCCGCGTCGCCCCGCCTCAGCCAGCCAGGTGCTTTTCCACCCCGCCACGGGCCGGGCTGGACTTCCTCGACCGGGCAACCCCGGCGCCCCAGCCCGGGCCCGCCCCGGCCCCCCGGCCCAGAGCCGCGGCGTGGCGCGGCGCGGCCAGGCCCGGGCCCCCGCCCCTGTCCCGGGCCCCGCCGCGGCCCGCGCCGCTCCCCGCCCCGCCCCCACGGCGCCCGGGCGCAGGCCCCAGGACCGCGGGACTTACGCTCTCGTGGTCCCACCGCACGTTGCTGCGCTTCTCGTCCGGGGCAAGGTTTCGGTCCCGGCCCATTAACTCATCCAACAACTGCGCGGCCGAAATCATGGTGCTGCTCTCGGGCGGCTGTCCCCACCAGCCCTAGCACCCCGTCCAGTAAACGCTGGCGACACGGTCGCCAACCCCCTCGCCTCACTCTCAGGCCGAAACACCTCCTCCGCTGAGGAGCCGAGAAGACAAAATGGCCGCCGCGCGGGCGCCTTCCCAGCGTGCCGTGCGCCCGCGGGGACACGCCCAGGCCCGGGTGGCTCCGGCGGCTCGGGCGGCGCGGGGGCGGGGCCGGCGTGGGGGGGGGGCGACCGGCGCGGGGGTGGGGTGGGGGTGGAAATCTGCGGGGAGGGGAATCGCCGGGGGGGGGGGAGGAATCGGCGTGGGCTCCGCCCCCAGCCCGGGACACGCCGCCCGCCCGTGCCGCCGCCGGCCGCAGCACTCCAGCGCCCGGTCTTCCCGGGCTTTTTAACACTGGACGTGTCGGACACCGCCCTGGCATAGACAAAAGGCACGTGGTGCCCGCGCTGCTGTCTTCCGGCGGGGGAAACGAGATGGTCGCAGGCAGGGTTCCGCCTCCATTTTCCTCGCTGTGCTGCTCCAACGGGGCTTTGTCCGGATTCCCTGGTCGGCTGGGACCAGGCCACGTGAAGTTTGGAGAGTTGGCCCTTCAGCCTCCCGGTCTGGGTTTTACTGACTCATTGCGAGGCTCATGCCAGTCACCGCACCTACTCAGGGGGCAGACATCTGAGGATCGCAGTTCGAAGCCAGCCCTGGGCAGGAAAGTCTGTGGGACTCTTTTTATCTTCCATAAACTACCCCCCCCAAAACAGCCAGAAGTGGAGCTGTGGCTCAAGTGAGGAAGCACCCCAACCTTGAAAGAAAAAGCCAACGCCGCCGGGCGCTGGTGGCTCACGCCTGTAATCCTAGCTACTCAGGAGGCTGAGATCTGAGGATCGCGGTTCAAAGCCAGCCCGGGCAGGAGAGACCGTGAGACTCCTATCTCCAATAAACCACCAGAAAACCAGAAGTGGAGCTATGATTCAAGTGGTAGAGCACTAGCCTTGAGCTGAAGAGCTGAGGGACAGCGCCCAGGCCCAGAGTTCAAGTCCCACGACCGACAAAAAAAAAGAAAGAAAAAGCCAAGGGACAACACCCAGGCCCTGAGTTTTCAATCTCAGGACCGGGATTATAGAAAATATAAATAAAACAGCTGGGTGTACAAAGGCTAGATACTGTGCTGGAAGCTAAATTCAAAACCCTTGAGAAGCAGTTGAGACTGCATTAGTGAAAGAACTAATCGCTAGAGGACATAGTGATCACCCACAGATATTGAGGGTGTCGCTGTATCTCAGAAGGCATGCCTAATGCATAGGAAAGAAAAGTTGGAGCTGGGCACCGGTGGCTCACGCCTGTAACCCTAGCTACTCAGGAGGCTGAGATCTGAAGATCGAGGTTCAAAGCCAGCCAGGGCAGGAAAGTCTGTGAGACTATTATCTCAAAAAAAAAAAAAAAAAAACCACCACTAGAAAACCAGAAGTGGTGGTATGGCTCAAGTGGTAGAGCTCTCACCTTGAGCTGAAGAGCGCAGGAACAGGGCCTAGGCCAAGAGTTCAAGCCCCACGACCGACTCCCCCCCCCCCCAAAAAAAAAAAAAGTTGGAGTGGGGCTTGAGGATATGGTCTCCTGGGTTTGTGATTCCCAGCTCCATCACTCTGGGGGGAGGGGAGGAGGGGGAAGGGAGTGTTCCTCTTCTGCAATATGGGGCTTATGCTTGTTTCTGTGAAGACTGAATAAATTGATTCAATGTAAAACATTGTTACAGTAAACCCAACACACTAAGTTCATTCAATCATGAGAAAAAAACACTCCTGCTTCCCACATACTTGACATGGAGCAAGCTTCTCCCACCAACCAACTCCTACCCGCCTTTGACTCACAGCTCAAGTTTGGCTAACTCCCAGAATTCAACCTGGACCCTTATCTTCTACCTGCTGCATACCATGGATAAACCTCTTCTTGTGTTACCATTTTTTTGGAGGGGTTGGTTGTGGGGCTTGAACTCTGGGCCTGGACCATATCCCTGAGCTCTACAGTTCAAAATGAGCACTCTACCACTTGAGCCATAGCACCACTTCCAGTTTTCTGGTGATTAATTGGAGATAAGAATATCACAGACTTTACTGCCCAGGCTGGCTTTGAACCTCAATCCTCAGATCTCAGCCTCCTGAGTAGTTAGGATTTACAGGTGTTAGCCACCAGCTCCCACCTTAAACATCCTTGATTATTTTACATTTTGTCACATGTTAGTGCAATCAGTCTCTTCCTTTAAAAATGGAAGTTATGGGCTGGGAAGGTGGCTCAGTGGTAGAGCGCTTGCCTTGCATGCCAGAGGCCCTGGGTTCGATTCCTCAGCACCACATAAGCAAAAAGAAAAAAAGCTGGAAGTGGCGCTGTGGCTCAGGTGGTAGAGTGCTAGCCTTGAGCTGAAGAGCTGAGGGATAGTGCCCAGGCCCAGAGTTCAAGCCCCACGACCGGACCCAAGAAAAAAAAAAAACAACAAAATGGAAGTTATTTAAGGTCAGACGCGATTTCTTACTTATCTTCCTGTTCCCAGATGCCAGCAACCAGATTCTACAGACCTCTGTCCTCTGTGTATGTGTGTGTGTGTTTGTATACATAGGTGTGTATGCAATATGTGTAGATGTCTGTACTGTGTACATGTGTGTGTTTAGAATATAGCTCCACCTCACTCCTAACCTCATTATAGTTCATGCTAGCATGTTTGTTTTCTTTTTTTTTTTTTTTTTTGGGGTCCGGTCATGGGGCCTGAACTCTGGGCCTGGGTGCTGTCCCTCAGCTCTTCAGCTCAAGGCTAGCACTCTACCACTGGAACCACAGCGCCACTTCCGGCTTTTTTTCTGTTTATGTGGTGCTGAGGAATCGAACCCAGGGCCTCATGCTTGCAAGGCATGCAACTCTACCGCTGAGCTACCTTCCCAGCCCGCATGTTTGTATTCTTAAAACTTATAGTTTGAAATTCTAACCCCCTAGAAGGTGGATGCTTTGGGGACAAGTCTAGGATTTTAGGGCAGAACCTTCAGGAATGGGAGTAGCCCATATAAATGAAGTCCAGGGCTGGGAATTTGGCTCAGTGGTAGAGCGCTTGCCTTGCATGCATGAGGCCCTGGGTTGGATTCCTCAGCACCACATAAGCAGAAAAAAGCCAGAAGTGGTGCTGTGGCTCAAGTGGTAGGGTGCTAACCTTGAGCTGAAGAGCTGAGGGACAGCGCCCAGGCCCAGAGTTCAGGCCCCACGACTGACAAAATAAATAATAAATAAATAAATAAAGTCCAATGTGGTGGTGCTCAACTGTAATCTCAGCTACTAGGGAGACTGAGACTGGGGATAACATGTTAAGGTCAGTCTTGGTAACTTAGGTGGGGCCCAATAGAGAGATAGATTGAGTTTAAAAAAAAACAAACTAGTTTTATAGCTCAATAGTATAGTGCTTGTCTAGCATTCAGGAGGCCCAGTGTTCAATCCCTAGTACACACACCTTAAGAACTGCTTTGTCCCTTCAGCCATGTCCTGTGAGGACACAGTGAGAAGTTAGCTGTCTGCAAACCAGAAGAGAATCCTCCCCAGAACCTGACCAGGCTGCCAGCCTGATCTTGCACTTGCTGCTTCTAGAACGGAGAAATTTCTCTTGCTTATAAACCAGCTAAGTTAGGGTCTGCTGGTTGTGGGGCTTGAACTCTGGGCCTAGGCGCTGTCCTTCAGCTTTTCAGCTCAAGGCTAGTGCTCTACCACTTGAGCCTCAGCACCACTTCTGCTTTTCTGGTGGTTTACTGGAGATAAGAGTCTCACAGACTTTCCTGCCAGGACTGGCTTTGAACGGTGATCCTCAGATCTCAGCCTCCTGACTAGCAAGGATTACAGGCATGAGCCACTGGCGCCTGGTGTCAAGTTAAGGTCTTTTGTTGTAGCAGCTCAAATGACTAAGGCAGTCTGCTCTTTCCCACCACTGTACCAGAACTTTTGTCTCCAAAGTCACCAGCAATCTCCTCCAGGTTAAACTCATTTTCTACTTTTTAGTCCTTTCTTCTTTGCCCCTTCTGCTTCATGAATCTGTGAGTCATTCCTTTCTCACCAATCTCTCCCACTCCTTTGCTTTTCCTCCTACAATTCTAGTTATTCCTCTTCAGGCTCCTCCCAGGCTTTTTCTTCTGTCCATCATTGGAATGTTGAGTTGTTCTCCAGAGTTCTGTCTGGATGTCTTCTGTCAGCACTTACAGTCTCTCTTGGGGGTTATCTCTTCCGTGCCTGTGACTTCAGCTAGCACTTTTTGCTGATGACTGCTAAGTCTTGATCACCAGCCCACATCTCCTTGCTGAAGTCAATACCTATGCACACACCATTCACTGGACATCTCTAAATAAAAACTTACAAAAGAAAACAGCTCTGGGCTGTGGTAGAACAATTGCTTAGTATGAACAAGGCCCTGGGTTCAATCCTCAGCACCAAACGAATTTTTAAAAAACAATGAAGATCTTCAGACGATCAATTCAGTAGATTTAAAAGTCAGTTCATTATGAAATTTCAGATCTCTTCATCTTCTGCTCCAAATCTCAGTAAACAGCATCACCCTCTAACCAGCCCCAAATCCAAGTATCCTGGTTTCCTGACAGCCCCTGCCGTCTCATTCCCTCAAGGGCTCTTCCCTGACTTCTGCTTGTTATAACTTCCCCCTGCGATCCACTGAGTGTTTACAATATCAGCACTTCACACAGAGCCATCCAGAATATCCAGAACAACCCTGCAAAGTAGGAGTCATTGTCATCCCTACTTCACAGATGCAGGATTTGAGACACAGGAAGGTTGAGTAACTCACACAAAATGAGTGGCAAAGCTGGCAAATGAACCCAGGCAGCCTGACATTTGTCTCCAGGCTCATCACCACTATGCTGCATGTTATGCTATTTCAACACTAATGCACATTGTATTTTTGTTTACCTTGTTCCCCCCACCTCTTCCCCGTTAGCCTTTGTAGTCATAGTAGCATCCTTAGTGACTAGGACAGTGCTCCATAAAAACTACAAGTCATCTACCCAGTGAGTTATGCAATTCCCTAGAGAGAAGACAAATAGAAGTAATGGAGTGGATATCAGGTTACATTTAGCTATAGCTAGGATTAGGGGCTTGTTTTGGAATTGGGTTTTTTGGTGTTTTCTTGCTTGTTTGTTTTTGTGCTAGATATTGAATCCAGGAGCATAATTATACTACTGAGCTATATCCTCAGCCCACAGTTTTGGGTTTTATCTGAGGACTAAGAAGATGTGAATCCAAGATAAGTAGAGGATGGGTTTAAGATAATATTGATGAAAAATAAATAAAAATAAGAAGATATTGATGAGCTGCTGCTGCTCAGTGGTAGAATGCTTGCATAGCCTGCATGAGGTTCTGAGTTCAACTCTCAACATCGTCAAAATTTAAAAGAATTAATTCACTGAGGGCATTGAGGACAAATCTAGAATCTTCATTTGTGTGTGTGTGTGTGTGTGTGTGTGTCAGTACTGAGGCTTGAAGTCAGGAGGAAGTGGATACTGTCTCTCAGCTTTTTCACTCAAGGCTGGCACTCTACCATTTAAGCCACACCTCCAGTTCTAGCTTTTTGCTGGTTAATTAGAGATGAGTCTCTCAGATTTATGTGTCTTCAAAGATTGATTCTCAGATCTCTACCTCCTGAGCAGCTAGGATTCTAGGTGTGAGCCACTAGTTCCCAGCTTGCTAGTATCCTTTTAAAGTAAAAACATGTTATAACAAACTCATGTTAAAAACAAATATACCATAGACTTTACCAATTTCTGTTTCCTCTTATTTTTTATTTTTATTTATTTTTTTTATCAGTATTGGGACTGGAACTCAGAGCCTTCTGTTCTTACTTAGCTTTCTTGCTCATAGCTGGTACTCTACCACTAGTCAAGTCTCTAGTCTGACTTTCAGCAGAAATCCTCTATGTTTCAGCCTCCTGAGTAGCTAGGATTACAGGTGTGAACCATTGGTGCCTTGCCCAATTATTTTCTTTTCAAACTACTGCTTCCTTCTATGTCACTCAAATTGTGTTAAAAGATCTAACGCCAATGTCATACATGTCAGTTTCAGATGGAATATCATGCTGGATCTGAGAATTAAAGTTGATACTGAGAAAACAAAAATGTAAGCTCAAGCAGAGTTCTAATTTGCCACAGATGTCAATTTAAGTGTTTTAGTCAGTTTATATTCAGCACTACCTGGGGTGCAGTGGGTACTGTGTGAATTATTGTATCATAATAAACAGACATTAGTTTCTCTTAAATAGTAACAAGAAAAATACTTGCAGTGCTGCCTAGCCCCCTTCTCCCCCTATGAGAAGGGAAGATTTCATGCCTACATAGGTCTCTTCCTATTTCATCTTTGTTTGAGCCTTCCCCTCAGCCTTCCCAGGGAGATTGCCTTAATCCTCTCGCCCAATCTGCAAAATTCCATCCTGTGCCCACATCTTAGAGCTCTCCAAGGCACCTGGACTCAGCAAAACAATATTTTCCTTTTTCTCCCACTGGGTAATAAAGCAGTGCCAACCGAGATTCTGAACCTCATTAGAGAGATTAGGCAAGCAATCCAGCAAACTGCTGTTTATAAACACACTATGGCTCTACTCCCAGTGCCTGGGATCAGACCCAGGATGACTCCAAAGCTTCTTTGGTGTTCTTTATCTCCCCCTCCCCCCCCCCCCCAGCCCTTTCATAGCTTTCATAAAAGGGTAATTAATTATGATTTATAATCTGTACAAAATCACAGCTTAGATACTATAAACACAATGCTAGTATTTTTCCTCAATGCCGACTTAGAAGAAATCTCAGTCTAAAAGGAGAGGTAAAACAATAACAATAGAAATAAATTTTCTGAGTGTGGTCCCAAGCACTCTCACAACTAAGAAAGCACAGTGTGATCTATCTCTGTAATAATGGGTGTATTATATAGTGAGATCATTGTCAGCCCATTTCCCCATCCTGCTGGGCAAGAATTGGCTCGGATAAGGAAAAAGAGCCAAATGCGAATGGAGGGGGTTGGGCGGTGGGGGGGGGGAGAGGAGGAGCGGTGCACCGACCACCAATTTATATTCTATGCCTGGTAAACAGTCTGCACCCAGAGGATAAGGCTTTTTCTGGCTCTCAAATATGTTTTTTTCCCTCTCTCTCTATTCATGTGTCTTCTCCTCCCTAGAAGCTGCGGGGTTGGGGAGGTCTAAAAATAGCCAATGAATCACAGCAGATAATACTGTGCAGTAGTTACATAAACAGCGGGCCGGGGCGGTGGGCGGGGCGGTGGGTCGGAACGGAAGGGATCTGGGTCAGCGTTGTCACACTGAATAGGGTCCCCCGGAGCCGGCCTGCCGCGGCGCGGCGGGGGAGGAGGCCTGGGCCTGCGGGCGGGGAGAGCTGCGGAGCGGCGGGCACCGGGCGGGACGGGGCGGGAGGGTGGGGGGCAGGGCACCGGACCCGGGCCGAGCGCGGGCGGCCGCACGAGCAGGGCCAGTGAGCCCTGCGCTCCCTTCCCCGATGGCCCGGAGCGGGCCGCGGAGGCGGCGGCGGCGCTGACCGGCCCGGAGTGGGGCGGGGCGGCCTGGGGCCTGGGACCCGGGGGAAAGATGAGTGCCCTCCTAGAGCAGAAGGAGCAGCAGGAGAGGCTGCGGGAGGCCGCGGCTTTGGGGGACATTCGGGAGGTGCAGAAACTGGTGGAGAGCGGGGTAGATGTGAACTCCCAAAATGAGGTCAACGGCTGGTAAGTGGGGAGTCGGGGAGGCCTTAGGGTCAGGGCTGTTGGCCTTGTGTGTGGGGAGGGGGCGGAGGGGGGGGCATGGCACCATCAGCTGCCACCTGGGCCTGGCACTATACTTGAATGCCGGGCACAGAGGTGAGGCCTGGTGTCTCAGTCCTCCCAGGTCGTTCCCTCTTGAGGCCAAGTCTGGATCACCCTTGCCTCGTGCAATCAAAAGCGCGTCCTGCCCACATCCTGCCCATATCCTGGGCAGTGCCCTGCGAACCCTGTCCTCCCCCTCCGCACCCTTCCCCCGCCCCTCGCCCTGCTGTTCCCGACGCGCTCCCTCCCTCCCCCCCCCCCCCCCCCCCCCCCGTTAACTTTGATCAAGCAGTGCCCAAGGCTATAATTCTCAGCGACTCTACACTGGAGCCCATCCCAGTTGAATTATTTGGCTGTAGGTGGTTCTGAAACGCACTGCTACGTTATGCATAGCGAAAAGCACGTAAGCAACCCAGCAAATACGAATCTTGTAAACTAGCGTGATTTCTTCTAGCCAATACCAGATGGAAAACAACAACAACAAAATTGCCACCACTTGCATCACGATTGTGTATCATTGTTGTCTGCAACAGTGATCTGCTGCTGCCTACAGCTGCCTGGTGAAAGAAGACTCATTTGTTTATAGTGTTTTGCTTTGTTTTCCCACTACAATTTGCGATGGAGAAGCTCACTCAGTGCCTTTAGATGTCTGTCTGGAAACTAGTTCTTTCCCAACCAAATAAGGAGTGTCATTTTAAGATGATGCTGGTGGTCAAAGCTTTAGTTTCCAGTTACTTTATGTGACTATTATTCTGCCCTCTTTGGATTTACATTTAAAATTTGATCCAACAATGTTTAACCTGCCTATTTTTCTAGCTTAGAGTTAAAATACAAGTTTTTTAAATGTTTTATTTACTTATTTTAAATAGAACCCTATATTTTGGAACAAGGGACGATGGAGATGATTGCAACTCCAGAGAATAGCTCACCACCATTTGTCAGTCTGATACTCAGGGTCAGTACTGAGGTTCCCTTGATTCTCAACAAATCTGTCTGCCTCCTTTTCCTCAAGAAAACAATCTAGAAAGCTGTGTGCAAAGCCAGGAAACAGTGGATATACTTTCTTCTTGTTTTTCTAAAAGTGTTTGGTAACATTTTGCTGTTTTGGTCTATCTTTTCTGGGAATTGCTCTGTGAAAGCTGTGGATTCCTGACTTGGCACTGGGAGGCAGTGTTGTACAGGGTAATGGGTTGGCTTCAGGTTCTTCATGCCTGCCTAAGCTATACAACCTGGCCTGAGCCACTTCATTTTCAATTATTTCACATTTGTGAGCATTTAATGGGATGAAGGATAATACAGATAGCTAACACTTATTGCAGTTGCTCTGGAGCACTTTCTATATATTGCCTCATTTCAACTACTTAAGAGACATTGCTGTTTTCTCCCTTTTACAGATTAAGAAACTGAGGCCCAGAAACATGAAGTAAATTCCAAGTTACAAAACAGCCCTAAATTGCTAGCAATAGGGGCTGGGAATGTGGCTTAGTGGTAGAAGTGCTTGCCTAGCATGCATGGAGCCCTTGGTTCAATTCCTTAGTACCCCATAAACAGAAAAAGCCAGAAGTGATGCTGTGGCTGAAGTGGTAGAGTGCTAGCCTTGAGCAAAAGAAGCTCAGGGACAGAGCCCAGGCCTTGTGTTCAAGCCCCAGGACTGGAAAAAAAAATTCTCCATAGAGCAAGAGTTTAAGTAAGTGGTAGAACTGGCAAATGGACTCATCATCTGACTCTAGATCTTTACATCCTAGCACAATTCCTGCCACGTGGTGGGTGTTCAGTTGGTGTGAGATGAGAGTGTAGTAGTCAGAAGAGACTTCTCATGGATCTGATTCTAACTCAACATGGCCAAGATTGAATTCCCAGACTCCCCTTATTCACTTTCTGTCCCTGGCCTCCTGAAGCGTTTTCATCTCAGCCTCTCATGTGTCAGCCTAGAATGTTTGGCAGCCTCCTCATCTTCCTTACCCTACATCCAGTCAACCAGCAAATTCTGATTCTATCCGCTACCGCTTCAGATACAGTTAGAATCTAACCACTTCCCAAATTGTACAAGCTCTTCCCACTATATTACTTACCTCACTGGATTGTTGTGTAGCCTCCTAACTTCTTTGCTTATTACCGCCCCTCCCCCCCCATCTTCTCAACACAGTGGCCAGAGGCATTCTTAGCAAGTCCCATTGTTTCACTCTGCTTAATTCAAACCAGCTTCATCTCACTCTGAAGAGAAACCAACAGATCCTATAAATCCTACTCCCTGTCCTTCTCCTTCCATCTAAGCCTTTGACTCCTTACTTTCTTCCCATGATATTCTTATTTGCTGGAATACCAGGCAGAGTCTGATGCAAGACCTTTGCCTTTTGTTTTTCTCCCAGTACACCATGGTTTGCTCTCTGTTCTCTTTCAGATCATAGCTTAAACGTCACTTCATGGTGAAGCCTCCCTCCCTCCCTCCCTCTCTCCCTCCCTCCGTCTCTCTCTTTTTTTGTTGGTGTGGGGCATGAACTCTGGGCCTGGGCCCTGTCCCTTAGCTCTTCAGCTCAAGGATAGCATTCTACCACTTGAGCCACAGCACCACTCCCAGCTTTTACTGCTTATGTGGTGCTGAGGAATTGAATCCAGGGCCTCATGCATGCAAGGCAAGCACTCTACTATTGAGCCACCTTCCCAGCCCCCCGCCCTTCTGTCTTTCTCCCCCCCCCCCCTTCTCTCTTCTCTTCTCTCCTTCTTTCCTTTCTTTTGTGCCTTGTGTGCCAGTTTTGGAGTTGAACAAAGGACCTGGCTGTGTCACTTAGTTGTTTTTGCTCAAGGCTAGCATTCTACTACTTGAGCCATAGCTCCACTTCCAGCTTTTTGTTGTTTAAATTGTAAGTAAGAGTTTCATGAACTTTCCTGCCTAAACTAGCTTTGAACTGTGAGCCTTAGTTCTTAGCCTCCTTAGTGTCTAGAAATACAAGCATGAGCCACTATACCTGGCTATAAAGCCTGTTTATGTCCCTCTCCAACCTCTGCCATTTCCTAATACCTTATTCCACATTATTAACCCTTAATACTTAATTATCACCTATTATATAGCATGTACTAATTTACTTGCTGATACCTCAGTTTCCTCATCTGTAAAATCAAGAGATGTTAATAATAGTACTTACCTCATCCTCATGGGATGAGTACTTACCTCAACTTCATGGGATTTTTTTTTTTAAAAGAGGTTTAGCTTGTTTGTTTTCAAAGATCAAGTTTCATGATGGACATCAGTCACTCACACTTGTCATCCTTGATACTTAGGAGGCCGAGATCTAAGGATTGTGTTTTGAAGGCAGCCTGAGCAGGCACATCTGAGAGACTTTTATTTCTAATTAACCAGCAAAAATAGTGGAGGTGTGGCTTAAGTGGTAGAGTACCAGTCCTGAGCCAAAACTCTAAGCAAAATTGACCAGGCTGGCCTCAAAGTAGGCTCAAGTGAACTTCCCTAGTAGCTAGTACCATGGGTGTTCACCATTGCACTTAACTATGTGTGTGATATTTTGAAGATTATTATATGTAGAGTTATTATATATAGCGCATTTTGAATAATACTCAACATATAAAGTGTTAAACATTATTTTCTTCTTCTTTTTGTCGGTCATGGGCCTTCAACTCTGGGCCTAGGCACTGTCCCTTAGCTCTTCAGCTCAGGCTAGTGCTCTACCACTTAAACCACAGCACCACTTCCAGTTTTCTGGTGGTTTATTGGAGTTAAGAGTCTTATGGACTATCCTGCCTGGACTGGCTTTGAACCATGATCCTCAGATCTCAGCCTCCTTAGTAACTAGGATTATAGGCGTAAGCCGCTGGCGATTGTCTATTTTCTTCTCTTTAAGGAACATGCTTAAAGTTAACTTCAAAAATCCAGCATTTGGGCTGGAGGTATGTCTTAGTGGTTGAATGCTTGCCTACCAATCATGAGGCTTTGAGTTTAAATCTTAGTTCTACCAAAATAAAAGACTCAACAAGAACAAAAACTCTAGACAGTCTTTTTAGCTTAGAGAAGTCAAACCATAGCCAGGCACTGGTTACTCAAACCTAGAATCCTAGCTACTCAGGAAGCTGAGACCTGAGGATTGTGGGTTCAAAGCTGGCCTGGGCAAGAAAGTCTGTGAGACTCTATCTCCAATTAACCACCAGAAAACCAGAAGTGGAGCTGTGGCTCAAAGTGGTAGAGTGCTAGCTCTGAGCAAAAAAGCTCATGGACAGTGCCCAGGCCCTGAGTACAAGCCCCCCAAAAAAGTAGAAGAGTGACTGTTCCCAGTTTTTAGTTGCTCTGTAACCATAATAATGCCAAGGCTCTGGTCTGAAATATTTTCCAGCACAATTAGGATATTCTAGCTACAGTTATAAAGTTTAGAGTTGAAGTTCGAAGAGTTCCCACATCAATTATAACACAAATGTCATATGTACCCCTTGAGTTGCAGAAGCAAATATAGTAGCTGATGAAGCGGTTGAAAAAATTCTCTGGCTGCAGTGGTTATGAGTTATGACTTCTAGAGTCACACAGCTCTAGATTGTAATTGATGATCACTGAGGGCTCAGGGCTGTGGGGGGACTGCTGTGTTGCTGTAACCCCACTTTATGTGGTGATGTTCTGGCTAGTTGGTTTGTCCCTGAGTCTCTCAGACTTACAGTAAATTACCTCCTTCACTCTCCAGCTTGCCATGAGCAAGTGATATACTACTAGCAAGCAAGCACTTTATTTCCAAACGGGAGCATATTTTTCTCATCATGCTCCATTCATTTTTTGAGTGCTCACTTATTATAATCATTTCCTTTTCAAACATATGCCATGGACATCCACACACAAACACACTCTGATGCAATTTGCCCAGAATCAAGGATCTTTTAGCTCCTCCTACTCTAAGCAATGTTTACTTTATCTTAGATTCACTCACTAAGTAATAAAAATCAAACACTTGGGCTGGAGGTGTTGCTCAGTAGTAGAACACTTGTCTAGCATTCGTGAGCACCATAGAATAGTAAGAATTAAACCCTTGTATGTGCTCATGGAGCTTACAGTCTAGAAGTCTAGGTCAAGTTTCTCGTACTGTGGGTGTGGCTTAGTGATACAGCGCTTGACAAGTTCAATCCCCAGTATTACTCCCCTCCCCCCAAAAAATTAAAAATAATTTCGGTGAAAGCTGTTTATGAACAGGTGGTTGTGGGAAATGGAAGGAGAAATAGGCTCTTCAGGGGCTGGGACTAAGAAGGGTTTCAGCTAATTTGGGTGAAAGGATGAATAAGAGGGAACTAAGTTGTTGGCATGAATGAAAACAGGACAGTGAAACCTGTGGCAGTTGTGTTAGGAAGCAGGAATCAGATGGGAGACTGATGGGGGATTGAGTGGAATACATTGTATACAAGTGTGGAAATGCCATAAGGAAATATCCCCTTGTAGCCTACTCAAGCCTGTAATCCTAGCTACACACAAGGCTAAGATCCAAGGATTGCGGTTCAAAGTCAACCTGGGCAGAAAAGTCCCAGTGGGACTCTTATCTCCAATTAGCTACACGAAAATGAAATGGGCTGTGGCTCCAAGTGATAGAGCACTAGCCTTGAGGAAAAGAGATCAGGGACAGTGCCCAGGCCCTGAGTTCAAGCCCCACAACTGACAAAAGAAAAAAATTCCCCCTTTGTATAGCTAATGTATGCTAAAAAAAAAAAAAATCCCACACATGAGCATTTACCTCATAGAGAATGAATGTATACAATGTCACCCGCACAGTGTATATATAGAATGTCACTCAAGATACCAGCAGGACAAGGTAAGTGCAAAGGGTTGCTCAGCTTTTTTCCTGGTACCAAATGAACTTTCTAGATAATTGTACTATCAGGTACCCAGTGATACCCTCACTTGAACATGTCTTCTGTTTTTTATCTTATCTGTATTTGGCAATAAGCTCCAAAACTATTTACCTAAGTTCAATTAGAGAGTAACTGAGGACATTTCAGAACAGAAGGGAAAAAATTTTTTCCTTCCATAATATACTTTGCCACTTGAGGGTGCCTAAACTCTGTTAAGATGGTTTCTTGCTGGGTGATGGTGGCTCACACCTGTAATCCTAGCTACTCAGACTGAGATCTGAGGATGGAGGTTTGAAGGTATCCTGGACAGGAAAGTGTGTGAGACTCTTTTATCTCCACTAAACTTTAAAAAAAAAAAAAAAGCCAGAAATGGAGCTGTGGTTCATATGGTAGCCTTTAGCAGAAGAAGCTCAGGGACAGAGTCCAAGCCCTGAGTTCAATCAAGATCGAGGAAGGTCACCAAAAAAAAAAAAAAAAAGTGTTTGCCAACATGTGAATTACATTTCTATCTAGTATAAAATATGTCATTCAGTGTGCAGAATCACCCCTCCCCACAGTGTATATATTGTTAAATAATTCGTTTTACTTAAATGAGTCTGATATAATAGAAGGGCATGATTCTAGACATTTTTGGTTATTAGAAACATGTTCTTTTTTCTTGTGCCAGTCCTGGGGCTTGAACTGAGGACCTGTGTGTTGTACTTGAGCTTTTTTGCTCAAGGCTAGCGCTCTATCACTTGAACCACAGCTCCACTTTCAACTTTTTGCTGGTTAATTGGAGATAAGAGAATCATGGACTTTTCTGCCTGGGTTGACTTCAGACTGTGATCCTCAGATCTCAGTCTCCCAAGTGTGTGAGCAGTGTGAGCCACTGTTACCTGGCAAAATAAAATGTTTTAAGCACCTTGGGAATGGAAGTATTCGTGTAGTTAGTATATTTCATTTAAGCAAATGAGGACATGTTTATAGCTTTCTGGAAAGAATTAGCAAAGCTAACTCTTTAAAAATGGAAATTTGGAAATCCTTTGTATGTGTGCAGGTGAAAAAAAAAAGAGGGAAAGGGAATGAACAACTGAAATTTACACTAGGGTATCTGTTACAATAGCAATAACTAAAGTAACAGAGAAGCTGCAGATGAGGAAGGTAATTAGCCTGAGATTATCATTAAGGGGCATTTTGATACATACGAAGTGAGTTTTCATAGTCCCTAGAGAGGAATGTGGTAATATAGAAACAGGTTTTGAAGAGAGTGAGAGGGTCTAATGAGTGCTACTAACAGTAACAAACACTCTGAAGTGTCATTGGAGTTTTCTGGAAGCCATTGAAATTGAACTCCAAAGATGAGGGCTGGCTGTGTACCTAGTAAGTAGAAGGTGCTGAGTTAAAAAAAAAAAAAAAAAGACCCAGTTCCTAGAATGAACTGACCCCCCCCCCCCCCATGGCTGTGCACATGCTAGGCAAACAGTCTATTACTGATCTACTACTTTTTTTTTTTTGCTGGTTGTGGGGCCTGAACTCTAGGCCTGGGCGCTGTCCCTCAGCTCTTCAGCTCAAGGCAAGCGCTCTACCACTTGAGCCACAGTGCCACTTGTGGCTTTTTCTGCTTATGTGGTGCTGAGGAATTGAACCCAGGGCCTCATGAATACAAGGCAAGCACTCTACCACTGAGCCACCTTCCCAGCCCGATCTACTACTTTTTTTTAAATTTAACTTTTTTATTATTATAAAGGTGATATACAAAGGGGTTACAGTTATATAAAGTCAGGTCTGATCTATTGAGTAACATCCCCAGCCCCAAAAATGAAACAGACTTTTTGATGATACTTTGTGAAGTGAAAAGTAGAAATTACTAGCTTAGTTTCTGGATTCATGTTAGACTCAGTCTTACATTATTTATTTATCTTTAAATTAATTTACTTTATTGTTATTATAGAGGTGATGTACAGAGAGATTACAATTACATGAGTTAGGTAATGAGTACATTTCCTTTCATATAGTGTTTTCTGTTCCCTTATTCTTTCCCAGTCCCTCCCTCCCATCTCCACCCATGAATTGTATAGTTCACTTTCATCAGTGTCCAGTGAGCTCTAACCTTTTTCCCTTGAGTTCTGTACCCTCCTCAAACTTTCCAAGATGTACACTTGAATACACCATACATAGTAGGTAAAGAGACAAAAAACATTAAAAACTAAACACTAGCTGGGTGCAGGTGGCTCATGCCTGTAATCATAGCTACCCAGGAGGCTGAATTCTGAGGATTGAGGTTCAAAGCCAGCCTGGGCAGGAAAGTCCGTAAGACTATTATCTCCAATAAACCCACTCAGAAAACCAGAAGTGGCACTGTGGCTCAAGTGCTAGAGTGCTAGCCTTGAGCTGAAGAGCTGAGGGATAGCGCCCAAGCCCAGAGTTCAAGCCTTATGACCAAAAACAAAAAACCCTAAACACACACACACAAAAAAAAGAAAAAAAAAGAGGTCTCTTATTTCCTTATCTTGTAGTTCATTTCAGTATGTATGTATATGTATATGTATATATATATATATATATATATATATATATTTTTTTTTTTTTTTTTTTTGCCAATCCTGGGGCTTGAACTCAGGGGCCTGGGCACTGTCCCTGCTTTTGCTCAAGGCTAGTACTCTACCACTTGAACCACTATACCACTTCCAGGTTTTTCTGTTCTATGTGGTACTGAGGAATTGAACCCAGGGCTTCATGCATGCAAGGCAAGCACTCTACCACTAAGCCACATTCGCAGCCCTGTATATTATTTTGTATTATTATTAAGAGGCATGTTTAGAATTTGAAATCTGAAGTCACCTATCCTCAGTTTAAATCAGTCTCTTTGTTTTCTTGGGGATAGGACATGTTTACACTGGGCATGTAAACGCAACCATGGCCAAGTGGTCTCTTACCTATTAAAATCAGGAGCTGACAAAGAGATTCTTACTACAAAAGGAGAAATGCCAGTGCAGTTAACATCAAGGAGAGAAATCAGGAAGATAATGGGAGGTGAGTGTGTGTTTGGAAGAACTTTGAATTTTATCAAACTAGTTTAAGATGTGGTATTACATCTACATTCTTGATGCTGGCCAAACAACTGGCCTATTTCTCAAAGCTACTTACTATGCCAAGATATTATTTCCATGTTATTTCTGGTCATGAGTTATAAGGTCAGCATTATAAAGTTTCTTTTTATTTGTGAAATTGAATACAATAATAAAAATAGTAATCATAAACTGAGCAAAACATTCTTTTCTGACCTGAAGAGGGAGTAAGTGCTGACAAAATATTTGTCACATACCAAAGGATATTGGCTTCCAAAAGATACTCTTTCTTAGTTATTTTTGAAGAACTATGTGAATCTTCTGTTTTCTTTTAAAGTGGAAGAAGATGATGATGACAGCCTCCCCCAGTTGAAGAAGGAGTCAGAACTGCCCTTTGTTCCCAACTATTTGGCCAACCCAGCTTTCCCTTTTATCTACAATACTTCAGTGGAGGATTCACCCCAGCTGCAGAATGGGGGCCCCTCCACTCCTCCAGAATCACCACCTGCAGACAGTTCACCTCCATTGCTCCCCTCTGGGGATCCCCCCTTGCGGGGAGCTTTCCCCCGGGACCACACCTCTTTGGCATTGGTTCAGAACGGTGATGTGTCTGCCCCCTCTGCCATACTGAGAACACAAGAAAGCACAAAGCCAGGTCCTGTTTGTCAGCCGCCTGTGAGTCAGAACCGCTCCCTGTTCTCTTCTGTCCAGTCTAAGCCACCAGTGTCACTGGAGCCTCCAAATGGGACATATGCAGGACCGGCACCAGCCTTCCAGCCATTTTTCTTTACTGGAGCATTTCCATTTAATATGCAAGGTAACTTTTCCCTGGCAAGCAGCTTCTGCAGTGAAGGAGTGAGACTTATTTATTTATTTGTTTGTTTGTTGTTTTATATATTCAGTATATAATTACAAACTTTGCAGGCTGGGAAGGTGGCTCAGTGGTAGAGTGCTGGCCTTGCATGCGAGGCCCTGGGTTTGATTCCTTAACACCACATAAACAGAAAAAGCTGGAAGTGGCTCAAGTAGTATACTGCTAGTCTTGAGCTGAATAGCTGAGGGACAGTGCCCAGGCCCAGAGTTAAAGCCCCACGACCACAAAAAAATAAAAAAAAAAATAAAAAATTACAAACTTTGAGAACACCTGTATATGGAGCTCCCTTTTCTTGGATTCACAAATTGTTTACCTTTTACTCTATTACCCTGCAATATTTGCGCATTGGTCCTATTGTATATTTCCTAGCAATAAGGATATTCTTGTATGATATTTACAAGTATTACATTTAGGAAATAGAACAGTGGTTTAATACGTATATAATTGGCAGTCCTTATTTAAATATTATTAGTAATCCCAACAAAGCCCCTGTGGGTATTTTTACACTCCCTACCCTGTTCCTGCCCAGGATCACCCATTGCATCCGCTTATGCTGTCATTTTAGTTTTTGATCTGGAACATTCTCTATCCTTTCTCTGTCATTCGTATCTCAATATTCCGAAGGGTCCAGGCCGTTTATTTGGTTGAATGTGATTTTTCTATCATTCTTAGTTTACTAGTTGATATTCCACTGAAAAGCAAGGCTTTTCCTTCCCTTTTTTTTGGGGGGGGGGTCCGGTCGTGGGCCTGAACTCTGAGCCTGGGTGCTGTCCCTCAGCTATTCAGCCCAAGGCTAGAGCTCTACCACTTGAGCCACAGCGCCACTTCCGACTTTTTGCTTATGTGGTGCTGGGGAATCAAACCCAGGGCCTCATGCATGCAATGCAAGCGCTCTACCACTGAGCCTCCTTCCCAGCCCTTTGCCTTCCCTTTTTTTTTTGGGGGGGGGTCCGGTCGTAGGGCCTGAACTCTGGGCCTGGACGCTGTCCCTCAGCTCTTCAGCTCAAGGCTAGCGCTCTACCACTTGAGCCACAGTGCCACTTCCGGCTTTTTTCTTTTTGCTTATGTGGTGCTGAGGAATCGAACCCAGGGCCTCAGGCATGCAAGGCAAGCGCTCTACCACTGGGCCACCTTCCCGGGTCTTAGATTCTTGCTTGGCTTTTACATTCAAGGCTGGAACTGAATCACTTGAGCCACAGCTCAACTTTCAGCTTTTTGCTGGTTAATTGGAGATAAGAGAGAATCTCATGGACTTTGCTTCCTAGGCTGGCTTTGAACTGTGATCCTCAGATCTCAGCCTCCTGAGTAGCTAGGATTACAGGTGTGAGCCACAGGTGCCCAGCCCTTCTCCATTTTATCAGTATGGAATTCCTTGGTTCTTATTAGATTTAGTGGGTGAGAATCTGTTCCTATCATTATTTTGATTTTCAAATTATTCCTAATGAGGCCATGGGGGCCTCTTTTTTATTTTTAATATATTTTTATTATTCGTATCCTCCCCCCCCCCCAGTCCTCCCCCACCAAAGCTGTAAAGTTCGTTTTTCGACATAACGACTTGTACATCTCATTGTTGCAATGGATCCTCCTGTATCCCTGTTTTTACAATTTGTTTTTTCCCTTCCCCTCCACATATACATGGGGGCCTCTTGAAGCTAGTTTGTAATCCCTTGGAATGTTTCCTTATTTTCTGTACAGCGAGATGCTGCAGGCTCATGCCCCAACCCAGAAATCAGCTGTTTTTTGTTTCTGTTTTGTTGTTTGTTAGGTTTGATTTCCCACCCCCCTCTTGCAGTACTGGGATTTGATCTCAGAGTCTCATGCTTGTTACCACTTTAAACACATTACCAGCCTTTTTTTGCTTTTAGTTATTTTTTCAGATATTTTAGTTATTTTTCAGCTTTTTGCCAAGGCTGCCCTCTTACCTCAGTACTCCTGCCTATGGCTCCCACTTAGCTGGGATTACAGCAGTGAATCACTATGCGTGGCTTATTATTTGAGATATAGTCTTGCTAACTTTTTTGCTTGGGTTGACCTCAAACTGTAATCCTCCTATTTCTACCTCCTGAATAGCTGGGAGTATAGCATGTATCACTGCATTTGGCAACCATTGGTTGGGTGGATTCTCCAAGGAGTTGGATAGATTCTTCTGGTTTCTTTTGGTAGAAAATGATATTTAGAAACCAAATGTGGGCACTAGGTGTCCTCATTGCTACAGGTATATAATTTCTTTGAGGCTTAATCAGATTAAAGAGCTAAGAATGGAGGAAATATGAAAGAAAGGAAAAGAAAGAAACAGTCAAATTTATTAGCCATGTATTCACATGCCCGGGTATATCAATATTTCTGTATTGATTTGTATGTATTTTCTTATGAACATTAGAAACCTTAAATTCATCCTAATAGTTCCAATTCTGCCAAGTGCCACAGGGCACATCCAGCCTTGCCTTGCCTTGCCTTTCCCCTTGGAGTCACTCTCAGTACCCATTTTCTAGGACCAAGTGCTGTGAGGACCTATACTTGGGAGTGAAGCAGATCTGCCTGTAGGTCTGTAGCAGGTCTGTAAATGCCTTGCCCATTCCATCTTGGTACTTAGGCTCAGAATGTGGAGGAAGACTGCTTCCATTTCTGACCCACAAGTAATAGCACTGAGACCCTCCTTTAGATAGATCCATCCGTCTGTCTATTTAGTGTTGGGGCTTGAACCTGAGGCTCTACTACTTGAGCCACAGCTCCATTTCTGTTTTTTAGTGTTTAATTGGAGATAAGAGGCTCATGGGCTTGCCTGCTTAGGCTGGTTTCTAACCATGATTCTTAGATCTCAAGTTCCTGAGTAGCTAGGATTATAGGCATGAGCCACTGACACCCAGCAAGGCTCTCCCTTATCAAGGGGTAGGATTTTCTTTTTTTTTTTTGTCAGTCGTGGGGCTTGAACTCTGGGCCTGGGCGCTGTCCCTCAGCTCTTCAGCTCAAGGCGAGCGCTCTACCACTTGAGCTACAGCGCCACTTCCGATTTTCTGGTGGTTTATTGGAGATAGGAGTCTCACGGTCTTTCCTGCCCGGGCTGGCTTTGAACCGCGATCCTCAGATCTCAGCCTCCTGAGTAGCTAGGATTACAGGCGTGAGCCACCAGCGCCCGGCAAGGGGTAGGATTTTCAAGTCATAAATATTAACCTTATTTAGTAAATTATCTATTTGTTCATTTATACTTTTCCTTGTAAGTTTCATATTTCATAAATACCTTTGAATTCCTACTTATTCAGTATTCTGAGAGTACATCATAGATCATAACTTGTCCTAGCCTTCATTTCAGCTCTCTCCTTTCCCTGATCTTGTGTAGTTGTTACTCAAACCCATTCTAACGTCCCTACCTCCTTAGCTATGGCAGAAGGAAGTGATCCTTCCACAGCTGGGATGGCTGCCCCTGTTGCCCCTGTACTTGCAAACCACAGTCTTAGATGCAGGGGAGACAGTTGAGGAGAACAGCTCTGACAGAGCCAGGATTGATCTGAGCAAGTCGTGCTGACCTGGTGTGGATTTCTCTTTTAATTTCGTGTTGTCTTGTTTATTATTTGCTTACCAGTCTTCTTCATAGAATTAGTGTGACCATCTTCTAAGGTCAATCTTTCACTACATGGGCTATATTATGTTAGACCATTCATGACCATTTCTCTCTCATTTTTATATAGAGCTGGTACTCAAGGTAAGGATTCAGAATCCATCTCTTCGAGAAAATGATTTCATTGAAATTGAACTGGACCGGCAGGAGCTCACCTACCAAGAACTGCTCAGAGTGAGCTGCTGTGAGCTGGGTGTTAATCCAGATCAAGTAGAGAAGATCAGAAAGTTACCCAATACTCTGTTAAGAAAGGTAAGAGAAGCCTGCTATGCCTAAGTGATTGTTTTCTGCATTTGGAAAATACCTACTTCCTCCTTGGTTATATGAGTCATAGTGGAAGAATGAAAAGCAAATAGTGGTTTTCCAAATGTCAGCAGTAAGTTTTATTTCCCTCTGCTAAGTCGATAGAGACCCTGAAATTTTGGAAAGTTGGAAGATTCAAGAGAATGTTCTGAATCATCATTCACATATATTTGTTTCCAGTTGTTTCTGTAGGGCCTTGTGGTATTACCTTATGGCACTCTTAGGTGTGCTTTGTGCCTTGTAAGACAAGACCCACATTAAGTCATAGGATGAATACCTGTGTGGTCCTGCTGCTGGCTCCAGGTTCTTGAACATCAAGCTCTGGCTTGTCTGGTCCCTTCTTTTAGATGCTCATCCTGCCACAGTGGCTGTTAGGGCTTCTGCCATCCTAACCCAGCTCATGCCCTGGAGTGAGTCACCACTTTCCTGTCTGGGATTTCATTTTCCTTCCAAATCTGAAATGAGCCAGGACACTGGTATAATCATAGTCTTCCAAACAGCTCCTCTTAGACAAGAAACGCTTAACCTGTGATCTATTTTGTTTTAGGACAAAGATGTTGCTCGACTCCAAGATTTCCAGGAACTGGAACTGGTTCTAATGATAAGTGAAAATAATTTTCTCTTCAGAAATGCTGCATCCACACTGGCTGAAAGGCCTTGCTATAACAGGAGAGCTTCAAAACTGACATACTAATGCAGCAGGGACTTTGTCACTGAATACTGTGACAATGTGTATAACCTCTGGGCCAAGGACAAGCCATTGATCCCAAAGCCTTGGATACCCACAAGGGCCCCTGGTGCCACTGCATAGTGTACATTGATGTCGTCCTGCCAAGACAGGAAGCCCCTGCTCCTCCCCCTCCCCCCCAGCAGCGGTGCCACTCTTCCAAGCCTCTTGGTGCACAATAAACCTATCACTAAAGCTTTGAACAGCTAAGAAATGGTCTGAAGAAGCAGATGCTGAGGTTCTGTGCAGTGCAGAATAGAAGAGATGAAGAAGTGGTTGAGAGAAGTGGAGCCTGCTCTAGCAACCCTTGTAGTCAGTGTGCCTGAAGAGCTGCTGCACTAATCTTGCTGCTGTGAGCCCATGACTCCTGAAATTGCCAGCTGACTAGAGAGGAAGGCTGGGGAAAGCGCAGGTTCTGGACAAAGGGATGTTAGTATGTTATGTGGCTATGAGGGTTCAAATAACGTATTTATAAATGTTACTCAGGTTCAAAGTATTTAAGATTACAGATACCTAATTGTAAATAGGCTGTTAACCAAAAGAGCTTTCCTTCCCGACCTCCCACGTCTTTATGAACACTCACAGGACTGCTTCCCCGGCGGTCATCTCTCATTTCCTCCCCTTCTCCGCCACTAGAGGGCTCTCCTGATGCTTTCTAAAAGAGCCACTGCGTTTTTACTTGGACCCAGCAACCTGTCATCCACGTGTCTCAGTGCACCACTGAAGAGCACAAACATTGCCAATCCATGTTCTCCACTCTCATTTACCACTGGAAATGAAAAGCAGTTTTTAAGTCTGAATCTGTTGCTATTTTAAAGGTTATTGGGGGAAACTGAATTAAAGGAGTAAGCATCTTTATTTTTGTATCAAAGATAAAGGTTATTTTGAAATTATTAGGATTTTTACACAGCTCTAAAATCTGTTTGCTTTTGTAAACAAATTGTTTGATCATAAGGATCCCTACTGCCACCACCAATCCACTCAAAGGTTGTGAGTCAATCAGACTAAACAATACCACTGGTTAAACTCTCTTGAGCACAGCATAAGAATTTTTTTTCAGGAATACATTAAAGGATTCTTCTTTTTCTTCAGCATCATTAATGTTTTTGTTTTTGTTTTTTAAAGTCACTGTCTTGTTGAGACAAACAGCTTAACTTTAGACATAGGAACTCAGCCCACGTAGACCAACAGGAGAGCTGGGGTTGAAGCCAGCTGTTAAAGAGCATCCCTGCTGTCTTAAGATGCTTTCTCCCATAGTGCCTAGAGTTTCTAAAGAAACTTAACTTCCTGACTGTGTTAACTTATTTTTATTAGAACGCTACATTGCGCGTGAATGTGCAGATGTCAGTGGAAGAGGATGTCGTGCTTAAGGTAATGGCCTCCTGCTGTTGCCTGAGCGCCAGAACGAGGTTGAGGTGTTCTTCTGACTTAATTCTATCCCCCAGGTGCAGCTGGTGGCTTCCTCACTCTTGTCATCGAGTGTTTGCATAGCCCATAGCTGAGTGAAGGTTGCTTATCACCTTTCTCTCAAGTGCTTTGAAGAAGAAACCACTCTTGTGATTCAACTAATTAGAAACTACTTTGTCTAGCTGTATTAAACTTTTTAAAAAAATTTTTTCTTTGAAACAAGTTAACAATTTACAGACAAAATTAAATGTGGGTCTTTCCTGAAAGAAATAAATTCTGTATTAACCCATGTCTAAATTACTGGGGTTAAAGTTTTCAAGTCACCAGATTAACTAGAGTTTCTGAGAAGCAGTGGAGGCGTTGGCTGGGAGGGAGCCTGCACAGGGTGTGCCAGCGCACGGCCCAAGCTCAGAAGGGATCCAGGTGTTAGCGGCCCAGGCAGAGGTGTCCATGTGCCTCTGTTCTGGACTAGTTCCTCCTCCCCTTCATAAAACCCTCTGTGGTGCATGCCTATGACAGCAGGTTGAGACTGCACAGTTGCCGGTAGAAGAGTTTAACGTCTTAATCTATGCATTCAGAGAAGTATTTTTATATGCACTGTGTCATTTATAATGAGGATTTTTTTTTTAGCTTTGTTAACTGTGAATTCACCCCTCCTCCACAGCATATTTAAAGCATGTGTTCACACTATGTGTAAACATTTCTTGGAAGATTCTTTTCTTTGGGCATCACAGATTCTTTATCTAACAGGTGTTATTAAAATTAAATATTCACTAACCAATCCCATTTTCTTTCATTTTGGCTTCCTAAATATCACTGTCCTCCAAATCACAGGCAAACCCAACTTACCAGGCAGTCTGAGGGAGCTAGTATACCCTACCTAAGCTGCCTCTCTACACAGTGCAGCACTCAGTGGACCTGGACATAGATTTTGTGTGGCATCTTCTCTCCCAGTTCACAGCAGTTGCTTCATTTCCCTGGAGTCTCTGAGCAAGCTAGATGGAGGTCATCCCCCATTAACCACATTTTTTGGTTATCCTATTTACTTGACACAACTGAGCCTCTCCTTTGGGCTGTCAGCACCTGTCAGCTTCTCAATGAGCTCAGAAGCAAACTCCCCCAAGACAGGAGAGGAAAACAGCCTTACACCTTCAGATCTTCAGCTGACAAGGCTGCTGAATGAACCTGCTTCTCAGTTGGTTTAGGGCAGCTAGTGCCTCACAAAGCAGACGTCATACCAAATTGGCCTAATAAATCAGAGAGCATAGCAGAGACCTTTTTCTTAGCACCAAGGAGAGGCAGAATAATTTGGGCATTTGTGCTTTCATACTTGCTTTATCACAAGGATGAAAGTTGCCTTCCATATACTCATAAACATCCTGGGCAGAAACAGCCTGCCAAAAAAAAACGTAATTAACCTTTAACAAACGGTCCTGCGGCACAGATGGACCCAAAGCATACTGAAGAAAACTAGATCAAAGTGGCCATTTCCACATCTGCAAACAAACCACTTTGGTGGGAAAGAACAGAAGTACCACTGCAAACAGTCATATCACTCTAAGATGAAGGTGAGACAGGAGGCCAGGAAACCCAGGATGGTAGCAGAGATCCAATCTGACTATCAGCCTGGTACCAAGAGGACTTTGACCTACATCAAATAAACCTGTTGGCTTGCTCAGACAGTTCATTGATAGCCCCTATGTTGTTGGCCTGCTGGGGTTAGGGAGCAAGGATGGGCCTCTGCTGGATTGAGAGCAAAGAACCCTGGGCCTCCGGACTTGTATGGAGCCTGCCTGCAGCCAACTTCTAAAGGAGTGAGGAAGTAAAGCTCCATGTGCCCTTAGCCCCTGAAGAATCCACTCAGAGGCTGGAGGATGACATGGAGCTATTCTCAGTAGCTTTCCCACAAGTCCAAGGGTCAAATTTAAGGACCTTTTCATGCATCTGCACAGCAGAGCAGAAACTACTGGCAATGGCCCAGTGAATTTTGGCTGTGAAGACAGGTTTTCCAGCCCAAAGTTTTGAGTCTGAAGTTATCAGATAGCTAAGCTGTGTAGATACGGATGAGTTCCTCCTTTGCCTTTCCCCATTCATCCAAAGGTCCTACCCCCAAACTTTGAGAAAAGGTAGGAAAAGGCAATAGCGAGTGTATACAGTCTTGACCACACAGTTTTATTCAGTCTGTACTCTATTATAATGCATTCAGGCAGCACCCAGAGTATAACAGTTGGTTCCTAGGACAATCTGACCTGGCAGTCTTCTGTTTGAAGTGAAAAAAAAATTTAAAAATAGGTTAGAAAATATGAAAAGTGTAGTGCAGTGTGAAACTAATGCCAGATTGGGAATCAAGAGACCCAGGGCTAGACGGGGCTCTCCTTCAAACTAACGGTGTCCTCTCAGGCCTTGCTTCAGCCTCATTCACGCGAGCACATGGCTGTTCTATAAGGCACTTAACAGAACAACCCTCTCACAAATGCCCCCCAATGGCTATCAAGTCCATTCAATAGACATGTGATGTCATTTTCCAGCAAAGAGCAGGAAGAAATCCCAGGAATAGATTTTAGGCAAGTCCAGCATCTTTGGCCATCCCGTAGAAGATGCCTCCAGCTGCAATGAGGTTGGTTGGAGAATCGAACTCAGCGATTATACCTTTGTCTAGGACGAGGATCCTGGACCCAAAAAAGAAAAGAAAAAGAAGTGATCAAGTCTTCATCTGCACAGCTCCAGAGTCCAATTCTCCTGCCCTTCTGGGTGCTGCTCAGGCCCCATAGTCCCATGCCAGCCCACCCACCTCAGTCTACCCACCCAGCACAGGCGCTCCATATGTGCAAGCTTGCAAAGCTGGTTATTTTTGCCTTTCTGTTAACTCCTGGCAAATGAAGCTGGTTCAGGGATCAAACACAAGGTCCTATTCATCTCTGCTAGTGTGGGCCCTGAAAACCTTCCCTAATGAGCCCTTCCCCTTGCTGGGGTCGCAGAGCTTCAGCAGGCTGAGCGCAGGGAGCCAGGGCCTGCGCTGGGCCCTGTGTACATCCATCTGCTTTGTGCCAGCTCACAAAGGCACCCGGCGGGAAACAGCTGCAGTGATGCCTGCCACTGGAATCTAGGGCTCTGGCTACAGCTCTGGCTGCTGCTGCTGTTGGGTGGATTCCCCTCACCCACCCACGCCCCACAGTTAAGCAGGCCTGCACCTGGTGCAAGGCCAACAGGCAGTTTACCCTGGGTGAGGTTAGAAGGGACAACCCTCCACCTCCCCAAGTATGGAGAGGTGATCCTCTGTGGGAAGGCTGGGCTGCTTTATGACTTCCTGCCTGCCAGGCTCTCAGAGCCACACAGAGAAAAGGAGTGTTTCTGTGGCTGTCATAGCCGCTGCTCAAATTGGGGCCAGGAGACTACCCCCGCCCCCCTCCAAAAATCACAGTCTTTAGTACTGAAGATGAGACAGGTTCTTCAGTTAAGAACCAAGTGAGTTCCCATGATCCTCAAAGTGCAGCCTTTGCTTCTCTCCACCTCTGCCCCCCACCCAGCCTAGCTCCATGTGTCTCAGCCTCTCTACCCCCAAATCCTCATTTTTCCATTCCCACCCCTTGTTCATCCTCTGCCACCTGGCTGGTACTGCTTCTCCCTTAGGGCCTGAGCAGCCCCGTGGTGGATAGACTTCCTCCCTGCTTCCTCCCTGCGGGCTGATTACAGGTTCTGTAGCCTGACCAATTGATTTCTGCCGGCATACTAGAATGAATGACCTCCTAATCCCCAAGGTGAGGCTAGGGCTGCTAACAACCCTTTTTTTTTTTTTCTTTTGCTTAGGGCTAGGATGGATCCTTTCAGTCCAGTCCTATTCCTCTCCCAAACCCTGTCCACCCTCCTTTCTCTTCCTGCAGGGCTTTGGTAGAGACAGTTCAGAAAGAGGATAACATCAGACATTCCACCTGGGCACCCCAGACCCTGCTGGCTACATGGGAACACTTCCAAGAGAAAGTCTGCCTTACCCCCTAATCATGGTCCCTCTCCACTTCCACGCTGCCCTTCCTGTGTTTACTGAGCACCTGCAAGCCTGATGATACATTTGCGCTATACTCCTTCCACATCCATGTGGCCTTGTTCCCACCTCCAGCCTCCTCCTCCCCTCAGAGCGCCCACACCTCAAGTCTCTAGGGAGCCCAGCCTGCCAGGCCAACACCAGTCTTACAGGAAGCTTCCGAGTCACCTAGCTCCTCCCCTTGCCCTCTGCCCTTTGGCATCTGGCACAAATATGTCGAGATCATAAAGTTTCCGTTCGCGAACGGCTTTCCCATGGAGGGCCCTTTTCTCAACCTTACCAGGAACTAGTGATGAGGTTACAATCAGTGGACCTGCAGGGGCTGGGAAGCAAACCAACCTTTCCCCACATGGTATTTCATATGGAGTTTAAACATCATATTTCATCGACACCGTGCAGTAGTCCCGAGAGACATCATTTTCATTTGAAATAGGCTCAGCACAGCCTTTGCAAACCACCCAAGGTTTTACAGCAACCAGAGACTGGGTCCTCTGGCTGAAAAACAGGGCTCCCACCACCACAGGAAGGGGGATTCTTACGATGCTATCAGGGGCTCATGCACCTCCAGAGCTGCTAGCTCACCAGTGACCCAGTGTGATTACCCATCACACTGTGTTAGTGAGGCGGGAACAAAGTGACAGGCACTCCCTCAATGGGTTAAGAGGGGTGGGCATGAGGGACTTTCTCCCCTCTCCCCGCCAATAGCAGGAGGCAGGATAGAAGTAGTCTATGCACAATTCCCTATGCTTGGAGACCCCCCAGATACCCTGTTCCTACATGTTGGTAACTTTAAAGTGTCCTCTGGGTCTTAGACTATGTCACTGTGCCCTTACCTCTGTACCTAGCCCAGGTAATGCTGCTCTATTTTGCTTGCCTGCCTGCCTTCCTTTCTTCCTTCTTTCCTTCCTTCCTTTCTTTCTTTCTTCCTTCCTTTTCTTCTCTTTCTTTCCTTCCTTCTTCCTCCCTCCCCCTTTCCTTCTCTTTTTTTCTTCTTCCCTCCCTCCTTCCCTTCCCCCTCTTCTTCTTTTTTTCTTTCTTCTTTCTTTTTTGGGTGCCAGGACTTGAACTCAGGGTCTGGGTGCTGTCCCTGGGTTTTTTTGTTTTGCTTTTTGTTCAAGGCTAGTACATCTACCACTTGAGCCACAGCTGCACTTCCAGCCTTTCTTGGCAGTTAATTGGAAGTAAGAGTCTCATGAAGATCTCATGGACTCTTCTGTATGGGCTAGCTTTGAATTGCAATTCTCCAGATCTCAGCTTTCTCAGTAACTAGGATTACAGGAGTGAACCACCAGTACCTGGCTTCTTGTCCACATCTTGGGAAATCCTTCTCCTAAGAGGGAACTTATTGTTATTTGTTTTTTTTTTTTTTGCCATGTGCCATTTGGATATTTATAACATAATTCAAGGGTCATACAAAAATATCAATATAGGCAGACGGGCTTCAGGCAGCCAATGAGAATGAGTCTGTTTTATCCTGTACCAAATGATTTTGAAGGCCTTATTCAGCATGTAGAATGACAAACAAAATGGTTCCCTGGCCCTGCTAGGCAATCCCAGGACTTCTCCCATCCCCAGATACCCTAATCTGCCCTGCAACCCTCTCCCCCACAAAATCAGGTCCCCTCGTCCCACCTGGTGTAGTCCATGATCGTGTTAAGCCGGTGGGCGATGGTCAGCACAGTGCAGTTTTCAAACTGGGTGCGGATGGTTGCCTGGATGAGGTCATCGGTCTCCAGATCAATGGCAGCAGTGGCCTCATCCAAAACCAGGATTCGGCTCTTTCGGAGCAAGGCTCGGGCCAAGCACACAAGTTGCCTCTGGCCAACACTAGGGAGCAGGAAGGTAAGCATTCCAGCGGGGACCCTCCCCCCCCTACTTTCCAGGCCTTGCTCCCAGACTTGCTTCTGTCCCTGCTCCTCAACAGCCTAGGAATGGTGTACTATCTGCCTCTCCCATGTCTGCCACAGCCCAGCCCTCTTGCAACAGGATACCCCACTGCTAATGAGGGCGTTGAGAGCAGGTAGGGTCACTGGTAAACATCACTGTGAACATTCTAATCTATTTGGCCGTCTAGGCCTCCTCTTTCTGTGCATTCTTCCACATCCTCACTACTGTACTATTGTCATGGTATGTCTGCTTCACTTTAGTCATTAACACCTTAGTAAGAACATGTGCAGCTTATGATGATACCATTCAGACAGTCAGTGCCTACTCTGTGGGCATTACAGACTAGGGCTCTATTTGTGGGAGAAAGAGAGGGGCAGTGGAAGACCGGGGGACTCCCCATGTTTGCTCACTGGGGACCAGAAGGGGCAGATGCAAACTTTCAACCTCCTGCCTTAGAAGCCAAATTCCAGTAGACAAAGCAAGGCTGTGTTTCCAACCACAGAGGCCACAGCACCCCCACACCCAAGGACAAATACTTCACCCCTTCCCAGCGGGTGAGTCACAGCCAGAAGTGAAGGCCAGCCTCCTTCCCTGGCCCATTCCCGCAACTAATGAAGGTTTTGGCAGGAGAATGAGTGTCCAGATAGAACTTAGGGTTGATTTATGGTGGACTGGCACAGAATAAAGGTTATGAATAAAGTGGCCACAGGCTTAGTAAGAGAGGAGGGAAGAGAGTTGATTTCTGTTCTCCTGTGCTGGGGGGGGGGGGGGGGGAGATTGCTAGGGTGGGGGAGTGTTGGACAAGCAGGACAGGAGGTCAGAGGTAGAAAGCTCATACTGTCTGTCAGCCACCCCCAACATGATTATGCAAGTGAAAGGCAAAAGTGCATATTCAGACTTAAAGGACTGCCTGGGGTAGAAGGCAGTTCCATCCCCATCCATTTGAGGGAGAAGAGGGAAGGTTCGGGACAAGGCCTCTCGCTTCCAAACTCCCTACTTCCCCCCTGATTAGCTGAGCAGCTACATGGACAAATGATTTCATACCATGGAGACTTATTTCAACCCACTGGACTCCAGTAGAGATTAAACAAACCAGGTGCTAGCTATTCTGGACGCTGAGATCTGAGGATCAATGTTCAAAGCTAGTACACATAGACAAATCAGAGAAACTCTGATCTCCAACCAGCAAAAAAAAACCCAGAAGTGGAAGTGTGGTTCAATGGGTAGAGCACCAGCCCTGAACAAATAAGCCGATGGGGAGTGTGTAGTCTTGAGTTCAAGTCCCAGTATCGACAAGATTAAACAAGATAGTAGTGGCAGAAGTCCTTCTAATAGTGTCAACACTGCAAATGTAAAGCTTGCTATGTCAAATGTTGAGGTCTAAGGACAGAGAATATGAACTGAATGAACTGAATGTAAAAATTGTCAAGGGCTGGTTGGTAGCTCATTTGCTTAGCATGCCAAAGAAAGAAAACAGAAAAACGGCTGTCCTTTGATGCCAGACTTCAGCACCCCCAGATTTCCCCAGGGTGGGCCTGTGCTTCTCACCTTTCCACTTCCCTCCTACCTGAGATTCTCTCCACCCTCGGAGCACTGGAAGTCCAGGCCTGCTGGCTGGGCTCTCACGAATGTATGTAGGTGAGACAGCTCCAAGGCCTTCCAAATGTCCTCCTCTGAGTAATGGTTGAAGGGGTCCAGATTCATGCGCAGGGTCCCCGAGAACAGAATGGGGTCCTGATGATAAAAGAAGTCCTCAGGAGCGGGGCACTGGTGGCTCACACCTGTAATCCTACCTACTTAGGAGGCTGACATCTGAGGATCGAGGTTCAAAGCCAGCAGGGCCAGGAAAGTCTGTCAGACTTTTTTTTCCCCCCCAGTCATAGGGCTTGAACTCTGGGCCTGGGTGTTGTCCATGGGCTCTTCAGCTCAAGGCTAGCTCTCTACCACTGGAGCCTCAGTGCCACTTCCGGTTTTCTAAGTCGTTTATTGGAGATAAGAGTCTTATGGACTTTCCTGCCTAGGCTGGCTTTGAACTGTGATCCTCAGATCTCAGCCCTGAGTAACTAGGATTACAGGCATGAGCAACAGGCGGCTGACTCATGAGACTCTTATTTACAATAAATTACTTGGAAAAAGCCAGAAGTGGGGCTGGGAAGGTGGCTCAGTGGTAGAGTGCTTGCCTTGCATGCATGAAGCTCTGGGTTCAATTCCTCAGCAACACATAAGCAGAAAAAAGCTGGAAGTGGCACCGTGGCTCAAGTGGTAGAGTGCTAGCCTTGAGCTAAAGAGCAGAGGGACAGCGCCCAGGCCCAGAGTTCAGGCCCCATGACAAAAAAAAAAAAAAGCCAGAAGTGGTGCTGTGGCTCAAGGGGTAGAGGACTAGCCTTGAGCAAAAGAAGCTCAGGGACAGCACCCATACCCTGAGTTCAAGACCCAGGACTGGCACACACACACACACACACACACACACACACACACAAAGAAGGCCTTAGAGGGAAGCAGCTCAGGCTCCATTAACAGCCGTGGGACACAGGTGCAGAGAAAGAGAGAACGATTCAGGTGGTAATATTCACACTCTGTCCCCAGCCCTCCAAGAAGAGATAGAAAATTGCCTGCGGGGGAGTGATAAACCTCAGCCTGGACAGTCACGAAAGCCCTCTGCTTATGCAGCAACCAGAGCCACTAATCTGCTTGGAAGCGTCCAGTTGACAGAAAAAAAAAAAAATACCTGGAGGAACCAGCAAAAGTGCCATGGAATTACAATTCCAGGCTGAGCAAACAGACCAGAATAGGGCGTTTCAAGGATAGGATGCCTGCAGGGGTCTTTCCCTTTTGCTATCCCAGGACATCCAAAGGTCCCAGCTGGACCAGGGCATGTCTGGCCCTTCCAGATCCCTGACTGGATGGTTCTGGTCCTTCTATAATGTTTCTGCCTCCCCACCGATATCCAAGGCCACTCTCAGTTCTCAAGCTAACAGAATAGGGGAGGGGCTCGTGCCCTAAGATTACTGGCCAGTGCAGTCAGGTCGTGGCAGGCTCCTACCTGGGGGATGATGGTGAGCTGTGAACGCAGGTCATGGAGGCCAATATTGGCCACATTGAGGCCATCGATGAGGATTTCACCCTCAGCTGCCTCCAGGATTCGGAAGAGGCTGAGGGTCATGGAAGATTTGCCAGCCCCGGTGCGACCCACGATGCCCACCTGCCAGGATTGGGGCAAGGGTTATGAGGAGAAGCTAGGTGTATACAGGAGCATTTCCAGGTTTCCCCTAGCAGCCAAGCAGAGGTCTGGACAGAACACTTGCTCAGTATGCAGAGACCTGCCTTGCCCATGAGCATCATGACTGTGTCCCCAGGCACGAGTACCTTCTCGCCACCTCGCACATGCAATGTCAAATTCCTCAGCACCAAATCCAGGCCCGGTCGGTACCTCACGGAATAGTTCTGGAACTTCACTTCTCCTTTCAAGGGCCAGTCTTTGGGAGGGCGACTGCCCTCTATCACCCATGGGGCCTGGTGGGAAGACAGATTCTAAGCAAGGTGGCTACCAGCCAGGACCCTCTCTTACTTTCCAGCACCTTCTCTCCCAAGCCTCCTTCCCTCAATCCTCACCCACTGTGGTCCCTGGGGGAAAGTCCTGGCACTCATGGCTCAACAAATCCTTTATCCCTCTGATCTTTTTTTTTTTTTCTTGGATGGAACACAGAGGGTCTAACATGCTAAGCAAGTGCTTTGCCACTGAACTACATACACCCTACTATACAGTCCTTTTGCTTTTAGTTGCTTTTGTTTTTTGTTTTTTCCCTCCCTCTAATTAGAATGTTGTGCCAGCTTTTCTCCAGCTGGCCTTACACAGCAGTCTTCCTACTTCTGCCTCTCAAGTAGCTGGGATTGTAGCTAAGTGCCACCACACTGAGCTTACGTGTGTGTGTGTGTGTGTGTGTGTGTGTGTGTAGGCACGTGCGCGCGCGTGTTGGTACTGGGGCTTAAACTCAAGGTCTTGTGCTCTTGCTTGGCTTTTCCCCTCAAGGCTGGAAACTCTGCTACTTGAGCCACAGATCCACTTTTGGCTTTTTGCTGGTTAATTGGAAATAAGAGTCTTACAGACTTTTCTGCCCAGGCTGGTTTCCAGGCATAAGCCTCAGATCTTAGCCTCCTGAGTAGCTAGGATTACAGGCATGAGCCACTAGGGTCTACCCAGAAAAAAACATTGTCTAGATTGGATCCCAGCATGTCACAAGTGATTGGGGTTAGTCGAAAGCAGGTTGTGGGAGGAGCCAAAAGCAGGTAACCAGGAAATGGAGATGGCCTGAGTAGGCCAGTTTAAAAGGAGCATAATGACAAAGGATCGCTCAGAACTGGGACATCAGGATGCAGGGAACAAGGAGGGTTTGCTTGTGTGTCAAGAATGGAAGATCAGACAGAACATTTTTGCACACGGATGGGAATCCTCCTCCAAGACAGACACCAGAAGAGACAGAGATGGGATGGAGGAAGTCATATCTCTGAGGCCTTGAGAGGAGCCAGAGGGCCTGGGTTTTGAAGCGAGGAGGGAAACCACCTGCTCAGGGAGAGGAAGGGGGTGATGAAGGCAGTTCAATTCTTCTAACCTCGTTTCTCATGGAAGGAAGTGGCAGGCAGGTCAACAGCTGAGCACAGGGAAATGTGATTTGAGGACAATGTTCCAAAGAGGTCTTTCTGAACACGGGAACATGTGCTTCTTGGGAAGCAGAGCAAGAATACTCGGCAATGATGTGGGAATAAACTTGAAATCCAATCAGTGATTTTTTTTTTTCCTCCAGCAATGTTTAGCTGCTCAGTACCAGGATGAAGAAGGTGGACAGATGGGTACAGGCAGGGAGGGTTTTTTATAGGCGATTATGAGAAAGAGAAGGGGGAAGAAGAAGGTCAAAGGAGGAAGGGAGAAGCAGAGGGAGAGAGAGAGGAGAGGTGAGAGTTGAAAGTATTCATGTGTGTGTGTGTGTGTGTGTGTGTTTTGTCAGTTGTTGGGCTTGAACTCTGGGCCTGGGCGCTGTCCCTCAGCTCTTCAGCTCAAGGCAAGCATGCTACTGCTTGAGCCACAGTGCCACTTCCGGTTTTCTGGCGGGTTAATTGGAGATAAGTGTCTCATAGACTTTCTGCCCAGGCTGGCTTTGAACTGAGATCCTCAGGTCTCCTGAGTAGCTAGGATTACAGGCGTAAGCCACAGGCACCCGGCTCCACTAGATTCTTCTTTTTCTTCTTTTTTTTTTTTGTCAGTCATGGGGCCTGAACTCTGGGTCTGGGCACTGTCCCTGAGCTTTTTTTTGCTCAAGGGTATCACTCTACTGCTTAAGCCACAGAACCATTTCCTGCCTTTTCTGTTTATGTGGTACTGAGGAATCAAACCCAGGGCTTCATGCATGCTAGGCAAGAGCTTTACCAGGAAGCCACATTCCCAGCCCTGGCATTTTTTAAAAGTGAGTGCTATGAATGATTGACACTAATTGCAGAGATGGTGTGGTTGTCAAGTGTGAAGAGGTCTAAGGTGTGTGCATGGCAGGGGATGGCAAGAAAAGCTTGAATATCCCAGTAGAGACAATTCCTTTCCCCCTAATAAAGGGTCTGATGCCCAACTTCTGCTCCTTTGATCCCTGGTTCCTGGCTAGAATGTCTGCCATCTCAACAGCTCTGCTCATCTGACCTAGTCTGTCAAAACCTACATATGCTTCATGCCTCAGCTCACCCTCTGATTGCCTCAGCAATCCAAAATCTGCCTTCACTGGGTATTCCAGTCCAGAGTGTTTGTCATCTCCTGAAGAATCATGTGTCTTACCTTTCCACTGGATGGGACACTAATGGATCCCCTGTCTTGGTCAACTCTGAGCCCTTCTGGCACTGACCTCTTGCTGATACCCTAAGGTTGGATGGATGAACAGACCGGTGGATAGATGGATGGAGAGACACCTAAACAGCTGGCTTGATGTGCAGGGAAAACAGACCACCAACCATCCTTTCTCAGTCAGTCCAGATTCCTTTTGTCCTCACCCAGGGTCATCTCTGGACTCACCTCAGTCTCTGTCCTAGAATAGTCCTTGACTCTCTCCACCGCCACAATATTTGACTCCAGGTCTGATATCGTTCGGATCATCCAGTTCAGCACGGTTGTTACCTGGCCCAAAGGACTGGATTATGAGAGGGCACTCATCCCACCTGCAGTGGCTTTGGGAAGAGTCCTATCCTTGATCCTGGAATCCTTTTTACAGGTATATACTACTTGGAGCTCTAAGCAGGGCTGTGTCTCAGGCAATAGCAATGTGACTTAACCAAGGACTGTCTCACTTAGTGTTTCTCCACTTTAATATGTATAAGACTTACCCAGAGCCATCTTGTTAAAATGCAGCTCGTGAGTCTGAAGTGGGACCAGAGAGTTTTCATTCCTAACAAGCTCCCAGAAGATGGCACTGCGGCCAGGCCAGGGGCCACACTTTGCCTACTAAGAAGTCCTGATAGAACCGGGAGCTCTTTCCTGCACCCAGTGAATGTGAACGTATATTTTAATAAGCTCCCCAGGTGATGCACAAGCCCTGTTAATATTTGAGAAGAAAGGCTGACCTGTCCCGGTGGACTGGCCTTTTGTGTACCTATGCATTCAAGATCTGAACCATCTAAGGTACCAACGCTGATCATCTGCTTTATAATTCTATAGTTCTATCACTCTGTGTCAATTCAGGCTGGAATCAAGGTGAACTGCCTGACCTCTAGTCCAGCTTCCAGTCACCTGATCTGTGTAAACATGCCCCACCCTCACAGATACTCCAATCTACAGAATGTAGTTGAAATTATATAGTATTTGCATAAAACCTGCTCACATTCTCCTGAACACTTTAAATCATCTCTAAGTTACTTATAATACTATATACAATGCCCACACTTCATTTGCATGGATTTAGCATACTACACAAGGCATGAAGAATTCAAGTCTTGCTTTTATGGAAGTTTCTGGAAAATTTCCCTCCATTTCCATATTCCCCCCACCCCCAGGTATGTGGTTAAATCTCAAGGATACAGAACTCATTTAGCTTTCTCTGCAGGCATGTGAACCTGAAATGCAGTCTAGCCCAAACTTGCCTTAGCTCAGATCTCTGTCAGGTTCACCTACATTAGGTCCAACCAAACATGACCAAGTTCTGTTTGGCCTTTGGGGCTCAGCATCAAGATCCTTTCTCCAGGCTCACACCTGTAATCCTAGCTACTCAGGAGGCATCTGAGAATTGCAGTTCAAAGCCAGCCAGGCAGGAAAGTCTATGAGACTCTTATCTCCAATTAACTGCCCAAGTGGTAGAGCTATGCCTCAAGTGGTAGAGCAATAATCTTGAGCAAGAAAAAACTCAGGGACAGTGCCCAGGCCCTAAGTTCAAGACGCAGTACCAAAAAAGGAAAAAAAAAGATCATCTCACCCCCACCCACCCCACAGAGCAGGGAAACTGTGAGATTTTGTGTGTATGTGTGCTGGTACTGGGGCTTGAGCTAGGGGCCTAGGCACTGTCCCTGTGCTCTTCTGCTCAAGGCTGGCACTCTACCACTTGGAGCCACAGTGTCACTTCCAGTTTTCTGGTGGTTAAATAGAGAAAACAATCTCACAGGTTTTCCTGTCTGGGCTGGCTTTGAACCATGATCCTCAGATCTCAGTCTCTTGTGTAGCCAGGATTACAGGCATTAGCATTTTTTGCTCAAGGTTGGCACTTAACCACTTTAGCCGCAGCTCCATTTTTGGCTTTTTGGTAATTAATTGGAGATCAGAATCTCACAGACTTCCCTGCAGGGGCTAGTTTCAAATCTCAATCTTTAGATCTTAGTCTACTGAGTAACTAGAATTACAGGCCTGGCTTTCTCTGGGCTCTAATCACATTCTGTACCACCCACCACAGCATGCTTGTCATTTCCCAGCTGATGAGTCTCTCTATGCCTGACAGAGAGCAAAACTGGTGGTTCATCTCCATATTGGGTAGAAAGGGCATTTAGGAGATCCATATGACACCTGCTTGTGGTTTCAATCCCAGAAAGCCTGGGAAGAAGAGAGGGTGGGAAGGTCCTCCATACCTCTAGGGCATAGGACACAGACAGGCCCACCAGCCCTGGGTTCAGGCTGCTTCTCCCAATCACTGCAAACAGCGCAGCAAAGAGCACCACACAGTTCCCCACAAACTCCACATGGATGCCCAGCCACCTGCAAGGGGAAGGGGAGACACCAAACACAGAGGAGGAGGGGGGCAGGAGTTGGAAGGGCCAGGACTCAGAAAATTAAAAGGCTCTCTGCTCCTGGGGGGAAAAGTGGAAGAAGACGTCTCACCTGTTGGAGGCGATGTAGGGGTAGCAGCTCTTCTGGTTGCTGTCCACCTTGCTATCACTGAGGGCCTTGAAGTCCTGGCTGCGACGGTAAGCTCTGATGACACTGGACCCAGTCACCGTCTCCGAAAAGTGGGAGTAGATGGGTGAGCGGCTGACTGATTCCAGCCGCTTCAGTTGCCGGGATGTGGCCACATAGAAACGCTGACAGGGGATGGGGAAGGGCCTCAGCGTCAGGGCCCTGGAACCCCCAGCCCAGTCATACCTGTCCTGCCCGCCTTTGTTCCCATGGGTCTTCCACTGTCCCCATGGCACCTTGCTACCTTCCCCTACCTCCCTTTAGAGACTTAAGATCTTGATGTACATTGTATCCTTTCCCTTTGCTCACTCGGCCAGGCTACTTCTTCCACGAAGCCTTCCATGATTCCCTCTTCGCTCCTGTTCCACTCCCATTTAGGCCTGGATCATAACATTGCTCTTGTTTGGTCTCCAGTGAGATGTCTGGGTCTACCTAGTAGTCCTAGCAAGGTGCTCATACTCCAAATGATTTGAAGCTGCTCCCTCTTAGCTCCCTCAAAAGTGTGGCTCTGGGGCTGGGAAGGTGGCTCAGTGGTAGAGTGTTTGCCTTGCATGTATGAGGCACTGGGTTCGATTCCCCAGCACCACATAAACAAAAATAAAAAAAGCCAGAAGTGGCAGTGTGGCTCAAGTGGTAGAGTGCTAGCCTTGAGCTGAAGAGCTGAGGGACAGCGCCCAGGCCCAGAGTTCAGGCCCCACAACCAGACTCCCCCCCCCCCCCCCCAAAAAAAAAAAGTGCTGCTCTGCCGAATTTTCCAGCCTCAACATGGGCAGGGCTGCATAGGAGGCACAGACAGGAGGGTCCCCTGGCCAGCATGGAGCATAACCCCAGTCACAGTGTCCACACCCAGTGGTTGGGCTTCTAGTCACATGGTAGGCCTCTATCATCAACTGACTTCTTCCCTGAGAAGCAAGTCTGTGACTGCAAAGCCATACAGTGAGCTCTATCTGGTTAGCAACGCCTGTGTGCTCAAACATACAACACATATGCTTACACAGGTATAGAAGAAGAAAAGGACAAAGGGTACAAATTGTCAATGTTTCACTAAAAACTAGACATCAGGAAAAGACCTCAGAGCCAGTCATAGATTATGAGTTGTGTATATGTGTGTGTGTGTTGGTACTGGGGTTTGAATTCAGAGCCTGGATGTTGTCCCTAAGCGTTTTTGCTCAAGGCTGGTGCTCTATTACTTGAGTCATAGCCCACTACTGGCTACGACTCATGGACTTTTCTGTCTGGGATGGCTTTATACCATGATTTCCAGATCTCAGTCTCCTGAGAGGCTAGGATTACAGGTGTGAGCCACCAGAGCTATGAGTTACACATTTCATTCTCATATCAACACTATGAGGCAGATTCTAAGAATCTAATTTACAGGTAAGTTAAATTTGTTTCCAGGAAGGGCTGTACTATTCCCAAGGCAGCTGAGCTGTAACATAGCTCCCAGGAGTGCTGGGTCCACATGAAAGTCTGGCTGGATGGTACACCCTCCATGTTAGAGCCCTGTCCTCTTCAGCCCCACCCACTCATAACCACACCCACCTCAGCCCCACCCACGACACATAGCCACGCCCACACAACCTTGCCCACACCTCGGCCCCACCCATCCAGGTGCATGCCCACCCACCAGAGTACCTGCACAAAGATATAAAATACAACTAGAGGCAGGATGACCACAGAGAACAATGGTGTGCTGGCTATGATGACCACAAGGGTGGAGATGGAACTGTAGAAGGAATTGAGAAGCATGAGGATGGTGGGGGCCAGAGCCTCATCAATGACATGGATGTCCTTAGAGAAGCGATTGAGGATCCGGCCTGATGGTGTTGTATCAAAGAAGGACTGTGGTGAGCGCATCTTGTTGTGCAGCAACGTCTCGTGCAGCAGACGTGCAGCCTGGATGCTACCCACCACCATCGTGAAGGCAGACAGCATCACCAGGATTCCTGTTGGGGGAGACACAAGGCAGCTTGTTACCTGGTGGGAGGCGGGGTTAAGGAGAAGAGTCGTGAGTGTATGTGTGTGGATGTGTGTGGGCGCACAGTACTAGGGCTTAAACTCAGGGCTTGGACACTGTCCTTTTGTTTTTTCACTCAGCCCTGCTGCTTTACCACTTGAGCCACACCTCCACTTCCAGCTTTTTGGTTGGAGATAGGAGTCTTTCCTGCCCCAGCTGACTTCAAACTGCAATGCTTAGATCTCAGCCTCCTGAGCAGCTAGGATTACCATTGTGAGCCACTAGCGCCTGGCTGAGAGCAGATTCTGAGACACGGAATGGCCCCGTGGGTTAAGGAGGCTCTGATGTAGAGGTAGGGTTTAAGGGAACCTGAGAAACAGAGGAAAAGGGATAGAAGATCCCTTTCCAGGCACCTCCATGGGTTCACCTTGCAGAATTCCCAAGGCAGCATAGACTCCAAGCCGCTGGGAGGTATTATTCTGTTTCTCATCCATTGTAGCCTCATTGGCCCAGTTGCTAAGCCATATGTTGGCTCCAATGGAAGCTGCACTTTGGCCTGCGTACAGGAGACAGATAGCCACAGTGGTCCAGAGCCCCACAGCCTTGGCATAATCCAAGAATACATTCAGCTTCACCTGTAATGAAAAACCACGACAGTTGGAGACAGAGGACATCAGGAGCCCTATGCTGCTGGGATCCTACCATCAGCTCCAGCCCTGTCCACCCTACTCACAGTGCCAGTCTCTGCCTTCTCCTCCTGGATTAGCACCCCAGTTTCTTTTGTCACTTTTGCCACCTCCTCTGATTGACTCAAGTGTCTCCTGAGTGCAGGCCGGCCCTGACCTTCCCCTTCTGAAGACAAGGCACTCGTCTGTCTGTGGAAGCAGCTGATCAGAGCCAGGCAGGAGGCCTCTGACAGCTCCAGGTCAGAGGCCCAGGATAGGAGTGTCAGGGAGCATGTCCACCTGCACCCTACCTGCTGGGCCTTGGGAGCCCTTGGGAGCTCACCTCATTAGTTGCCTCTGGATATCATATACGCTGTTATCGGTCATGACTGTGCTGGTGCTGAATGTGTCGTCCATCAGCAGCATCCCATCTGCTCCTTCCAAGGCTGCAACAGGGATGGCATGGGGTGAGGAAAGGCACAGAGGTTGGCTGCTTCCTCTTCAGCCCTCGTGTCCCCCAACCTCCACTTCAGTGAGGAAGCATTAGACAGAATGACAGGATTTCAAAGGACAACTGCCAAGATATGGGTTAGATGACATGAAGAACTTCCTTCCAAGACTAAGATAATCTGGGAACTTGGGCTCTGACTGAGCCTAGATCCTGTTTTCTGGATGCATGAGCTCAGGTATGTTGGAAGGGCTAGAAGTGCAGCTCAAATTGTAGAGGGGTGGCCTTGATCAAACTCAAGGCCCCTGAGATCAATCCTAGCACTACAAAAAAAAAAAAATCAATCCAAACAATACAAAACAAAACCTCTGGAAAATATCAAGGAAGGAAGCTAAGTGCCGGTGGCTCACACCTGTAATCCTAACTACCCAGGAGGCTGAGATCTGAGGATTAAGGTTTGGAGCCAGCCTGGGTAGAGAAGCTCATGAGACTCTCATCTCCAATTAAGCACCACTTCTGCAAAAAATCCAGCAGTAGAACTGTGGCTCAAGTGGTACAGCACTAGCCTTGAGCAATAAAGCTCAGGGACAGCACCTGGTCTCTGAGTTCAAGCCCCATGACTGGCACAAAAGAAAGAGAGAAAGAGAGTGGAGAGAGAGAGAAAGAGAAAAGAAAACCTTATAAAGACTTTAGATAGGCATGAAAAATGGGTCACTCATGGCATCGCTCTGAGGATAGAGGGAAAAATGTGTCAGTTTAGCAAGGAGCATAGACTGCACTTGACCGATGTTTAAGGCAGATGGCTACACATACAGAAATAGGGGTGCTGGGTCATCTGTCTGTTATTGGATCAAGCCTGTAATCCTAGCTACTCAAGAGATTGAAATCTGAGGATTGCTCTTTGAAGCCACTCTGGGCAGCAAAAGCCTCAAGACTCTTATCTCCAACTAACCAGCAAAAAGCCAGAAGTGGAGCTGTGGCTCAAGTGGTGGAGTGTTGCCTTGAACAAAAAAAGCTAAGCAAGAGCTCAAGATCCTGAGTTCAAGCTCCAGTACCAGCACAACAAAGAGGAGGAGGAGGAGGAGGAGGAGGAGGAGGAGGAGGAAAAAGAAGAAAGAAGAGGCAGGAAAGTCCTGGGAGTCAAACCAGATTGTGGAGTTTTGGAGGTCAGACTGTGCAACAAGTTGGGAAGCAGGACAGTCTGGTATGCCCGAGACTTTGGTTGGCTTGCTGGTACCTCTCAGTATCTGACACTGTGCCCGGATATAGTCATTGTTCAATAAGTCTTGGTTGGTAGGTAAATGATTTGGCCAAGCACTTGTACACTTGCTAAAGAATTCCCCTAGAAAACACCTTTGCCGCATACTCTGGGCCTGAGTCCAGAGTATCTGTGCAAAGGTGCACAGATGGGAAGACTATGACTGATACTCTGGGGGCTGACGTTGGGAGGGTATGGGAATTGGGAGGACCAGGGGTGGTGGGTCCCCATGTTGCTACCTTCCAGGGACTTCTGATCCTCGTCTGGCACATAGTTGTGGAGGAAGTTGGCAAAGGAGCCATCATGCTGTAGTAGGGCTGAGTAGTGTCCCATCTCAGACACCTTTCCGTCAGCTAGTACTATGATGGCGTCTGTCTGGGGCAGAAAGCTGATGCCATGCGTTACCAGCACCCGAGTCTGCAGAGAAGGCACCGCGTTCTCAGACCCACCAACCCTGGTACACACCCAAATAGACACCGTGAGGAGTGAGCATGAGACACTGTGCCAGAAACACTTATGCCATGCACATCCTGCTCAAGACCTCGGGGGTACGGTGCTCCCCGTGGGTGTCCCCTGGACCTAACCCCTACTCATGCTTCTCAGGCCTCTACACCTCCTGGGCTCACCCAACCTCCTCAGCCTCTCATGGCCTCACCTTGCCTGCCAGCACACCCTGTGGCCCAATCACTTGATCAAAGATATGTTTGGCCACATGGGAGTCCACAGCTGACAGTGGGTCATCCAGGAGAAAAACATCAGCGTCACTATAAACAGCTCGGGCCAGACTGATCCTCTGCCGCTGGCCTCCAGACAAGTTAATACCCTGGAAGGAGGAAGCATTAGCGAAGTGGGTACTGGGTGGAAGGGATCAGATTCCTGTTTTGGAGACACGTTCTCACTCCCTGCCTGGGCATGGGCCTGGAAACATCTGCCTATGTTAGGCTTCCTAGTGGCTCAATAACAGGCATGAACTACCATATCCAGTTCTTCGACCTTTGAGCTGAACTTTCCTGAGCGTTTTCTGAACTTTCTCGCCCTGGCTAGTCTTGAACCTTGATCCCAAACAATCCCAGCTTTCAAAGTAGCTAGGATTGTAGGTATGAAGCCTGGAGGCTTCAGAACATTTTATGGCTCCTACTCTTTATGAGCTGGCTTCCCTCAGAAATGATCTATTTCCCCTGGTACAGAGCTGGGCATGATACTACATGTGTGTGTTGAGAGAAGGGATGAGTGAAGGAGTGTATGGATCTGGGCTGGGCTGAGTTGCGCAGCTTACACATACTGGTCCGAGACATGGAAAGAGACATGTACCTTCTCTCCAATCTCTGTCTGGTCCCCACCAGGTAGCATCTCCAGATCAGCTAGCAGGGCACATGTCTCCAATGCCCGTTGGTAGCGTTTAGGATCCAGGGCTCGGCCAAACAGCACATTTTCCTGAAGTGTACAATTCTGGATCCATGCCTGCTGGGGCACGTAGGCTACGGAGCCCTGGACACAGAAGTTTGCCTCAGACTTTGCCCCAGGCTGTCAAGCCTTATGCCCTTCTCAGAAGCCCTTATGTCTCTCACCTTCACACACACCATGCCTTCCAGCTTTTCCATCTCTCCCAGCAGGGCAGACACCAAGGAGGATTTCCCACAGCCCACAGGCCCCACCACTGCCACTAGTGCCCCTTTCAGGACCTGCATGTCTAGACTGAAAGCAAGAAGCCCCAGTCAGAGTCAGGGATCATGTTTGGTCCCCAGCCCTCCTCCCATCCAGAGCTTAGCCCTTCTCCCATCCAGAAACCACCCAGGCAAATGGAGGCTCTTCTTGTGCTTCCCATCAAAGAAAGGGAAGAGAAAGGAGGCTGCTGCCCTTGAACTGATCTTCCTTCCACTCTGGGCAGCTGAGTAGGGAATAGGGGAAGCTGGTACCTGTGCAGGGTCGGGGGCAGGTCCTGTGCCCAGGTGAAGGTGCCCCTGTGTATGGTAATGGCGTAGCCTAGGAGGACAAAGGTGTTGAGGGTCAGGGAGCCCAAAGGGTGGAGAAACAAGCATGGGGGTCTGAGGGAAAAAGGGCAGAGGAGGAGGGTGAGGGAAGGGGGTCCCCTGGAGGAAGGCCAGGAGGGAAAGTTATGAGGAGCCCTGGCCGGGGGGCAAAGGGGAGGGGAAGAGAGAAGAGGATGCAGAAGAGGGAGAAAGGAAGGGTCATGGAACTGAAAATGACACCAAAGAAGAAAAGGAGTTTCCCCCCCAAAACCTAGAAAGTGTGGAAAAGGAATATTCTAGAGTAAGGGCAGGGCCAGGTCAGAGCTGGTAGAGGCGGTCTGGACCTGGGGAGATGTTCTTTCTCTCCACACACTGTGGGTCAAGTTCATCTTGGTTCAGGAAATTCTGGATCCGTTTCAGAGACACGCTGGTCTGCAAAGGACATGCATCCAAGAGGCCGTTTCTCAGCTCTTGCCCCTCCTATCCTTCATACCCAACTTCCTGGACTAGCCAGGGCCCATTTGCTAGTGCTAAGTTCCCTCGCAACCATGTCTTTCATGGCTCCCACTGCCCAAAGATCACATCTAGGTTGGTCAGAGGAAGCTGTGGCCACACCCAGATACCATTTGATCAGTGGCCCTCCCTGACTTCAGGCTCTTCTCTGATTATTGATCCTTAATTGACCTCAACCTGACTCCAGAGGAGTCTAGCTCTGCCTGGGCATAATTACCTGAGTCAGGTTGCTGATTAACAGGGGAAAATAATTGAGGGGGTTCTTTAAGATGTTGAACAAGGACACAGACACAAAGGCCTTCTCAGCATCCAGCACGTTGTCTGGGTCCACACACACGTACACCCCGAGGGTGATCAGGGTCACCTGCGCAGCATGGAGGTAGATATCAATGTGGAGTCTGCTGGGCCCAAGCCACACAGGGACCCTGGGCTGATGAATCAGGAGGCCAGAACCTAGTACCAGTGGAAAGCCTCACCAGGAAGGGGGTGCAGACAAAGATGAAAGTATTTATGGCCTGCAGGTAGGCAGTCTTGCCCAGCACCTGGAGTTCGCTTTGCCTGATGCCTTCCACCAGCTCCAAGAAGCTGGGTTCCCAGGCATACAGCTTCAGCACCTTGATGCCACCCAGGATCTCGCTCATCACCTTGATTCGAGAGTCCTTGAGCTTCATTTGCTCCACCTGTGCCATGGGAAATCAAGGGAGAGAAGGGGAGAGAGAGAGAGAGAGAGAGAAGAGGAGACCTGCTCCCCTCTTCAGACTCCCAACCTAGGAGGCTCACCCCTCCATACAACCTCATCCACTATAGACAGTCCACACCATTCTGTGTTTTCCTGCCTCTCTATCTGGTCTGGAATGCCAGCCCCCTACTCATGTCCTCAGCCTGAGAAATCCAGCTCCATCTTCTGCACTACAGTCTTTGGTCTTCCAATTGCCTGCGTCCTGTAAGTTGCTGCCTGGCACCAGTGGCTCTCGCCTATAATCCTAACTACTCAGGACACAGATCTGAAGATCCCTGTTCAAGGCCAGGGCAGAAAAGTCTATGAGACTCTGGTCTCCAACTAACCAGCAAAAAGCCAGAAGTAGAGGCCTGGCTCAAGTAGTAGAGCCTCAGCCTTGAATGAAAAAGCCAACTAAGAGCATGAGACCCTGAGTTCAAACTCTAGTTTGGCCATAAAAACGAATAAATAAAAACTAAAGCAAATTACTCTCTCCTTTCATCCCTATCACCATCCTTCTGTAATGCCCCCATCCCCCATTAGACCACGAATTTCCTAAGGGTGCGAATTGTTTATTTAGCTGTTCCAACCCTAATCCAAGGTCTGGCATACCAAATTAATTTATCCCTTCAACCCTTACTATGTGCCAGGCTATGTAGCAGATGGAGAATACTGGTAAGCAATGCAGACAAGGCCCTATCTATCTATTATTCAATCAGCAATGTGATGGCAAAAAGCAGATAAGAAGAAGCAATTATCCAAGTAAATGCTTAACTATAAACCAGTGTGTACATTCTAAAGGGAACTAACAGGTTTCTGTGGGAGGATAGGGGCAGGGGAACTAATTTAGCCTGTGTAACCAGGGTGGGTTTCTGGAGGAAGTGATGTTTATGCTGAGCAGGGCAGGGAGTGAAGTGTCTCAGGCAGAGGAACTATGTGAAAAGTGTCCCAGCCCAGAGTTAGTACTTAGAAGATAAACAGGAAGATTAGCCTGGCTGAGATTCAGCCATACCACAGAAACAAGAGAGAACCTAGTGAGGTGTCTTCAGGGATCTTTTCTTTTACGTGCAATAGGAAGCTTTTGAGGACTTCAGCAAATGTAAAAAAAAATGGTCATTTAGTCCATTAGGCTAGCTAAGCTTAGCTCAGCACAGGAGGAAAGTTCTTTTGTCTTTTCTTTCTGAGACAAGATCTGGTGATGTAGTCCAGATTGGCCTTGAACCTGATGTCCTGCCGCAGCCTCGGATTACAGGTGTGCAGGTATACATCACCATGCCTGATTGAAAAAGTTCTTGTTAGTTCAAGTTCAGGTCTAACTGCCTGACTCTGGACTGCCGTAATCTCTCTAGGCTTTGGTGTCTCAGGTACAGAATGTGAATGTCACTAAACCCCCCTCAAGGTGGTAAGGGCAGAAAGAGCTAAGGTTTGTGCGAGTGATCTATGGCTATCCACACTCAGTAAAAGGGAGTCAAGACGTCCTGGGGTTGTGAGCACCCATTCCTGGCCCCCTGCCCAGGTGCTCTAGGAAGGAGTGTGCACCCACCTGCAAGGCCCGCATCTTCACCGCCACAGCTGAATTGAATGGAATCAGCAAGACCATGAGAGCCACTCCTGCCAGGACAGAGGGACCCAGGATCTGAGGAGGCATGGGGTGAGAGAGAAGCCATAAGATAGATAGACAGATCACCAAGGTCTACAGAGTCTTGCTGACTTGAGATGTGATGGACCGGTGGCAAAAGACAGTGAGCCACACAGACAGACAAGCCAGAATGGCCACGATATGGGCAGAAGCAGCCAGCTATCATAGTTGCAACAGATGGGCAAATGTCAGACATAGAGGGCTGTCTAGACGCCCAGGAAGGACAATGCAAACAGACAGTGACAGACAGAGCCATGGCCACCCTGCCTCCAAGTCTCCCTCACCCTGGTTCCTAGGGGATAGATCTCAGCACAGAGTTGGGAAATCTCAGCCATGAACACCAGCAGCCCCAAAGCCCCACGGTGCCTAGAAAAGCTCTCCTGTGCATTGCACAGTCTCTTTGCCAGCTCAGACCAGAGGCAGGGGTCAGGATTCAGGAGTCACCTGCCAGAGGAAGTAGATGGCTAGGATGATTTGCAGGGGTGCTGACCATATCAGGTGGAGGAAGGGGAATAGGTCCATGAAACGCTGGGCGTCCACTGACATGAGGTTGACCATTTCTCCCACGGTAGACTTCCGTCTGACTGAACTGGTGATGACCAGTGCCTGTGGGAAGACAGAAGGGGATGGACTGCTCCCTGACCCTCTCCTAAGCTTCCCAGACTCAGCTTCTCCCTATATTCGGCTCCAGCTGACCTTCCGGTAGATGATGCCTATGATCGCTGTGCGTAATCTCAAGGCAGTCACAAAGATGCAGTGGTAATACTGGTGTAGGATCAGCGTCTGCATCATGGAACTCATGAACATCAGCCCGGCCAGCAGGAAGCCCCACCAGGTGGGGGCCTCAGTATTAGAGATGAACCTGATCAAAATGCTGACGGGGAGAAACAAAGCATGAGGGAAGGTGCTCGCTTTCCCAGGCTGCTCCTTTTGCAGGTATGCTCTGCTTACCCCACCCGGGCCCCTGCCTCTGAAATCTCTCAGGTGGATGGTGCTGCTACACAGCCACACTTGGGCCAGGCTGTCAACTCAGTGCTGATCACCATCTCGCTGGGAGCCAGTGGCTCACCCCTGTAATCCTCACACAGGAGGCTGAGATCTGAAGATCACAGTTTGAAGTCAGGGAGGGTGGTAAAGCTGTGAGACTCTTATATCTCTTATCTCCAATTAACTACAAAAAAAAAAAAAGGCATAAGTAGAACTGTTGCACAGAAGCTTAGGGACAGCCCCCAAGACCCTGAGTTCAAGTCCTAGACTTGCATGTGTGCATGTGCATGTACACACACACATACACACACACACACACACACAGAGGAGGCAGAGATCTAAGTGCTGCATTTACAGGTAAGCAACACCAACGGCTGCTAGCATCTACCAGAAGTTAAGAGAGGCACAAGGCAGGTGCCAGAGACAGAGCCTCTGGGAAAAACCAATCCTGTCAGCATCTTGGTCTTTGGGCTCTGATTTCCATAACTAAGGGAATAAAATTCTGGCATTTCAAGTTACTCACATTGTAATTTGTTAGGGAACTCTGCAAATAATCTCTCTCTCTTTATCTAGACTTTCATGTCCCTGTCTGCCTTGCAGTCCTCACTGCTCCTAGACCCTTCCTTTCTGTCCCAGCCTCCATTCTTGCCAAGCTTATTCTGCAACTTTACATTGCTTCTGTTGGGTTTAGTTGGCTGACTTCTTATTTTCTTCCTTTGCTTCATTCGCTCTGTTTTAGTAGCATTGGGGTTTGTACCCAGATCTTTACTGCTTGCTAGATAGGCACTTGAACTGAGCCATTGCCAGGATCTTACTCTGTAACCTAGGCTACCCTCACACTCATGGAGGTAATCAGGAGGATGCTGCCTCTGGGATTTCTAAGTATGTACCACTATGTCTAGCTTAATCCTCTCCTCTCCTCTCTGTTTTCCCTACCTCTTCTCCCCTCTCCTTTTCCCTCCTCTCCTTTTTTCTTCTTTCCTTTCCCTCTCTTCCCTCCCCTCCTCTCTTCCTTCCTTGTTTCCTTTTCACAGTGCTGAGGATCAGACCCAGAGCCTTACCCACTTGCTAGGCAAGTACTCTACTACTGAGCCTTATCCCAGGCCTTCAGCAACTGGAGACTGGTCCTTCCTCAGGACACCTTCTCTATACTCTGCCTTGTGTTCAAGGTTTTGTCTTCAGCTCTGGCAAGTAAGGGAGAGTGCATCCAGTGCCCACCCCTTACCTACCAGAACTCCTAGAGCTCTGCTAGGGTCCTCTGACCAATCCCTCATTGTTCAGGATAGCTGAATCCCAAATCTGGGACCCTGGGCTTCCACTTGATAGAAATCTGAGGGTCCATGAGTGCCTCTGGACAACATGGCCAGCATTTTGGCTCACCATTTTGCTCAGCTGCTCTTCCCTTTGAACTCATCATTCAAGGAAAAGTCCATTGTCCTTCAGTTACCTAGGCCAGAACCATGCTGCCCTGACTCCTTTTTTTTATCTGGGACACACCCATCTCCAGATGAACTGCTGAATTGTTCTCTCCATTCCTGGCCTGCGTTCACATCTAACCTGGCTGGCTCACTTCCACGTGGTCACCCTGCCCTACATCTTCTACCCTGCTGGCAGTGCTACCGTTCTGAAATGCAAACCAGATGCCCCTCCCTGGCTTCCAGTCCTTCAAAAGCCAGCCTTAGCTGTCCCTCCCCTTATCTCCTACTGCCTCCCTTTGGTGCCCTTTCCCCCTTCAGGTCCTGAGTCATGCTCGGACCTCACCTTCCTCTCCTCCCTCACGTCATTTGTCTCTCTGAGCTGGCAAGTGTCTCTATTTCCCAGGCCAGCTTCCTGGCCCTTCCAACAGAGTTTTCCACGCACCTGGTACACCTTCAATTTGAATTGAATTCCTGGTGGTTTCTCCCCCAGGATCTCAAGGCCATATCTTATGATCTCAGCATCCTTTTCCTCTATCACTATTCTGGATCCCTAGGGGGGCTCCAGGTGTGTTTGCTGAACTAATGAAGTACACAAGGACCAGCAAGCGCTCGGAGGCTCGACTGCTGGGCAGCTCTCCATGCCCCCTATCATTTGAGAGCACCTTCAGTCCACCCAAACCTCTGGTGTGACAGATGACAGAGACTGATGGTGGGAGGACATACCATAGCTGGAATTCAGAGCCCTGGACTCAGATGTAATTTGTTTTGTCATTTGTGCCTTTGACTGACTTGCTTTACCCCTCTGTATATCTGCTTTCTTAGCTATAAAGTGTGGGTCAGGGCATCTCCCTAAAAAACACTTTAGGAAAATGCCTGAAAAAGTTTGAAGAGAAGTTGATGGGTAACAAATCCATCCACCATAGTGCCTGAGGCACAGAATGCACCCAATAATGAATGGGAAAACTGAGGTACAGAGGCAATGCCCACTTGCCAAGGGCCACACAGAAAGTAGAGATGGCCTCTTCAGTTCAGGGCCTGGGATTCTTTTCACTTGATATTGATCCTTTCCCGGACTTAACCCTCTGCCCAAGGAGGGGCTGCAGTTAGAGGGAATGTGGTGAGACCTGAGCAGCTGTGGATTGACAAAGTTGAGCAGGTCCTGGATCAGCTTGAAGCAGCCGCTGATGATGAGGCTAGAGGTGAAGGCAGTCAGCAGGGCTCGCAGGAAGGAGGGTTCTTGTGATTTGGGGGGGCTCCCTAGCAGTGCTTCATCCTCAAGGGGGCCTTTCTTCCCAAATGTCGCGGAGGCTTTGAGTCTGGTTGGGGGAGAAAGAGACAGTGGGTGGGAATGGTATCTGGGCCACAGAAGGCTATGGAGCAGGCCAAGCTGGACAGGAGGAGGAGAGGAGATGTTTCCTTGGCCAGCCCCCAGCAAGATGCTGAGATGGAAAGGGAGATTCTGTCTAGTATCTGGGCAGCTGAATGTTGAGTGAGTAGAGGTAGCATTAGGGGGACCGAGAGGGAGTACATCAGGCAGCTGGGGGGAGGGTCCCGAAAGCCTCCCAGAGCTCCAAGTTGTGTAAGCCCAGATACTGCTAACCAAGCCAAGTCATGCTTCCTCTAATGGCTAGTGGCTGAACACGGACTTCCCCAACCCCAGGTTATGGGTAGGAGAGAAAAAGAATCAGTCCTGGAGGCAGAAATGGAAGAGGATGGAGGACTCTAGGCTCCAGATCTCTTTGCTGGGAAGTTGGCTGGGCATGGATCCTTGATGAGAGGCTGCCAGTGACGAGGCCCCTCTGCTGAATGGTCCTCTCCCCCAGGCCCTGCATCCAGACGTGAGACAGAACTTAGAGGGCCTGGCCCTTGGAATCTACCCTTTAAAGTCAAGCAGGGTGGAGTGAAGGTAAGAGCAGGACTTCTAGGCCAGGCAGTTGGGTTCTGACTCTGCCACACCAACGGGAAGACCCTAAGCCTCAATGTCCCCTCCCCCACCTCCATAATGGGATACTAGAACAGACACTATAGAACTGTTGAGAGATGGAAGGAGATGTTCTACATGCTAAGGGCATTACCTAGGAGAGAAGACATACTAGCCATCCTCCTCTCTCTGTGGAGCTGAGTGGACAGGCCCTACCCAGCCCCACCCTTCTACTCCAGGCTTCCAGAACAGCCCCAGTCTTGCTCTTCTCCCCACCCCCACATACAATAATCCCAGCTTTACCAGAGACACCAAAGAAGCCCTGGGGCATGAGAAGGAGCAGGACTGCTAGAGAGCAGGAGCAAGGGGTGGGTGGGGGGAACTCACCCAGTTACTTGCTTCTTTTGTTTCTGCCATGCTTCTAGCAGCCGCTGTACCACTATCTGGGAGGTGTCATCACTGTTCAGGGACCAGAGGTCCTGCTCCTCCAGGGGCTGTCGGTAGCCCAGGATGGCTAGCCTGGGTAGGTGGCCACACGCAAGGTCAGAGTTTAGCAGCCTGGAGCTGGAACCAGTGTCTCCAGAAACAGGGGGTAGGGGTGGGGTTTCTCTCAGTCACAGTCATTCTCACCGTGAACAAGCAGCAGGCCATTACAAGTCCTACCTCTCCTCTCCCCACCCCCCTCCTCAGATGCCCCATAGCAGGTGCAGATAAACAAGGCTCAGGTGCTGAAATCCACCAGGGAAGAGGCAGGGGCACATTCAGTGCAGCCTCAGGTGCTGCCCCGAAGACACGTGTTTAATGAGTTGTCACTCAGGTCACAGATACAATTATCCCTGCTCAAGCCATTCTGAGGAGCAGCCAAGGAGATGACAAGCTGCAGGCTTATCCCAGACGGAAGAACTCAGAACTAATTATGGTCTCCATCCAGCCCTTTGGGCCTGTCCCCACGGCCTGACAGATGCAAGGTTGGCCTGAAGCCTGGAAGCTGGGCTGGGCCAGACCCCTTGCCTCTATTGCCCCAGCCCAAACAGCCATGTGTACCTACCCTGCCCTGTTGCTTGCCCACTGGGACAGGGGTACCAGGGAGCAGCCAGCCAAGTTACCTCCTGGCTTGCCTCCCTTCCTTCCTCCTTCCCTCTCCTTTCTTCTCTTCTCTTTCCCCAGCCTGGAGGAAACGCCAACTCACTTTGTAAACCACCAGAAAAACAGGCGGGAGAGGAAACCAGCACTGGCCTCTGGACAGGGGTTCTAGGAGGTAAGAGGACAAGAAAGAGGAATCAGGATGGTTACCCACCTCTCAAAGCTCATTCACCACAGGAAGGGAAAGTGGCATCTCCCTTTTTGGAAGAGATGAGCAGGGATAGGGCTGCTGTATACCAGTTGGGCTGGGGAGCTGGGGGGCCTCCCTCCACTCCATGGCAAACTCACAGGGTCATCATTCCCTTGGGAGAAGAGTGGTGACTTCTCCCTGAAGCAGGACATGATGAGGGCGCAGAGCACCAGGGCAAAGTAGATGTAGAAGGTGGCGAAGCGGAAGGGGTCTGAGATCTTGCCCTGGAGGGAGTGGAGAGGGTGTCAGAACTCCCCAGGAAGCCTGGCCACTGTAGCCCTGGCCTTGGGGAGGTGGAGGAATGGGGTTGTACCAGGCTCTTTGGCGTAGAATGCAGCCTCAGGGTACCTGTCCCTAACTCAAAGGATTCTGAGAGGCAGAGAACCATGATGGGGTTGGGAATCTAGTGGAGGACTTGCCCTGGGCCAGACATTATGCTAGCGGTTTACCTAGGCCATCTTGCCTAACAGAACAACCCACAGCCAGGACAGCTTCTGCCACTTGCGAAGGGCATCTTGCCTAAGATTCCACAGAGGGCCACTGTGCAGTGTAGAGCCTGTGTTCCTAGGTTTTCCCCTGAGAAGGAAAAAAATGGAGGGGGGGTGCATGCCAAATCCCCATACCCCACATCCCTTACCTCTGCTATGGCTGAAAGGATCTTGGAGCGGAAGGGGATGATGGCACAGATGACACACAGGAACCAGAAGATGATGAGGACCCCAGAGGACTGCACCCCGCGCAGCCTCTCATACTGGATCAACAAGGTGGCCAGCAGCTGTGCAGGGAGGGCAAGGGGGCACTAGGAGAGCTCACACATAGCTGGACCTGCCTCCATCCCTCCCACCCTACATGGCCAGATGTTCCTGAGGGCACCCCATCCTCTTCCAACTCCCAGGTATCTAGCCTTCCTCCTCAGAGCCACCCAACACAGTCCACACCCCAGGGAGGCTTCCTTACGCAGCCTCTTGGGCTCCACACTGACCATGGTGATCCCCACCACTAGGGGTGTGACAAAGAAGACAGGAGCAGGGGCCCTGCCATGGATCAGGCCGTGGAAGGAGTAGAAGAGGTCTGCCCACGAGACACACCACAGCAGGACACCCAAGGCCTAGGAACAGAGCAAACAGTGACGTCTCCATCCCTGAGGCAGACACAGTCCCTGCTAGGGAAAGAAGTTTGCTGAAGTCACAAAAGCCAACTAGACTTGGGCCTAGGTCTGGGTGCTGGGAGCAGTACCGGCCATAAGCTTTTTGGGCATGGGTATAGGGGTGGGATTTCCACTGTTGCTGAACTTGTTAGAATCTCCCCAGGAGTAGCTCAGCTGGCTGCAGGCCCTGTTAGACAGACACCTGGCCAAAGCTGCAGGGTAGGTAAGTCTGGGGATCTAGTTCAACCAATGGGGTGAGGGGTCCTGGCAGGCAGGCAGGGCCTCATTAAAAATAGAATCCCAGTAAGGCTCTGGTGGCTCACATCTGTAATCCTAGCTACTCAGGAGGCTGAGCTCTGAGGATCACAGTTCAAAGCCAGCCCAGGCAAGGAACGTCTGTGAGATTCCTATCTCTAATATACTATTCAGAAAAAGCTGGAAGTGGGGCCTTGAAAAAAAGAAGCTCAGGGACAGCACCAGGACCTGAGTTCAAGCCTGAGGATTGTTAAATACACACACACACACACACACAGACACAGACACACACAGACACAGACACACACACACACACACACACACACACACACACACACACACACACACACACACACACACACACACACACACACACACACACACACACACACACACACACACACACACACACACACACACACACACACCCAGAATCCAGCCCTACCCAAAGGAAAGCCCTGAGCTTCTGACCGTCTTAAGCCTGGAGAGGTGGGAGAGGATGATGTAGCCTAGACTGTGGTGTTTCAAGTAGAACAGGTAGCAGGGCAGGGCCACCCATAGGTAGATGCAGGGGGTCCAGGCTAGCAAGGAGTTCTGGAAGCAGGGAGTGAGGTCTGGGTTGTCCGTATACACAGATAGGTTGGAATCCTGGGGACAGAGAGGACAATTTGGTCAGTGACAGTTTCCTGAGGGCCTGGACTATTCCCCAGGGAGGTAGCTGGACTGGAGAGCTGATCCATCCATCATGGATGGGAGTGAGGGTGGTGGGTAGACAAGGATGAGAAGGCTGACAAGCAGAAGCTGCCCTTCTTGGGCAAGCTGTGGCTTTCATCTCTGCATACTTTCTCTCTTTAATTGAGGTATAATTTGAGCATTATGAACTGTACTCATTTGCAGCATACAATTCAATGGGTTTGGCAGTTGCACAACCCATACAACCACTGCCCCAATAACGATACAGATTTCCATCCTGCTAAAAATTTCCTGGTGTACCTTGGCTCTCTCCCCTCCCCCCCCAGCCTGATTGCTTTCAGTCATTCAAGATTCCTATCTCTTTTTTTTATGGAAAAAAATTACAAAAATTCTATTAAAGTACCATGTACCTAGTTCCAGAGCCTTCTTCCTCTCTAGGCCTCTCTAGGGGGATGGGAAAGAAAGTTTCCCTGGGCCTTCATTATCTTTAAGATGGGTGTTAGTTTCAAACAAGGAGACAAGGACAGATTTTTTGCAAATTGCAAAGTCTAAGCCTCTCTGTCCAGGCAAGACTATTCTGCTTCGAGCTCTGAAAATCTGTCCTGAGAAAATTGCTCTGTATCAGCTATATTACTTGCCTTGGTTACTATGACTACACCTAGAAAAAGTTCTTTGGGACCAGGAACCAAGGGTGGCTTACACCTGTAATCCTTAGCTACTTAGAGGCTGAGATCTGGGGATCAAAGTTCAAAGCCAGCCCAGGCTGGACACTGGTGGCTCATGTCTGTAATCCTAGCTACTCAAGAGGCTTGGGATCTGAGGATCAAGGTTCAAAGACAGCCCAGGCAGGAAAGTCCATGAGACTGGTATCTCCAATTAATGACCAGAAAACTGGAAGTGGTATTATGGCTCAAGAGGTAGAGTGCTCACCTTGAGCTGAAGAACTTAGGGACAGAGCCTAAGCCCAGAATTCAAGCCCCACAACAGACAAAAAAAAAAGAAAGAAAGAAAAGTCATCACAACAATATGTGAGATTCCATGTCCAATTAACCAGTAAAAACACAGGCTGGAGATGTGGCTCAGGTGGTAGAACAATAGTTAGGCAAGCTAAAGGTCCTTTTGGAAAGAAATGTGGTAATACAGTTATTCATGTTTTACTGAGATTGTTTCCTCTGAGACCAACAATGTACTAATTTTTTTAGATATTCTTTACAAGAAGCTCAGAAAATATAAACAAATAACAAGAAAAAAAATGACTCACAACCCTATCTACAGAGAGACAAACACTGCCTGAGGATACAACACCTACCTTTTAACTGCCAATTTCAACGATTATCATGTAAAGTTTTTATCCAAGTCACACATAAATATGGCTTTTTCTTATTTCTGTTTCTCTGAAAGTGTGCTTTGGTTTCTACTATTTGAATTGGAGTTTTCTCCCCAAAACAGGGTAGTTCTAGAGGGTTAGCTAACAGTGGTTTCTAATCCAGTGGGGCCAAACAGGGCTCAACAATTGTTAGGCCAAATAGGAACCTGATCATTTAGGGAAGACCTCACCCCCAAATGGCAGAATCTGGAGGCCTTTTCTCGTGGTCTGATTTAGCGATAAGGTTAGTGGCTAAATCCTTCTGTGTACGTACAAACTTTTTTTTTTGTCAGTCATGGGACTTGAACTCTGGGCCTGGGTACTGTCCCTCAGCTCTTCAGCTCAAGGCTAGAGCTCTACCACTTGAGTCACAGCACCACTTCTGGTTTTCTGAGTGGTTTATTGGAGATAAGAGTCTCACGGACTTTCCTGCCCAGGCTGGCTTTGAACTGCGATCCTCAGATCTCAGCCTTCTGAGTAGCTAGGATCACAGGCATGAGCCACCGGTGCATGGCTTGTGTACAAACTTTTTATTTAACCTTAGAAAAAATAAATGTGTTCTTCTGCGTAAGGTGGCTGGGGTTGGCCCAGCTTTGAGAGGGGGTGAGGAAGCAAGCTGGGTGCTTATCTTCCCCTTACACAGCGCCCTATGTTCAGTCCTGGGCCTCCTTGCTGTGTTGGTAATTCACCCCTCTGTCCATCCCCACACCTGCTCTCCAGTTCTCAAGAAGGCACTAGTGTCTGGTCTGTTCATTCAGCTTCTCCCGTTTGTTCTTACAGGATTGCATCTTTTATACCTTTCTGTTATTTCAGTGGGAAATCAAGAAGGCCTGAGAATAATGCTCTAGAAGCAATTGTTTTCAAGTCATGAGACATTATTATTATTATTATTATTTTTTGGCCAGTCCTGTGGCTTGAACTCTCAGCGTGGGTATTGTCCCTAAGCTTCTTTTGCTCAAGGCTAGCTCTCTATCACTTGAGCCACAGCCCCACTTCCAGCTTTTTATGAGTAGTTTATTGGTGATAAGAGTCTCATGGACTTTCCTGATCTAGTGGGCTTCAAACTGCAACCCTCAGGTCTCAGCTGCCCGAGTAGCTAGGATTATAGGCGTGAGCCACTGCAGTCAGCATTCATGAAACTGTTATCTTTAATGAAGCATGCGCGCACACGCGCACATACACACACACAAACACACAGAGCAACTGCACATAAAACAGGCCCTTTCAGCCCTCATGCAGGGCCTACCTGAACAATGTAGGCTTCCCCCAGCCCTTAGAAACGGTTTTTTCCTGGTTGGCCCCATTCCTAGGCAAGCATTCTTCACTTTCTCTTACTGGACTCTGACCCTGGCATCCTTTGCCAATCCACACCAATAGCTCCAATCTCCTCCTGAGCCTTGGCCCCCACTTCCTGCTGCCTCTCAGATGGCCTTCCCATCTGTTCTAAAGTCACCTCGTGTTCAATACTTCTCATACCAAACTTGTCCACTCCCTGCCGGAATGTCAAAGGGCACTAAGGTCCTGTGGACTCTTAGTTGAGACAGGTGTCTACATCCAGGTTTTACTCTGTGTGTGTGTGTGTGTGTGTGTGTGTGTGTGTGTGCTTTTATCAGGGTTTGAGCTTGGGGCCTTGTACTCTTGCTTAGCCTTTCTGCTCAAGGGTGGTACTCTATTACTTGAGCCACAGCTCCACTTCCAGCTTTTAGCTGGTTACTTGGAGATAAGAATCTCATGGACTTTTCTACCCAGGCTGGCTTTAAACTGCGATCCTCGGATCTCAGCCTCTTGAGTTTTAGCACCAAGCTAAAAACTTTTTTTTTTTTTTTGGATCTGGTCGTGGGGCCTGAACTCTGGGCCTGGGCGCTGTCCCTCAGCTCTTCAGCTCAAGGCTAGCGCTCTACCACTTGAGCCACAGCGCCACTTCTGGCTTTTTTCTTTTTGCTTGTGTGGTGCTGAGGAATCGAACCCAGGGCCTCATGCATGCAAGACAAGCACTCTACCACTGAGCCACCTTCCTAGCCCAAGCTAAAAACTTTTTATAGGGATAAACATTTATAGGAAAGCCTGCACATCCAAATTCACCTCCATGAATTCTGATACTTGGGAATGGTCAGCTATGTAATCACATCAAGAGACAGGACATTTGTGTCATCAAGTGGTCCCTTGCTCCCAACCCCGAGGGGATCCCCAGTTCTGATTTCTAATCATGTAAATTAATTTTGCCCATTTTGCATTCTGCAAAATTGTGCAGTGTGTATCTTTCTGGTCTGACTTCTTTCCCTCAATACTGGGCATGGGAGATGGCATCCTGGAGAGTATTTACAGTAATCCTTTGCGTGTTCTACTGTGTGAAAGGTCCTGCTGTACCCATCCACTCTCCTGGGAGAGGGAGGCCACACCCTGCTTTTAAACCGGCAGCCCCAGATAGCCTACCCCACTCCCGTAGGCACACCTAATATCTTGGCAGGTTTCTGGGCCTCACCCTCCTCCAGGAAGTCTCTCTGGGACATTCCAGCAATGACTTTGCTTTGTCCTGCATGGATAAAAGCAGCCAATTAAGCCAGGATGACAAAGTCGCCTAAAGCTTAGGTGGCATTTTATTGTCCCACTTACATAGATCACTATCTGCTTATATCTGGTTATTGTCTCAGAAACAACTTGCAGAGGTATTAAAGAAGTACTGTTAGGTAAAGAAGTACTGTTAGGTCCAGTTTATAGAGGAGAAAGTGGGCTTTGGTCAGCAGTTCAAGGACACTTGGCAACAGGGAACTGGGACAAGCACCCACGCTTTGTAGTGCTAGGGTCTCTCCCAACCTGTGCTGCCTGGACCTGTGTGTGCGTGTGTGTGAACACCTCCTCTCTCTCCCACAATTGCGGGAGCCATTGGACACAAGCCCTGCTCCTGCTCCATTTTCTACCCTGTTTCACACCCTCTAGCTAAACGACAAGGAAGTGTCATTGACAGAGTGTCTGCATGACTGGGCAGCCTGATTGATTACCTGATTTTTTAAGGCTGGCAGGGAGTGGCTACAGGCCAACCCAACCTGATAGAGAGGACACATATAGCCTGACACTTTTTTGTTTTGTTTTTGTGCCAGCCTCTTGTTCTTGCTTGGCTTTTGTTGTTGTTGTTGTTGTTCAAGGTTGACATTCAACTACTTAAGCTGTACCTCCTGAGCATCTAGCTAAGATTACAGGCAGGAGCCACCAGCCCCCACAGCTGGCTTGGTTGCCTTTGAGTGATGTAACTGTGGGCTAATACTTTTAACCCTCTGAACTTCAGTCTCCATGTATGAGGAAGAACAGCCCTTCAGCCACCTTCCACAGGGAACAGAATAGATAGCAAAGACATGGCCTCTGCCAGGCAGCACCTGGGGAAGCTGGTGACAAGGCATCAAGCTGGCTGACCACTGTTTTATTTCACAGACATCTACACTGTGTCCATAGCCAAGTGACGTGGGGGTGTGAGGATGGACCCAGAAGGGCCATTCACCAAGGAACACACACAAAGGATTATTTTGGATGGATGCCTTGATCTTAGGAAGAGCCAGATTTGGGGGATCCAGCTAAAGACAGACCTGTTTGAAACCTAAGTCAGACCACACAGCCTTCTGTCATTTTCCCAGCTTCAGACTAAACCAGGGCTCCCCAGCTCTCTGAGGAACAGCACCAAGACCGAACAGCTTCCCTCACTTCCCTGACCTCCAACTTCTGGACTCCATTCTCTCCTAGATCCCTGGAGTTTTTGTACCTATCTTCAAATATGTTTGTCATAGCTGTCTCTGCCTCAGGGCATGCCCTCAGAACTTGGAAAGTTTTGCTCAGGGGCTCCTCCTCCTGAACGTTCACTTTGACCTTCCCAATTAAAACGGTAACTCACTCCCCAGCATCCCACTGTTAGCCCATTCTACATCTCCCACAGCTCTTATCACTCCTGTCATTCAGTATACAGCCATCCCTCACTATATGCTACTTGGTGGATTTTCACCTAGCATGGGATTCTCTGGAACGTAACTCTCATGACAGGTGAGGGATCACTGTACTTTATTTATCATGGTTATTGATTTCTCTGCCTCCTCTCACTGCATGATGGACTTTTGTAGGATCAGTCTGTTTCAAACAACTGCCCTGGCATGGTGGTTCTCACTGCCCAGAGCAGGGCCTGACCTAGAGAAGGTATTTGCAAAATGAAAAACAGAACCTGAGTAAACAAAAAAAAAATGAGTGAGTACCTGTGGCTTGTATCTGTAATCCAACCATGATCCTCCTGATCATGGTTCAAGGCTAGCCTAGGCAAAACGCTCATGAGACTCCATCTCAAATGTGTGTGGGGATGAGGACCTGCCATTCCAGCTACACAGAAAGTATAAATAGGAGAAACAAAGTCATGGCCAGCCTGAATAGGCAGCAAGACCCCATTCAAAAAGTACAGAAAGCACTGGGTACTGATGGCTCATGCCTGTAATCTTAGCTATTCAGGAGGCTGAGATCTGAGGATCAAGGTTTGAAGGCAGCCCAGGAAGGTGTAGGAGAGTCTGTGAGACCATTCTCTCTAATTAACCACCAAAAAGCCAGAAATGGAGCTGTGGCTCAAGTGGTAGAGTAACAGCTTTGGGTAGAAAAAACTAAGGGACAGCACCCAGACCCTGAGTTCAAGCCCCAGTACTGGCCCTAGGACCCCCCCCCCCCCCCCCCCCCCGCCACACACACACAATGCCCTCTCAAGTTTCAGCTTCAGCAGCTGCTGGCTCTAAAATACACGTGTTCTCTCCCTGGTACTAAGACCAGGGTCTTGGTAACCCAAAAATGCTCACCAAAGCAAGTTCAGGGTAAATGAAGGTAAGGACAGGGTCAACAGAGATCATTTTCTGGATCCCACCATACTTCCTAAAGCCCTGGGGGACAGGATGGAGGGTAGATCCTCACAGCTCCCTGCCTTAGTACCAGTTTGAGGAGCCCCAGCTGGGAGACAGCTCAGAACCCACAGCCCTGCCCCCCATCACCCATACAGTTTCCACAGCAACAGCAGCTTCCTTAATGCTTTGATTAAACAGCTGGATGGGGCTGATAAGGCAGAAAGTCCAACATCCAGAATAGACCACATGGCAGATGCCCCTCTGTGGGCACTGAGGCTGAAATCCCTACAGATACTCAAACTGATGGGTAAGAGGCCCCTGAGTCTTCCACCCTAGCTCTGCCAGGGACTTCCCAGCCCCAGGGCCCAGCCTGCTGACAGTCACAAGCGTGAGAAGACAGTCATTACTTCCTTAATCCTAGGTGGTGACAGAAGTGGGGGGAAGGGTGGGCACCAGTGCTGAGCAGCTCCTATGGTCACTGAGAAGGGACTGGCTGAGAAGATCATGCATCTCAGCAGAAATTATGGTGTGGAAAGAAAAAGAGCACGCACTGATCCCATTAGCCCTCACTGAGCTCTTGAGTAGTACTGAATCAGTCTGTGGCTTGCAGACCCAATGATCTTACTCCGTGTGTGTGTGTGTGTGTGTGTGTGTGTGTGTGTGTGTGTGTGTGTGTGTGTGTGTTGCCAGCTCACAACAGCTTCAGTTAATGGAGCATCACAGTGTACCAGAATTATTGTGTAATGTTCATGACACGGAGAAGCATGGCTGATGGAAGATTTGAGCTTGGGCAATCAGTGAGCCCCAACTCTGTTGATAGGTTTATGGGCAACTCCTTCTGGGCCTGTACAGCTCTGGTGTGGCATGACAGGGTTCCTTTAGCTGAGTAGCCCACCCTGGAATCACCTCCATTTTTCAGTTCTTCCCACAGAGCTGAGGGTCAAGGGCTGAGTAATAGAACCGCTGTGGTTCCCAGAGGGAAGTGAACTAAAAACCTGAATATCCAGTTGGAAATAGAGAAATATAATCCAGGGTGAAGCTGCCATTCTCATACCCAGTCCTTGAAGCTCTGCTTACTGGACCAGCTTCAGAAATGAGAACAGTTACAAGTGGCAGAATCATGGCCTAGTCATCCTAGCAAGGGTACACATAGGTCTCCTGCCCAGTAAGGAACCTGTCCTTGGGACAGCCCCAAAGTAGTGTGTGTGTGTGTGTGTGTGTGTGTGTGTGTGTGTGTGTGTGTGTGTGTGTGTGTGTGTGTGTGTGGTGTTGATAAAGCTCCCTTCCCAAGGCCATGTTCCTGATTTACTTCCTTTCCTAAGTTTCTGCTTTGACCCAGGCTGAGGGGACAATGTGTCCAGTCTGGGGTCACAAGGGATCTAATCTTCCATCTAGAAATGAATAGCTCAGATGTCAAAGCTGTCCACAAGAACGGATTTCATAACCTCAGCTGCAAGGGAGAGCGACTGCTGAGGCTCTGATCTAGTAAGGAAAGTTAAAAACCTAGAAGGACAAGGAGAACTCTGGTGATCAAATAAGCTAAGGAGTGTCTATTTCCCACCCACCTGTCCACCTTGGGGCCCTGCAACTTTCAGCTTCCCCAGCCCCAGCTTTGCATGTTATCATCTTTATTTGAGAGCCAAAATATATTAAAATTTGTTCATAATAGATCTGATGGCCACTCCTTCATACTAGGTAATGAGAAGGGAAGACGCTGATAGCTGAAACAGAAAATTCAGAGTGTCTCATGCATGTGGTCATTCCCAAACTAGAGACTCATCCTCTGGGAATTGCTCCAGACCTGAGGGGTACCCCAGAATCCACCTAATCCCAACTAGAGCCCAGGGGAGGTAAATGAATGGTCAGCCTCAAGCAGTAATTGATGACAGAGTTGAGACTTGCTGAAATAGGGAAGAAGATCCAGGGAGCTGGGCCTCCAAGGGACCAGAGCTTTGCCCCTCCCTGGGGTAGGTAACAATCAAAGAAGCAGTGAGAATAATGTTCTTATATGACCTGACCAGTGGTGGACCCATGGGCATGGGCCAAGAGCTGTTGTTCACGCCCGATCAGTAAGCATGCAGGAGAGGGAGGGGTCTTGAAATCTCTAAGGTGGACCTAAAGAATCCCCAATTGGCTATGTCTAATGGGTCACACAACATCAAGGTAGCACTCCATCTATTCCCTGGCTGGGATTCTGTTTCTAATATCTCCACTAAGTGGTTTGTAATTAAGGTTGCTTACTCATCTCCAGTGGCAGAGAACTTACTACTTATCAGGAAGTCACAATCAGTTATGGACAGGTTCAAAGTCAGGATATTTGGATTTTTGAGTTCCCAGTAACAGTCAGGTGAAGATTAACTCTACAAACAGGCCAGTTCTCACCTGCTTTGTACTTCTTTCACCTCACAGGGTGCTGTCCAAACTGTATCGCTCAGAACAGAGAGTAACCCCTTAGGCAAGGGCAGCAGATCAGAGCAAAGGTTAATTACAATCTCCTTTGCTCTAGAGGCATTTCTAGCCTCAAGAATTTTTTTTTGGGGGGGGGAGGATTTGGTGGGGGGGCAGGGGAGGATGGGAAGGGATGGGAAGGGGAAACAAAGGAGGAGGCTACAATGCTTGATAAGAAATGTGCTCATTGTCTTTCCCATGTAATTGTAACCCCTCTGTACAGTATTTTCACAATTTAAAAAAAAAAGAATAATGAGTTAGGTCATACAACTCATTCTTTGGGAACTTTATTCTCCCCCACTCCCACATCAAAGCATGCTCACAAGTATTGGTACATTGCTCAGTGAGAGAGAGAGAGAGAGAGAGGGAGACAGAAAGTGGGAAATCAAGAGTAAATAGTGTATCCAGCACATAGTGCAAGTGAGGACATATGTGTGTGCCTACATAGGTCATAGGTGCACCACCGCCCCACCCTCATCTTCTATTCTCAGTGGGCTGGGCTAAGGCTGAGGTTTTTAGATATGATCAGCCCCTTAACCCTCAGGAAACAGCAGAAATGGAAGACTTCACCCAATAGCCCTGCCAAGCCTTTTCTTACGAGACTTCCCATATCTAACACTCCTTCCAACCACATTTCCCTTTATCGTTCCTCCTCCTCCTGGGACTTTTAGGACGTTGCCAACAAAGGTTCTCAGTTTTCATTCCTTCGTGTGTGTGTGTGTGTGTGTGTGTGTGTGTGTGTGTGTATCAGTACTGGGATTTCAACTTAGAGCCTGGTGCTAACATTAGTTTTTTCACTCAAGGTGTTGATATTCTACCACTTGAGCCATAGCTCCATTTCTAGATTCTCTGTTCTCAAAAATATCTAATGTTCCCTAAAGGAGGGTATTCTTAGGGGAGGGATCCAAAGGTGGAACTTCTCTGAATAACTGATGTACTGTTTATCAAAATGAATACCAGGAAGTGGAAACATGTTTTGGGGGTGGGCAAAGTGGAGACACATGAATGGAGACATAAATGTAGTCATTATATTCAATGAACATTATATAAAAAAAAATGAACTATGTAACTTGAGGGTAGGGACAGGAGAGGCAATATGGGAAGAATAAAGCATTGTATTTATAACCTGACTTAAGGAACTGTAACCCCTTTATACAACTACTTAATAATGAATAAATAAACAAATAACAAAACTAAAAAAATAGCATTCCTTATTTGATCTCTAAAAAATCTTTCAAAGTGAATAGAAGGTAGTTAATTATCCAGTTCACAGGTAAAGAAACCAAAATTATCACAGGGGAAGAAAGCAAAACTATGAGAAGTCTAGAGAAAGACTCTATTGAGTTCAAGGTGGGTCTTGAACTCTGGGCCTGGACTCTGTCTCAGAGCTCTTCACCTCAAGGCTAGCACTCTACCAATTGAGCCAGAGTGCCTCTTCTGGTTTTCTGAGTGGATTATTGGTGATAAGAGTTTCACTGACATTCCTGCCTGGGCTGGCTTTGAACCATGATCCTCAGACCTCAGCCTCCTGAGTAGCTAGGATTACGGGCATGAGCCACCAGTGCCCAGCTACCTTTCTCTCTTGGATCAAGTAGTTCCTGGCTGCCCAGCCACTTCCTGCAAGATGGATCACTAAATCCCCTTTGGCTCAAGAGCAGGTTACCTGCATGATATGCAATGCAGATGAAATATAACACAGCATGTCATAGGGCAGGTATGGTCATGCCTATAATCTCAGCTATTTGGGAGGCAGATTGTGACTCAAATGGTAGAATGCCTGCCAGGCAATCTTGAGGACCTGAATTCAAATTCAAATTTTGCTAAAAAAACAAATAAAAATTATCAAAAGCATGCCAGAAATGAATGGCCCTCAACTCCCCTTTTGGAAATTGAATTATAGATTAGATGAGACTGAGTCAGGAGAACCTTCCCCAGAAGCCTTTCCCAGAAACCCCCAGTCCTGCCAGAGCAGCCATCAGGACCCAAGGAGATCACATGGAAGTTGGAGGATGTCTTAAAATTGGGATGATCAGGAGAATAGTCAGTTCCCTGTACTTGAAGATATCTTAGCAGAGAAATACCCCCTCCCCCCACTGGGCAATGGGAGTCATAATCTAGCTGACTTCATTCTCACTGGGCCTGAGGTCCTCAAACAATCCACCTATAGCTCATGCACAGCAAAGAGAAGTTCTGGGGCCAAGGGGCCCGAGACTCAAAGGTACAGCCAGGCAATGGCAAGGTCAGCACCATGTCCCAGAGCTCCCCTTCCCCAGTCCAGTACTCTGTAACATGTGACCATGAGCATGCCACCTCCACACCAGCCAGGTGATCTTTTCTCCTTGGGATTGTAAAATAGGAGATTGGGCTAGCTGTTCTAAGCCTCCAGACTCTGGCACTCTTAGATCCCACAATCACATGGAAGGATAGAGCTAATGGGTCCCTGACTTTGGGATAGTAGTCCTGAGTTCCTAAGCTTTAGGTTTCATGAAGACCATTTATGTACAGTTCTAAGAACCCAGTTTCACTGTAATTCTAGACGCAGAGCTAAAGAGCTCATTTGGCACTAAGAGCTAGTGGCTCATGCCTGTAATCCTAGCTACTCAGGAAGCCGAGATCTGAGGATAGCAGTTCAAAGCCAGCCAAAGCAAGCATACCTGTGAGACTCTTATCTTCAATTAATCACACACACAAACACACAAAGCTAGAAGTGGAGGTGTGGCTCAAGTAGTAGAGGAAAAAGCTAAGGGACAGTGCCTAGGTCTAAGTAACAGTACCAAAGTAACAGTCCCAGTAACAGTACCAAAACAAAATTATTTAGTACATGATAAGGCAAGCTTCTTGTATGCTCCCATTGCGTGCTTCGGCTGGTACTGATAATTTTGTATGGCCTCGAGTGATGTTGTAAATATCTAAATAGCTCTTGGCAGAAATAAAATTCCTTACACCAGCAAGTGAAAGGGCCCTGCATCTGAAACTTGAGTATAATCAGCTCTTGATTTTCCAGTCTGGTCACCTCTGTCACCGTAACTGCACCACACCCAGAACAGCCAGGCCCAAGTTACAGTGAAGAGACATACACTTATAGTCAAAGGCACAACTCCTAGACCCTGGTGATCAGTCCAGACTGGAAGACAGATTTGACTTTGACTTTTGTGGGGGGTGGGGGGAGGAAGAGGAGCAAGAGGAAGAGGGCAACTGTTGAGAAACAGCATCCTCCTAGTGACCCAAAGGAAAGAAGATCCCAAACACTATTTTAGAGGTACTCTATTGCCTCAGGACTTTAAAAAAAAATCTACATAGCACTTTTAGTCCAGCCCAAACCTTAAATGCCAGACCAGTATAACTTAAACCGAGAGCAGCCACACAGGCATATATGCCCACACAGGTCGGTGGCTAGCATCGATTCTCCCCACTTGCAGGTGCATATAACATACAGATATTCAAAATGCAAAGGAAGAATTTAGACTGGGATTCTGAGTCTGGATTTGAGACCAGCCTATGCTGGGCAGCCCTAGCCTGACTACAGATGGGTCCTTTTAATTTCAGCTCTATCTGTGAAATGGAGACCACATCTCATTTAGGCTAGGTACACTTAGTGTACCCAATCTGATGAGCATTTCAAGAGGCCTATTCTGTATGTATGTAGTAAAATGTGTGTGTGTGTGTGTGTGTGTGTGTGTGTGTGTGACTTTTGTATTTTCATTAAAAAAATAAATCCCAGCTCTAACTTCTTGGAGCTGGATACTTTTAAGCAAGTCCCTTCCTCTCTGGCTCCTTCTTGTTTTCTATCTGTGTGTTATGGGAATCCTGACAGGCTGTATCTGTATGGGCCTGTTTCCAGGCCGGGTCTGCCTCTCTCTCCTAAGTCCAAGGTGTCTTGGAGACTGGCATCCAGCTGTCTCTTGCCCGAAGAAAAGGTGCCAGAAATGTCCTGAGGCCCAATGGGGGCAGCCTCCAAAGTCTCTGGGCTCTGGATACTCTGTAGGAGTGTCTAAGGACAAGGGTGCAAGGCATTTAGATAACCAAGCCACAGTCAGTGGACCCAGACAAATGCTTCTTTTACCCCTGGGGAGCCAACCCCACAGGGAAGGGGGTGAGAGAGTAGGTAAAGTGAGGACACTTCCTGATTCCCCAAGTACCACACTGAGTACCCTCCTGGAGCCTCACGCCTGCTAGCCAGAGCCCCTCCATGGGGCAGAGAGGGGCTCAACGGGGCAGGTCTCCAGCGTGGGATGCTTCAGGAAGCTCTGCTGGAAGCCACAGTGTCCCCATCGCCTCCTCCTGGGCTCCCAGGCCGAGTCCTGGCGGGTCCTGGCACGCCCTTCCTCCAGGAACACTTGTGGTCCAGGCCGGCGAAGGGGACCGCTGCAGCGGTCCCGGAGCCCCTGTGCCTTACCCAGAATTTGGAGCCGATCTCGCCGGAGCTGCACAGGGCGTCCATGCGGGAGGCGCTGCGGGCAGGAAAACTAACGCCCGGCCAAGCCAAGCACGCTACTGAGCTGGAGCTGGGAGCCGCCTCCGCCTCCGCCCAGGCCCGCCTCTGAGCTCCGCCCAGGCCCGCCCCGGCTTAGCCCTACCCCCAGGCGCTCGGATCTGGCTGTCCTGCCCCCAACGGGTTGCCACAACCCCTCGGTGAAACTGCAGCACTGGGAGGGACTTTGGGGGTGCAGGGTCCTCGACACACTGTCAGTCCCTTCTAGTGTCCTCCTGGACTGCACCGGAGAGATGTTCTATTAGATCCGGGGCTGATAGGCTTGGAGTCTGACCCAGAGGAGGGACCAGAACGCTCCCATGGGGACTTATGTGTCTGGGAGAGGAGGAGAGGATTGAGCAATTCTACATTGGTTTAGAAAAATAGTTCCTCATAGGGTCACAGGTATCTCTGAACTTCGGTGTTCTCATCAGTAAAATGAGAAGCGCTTGTGGGCTGGACGACGATCTAGGTCTCCCCCACATTGTCACAGACAACCGATTGTGCGTGCACGTGTGTGTATGAAAGAAAGATGGGAAGAAAGAGAGAGAAACAGAGAGACACAGAGACACACAGAGAGAACTAGAGAGAGGAGAAAACAGAATATGGAGCCTGGCACTGCTGGCTCATGCCTGTAATCCTAGCCACTCAGGAGGCTGAGATCTGAGGATTGCAGTGCAAATCCAGCCTCCCCCCTCCCCCCAAGTCCGTGAGACTCTTATCTCTAATTAACTACAGAAAATGAGAAGTGGTGCTGTGGCTTAAAGTGGTAGAGTGCTAGCCTTGAGCAAAAGAGCTCAGGGACAGCACCCAGGCCCCAAATTCAAACCCCCATGACCAGCCAACGCCCCCCCCACCCCCAAACAACAACAGAACATGGGGGAAGTCCAGCATCAGCAGATGGTAGCTCCTGTAGTCTTAATTACTATCTCCGGAGGCTCAGCGGCTCCTGGTCTTTTCCAAGTCTCACTAGTACTTCTCGGGATTCCTGAGGATTTGGTGAGAAAAGTAGATAAGGCATATAGCCTGGCACACTCAGTAGACATCCACCGTGTCTTCATTTCCTCCTCTTCAGCTTGGCTATGGTGGCAGATAGACAGGAGGAAACTGCAGGAAGAGCCCTACATTAGCACTCTCTTCCTAAGGGTGAGACTCACATTCTCCATCTGTAAAATGGGCTGGGTCATCAGTGGTCTGAATTGGCTTTGCTGGGATCTCTCCATCTCTCACTCCTCCATCACTCACATTCTTTTTTCTAATAGGGTTCCAGAACACAATTCAGCATCCCTTTTTATAGTTGAGAAGGAATTCTCCACAGCAGCTCTTCATCTGGCCCCTCTCTCTGACCTCACTTGCAAGCTCTGCCCAGGTTCAGCTGGTACTCCTTCTCCTGACATTGTTCTAAGGCTAAGGAGTTTCCTTGTCCTGAGACAGGGGATAAAGGACAATGGAAAGGAGCCAGTAAGATAATACACAAATGATCAGCCAACTTCCTCTGGGCGAAGTTACCAGAAGGAAAGTCTGCTGCCTACGGTCTACAGAACAGAGCATGTGTGGAGTGAGTGGGTGAACAAGACTTCCCCTCACCTTCCAGGCAGGTGAACTGAAGACCTCTACTCCACACGGGGCTCTCTGCCCATCTCTCCTCTTCCCCTCCATTCACCCACACCGTCGGGTCCTCACTTGCATTTCTGGGCAAAAGACTTCAGAGTTTTCACATCTCATCCCCGTGTGCCTTGGGTTATATTGAACTGTGAAAAGTCTGCCTTCTTTTCCAGTCGGAAAGGTCCCCAGAGGCAGAGACCAGTTGAATTACCTCCAGTCCCACTCTGTGCCTTAATGCAGGCAGTCAGTACCTTTGTATACTGGGTGATTTCAAGACACTCTTTGATGTCTCTGGGACTCAGTTTCTTGAGCAGCATGAACAAGATGTCATCCAAGCTTCCTTCAGTTCAGTTGGAGTTGCTGCAATTCCGCTCTCATAGCGTTGTGCTGGCCCTGGTCAGGATTTCTCAGCCCTTCTTGCTCTATGTCTTTACTTTGGTCTACCCATCAACACCATTCAGTCCACCATCCTTTCCCATTCCTTCTCTTTGGCTTGGAGGCCAAAGGCACCAAATAAAACTGAATCTGGGGCCTTTCTCTTGGGAGCCCTTCCAGTGGTAGGCTCCTCTAGAAAACCCCTTTTCTGAGATAGGGAGCCCAGATGCCAGAACCTTCTAGTTCCAGGATCAGCCAAGCAATCCACTAATTAGAACTCTGATTTGGAGACAAGTTTTAGTTTGGCTTCTGCATTGCGACGTGAGCCTTTACATCTTGCCATTGGGCTATAATACAGGATAGCAGACTCAGAGTTGGAAGTGGGAGCTCTTGGTCCTCTTCAGTTCCCCTTGTCTCCCCCCCCTTTTTCTCTTTCTCATTTTTCATTCCCAAGTATAATTTCCATTTTATTTTATTTTCCCGGAGGACAGTTTTTCTTCAGTCGTTGGAGACTCAGCTCCTTCCATGGGCTTTGATGGAGGTCAGAGGGAACCAGCAGGGCTGAATCAGGATTTGGGGTGCCCAGTCCTTCTGGCTCCGTGAGATTCATTTCTGACCTCCTTGCTGTATATGGCATAGCTCGCACAGTAATGCAGCTTCTCAAAGCTTGAGAAGCTGGCAAGCATCAAAGACACTTGCTCTGAAAATGACCCTGACAGCTGCAGCCTCCACTATGTTTTTATTTTGTGCTAGATAGAACTCAGGGAACCTCATACTCTCACTTGGCTGTTTTGTTTTTTGTTTTTTTGGGTTTTATTAAATTGATTATGGAGCTTGAACTGGGGACCTGAGCACTCTCAACTATGTTTTGAATGACAAGTTTCTTTTCTTTTTCTTTTTTCTTTTTGTTGGTCATGGGGCTTGAACTCTGGGCTTGGGCCCTGTCTCTCAGCTCTTCAGCTCAAGGTGAATGCTCTACCACTTGAATCACCATATCACTTCGGGTGAGAAAAGTCTCATGGATATTCCTTGCCCAGGCTGGCTTTGAACCTTGATCCTCAGATCTCAGACTCCCGAGTAGGTAGGATTATAGGCGTGAGCCACCAGCGCCCAGCTGAATGACGAATTTCTTAATGGCCTAGCCCTTGGGCACACACTGCACACAGTTTGTACAGCGAAAAGACTGTAGGTGGTCAGTGCCATTTTGGGGACAATTATTATTTTTTCTCTTTCTTTGTCATCTTGGAAGCAAGAACCAGAGAAAAGCCTTCATCTTTCCTGAGGTCTTGAAGGCTCATCTCTCCTGGTCACTCCTAGACCACGGCTTCTTTCATATAGACCTTGAAGAATAAAGACTGTATCTCCTGGATATGATTGTCTCTGTTGTTCTCTTCATCAGAGCAAAAATTCCAGTCCTTGAGGTATCTTTTATAGCTTGCCCAGATCACAGAACTTCTTCTGGAAAGGGTAGAGCAAGCCTCTATCTTTGGATATTGGCTGCTTCAGGCAGCTACTTGGATAGGATGCATTACCTGGAACTTTGGCCTTGACCCACTGTCCCCAGCCCACCGCCAGATTAGCAGACTCTTCTGTATCCTATTTCCCCTGGCAACTACTCTTCAAGATTTCTCTCAAGCACAGAAATGGAGGGACAAAGGATGAACAAATGCAGCAGTGGTACTCATTAGACACTATGTGGAAAATGGACTGTACAACTTGTGGGTGGGATGGGAGAGAAAAACTGGGAGAGAGTGAGGGAAGGGGGGGCAGTCCAAAAAGAAATGTACTCTTTACCTGACTTAGGTAACTGTAATCCCTCTGTGGCCCCTTATAACAACAACAACAACAAGGATTTCGCTCAAGACCTGTCTCCTTGGAAGTCTTCATTGGACTTCCCTCACCCCAACCCTGGATTACCTATCTTTCCTCCACACATTCATTCCCCTGTCTGTATTATCATGGCTGGTTATCTTTTTCTTTCTTTCTTTTCTTTTTTTGTTGGTCATGGGGCTTGAACTCTGGGCCTGGGCGCTGTTCCTGAACTCTTTAGCTCTTTAGCTCAAGGCCAGGGCTCTACCGCATGAGTCACAGGGCTACTTCCGGTTTCCTGGTGGTTAATTGGAGATGAATCTTATGGACTTTCTTGTCCCTGTCCAGGCCTCCTGAGTAGCTAGGATTACAGGTGTGAGCCACCAGTGCCTGGCTCTGGTTGTCTTTCCTAGAAGCACTGTTGGCACCTTTAGAATAGGGACAGAGCTTTGTTTTTCATGGTACCCTCAGCACCAAGGTCAGTGTCCAGCCAAATTAGTCCTCAAGATGTGTTTGTTGACTGATTAATTCAGTACCCTACTTCCTAAGAAGAGATCACAGGTAATGAGGTCACTGTGATATTAATGCAGTCTCAGCAGCAGAATCTGCCTGCTTTGCTTTTGAGTTTTAAAACCAAGGTGTTTCTGCTGAGCTTGTGGCATGCTGAGATCTGGCTCTGGCCTCCCTTTCTGCCTGATTGTGTGGCTCCAGACTGGATATCCACAATGTGTGTTGTATCTTGCCAGAGAACCAGCACCAGGGAGTCAAAATGGCAGGGATGACAGGCATGACAGCCAGAGAGAACAGCAGAGCCAGGGGACAAGAACACCTAGGCGCAGGGAATGCTGCCGGGGTGTGGGTCAGGCTGGAGCTGACAGGAGGGATGGCCTGGGAAAAACAAAGCCCCTCCATCTCACTGCCTCCCTCATCTTGACCCTCTTGGGCTCTCCTCCCAAGCAGAGGGATCTGTTCCCTCTAGATACAGCCTGGAAGATTTTCCTGGTCTCCTCATGGTCTCAGCAAGGCTGCCCCCATCTGATTGGTGTGCATGCAAGAGTTTGAATACTACACACAGTTCTGGAGTCCTTCTTCTTCTTTCTCTTTTCTTCCTTCTCTATATCTTTTTTCATTCTTTCCTTCTCTCTCTCTCTTCCTTCATTCTTCCCTTTCTTCTTTCTTTCCTCCCTTTCTTCTTAAAGGCAGGGTCTCATTGTCCCACAGGTCGGTCTTGAACTTGAGGTCCCCCTGTTTCAGCCTCCAGGCTTCAGGGTGCTAGGATTATAGGTATGTCCAGCTTGGTTCTGGCATGTTCAAAGAAAGAATTAATAATCTCTGTGGGCCACAGCCAGTAGCTTCCACATCTAAACCAGGGCTAAGGCTCACAGAGTTTCAGAGTTCTAAGCAGAATTTCCTCCTAGAGTTTAACTGGAACCCTTGCCTCCTTTGCCTAACTTGCCCTGTCCTAGAGGAGGATGCTAGCTCACAAGTAAAGTTGTGGTGACAGTGAAGTCCCCTCTGAGTCCCACCACTATCTGGGATTAGTCCTAAGCTTACTGGGTTTAGGCAGGGATCACTGGCTCTAAGGGTACCTGCAAGCAGGTAGTGGGATTCCTGTCTGAATTTCCCCATGTGCAAGCCCCTTATTGGGTCTTCATTGAGCCCATTTCCTCCATGGGGTAGGGGTGGGGTTTGTACAGTGCGCCTGTCTGCAGGTGTTTATGAATGTGGGTGTCCTTTCCTGGCTTGGTCCTTCTGTGGGGGGGCAGCAGGTGACACCAGGTGAGAGAGCGCTTAGTGCTACCACCTTGTGTCTGATGCCCTCACTACACAGCTATCATTCCCTGGGCAAGCTGGGCCACACATCTGGCCTGGGGAAGAGGATAAAAGAGGCCAAAGGGCACCAGTCTTGAATGGGTGGGAACTAGGGATGAAGGTGGAGATGAAGCCTATTTGGAAAGTGGGCAGGGTATGGGTGAGGTAGGGTTAGAAGACAGGAAGTAGGGGGAGGAGAACAGATGTCAGGGCTCCAAGGGTCAGGGCTGTGTCAGGAAGGGGTGGTGCCTGGGAACCTGGAGTGACTGCAGAGCAGGCCTTGGCCAGCCTGTGACTGAGGGAAGCCTTCTCCTGTGAGTGAAGCTCCCCCTCCCCCGCACTGGCCCTATGGTAGAAGACTGGTGACCCACTAAGTTTGCCCCTCTGGGGACACGCGGGTACAGTTCTGTAAATACGAGTGTGACTGCTCTGAGAAAGGCTCCCTACTATCTTTTCATTTTGTAAGCCTGCGTTTCCCCAAGTTGCCCTAATCCCTGCACTGGGAGAAGAGACTAGGGGTGCAGGAGTTACTGAGGCTGAGCCACCCCTAGGATTCTGACTCTGCTATTTTGTGGCTATGTGACCTTGGGCAAGTCCCTTAACCTGAATCCATTACTGCGTGAAAAGCTAGCGATGGTATTTCCCTTGCTTGGGCGGGCATCTTGCGGAGTGAGTGAGAGACTGCATATGAGCTTCAGGTTTGTTTTTAGCACCAGCTCAGATCACTCCTCTTCCCAGTCCCTCCTCCAGACAGACCTTTTCCTGGAGCTTTGGGGGTGGAGGAAGCAGAAGCAGCCAAGCCTGAGGTGAGGGAGGGGGCGGGGCTGAAGCTGTTGACACAATTTCCTCAGAACCCCCAAGGAGAAGACCAAGGGCAGAACAGAAGTGTACTTACTCCAAAGCCTAGCCTATCCTGGAAATCCCTAGGTAGTTCCCAACTGGCCCTGGAGGCTCTACAAGACAGACCTGATGCCTCTATCAGCCTTTCCCACTCTGGATTCCTTCAGACCGTCCACCCTACTCCTGGGGACCCTGGAGCAGGCTCCAATAACCACCAAAATAGGCTCATGCGGTCAGCAGCGGCATGACCACCTTGCAAAGACTCACTTCCCAACTCTTCCAATGAGACTCAACACTTCCCATCCTTGACAAAGATTTTCCAGAGTTGGAGAAGAAGCCATAATTCCCCTCTCCACCTCTATTGCTACTCCCAAAGAAACGCCCAGAGGCCTCTACTCCACGCACTGCCTCCTTCCAGAGAAATGCTCTGGTCCACTGATGGGCGTCTAAGAGGGAGCAAGCAGGAAAGGGTTTCCCTTCCCACCAGCAGATCTCTAGAAAAGAACCCCAACACGTAGCCAATGTACCACACACCAGCTCTCCTGGTCCCTACTAGAAAGAGAAAGACCTGAAAAAGAGAACCTCTGAAAGAACTGGGCATTGCTAAGCATAGCCCTACATACCGCAGTATTGCAGGGCTGTTCAGCTGTTCACAGAGAAAAGGATGGACCAAAGGGGAGGGAAGGGGTAGAGGGCCAGTTCTCTGCTTTGCTTTGACCCAGAATCTTCCAGTTCCCTAAAGGAAAAAAAAAAGAAGATCCCAAAACCCTCTCCTCAAATCTCCCACCTGCAGGGAATAGACAGGTACAGATTCTACAAAAAATATACAAGCTTAATCTGCAGATTCAAGTGACAAAACTCTAGGAATTTTGTACAGCTCTGCTAAAAAAAAAAAAAAGCAGCAGCTTGTACCATCACCCCCTCTTCCACTGGAGGAGGACAGAGGAAAGAGAGCTTGGCTTTATTGTACACTCTAGGAAGATCAAACCGGGTGTTTGCTTCCAGAAGTGGTATCATTCCTGTCCAAAAGAGCAATTAGAAAAGCTCTCCCCAGCTTCAGAAACACAAGCTGGACGATGGACGCCTGCGGGTCCAGCCGCCTAGCAGCCTGGCAACCTTGGCTCCCAGCTGCCCAAGCAGATGGGGTTGGGGGAGAGCCTGAGTGTGGGCTGTCACTAGGACTTCAAAGATCTAATCCCGGGCTGGTTTGGGCAGGGGGAGGGGGTCTCAGTGGTATTGCATCACAAGAAAACCCCACCCAAACCAATCCAGTCCTGGGGCTTAAAGGGGCCATGATGCTCAAAGGAGTGGGAATGAGGCAGATGTTTGGGGGTGGCTGGCAGGTGACAGGCCAGCTGAGCCCCTTGTCACCACCTCTTGGTACCACGGTTTCAGATAAGAGACTGTTGCCAGTGGTTGCACCAGAAAGATGGCTCTGTGCCAGGTGACTCGCCCCTTCTCCTCCCCCTCCTGCCCGTGGTGGCTGCCATCACCCCTCCCTCCTCCTCTGTCTCCCACAGGGCAGGCAGCAGCAGACCATGTAAGCACCTTGCTGTTGTTGTTCATCACCCCTCAGGGGGCCAGCTTCCCCCACAGCTGCCTGGTAAACCACCTGCCCAGACCCTACTCCTGTGGAGCTAGACACCCTGGTCCTTATATCCTCTAGAGGGAGCAGCTTTATTTACACAGCTTCAACTCATTGCCAGCAGGATGGTGGGAGAAGCCCAAGGCACCAGGCAGAAGTCAGATACCCGGCCCCCTCCCCCAGCCCTGCCTGCCCAGGTCTCCACCCAGCCAGAATTGGGGCAAATCCCTGCAGAGGCCAGAGGAAGGAAACCCAGAAGCGCTTGCCCCTCCCCCATCAAGTCCCAGATCCAGATCAGCCACAGCTGAGGCCACCTCCCAGCCGCAGTCAGCCCCATTAACCAAAACAGCTTCATTATGCCAATTTCCAGCTTTCAATGCATGGCTGATAGCTGTCAGCAGAAATAAGAGCTAATCTGGAATTACATTCACTGAGCTGCATGGCTTAGAGGGCGCCATAAAGCTTTGATAGAAACAGGAGCCCTCTTCTTTCTCCCCAGTCTTGTTAGGCAGAGGGCTTCCTCCTCTCCCTTCCTCAAGAGGCCAGGGGAGAACTTCTCCAAGGCTGAGTGTTTGGGTTTTCTTTCAAACACACACACACAAACACACACACATGCATATGCCTGAATGTACTCATATACCACACAACTCACACCCAAATACACATGCCTACATGACCTTTATGCACACACACATACACACAAATGCATATGCCCACACACATTCACACACACACCAAACCTCCCCTCTCCACCACCCACTTCCATCTCCAGAACTCTGCTGGGCCATCTGCATAGGGCTACTTCTCCATCCCCTTTGTTTTTACTCTCCACCGTGATTATTTTGGAAAATTACTTTATTTTATATAGATATATAGATATATAGATATGTATGTATGTATATATAAAAAGGTTCCATTTCATTTGTAAAATCTCATTTTTTTCCTTTTTCTCTTTTTTTTTTTTGTTTTTTTTTTTCCCCCTACAGAAAATGATGAGGAGATTAAAGGAGAAAATAAGTTACATTACAGTTTCCAAAATGATTCTCACTCTCCGCAGAAGATAGGCCCCTGTCGGGGCTGGAAATGCACGCAAGGTCCCAGCTTGTGCTTTACAAGAAGAGGGAATAACTAGACTGGTTGTTTTAGGTTAAAATAGCCAAGAGACAGACGCCTTCGCCTCAAAAATATTCTGAGACACATAAAAGTAGAAGGAAACAAGTCTCTTCAGTCACAAAATGTCGTACATCCGGCATATACTAGATTCAATTAATTTAATAAAATAGAATATACATAGAGATTCTGCACAAACGTATTGCTTTCTCCCAATAGCTCCTGGTGTGGGAACCTCGGCCATGCTGGGCCTCTCCCTTGCTTTCTGCCTGGAGCCGGAATTGCCAGGGCTGCGCTTCGGACTCTCTGGAAGTCCTGCTTGCAGGTGTCCAGAACCATGGAGGCAGGGAGGGCAGCCTCCTAGGTGTCTCTATGGGACTTCTCAGGCATATGGCCCAGGAGGAGTTAAGATGTGCACCCAGTGGAGAAAGGTGAATGGGAGAGTGGGTGGGACTCAAGGGTCCAGGTCTGCTGGGTCAGAGGACAAACCAGAGAGACTCAGTACATCTTTCTTTGGGGAGGGCGAGGCAGCCATGCTGTCAGGGAGGCCAGAGGCCAAGGGATCCTTGGAGTCGCTGGACGGAGCTCTCCTCCGGAGGCAGATTCCAGGGCTGGATGGGGTTCGAGGGCCCTGGTTCTCCGGAGGGTCTATAGAGATACTGGGTGGGCTGAGTTTTTTCTTGGGCCGGCTCCCAGGGCCTCCAAGAGACTGACCCCCAAGGCTTGAGGGGTCTGGACCCAGGCGGGACTGAGAGCCACTGTCCAGACAGCTGACCGCGATGGAGTGCCTCCTCTGATCATCCAGCCAGGATGCAGGCCGGCGCCGGCCACTCTGAGCCTCCACACTGTAGCACTTCTTCAGGTCCCGTGGGGATGGGGGCTCATCCTGGCTGCTGGTAGGCAGGAGGTCTCCTGAAATCCAGCTCAGCTCTGTGTCCAGCTCTAAGCTGCTTCTGGTCTCTGGAGGGTCTTTGCCCCAATTAGGATCCAGGCCTGGGCAGGGGGCTGGTGGGGGCATGTGCTTCGACTGGAGCTTGCTGTGGGAATGTGGCTGTACCTGGATGCTGGACCGGCCCCAGAAGGAGGAGGAACGAGCCAGAGGTGGGGAGGGCCTGCCCACCTCCGACAGCAGGTCTTCCCGGCTGCCCAGGCCCTGCACGTCCAAGGAATCGGTCCTTATTGCTGCCTGTATGGAATGGGCGAAGAACTCACCACGGATTGTCCCTTGTCCCTTCTTCTGACCATCTAGGATCTCCTACCTCCTTGCAGCTACAGCAGGACCCCCTTTAACAGGTGTACTGGTAACTGCACCCCCCCCCCCGCCCCCCCCCAGGACTTGAACTGAGTCTCTGACATTTTCACTCATGGCTGGTGCTCTACCACCTGAGCCATGCCTCCAGCCCTGAAGATAACTGTGTGCAGCTTGACTTCAATGGCCCACCATACCTTTATTCACTCCCCCACAAACCTCTTTTCCTTCCTCCATACCCTGTCTCCCCCAAGGCTGCAGGGTTAGCGCTGTACAGTCCCTGACCTCTGGGAAGAAATAAAATACCCAGGCCAGCTCTTGTCCCCAGTTGGTCCCTTTATGCCACTCAGCCTTTGCCCAGTCTGTCCCTTTGGCCTTGAACACACTTCCCAACTAGCAGGCACTCCTTTGGATACTCAAGGTCTCTGTGATGGAGGGCCTGACAATCTCCACCCCGAGGAGAGCTGACTCCCTTTTCTTCGCTTCCTGCTTCACCCCTATACAAAAGCATCCCACAGCTGTGACTTGTGGCTGCAGGAATCTGATGGCATGGCTGTCTCCGCTATTAGACTATGAGCTCAGAGGGCAGGGACTGTGCCCAGGCACCTGGTAGGCAGAGGCTGCTCAGTGAGTATGTATAGAATTGAAGGGACTATGCCTGTTCCTCAAGAATGCAGGCCCGAGCAGATTCTCAGGTATCACAGCCATGGCCAGTGTGAAGCTGACAAGCCTCACTAGTTGTAATTTGTGTCTCCCTGTGGGCCTAGAATGGGGGTTCTGCAAAGTGGGTCCTGTGCTTGGCCAAAAGTAAAGACCCTTAAAGCCTGCCTGTGCCCCTCAGCTAAATCCAAAGTGTGAAGAACAGGGAGGTAGCTCTGGGCTAAGAAAAGGGAGCCTTGAGACTTAGGTACCATTTCCACTGGACATCTATGGTCCTGGTGACCATGATTCCCTCTGCTTCTTCCAGTACTATGTCCCTGGGACTAAAACCCAAGTCTGACCTGCCACTGGCACACAATACATGTTCTCTGGAAGAACGGAAATGGCCACCTTGGTCGTCAGCAACAGTCTAGGAGTCCTAACAGAGTTCAGTCCTAGGCCCAGTCCTCCACACCTGCTCACCTGGCGCCTGAGTGGCCTCTGAGCCAGAGGGGAGCGGCCGGGTGGGGGAATTTTAGGGATGGTGCCCCAGGTGGGGACACTGTGAGGCTGGAGCAAATGTGGTGCATCTTTGGGAAGCTGCAGGACATAGCTGGTATCTGCTGGCTGGGAGTGGACCGACAAGATGGAGCCTGTTGAGGGAGGCAAGGGACAGGAGTGAGGCAGAGAGAGGAGGCCTGAGCTCCTTGCTTCCACCCTTCTGCTTTCAGGGCCTCTACCCTCACCACCTTTAGGTAAAGTTATTCCCCTTCAGGCTAAAGCTCTCCCAGAGAAAAGAGAGTCCTGTTTTGTTGCCCCTTGTCAGGACTGATCTGAGGCAAGATTGGGTCCTCCTTGTGGGAGCCAAGCTGGCCCGTCCCAGTCCTGGTACCTGACTGGGCTTTGGGAAGCCCCCAGCCTCTGTGTCCCAGGGACCCCTCCGCAGTGCTCTCATCCCGGCACATGTAGCTGTCATTGGGCAGAGAGTGCGTCCGGCTGACCCCAGACTTGCGCACAGTCAGCAAATCGGGTCCCAGTGTGAGGGGTACCTCCTTGACGTGGGGCTCCATCTGCAAAAGGTACAGGGAAAGAGGTGGAGTGGGAGCTGCCGGGTCTGGTTACTGAGGCCGAGCTGGACAAGAAATGATTCCCACCACCCCGCCAGGCCGTTCCCCTCCCCATTCTTTTCCAGGACAAGGTGGTGGTAGGCATGAGCATGGCACGGGGAGGGTACATGATGAGTCCCCCACACAGGGAGGAAGGAGCGGAGCAGCTTTACCTCCCCCAGAACGTGCCCAGGGTATTGCCTGCAAGCTTCTTGGAAGTGATGGTGGAGGGTGAGGAGGGAGCTGAGGAGGGAGAGCAGCCCCCGCCTTGCCGGTGGTCCCCAAGTACCTTCTTACTATGATTTCTTTTTCTTTTTTGTTTCAGTGCCAGTGCTAGGGCTTGAACTCAGGGCCTTGTACCCTCACTTGGCTTTCTGGCTCATGGTGGGTGGGTGTTCTATTGCTCAAGTAACAGCTCCAGTCCCCCAACTGTTTTCTAAAGGCCCCCACCTATTGGATCAAAGGGAGCCCTAGGATCCAGACTTGAGCTAAGCCCATGCTGGTTGAATGCAGATGAACACTAGGGGCAGGTCAGTCTTCTCCCCTCCTCCCCATTTTAACCACCTAGAGACTCAGCTCTTCTCTTAGACTGGGGGGAGGGGGGGAGGAGGGTGTGGAATTGGGGACATCTGTTCCAAAGGAAGATAGTCATCAGCCTTAGATGCCAGTGGAGAGAGTCAAGGTTCCCTCTCAAGGGTTTCTCCATCCCTCAAGACCCTGTGGACCCAGCCAGTCATACCCTGATCCTAGCAGGTAGCTATGTTGAGGATGGTCCCTCTCAGCCTCAGGACTCAGCCTGTGGTCAAGGCTGGCAGCTCTGACAACAGAAATAAAAGGCCAGGAGGGGGCTGCTCACAGTCAGAAGGGGATGGGAGCTGGGGAAGGGTGGAAAAAATTAAAGAAGCCCCTCCCCAGAAGTCTGGCAAGGATACAGGGACACACAGGGACAGTGACAGAGGAGACAGGAACAGCCTTCAGGTGGAGAAGGGCATGGTGGTGGCAGCAGAGATGTGGCTCTCACCCACTATGGATGGTGATCACCTCATGAGCAGGGAGGGGAAGGAGGGGCAGGGAGGGAGGGCTGGCGGGCACAGGGCTCCACATGTGGAGACTGGCTCTGTTGCCACGTGCTGTGGGCCATGTCACTCCTGAGTAACCCTTTCACAACCACTGCCCTCATGTCCCTCTGGGCAAAGCCTTCTAATTCCTTTGTCCCCCATGAGGGACTTAGACTTCATGCCAGCCAAGGCTGGGGCACCATATGCTCTTTTTTTGGGGGGGGTCGGTTGTGGGGCCTGAACTCTGGGCCTGGGCGCTGTCCCCCAGCTTTTCAGCTGTAGACCAGTGCTCTACCACCTGAGCCTCAGCCCCACTTCCGTCTTTTTCTGCTTATGTGGTGCTGAGGAATCGAACAGAGGGCCTCATGCATGCAAGGCAAGCGCTCTACCACTGAGCCACCTTCCCAGCCCCACCATATGCTCTTGCATGGACACCTCAGGGCAGGGCCTAGTGGCTGAGCGGGAGGAGGACCTGGAGCCCTGCAGCCGGTCCAGCCCGGGCTGGGGGAGCAGCAAAGGGGTGTGTGCATGTACATTGCTCTCCAGGGCACTAAGTAAGAGTGTGTGAGTGTCATCAGGCAAAGAGTCATCCGTCAGAGCTAGAGAGCAGGACGGTTCAGACACAATCTCTGACGTCAGAGACAGAGCCTCCATCTCAGCTAGAGGGATCTAGACAGGAGAGAGATGAGCAGGCATGAGAAACCAGGACGGTGTACATCGGGCACGCACATGCGTGCACGCACGCGCACACACACACACACACACAGCCCCCACTTCCCCTTTCCACAAAGCAGGGAGAAGGGAGGCACCCCTTCTCACTTGCTCCCTTGCTCCCCACCTCTTTCCCAAATAAACCAGCCACCCCCTCCCTCTCTCTGGCTTCAACCCCCTGCTCTGATCAGAGAGGCTGTGGCAGGCACCAAAGAGCTGGAGCAAACACAGACAAAGGGAAGAGACACAGAAACACGTTCTAAAGATACCCCAGGTACCTCGGCCACCCCCTCCCACGCTACCACCACCCAGGGAGAAAGCTGGAGTAGCCAGGGCTTCTACTCTCATAAAGATGACACTAAACAACAACAACAGAACAACATCAACAACAACAAAGAAAGGTCAACAAAGCCAGTCTCTTCTCTCTGCAGACAGAGTAGCGTGGGGGTGGGGATGGGGGACACTGGGGACAATGCCACAATCTGACGGCTGTTTTCTGCCTATTCTCTTTGCTTCCAAAAGCCTGGCAGGACTTGGCGGGCCTCCATTTTCTGGCTTCTCCCCTTGAGGGCCCTCCTCCTCCGTCTGCCTGCAGCCTGCCCGCCCTTCTCCAACTTGGGCCCTGGGAGGTGCTCTCCCAGCCAGGCTGAAGTGGGTAACTCAGGCTGCCAGACCATCTGGGCATACCTCAGATCTGCAGGGGGAGGGGGATGGGGGGCTTCAGTGTCTACAGGATGTCTGGGATACACTGGTCACCTTCCCTTTGCAACCTGTTCTATCCCACCATCTAGGGGACGTGCGCTTCCTTGAATGAGGGTGGGCAGCTTGAGGAAGAGACTCACCCTCCCACTGCTCGCTCTAGCTTCCTACCAGGTTGGAGTCACCCCAAGAAGAGGCACAGCCCCCCTACCATGCAAAATTCACTGTCCATTTCCTTGGCTATAAAGGCTTCCTAGGACCCTGCCTGCCTACCCCTCTATCCAACAGGGCCTGTGGTTGACGCCTGACTTCTTGCCTTGCTGCAGATCTGCAGCCTCTGACATGGGGAGGGAGATGGCGGGATCCCTGCCCAAGGGGAGGAGAGCAAGGCAAGAAATCAAGATGTAAAGGGCCATGAGAAGGGGCTGGCCCAGGGGAGGGGCTTGTGGAGAGCCATGTCTTGTTTCAAGGGTCCAGATGTGCTTCTCACATCTAATGGGCACCATGGCTTACAAAGCCACCAAAGGACAGAGGGTGGGAGATAGGGTGCTGGGGGGAATCATGGCTTAAGATATGCCCCTCTGAGGGTCCCCTGGCCACCTGTACTATCCCAGAGGCTGATTTTGCCTGGACCTGGTACTTTGGTCCCACTGCCCCATCCCTCTATGCCCCTCTTCCCTCCCACCGTTCTTCCCTCTTGGAAGGGGAATCTCAGCCTCTCTATCATCTAGGTCTGTGTAGGGGCTAGAGTACCCCCTGGCTGTTTTCTGCCAAGTCTGATGTTCAACTGGGGCCCTGTGACTCCTCTTCCTCCAGATACTAAGTGGGCAGGCAACCCCCCCAACCTCCCCAGAAGCACAGCACAGCATGGCACAGCTTGAAGGGCACAGCACAGAGCACAGTAACCTGCGGGTCGGAGCCGCCCAGACTGGGGGCGGAAGGGAAGGCAGAGGGCTGGCCCCCTGGGGATGCCAGCTCTTCCATCAGCTTCAGCTCCCCCTCCAGGGAGCCCTGGATCAGCAGGGAGATGGTGTCAAACAGCTGTCTGTCCTGGGAGGACCAGCCCAAAAAGGGAGCCGGAGAGCCAGGGGGTGGGAGATGGGGGGCGGGGGTCACAGGGATAGTGATGAGAAGAGTTGTGGTAGGGGATTGATGTGGGGTACAGAGGGAGAAAAGTGGAGAGTGAGACCCAGAGGGCATGCGCACACACATACATGCACGCACACGGCAACAAAGAAGAGCAAAAGAGAGTTAGGGAAGAGGGAGGTGTGGGAGAAGGGAGGCGAGATGGGAAGATGAGCAGGGCCCATGGGAGGAAGAGGGAGAGAGGAAGAGAAAAGGATGGCAAAAAGATGGCAGGGAATCCGGCAGGTGAAAGGGTGGGTAGGAAAGGATTAGCAACCAGGCAAGGGTAAGAAAGAAACAGGAAGGAAACAGAAAACTTAGCCATGAACCTAAAAGCCAGAAAAGGGCGGCCACACCAGGTCGGATGAGGAGGGGGTAGACAAGCTGGCAATCTGCCAGCCTCTTTGCTGATGGTGACCCTGGGCAGTGAGTGAGTGTGTGGACAGTCATCTTTAGGGGAGGGGCCTCTCAGAATACAAGTGGGAGGGGCTTGAGGATGGAGGAGGAGCCGGGGCCTGCTCCACTCCTGGTCGACCACCCACTGAGCTGCTGGTCAGGCCCACCCTGCTCCTGCCCCAGACCCCTCTCTCCCCTTTGGCAGGGTTGCTGCTGCTCACCGTGGGGTGCTCCAGAGAGAAGTGTGAGGCTGCTCCGGCATGGGTCACTGCATGGGGGGCCCTGGATTTAGGGCTGTCGGGGCTGTCGGGGCCCTCAACCCCAGGCCAAAGGAAAGGGCTGCCCAGTGGTGAGTGGGGTTGTGGACTGAGTGTCTTCATCTCCAGCTCCAGCTCGGCCTCCAGCTCAGCTTCCTCCTTGGCCTCTTTGTTGCTTTCCTCCAGGTGTTTCATCAGCACGGCAATCACCACATTCACCAACACGAACTGGGCCGTGAGCACGAAGGACACGAAGTAGATGGGTGAGATGACTGTGTTGTAGCAGGTAGATTCTTGGTCACAGTCCCGCAGGGTGTCCTGGGGGGGGGGGGCGGTTGGGGGAGGGAAGAGGCAGAACAGAGTCATGAAGCTGGACAGAGAGGACAGCGGATGGAGCTGTCGTGGAAAATCAGGTCGTGGGTGTCACAGAGCGTGGGGGGAGGAGAATGGGACAGGAGGAGGAGGAAGGAGAGGAGGGAGATCTCAGTGTCTTGGGGGGCAGAAAAGAATGAAAGGCTGCCTGGGGGAAGTGTGAGTCAGATGATGCCCTGCGGAGAGGGAGTTCCAGCGTGTTCTGGCTTGGGGGGCAGAAGGAGATAGGCTTTAATTTGTGGCGGGTTCATTTTCCCGAGGCATCTTGGCTCTCTGCGGGGGCTGCCTCCCTGGCACCCAAGCCCTCTCACCTTCATAATGCCGTTCCAGTTGTCACCTGTGGAGACTCGGAAGAGGGTCAGGAAGGCCATGCCAAAGTTCCGGAAGGTGGCATGCCGGCCCAGGCCCTCACAAGGGTGTGTCTCGTCACACTCTAGGGGAGGAGGAAAAGGGAGAGAGGCTCAGGTTTGTCCCAGAGGCCCTTAGTCTCCCAGCCCTGGGTCTTTCCAACCTCCCTAACCCCAACTCACCCAGGTCTCCAAAGAGCTCCACACCCAGAGCTGCAAAGATGAAAAATAACAACATGAAGAGAAGTCCCAGGTTCCCCACCTGGAAAAGAGAAAAAGAAATGGAAAAGGTGCCACTGAGGCTCCCAGACTGCTTCCCTGAGCTCCCTCCCCCCCTTTGGAGGACATCTCTTCTTTCCCAAGAGGACCCTTCCCATCCCCCACCTTCCAGCTACCTGGGGCAGAGCCTGCATCACTGTATCCAGCAGCGCCCGCATGCCCACAGCCATCTTCAACAGCTTCAGCACTGAGGAACAGGACAACGTCATGAGCTGGTCCCTCTGGGTCCCTGGCCTGAAGCCAGGCTGTGAAGGGGTTGGGGCTGGTAGGCTGGCTAGCCTGGCCAGCCAATCTATAACTTCCCTTGAACTTCCCCTTTGGCAGAAGTTGGGAGCCCACAGCAGACAGACCCTTGCTATATTCCTGTGAGCTGGTCACTGGGAGATGGCAGGTATACGGACAGACAACAGGACCAACCTCGGGCAATGCGAAGCACCCGCATGATACGGATGATGGTGGGGTTGATAGGCAGCGAGGCATTGACCTCGATTTCCTCCAACGTGATGCCCATGATGGACAGCAGCACAATGGCCAGGTCCAGCTGGTTCCACCTGGAAAGCCCAGGACACAGCTCCCTGAGTGGGGGAAGGGGACTGTGGGGGAAGGGCGCCTTTGTGGCACAGAAAGATGGAGCTAGGAAAGAGGGAGGTCAGCCTGGTCCAGGCCCCCATCCTGCATAGAAGAGGCTTGGCTTATCTAAGTTCCACACAGCTGGGGACACAGACTTTCTGCTTGTTTCCTTCCTTCCTTCCTTGCTTGCTTGCTTTCTGTTTCTCTCTTTCCTTCCTTCCTTCCTCCCTCCCTTCCTTCCTTTTTTCTTTTTTTGTGTGTGCTGGTATTGGGGCTTGAATTCAGAGCCTTGTACGTTCACTTGGCTCACAGCTGGCACTCTGCCACTTGAGCCATACCTCTAGTCCTCTGCTTTTCGTTATGTAGCCCAGGCTAGTGTCAAACTCTCAGTCTTTCTGCTTAGTTCCCTCCCCCAAAAGGATGATATTATAGACATGCACTACCATACTTGGCTCATCTGCTTTTTTATTTAGCACTTATATGGTGTTTAAGGTGTACCGAGCACTGTTTTAAGAGTTTTATGAACAGAAATTGAGAATCACACAAGTTTAATACAGATACTATTATATCTCCCATTTTACAGATCAGGAAACTGAGGCACAGAGAGATTAAGTAACTTAGGTAAAGTGGGAGAATTAGGATTCAAATCCAGTCCAAGCAGGCTCTGTGCCTTTAAACCCCAGGCTGGGATACAGTGATTTCTAAATGCCAGTGACCTCCAAAGTCCTGTCTGGTCAAATGTCCTGCATTTTCTCCCATACATGAAGCTCCCTTCCTCCAGCACTATCAGCCCTGGGGTAGGAGCTGGACTTAACTAGAGTTAAGAAGCGTAACTAGAGTTAAGAAGCATCCTTCAGGGTATTTATTTCTCCGAAGACACACCCCTATTACTCCCAGAACCCCCAGCCTCTCTCCTGTTACCTGTCCTGGAAGAACCGACGGAAGCCAAAGGCCACTAGTTTGAAAACAGACTCCAAGACGAAGATGACAGTGAAGATGTAATTGCAGATCTTCAGGGCCTCATCCAGGATCTGGCAGGGATGGGGGCAAGCATCAGCATTATTGAAGCCCATGGCTGATGCCTGCCTTTCCTCCTCTACCATCCCTCACACACCTGGGAGACAGGGAGGCTAAGGGACCTTCCATCCTGTTCCCCCCTCAATGGCTGACAGTGAGCTACCACCCCAGGCTCCTCACTGATATGAATGACTCAAATCTTATGCTGAAGGATCTCTTTCTCCTTGAGAAACAAGGAGAAGACTACAGATGAAATGTACTGGAAGGCATGGAATGCTAGGTCTGGAAGGGTTCATGTGCATTACCAATCCAACCTCCTCATTGTACAGATGAGAGGATGACTGGCAAGATCACAGGGGACTTTTAGAGCTGTACAATCACTCTACCTTCTTTTGTTGTTGTCCTTGTGAGACTGGGACTCAAACTCGGTATGATGCTTTGCTCATTGGCTGGCGCTCTACCAACTGAGCCACACCTCCAACCCCCACTCTACCTTCTTTACCTTCCATAGTCCAGAACCCAGCACATTTAGACACTCAATAAAAATGTGCTGGGTGGAGAAAGCAAGTCCTCTACTTCCTAGCTCTCTCCCTGGTTAGGTAACCTCTCTGAGCCTCAGTATCCTCATCTCTAAAAACAAAGATGGTATCTACCTCCAAAGGTTACTGCCATGGGTACCAGAAGGGTCATGTAGCGTTCGCAATTCTTGCCTGACACAGAGATGTCCTGGGTTAGGCTATGTTGGGGTCACCCCAGGGCGAGGGAGGGGATGGACAGACATGGTTGGAGGTAGGAGACAGGTAACATCTCACTCACTCTTACCTGGGGCTGCTGGTAATGTTCCATAGCCATAGTGACCACATTCAACCCGATGACACCGGTGATGAAGAGGTCCAGGTAGTGGCTGGTGCACAGGTGATGGACGAGCAGCCGGAAGCGGGAGTAGTCTGAGTAGTAGGGCTTGCATTGGGCTTCTGGTGGAGCAGGGAGGAGAGCAGAGCAGGCATTGGGCCTCTGCTCTGGGCACCCTCCACCCGCTGTCCCTCCCCATCACCAGCCTCTAACACTACAGGTGAAACATTCCGTGTCATCAGCGTCCCAGCGCTCCCCTCACTGCCCGTTGGGGGGACAGCTCTCTTGCCGTGTCCCCCTCCAAGCATCTGTTCTACTGGCTACAGTCAGGGCAGGACATGCAGAGATCCCTACCTACATTAGCCACCAGGTGAGCCCACACCCCAAGGCAACCTCTAAAATCCACCAGCCCCTTATCACAGCCTTGACTCAGTGTTCCGCAGTGAGGTCAGATCAATAAGAGGAAATACACTGATTCAATCGGGCTCAGAGGCAGCTAGGACAGAGAGGCCAAGAAGGCTCTGGTATCTTCCAAGCTCGGCCCCTGGGGGTGGCAAGGAGACTATACAGAGCTGGGATTTGCGGATACAACCGGAGATTGGAAATTGGAAATCATTTCAGCTGGCTGCACCGACCCATCACAGGGCCTCTAGTGGCAGAGCCTGGGTCTCCCACACTCTCCTATGGAGAGGGTGGAGGGGGAGCTCCAAGGCTCTGCTCTATCCCAGACTCAAGCCAGGAGGGTCTTCCTTGCTGGACTCACCCAGTATCTAATGAGGCTGTGCCCAGCCTGCCTCGGGTTTTGGAATGGCCCGAAACCACAAGCTGGGCTGGAAGCACTGTCTGAGATCTGTCACAGGCATAGAGTTCCTCTTGTAATTAGCCAACTACTTAGAAAAATCACAGTGCCAGAGGTCAGCCTGCTAAGCAGACAGAAGAAATCTGGGGGCAGGAGACTGTAGGGGCCCTCCTCCAGGTGTGGAGGAAGGGCCAGGCCAAGGTGAGGGTATTATCCACAGGGTGCCAATGGATTGGTCTTACATGCAGCTGCAAAGAGGGAAGAGACTCCCCACAGGGAGGCATGGGGCAGCCTCAGGTCCCAGACAGCCTTCCCTTCTCTGGAGGTCTTGGCGGAAGCCAGCCAGCAAAGGCTGCAGCCTCTGAGGCCTATGCCAGCAGCCAGCTGGCTCAGGGGCGGCAGGAAGCTTTGGGCCCAGGCCAGCTCAAATTTAATTGCCCTTTCCCATGCAGAGGACCTCTTAATAGAGAGGTAAACTGAGGCAGGGAGCGGCCTGGTGTAGGCCCCCCACCAAAGGCCAAAGGAAGAAGAGTGCCCAGGAACAGCATGGGCTGTCCTGCTCCAGGCCCACCTGGCTCCTCTCCCCCATCGGCCTTGAGGTGTGGATAACCAGGGCCAAGAGACGCAACAAGTTCAGGTGCACCTTAGGGGTACATGAAGTTATCGCTTGGTTTTCAGAGTTGGACCAGCCAAGTGCGGCTCTGTTTGTTCAGGCGGCCCTCTTAACCCCTAGGAACATGGGGTAGAGTGGCCTAGGGCAGGGGACAATATGAGACCACAGATCATCCACATCCGATGGTGAAGGGTGGCCAGGCCAGCCGGGTCTCTTCCTTCCTTTCTTCCTTCAGTACCACGAGAACCAGAGGGCGCTAGTCACCCTGCGTTGCCTTAGCAGCCGGAACTCTTTCTCTGCATTAATCTCCATAAATGCCGAGAGCACCCGATCCCATTATGCTAAAATATGAATGGAGAATTAACTAAAATGTTTGAATACAATTAGGTTAGAAAAAGCAGCTCCTTATTAGCCACATTATTAGTTGAGACAATGTAGAGGGGAGGCTGGAAGGGAACGGAAAGGAACAGTTCACCCTCCCCCCACCTTGTCTCCCCAGACAGGCTATGGAGGCAAGCTCCAGGCCAGATGGAGCAGCTGCCACCACCAACTCTGCTTTCCAGCCTTGCTTGAGAAGTCTGAGTAGTGGATGGGCTTGAACTCAACCAGTGACATTTCTTTAAGAGTCCTAGAGGATGGAAGGACTGAGGCTGGGCATCTGCTTTATGGCCACAGATTCCGGGCCCTGGTGTGTGTGTGTGTGTGTGTGTGTGTGTGTGTGTGTGTGTGTGTGTGTGTGTGTGTGTGTCTGTGTGTGTGTGTGTGTGTGTCTGTGTGTGTGTGTGTGTGTGTCTGTGTGTGTGTGTGTGTGTCTGTGTGTGTGTGTGTGTGTGTCTGTGTGTGTCCCTCCCTACAAATCCCTCCCTTCTGACCAGTAGGCACTAAAACTACCTGGATTCCCTCCACCCCCCCCCCAACCCCTCCACCCCTAACACACACACACAGAGCCTACTCTCCCAATAAAGTCTCAGTCCACGATCACCAGGCTGAGAACAAGCTGCTTGCTCTGCCATACAGAGAAGAGAAAGAGGCCCAGCAGATGAGTGGTCTCCCACACTGAGCCACCAGCTAGCCATCAGGACTCCAACTTCCAGCCTGGGTTGTGACACCTATCTCCCTCTTCCCACCAAAAAACCCAGAGTCAAGAACAGTAGAAAGAAGGGCACCAGGCCCCAAGTCAGGTTCTAGGGACAGAGGACAGGAGTGCAAGGTTATGTGACAGCAACAGGCATGGTGAGTTAGTAGGGGCCACTGGGAGCCCAAGGCAGGGCCAGGGCTGATGATTTTCAAATGGATCCTGGAAGGGAGTAGGCAAGAAAGCAGAAATCGTTCCAGGGATGTGGACTCCCCAAGGCAGAGACCACACCTTCAGCTGATATGGGTCCCAGTCTGGTGGGAGGAGTGAGGGTGAGTAGAGGTGGAAGCTACAGAGGGCCTAAGGAGAGAGGAGCTGGTGCTGGGGGCCGAGTGTCCCTAGAATTGGCCTAATCATACAGCAGCTCTGGTCCCTCTGGTCAGACTCAAGTGTCAGGCCCATTGCCCTGAAAACCAGACTCTTCCCTGCCTCCTTCTCTGGGTCTGGCAACCTCTCCTGCTAGGAGCAGCACCAGGGTGGGAGGAAGGGTAGGGTCCCAGGAGGGTTTCTGGTACTCTCTGGTACTGGTTAACTCCTAGCAGCGCCAGTTCCATCCCAGCCCTTGGTTTCATCCCATTCCTCTTGGTAAGCAGACCAGTATATTAGCATACCAGTGTCTGAGAACTAGTTAAAATTGCTGACACCAGACCACTCTAGAAGACCTAGGAACCTGAATACGCTCTCCAAGTGATTCTTAGACATACCAAAATTTGGAAAGCTCTGATGGAGACCCTGGAGAAATCTAGGAACCTGGGAAGAAGGACATAGGGGACTCTGAGACCTTCTTAGAGTTGGTTTTTTCAGTCATGGGGCTTGAACTCTGTTCCTGACCTTTTTTTGTTCAAGGGTAATGCTCTACAATTTGAACTACAGCTCCACTTCCAGGTTTCTGGTGGTTAAGAGATAAGAGTCTCACAAACTTTCCTGTCAGGGATGGCTTTGAGCTGTGATTCTCAGATCTCAGCCTCTTGAGTAGCTAGGATTACAAGCATGAACCACTAGCACCCAGCAGGGTCTCAGTCTTTACTAATAGCCAGGAAAAATAATGCATGTGTCAATAGGAACAGGCTAGAATTCAGAATGGGGTAACAAAGTGAGAATAACCAGAGTGTTTGCCATGGAACAATGCTACATCTTGTGGACTAGGAGAGCCTGTGTGTGTTGGTTCATCTGAGCTTCAGAAGCCTCAACGGGACAGTTCTGTACTGGGGGTACACATAAGTATGTAAAACACTGTAGTCTACAGTCTACAGGGACCCACAAAGGAAAAGCTGAAGGCCCATTTCCTGTCGCTTTTCTTTCATCCCCTGATGCTTCTAGGATTTGCAAAACAGCCTGGCAGAATTAGAAATGACAAAATAATGGCATTTGCAGGGAAATGGATGGAGCTAGAAGGAATCATGTTGAGCGAGGTAAGCCAAGAACGAAGAGACAAACGGTACATGGTCTCCCTCATAAGTGGATGCTAAATCCAAAAGGTTAGTGATACGACAAAACTAACAGGACTTAAGAAACAAAGAACTCCCGCTCATCTGGTTGAACCACTACTAAATATCCTCATGCTGCTGATCACAAATATGGTATATAACATGTGAACACTGTTATATATTACAGACTGTGGTAGACAATTTGCTCCAGGGAAGTTAGAATGAACTTGTGACTTTGAAATTATGTAATCATTTAATCACAATCAAAAAAAAAAAAAAAGAACCTCGGGGAAGGGAGGGAGGGAGGGGATGGTAGGGGGAAAACAATGGAGGGGGTAACAATGTTCAAGAGGAAGTGTACTCATAACCTCACTCATGTAACTGTAACCCTCTGTATAGTAGCTTTACAATAAAAAAATAAAAAAAAAAAAAAAAAAAAAAACAGCCTGGCAGAGATATGGGGACCTCGGTAATCCAGGGTCTAGCCCAGACAGAGACTCCTGTGCCCACAGACAGATGGTCACAATGCCACACACCATAGCTCAATGCCACAGAGTCAGGAGATAGAGATTTGCCAAGGGCTGAATCTCCTCTTGAGCTGGTCCCTGAGCCTCCACAGACCAGGCAGCCCAGCACACCCACGGTGGCCTCTGCCTGTATCAGGCAGTGGGAAAGAGTGGAGAATGGTACAATCAGCAGTCCCCAGACTGAAGTCCCAGGCCCTGAGCAGCCTAAAAAGGAGGCCATACGGGGGTCCTTTGATTCTTTGTAATATTCCTAAAAGTTTAAAAGAAATTACACACTTGCCTATGTGAAGACCCCACAGACTGATAATAATAGCCAACCGGTCTTTCTTTACATCATTCAGTATGCGGCCTTCTGCGGCACAGAAGCTCTGATTTGCAATTACATGGGCCGTGGATTAGTAAAAAATGGTGAAATAAAGCCATTATTAAAGTGCTCAAACTTCAGACAAGAGTCTTTCAAAATGTGGGATTTGTTGGAAGAGACCATAAGGGAGATCCTGGGGATAAACAGCTTGGGAACCACCAGGCAGAGACATCAGGGAATGTGACAAGACCTACAGACCTGTCACAGACTCTGATTCTCTGAACCTCCATCTGGGGACCGATATGGTGGGACCAAGGGACTGAGGGAGATATGGAGGGTGTGAGGTGGGGCAGGAGGCACCAGGAAGCCTTCCCAGAGACACAGCTTTTAGAGATAAGGACACAACTCATTCTCAAAACCATTTTTTGGGGGGGTTGAGGTGGGGGGGGGGAAGGAAGCTTGTGGCTAACTCAGGCCTCTGACTCCCAATTCTTGCTGTTTGTAGCAATGACGTGGCTATCCTGATTACTTGACTATTAATGAGCCCGTTCAATTATTTATCGTTACATTTTTAAAACAAATCCTTCCCCTCTCTGTTCCTGTCAGCCTGCTCCGTTGGATCAAAGTCTCCCTTTCAGACAAAAGGAGGCAGGGAGAGTTGCAGTTCTAATAATCCAACCATGAGACTAGGGAGGAGGGCCATGGAGGCCAGGGAGCAAGGCCTGGGACCTCTACTGAGGTTAGGCATCATCCAAGAGGTGTCAGAGTGTCTCATCTCCATCCAGCCTATGGGAAAACATGGACCCAGCGCTTCAGGTCCTGCTCTCTTGGGAGCCCCAGGGGCCCTCAGCCCTTCACCCCAGAGGATAGAATCAATGAGCCATGGAGAGGGAGCAAAGAGCAGGTCCCCACAGGCATGAACCCACACCCCAGACTCAGTACCTGAAGCAGCGCTGGCTGAGCTGCCGGGAGCAATTACATCGTCCAACATTAGATCTAAAAGAACGAAACATGATATCGGTCATTGGCTGGACCAGGTGTGCTGGGCAGGGCCCCTCAGCAGCTCGCTCCCCCTCAGCTCCGACCCTCATTCTGACTACGAATGGGGTGTACTGAGCACATGGATGGCTGGAAGAAGACAAGTAAAGCAGCCAGTTTACTGGGGTCATGGAGGCTTTGAGAGGGACAGGCAGCCTCAGCTGTAGACCCCAGAAGGAGAGCCAGCTGGCCAGGCAGGGGCCACAAGTACCTCCTGCCAAAAAATATTCCATCTGCAGATGGCCCTGCCGAAGTGACCCACTGCAAGGTGTGTGGGGTTGATGGAGCAGGGGTGGGAGCGTGGTGCTGGGATAATGCACCTGCTCAGCCTCAGACTCTACAGGGAAGAAGAGCCCAGACCCCAGCATGGAGTTGGGCAGGGGGCCTTGTGGGACTGGTGGATGGATGGGAGACATGAGGAAGCACACTATCCACGGCTACCCAGAGGCAAGTGTCCCTTCCACGTCCTCCTGGAGCACCCCCCTCTCACAGAGAGCACGGTCCTTTCCTCCTCATCGTTACTTTTGACTCCCATACTCATCCCCTCTTCCACGTGCCTGCCGTAGGCGGCAGGAGATGCAGTGAGGGCAGAGGGCTGCAGGGGTACCACAGCCCCGCAACTCATTTGGTGGTACTCACATTTCCACACACCAAAGGGAAACCCAGAGTACTGCATACATCTTATCAGCAGAAGGCAGCCGGTGTGTGAGAGGGTGGAGAGAGGGAAACCCACAGACCAAAACAGGAAGAGACACACAAAGACTTGGAAACCCACACAGAAAGACACGTGGAAGGACGTGGGCTGACGGGAAGAGAGAGAGAGAGAGAGAGAGAGAGGCATGGAGATTATGGAGAACCAGACAGATGGGAACCCTGAAGAAGAAAGCCAGGTGTGCGCGCACCTGCACACATACCACAGACAAAGCGGCTCACGCAGCCGCTGCTCTCGATCCTTCCCAGACTCCGTGGGTGTCTTTTTCACCTAGTCTCAGTCTGCCCATGGCATAACAGCAGGAGGAGGAAAGGTACGGGGCCTCACCTTCCCCAGGTAAGAGAGGCTGGGAGCACAGGGGAAGGGCTAGAGGGCCTGAGGCCAGATATCCATGCATTTAGAGTCCTGGTGACCTTGGATTTTCCCTGAGCCAGGGGGAGATTTTGTGGGGGGAGGAGGAGGGAAAGTGGCCAAAAACAAATCCCCCCAACGATCAGGAGGCTAGGTCATTTGAATGGAATGATGGAGGGTAGGCCTGAAGGTTTCTCTCCAATGCTGCTTTTTGTAGGTTTTGCCAAGCTCTGGCTCAGCAGCTAGACACAGGGCAGGCCCAGGGGGTCAGGATGCATGCCCTGCAACTCTGAACAAGCAGGCCTGACACCAGGGCCAATCCTTGGGTCACTGGATACAGGCACAGGGCAATAGAGTGTCAGGTTCGGTTCTCATTCCTGAGGCTCCTCTGAGAGTCGAGCTTAGAGCCAAGCATCTACTCCAACCTGGCATCTTCTGGGGAATATGAGGCTGGGACCCAGGGAACCCCCTGGGGGGGCAGCTTGCTCCCTCCTGGGGCTGACCTGGTCTGCTTCATGCGGGCTCTAGAGGCAGACATGCTGTTGGGGGGAAGGAGATGAGGGAGGGGGTGGGAGTAGTACTCCCCTACCCCAGCCCCAGCCCCTTGCCCTCTGCAATGGCAAGGCCAAGGTCAAGCACGACCCAGAGAGATGTGGAAAGACTACCGACCGGCCATCTGCTTCTCCTTACTCCTTCTCTTTTTCTCCAGTCTCCGCAGCCGCTTCTCCTCCCGCCGCCTTGCCTCCTCCTCCTCTTGGTGCTGCCGGCACTTGTGGAAATTCTCCACCACCACACCCACAAACATGTTCAGGACAAAGAAGGCCACGATGAGCAGGAACGAGATGAAGTACAGAAGCATCCAGGGGTTATGGTTCATGATGGGCTGGTAGGGAGCAGGAAGGACAGGTGAAGGAGACATTAGCCGTAGGGGGGAACTGTCTCAGGTGCTGTCCATGTGGGCTGGGCTTCTGCAAATTCCAGAGGACCTGACAGGTGAATGGGTGGCGTGGGTTTGGCAGTAGGTAGTGGGGAGGAGAGGAGACTGTAGCAAAGGAAAAACTACTTTTTTTGGGGGGGTCTTTCCTGGGGCTTGAACTTAGGGCCTCGGTGCTGTCCAAGAGTTTTTTCACTCAAGGCTAGGGCTCTAGCACTTTGCGCCACAGTGCCACTTCTAGTTTTCTAGTGGTTAATTGGAGATAAGAGTCTCATGGATTTTCCTATCCAAGCTAGCTTTGAACCGCGATCCTCAGATCTCAGCGTCCTGACTAGCTCATCATGAGCCACCAATGCCTGGCTGCTTCTTTGTTCTAGCTGAACATTCTAGCATCTTCTCCTGCCCTGACAGAATATAAGCCCAGTATTCCAGACCTTTGGATTTCCTTGTAAGTAGCCCCTAATCTGGATTTTTATGTCAAATTTACCAGTTTTTAAATGTTGACTACTATGCAAACAATTTTTTTTTTTTTTGTCGGTCATGGGGCTTGAACTCTGGGCCTGGGCGCTGTCCCTCAGCTCTTCAGCTCAAGGCGAGTGCTCTACCACTTGAGCTACAGTGCCACTTCCGGTTTTCTGGTGGTTTTTTATTGGAGATAGGAGTCTCACGGTCTCTCCTGCCCGGGCTGGCTTTGAACCGTGATCCTCAGATCTCAGCCTCCTGAGTAGCTAGGATTACAGGCGTGAGCCACCAGCGCCCGGCTTTATGCAAACAATTTTTATACGTGCTGCAGGTCCATAGGCCAAGATGTGATACCCTTTTGATAGTGTGTTGCTCTTTCTGTCTAGTGCCTATAGCATCATTATGCCAGGCACCAGCTCAGGCTGAGTCATCTGAGCCCAGAGATAGGCCTTGCCCATCTCAGCCTTACCTGCTGGTCCACGCCCACAGCATCAAGCCCATCATACATGATGTCCACCCAACCATCTTTGGAGGCCAGCACAAACAGCGACATTAGAGCCTGGGGAGAGGGGCAAGGGAGACACACCATTTAAAGTCTAGAACGTGCCACCAAAGCACCACTGGCAGCAGCCTTGGTTCCCAGCCCTTGGAGACTGCATTCTGGACCCAGGAGTGCACTCTATTCCATGGTGCCATGTTGCTTTGAAGCCCCCAATCTCAGTCAAGTTAGGGAAAGGGAGCCCAGAGCCCTGGGAATCCAGAAACCAAACCAGTGGAGTCTGGGAACCAAACCAGTGGGGTCTGGGAAGCAAACCAGCACAACTGATTGAGCTACTTCATTTTCTGCAGTTCTGTTTCTGCAAACAAGGAGCAGAAAGGAATCCTTTTGACAAAATGTACCCAAGCCTAGTGTTGGTGCCTCATGACTGTAATCCTAACTATTCAGGAGACAGAGATCTGAGTTTTGAGGTTTTAAATCCACCCAGGCAGACGAATCAAAGACTCTTACCTGCAATTAACCAGCAAAAAGGGAAAACTGGAGGTGTGGCTCAAGTGGAAGAGCATCGGTTGTGAGCAGAAAAAACTGAGCAAGAGCACAAGTCCCTAAATTCAAGCCCTAGTACTAGCACACATACACGTATGCATGCATGCATGCATGCATTCTCTCTTTCTCTTTCTCATACACACACACACACACACACACACACACACACACACACAAAATGCACCCTGATCTTTATTATTTATTTATTTTGTTGGTTGTGGGGCTTGAACTCTGGGCTTGGGTGTTGTCCCTCAGCTCTTCATCTCAAGGCTAGCACCCTATCACTTGAGCCACAGCACCACTGCCAGTTTTCTGAGTGGTTTATTGGATATAAGAGTCTCATGGAGTTTCCTGCTTGGGCTGGCTTTAAACTGGGATCCTCAGATCTCAGCCTCCTGTGTAGTTAGTATTATAGGTGTGAGCCATAGACACTCAGCTATTTTTTATTTTTTGCTGGTCCTGGGGCTTGAACTCAGGGCTTGGGTGCTGTCCTTGAGCTTCTTTTGCTAGAGTTACAGTGCCACTTCTGGCTTTTTTTTGAGTAGTTTATTAGAGATAAGAATCTCACAGACTTTTCTGCCTTGGCTGGCTTCACACCATGCTCCTTAGATCTTAGCCTCCTGATTAGCTATGCTTACAAGCAGGAGCCACCAGTGCCTGGCTGCATCCTAACCATTTTGATCAGATATTCATATTACCATGTTGAAGCTTTACCAGGAGCCCCAAGAAGATACTATTATGTCTCCATCCACCAGCCAATGAAACTGAAGTGCTGGCAGGTCAGTTGTTCAGAGCCACTGAACTGACAACAACAGTGGTAAGATCCACACACAGGACTCCCTGGCCTGAGTGCTTTGTGCTCTGCCATGTAGCACTGTGGCCCTGAGCCAGTTGCTTACCCTATCTGAGCTTTTATTTCCTCATCTTTAAGAGGGCTGGAAACTTTCAGGGGCCTACATGCTGAGCTGTGCAGATGGACTAGCTTTGGAACATGATGGTAGTTAAGGTAGCGGAGGGCCAATCTCTGTGTCTTCTCCCACAGGAATCAGCATGGAGCACAGACTCCTGCTACTCCCCACTCCCTATCCCTGGAGGTTGGGGCTCACCTGGCCAAGATTGTCAAAGTTGTACTTGTGTCGAACCCACCGGTAGCTGGCCTCAGTACAGTCAGACTTGTTGGTAATATTCCTAGTGTCTTCACCCTGGCACACGAAGAACTTCCCTTTGAAGAGCTAGACACGCATGGCAGAGACAGAGTGAGAGATGGCCAGGGAACACAAGACCTCTAGCCTAGCCCCATCCCAGCTCTGGGCCTAAGAACTCTGAGCATGCCCTGTGGGGCATGCACTGGCCCATCAAGTCAGTGTCTCTGATGGGGGCCTTCCTAGAGAGGGAGGGAGGATGGGGAAGAAGGGGGTGGGGAGAGCTAAGTTCATGGTGCTCTGATTAGTGGTACAGGTCCTTGTGAAGTGTTCCTTCTCAGGCTCACCCCAGATCTAATGAGTGGGCCTGACCCTTTACCAGCCGCCCCGGTGATCCTGACACATGCTCAAGTTAGAGGATTACTGGGCTAGGTGTTTCACTCTCACAAGTATGATAGGGAGAGAGTGTTCAGCCCTACCCCACAGAGGAGAAAAACTGAGTTTTAAAGGTGGCATACTCAGTAGCTGACAGAAAAGGGCTGGAATGTGGGTCGGTCTGGAAAGCTCACTCTCATACCAGGGTACACCCAGGCATGATTACTGGGGTGTGTGGAGGGATGTTGAAGGAAGGACCAGGAGCCTGGAGCGAGCTGCTAGGGACAAATCAAAACTCACTAAAAGAACCTCAGGACTGGGCTCAACAATGGTACACTCCCCCTAAGCCAAGGAGGCCGGGAAGTGGGAAAGAGGGCGGGCACTGGGATGTGTGGGGTGCAGGCCTGGCAGAAAGGCTCTGTGGAGCTTTGGCAAATGCAGTCCGGTCCTTGGGGCTAGAGAGTTTCTAGGAAACCAAGGAACAGCCCCTCCCCAGGGCACAGTGGGCATCAGAGGAAGCCAGAGGTAGCCACCCAGAAGTTCCCACACTGTCTCAACAGCCAACTGACTACCCTGCAGCTGGAGCAGGGACACTAGAAGATGGAGAGTGTGTGTGTGTGTGTGTGTGTGTGTGTGTGTGTGTGTGTGTGTGTGTGTGTGTGTGTATGTGTGTGTGTGTTGGTGGTGGGGGTGTTTCCCAGTCCCCCAAGGCATCTGCTGAATCGTGCAGGCAGCTCTGGCTCTTTTTCCTCTAAAGTCAAGTTTCCTCTCTGGGCGAGAAGCCAGATTTCCCCAGCAGCCCCCACTTCCTGCCTCGTCTGGGGTCTGCACCCGTCTGCCTGCCAGCGCTCCACTAACCTGGCCCAGCTGTCTGGGCCTTGGATCCCCAGACCTGGCATACAGCCCGCCTTGCTCAAGCAGGGAAAGAAGGGAGATCCCCGAGTAGACTTGGGGCCAGTGTGTGCCTGTGTGAGGGAGAGCAAGGGGCGGGGGTGGGGGTGGGGTAGGAGACTGGAGTCTGCAGCTACCATGGGCCTGAAGTTTCTCTGAGGCCAAGCCTCCTTTGGAAATCCTCCTCTCCTTTCCCAGTAAGAGATAAATGGATCTGGGGCCTAGCTCCTGGAGGGAAGGATTCAGGCAGCGGCCTGGCTTGGGGGACAAGAGGAGGTGTATACTTGAGGCTTTCATAGACAAACCCTTGGACCCAGCATACCTGAACCCCCAGGATGCCAAAAATGATGAAAAAGGCACAACAGATGACCACAATGTTGCCGATGGGCTTCAGGGAGGACATCAGTGTCTCCACCACCAGCTTCAGCCCCTGGGCCCGGCTGATTACCCTGGAGAGCACAGGGAGGAAGGGTGAGAGGGGCTCTCTAGCTCAGACTCCCTCTTCTTTGCCCTGTTAGGACTCTGACTTCCTTCTGACTCGGCTCATGGTCCCTTCATCTGCTCTACTTTCTGAGCTCGCTGTACAGAACAGAGTCCTCTTTTCATGGAATCCCCGCCCCTTCCATGAGGACCCCCATCTGTAATCTCTCCAAACAGGTGGCACAAACTCTCAGCTCCCACCTTCCCCAGCTCCACCTCCAGGATGTCAAATGTTCCCTGAGTGGAGGTGACTCAGGGAGGCTTTCCCTGGGGATGCCTGTGTGATGTGGGGAGCAGGTGTGGGGAGGAAGAGGGAAGGTGGGGGAATATGGGTATCACAGCCAGAGAAGTCTCACTGTTAAGTCAGTATTGTTCCCTATGCAGGAAGACACCCTAAAGTCTCCTGAGTGGGGGGCAAGGAATGACTGCCCGGCTGCCCGGCTGGAGGGCACATCAGCTGTCAGGAGCACTGCTGCTCCGGGGGTGGACTCTGACAGATGCCGAAGGTGGGTCAGCCAGCAAGAGCATGTGTCAGCTCACAGGAAGGGCCAAGCATCACGCCCTAGGGCCCCCTAAGGGAGAGCTTTGGATCTCCTTGGCGGCCATGAAGGCCCTGCCTTAACAGGACTGATTGCCCTGATGAGCGTGCCACGCTGGAGAGACACCCAGTAAGGAAGCGGGAGGGGATGTTCTGGAGCGTTATGATCGGAATGTTGTCTGGAGCGGGGTCCCAGACAGGAGGCCGGACACATGAAGGATTGGGTCCTGACAGGTATCCTCAAGGGATATATATTGTGAGGGAAGGGGTTGTGTGGAACTTCCAGGGAGGGGGCACCTGAGCGGGCGCAGGGTCCGCAGCAGCCGCAGCACCCTCAGCATGCCCAGGATCTTGGTACCACTGTCGGAGACCATGGACACCAGGATGTCGATGACTGAGATGAGCACCAGCAGCCCGTCCAGCACATTCCAGCTGCTGCGCAGGTACGCCTGCTCCCCGAAGCACCAGCCCAGAGCCACCACCTGGAGACCACCGCCATGTCACCGCTCATCTTTCCTGCTGTCCCCAATCCATCCCTCCTCCTTCAGCTCCAACCACTGTTCCCATGCTCATCGGAAACCAGAGAACCCAAACTAGCAGCCAACCCCCATCACCTTTACTGTCATTTCAGCCAGAAAGACTGCAGTGAAGATGTAGTTGGAGAGGGTCAGGAAGATGCGCTCCTGCAAGAGAGAAGAGGCAGGTGTTGCCCACCAGGAGGCCCCATCCACCAGCCAGATTAGGTCTGCATACAGAAGCCCAAAGCTGCTTTGAACATTTAAAGCACGAAGATGACCCCCACCCTCCCTAACAATGCACATAACCTCAAAAAGTGCGCTCTCTCTCTCTCATCAGTGCCAGCTCCCAGTCTCACTTTACAGCTCCATGAACAGTCTTGTCGCGATTCCTGAACAGAACCCTCCACCCCCAAACCCGTGTTCAGATGGGACATATTCTGCACCGCAGTGCTGCTATCCAAGTCTTAAATTCCAGGCCCGATTCCCTGATTCCTTTCTTGAAACTAGAGCAGGATTTAACTTGATCTCTGACTCCTGCCCGCCATCCTACCCTCCTTACAGCTTTGCTTTCCTGCTGTGTGCCCCAGAAATAGAGCAGCAGACAAGCGAGGGGCCTGGGTTCAGACTCCACAGACACTGCATTTCTGCCAGGCATTCTGGTGTATTCTGGTGTCTATGGGCTGAGGTCAGCCCTAGTGGCAAAGAGAGGGATGTAGAGAGCCTGAGCCACAGCTAGAAACATAAGCCTGAGAGTGGGGAACAGAGAAAGGGAAGGAGGGAAAAGCAGGAACAATGGGAACTGGAGATAGATTCAAGGGGGAGGTAGTGACAGGGCCTACACAGGGACAAGTCAGGAGGGGGGGATGTCATCACCCCAGTCAGAGCACTGCTCACCCATTGAGTGCTAGGCTGGCCTCTCCATTCCTCAGGCTCCTCCATCCCCCACCCTGGCCTGGCTGGAGCCCACCCTAATGGGAAACAGAAGCCCCAGCAGCATTGAAATCCAAACAATGATGTGGGAGGCAGCGAGGAGGGACGAGGAAGACGGCGGGGCAGGAGGGGGGGGGGCACCTCTGGCCATACCACTTACTTGTATAAGATGCTGAGAGGAGAAACAGACTGTCTTATGCCCTTCTAGGATCTGAACTGCTCAAGGTAGGGAGAGGCTGTGATGCCAGTCTGGGAAAGACAGCTCCCAAAATGGGATGTGCTCATCCCAAAGAGAAGAGGCGCCTAGTCAGGACAGCCAGTAGTTATGTCTCTGGCCTCTTTTGGCCTCCAGAAAACCGACAGGTTCCTAGCCAAGCATAAATGAATAACATCCCTCAACTACAGCCCAGAAAACTGACCTGTTTGGGACCTGACAGGACCATAAGGAGGAAAGAATGGCTTCCTTGTCATCTACAGAGAAGGCTGGGTGACATGTCCCTCACAATATGTCAATCACAGTGAAAACAAGACCCTAGGCCAGGTACAACCTATGCAGGACCAGTCTCGTGTACATCACCCTCTCACAGGGCTCACACCCATGTGCCTTGTAAGCCTTTGGCACAGAGAACAGAGCCTGTGCTGTGGCAGAGCACCTGGCTGTGCTGGTGTGCCCACAGAGGGAAACTGAGGCAGGAGAGGATCCAGAAGGTTATTTTGGGGGTCCAGGAGCAAGAGTCAGAGTCCAAGAGACCCAAGGGAGGATCCGGACTCCTGTCTGTGATGTGTGACCTTGGACAGGCTGTGATGTGTGACTCTCCGGCCTTCCGGCTTCTCTTGCTTGTTCTAAACACTGACCCAGGACAGGCCCGATACCTAGGAGGACTCAACAGCCATGTTTACAGTCCCAGTGACTCACAGCACTGTGGGGGTCAATTTTGGGGCGCTCCATGGCAATGGTGATACAGTTGAGGAAGATGATGACGAGGACCACATGGTCAAACATCTTGTGGGTAATAATCCGGTGACAAAGGAGGCGGAATCTATTCCAGGACAGAGGCAAAGATTGAGAGGCATCGCTGGCAGATCCCACCCCCTGAAGGACCCTACATCCCCACAGAAGGACAGCACTGCACTGCATAGGTTAGAGCCCCAACCTACCTCGACTGAGGAGGGAAGATGTAGGCAGACCAGGAGTCTCGCTCACGGCAGCAGGCAGGGAGCCTGGCTCGGATCCAGGCTCGGATCCGTTCCCCTTTGCTCTGTGGAAAGAACACTGGGACCTGAGCAGAACCGAAGCCGCTGAGACCACCCCCTCCCCCGCAACCCATCTTGACTCCTGGACAGCACCAGACCCTTGATCTGGTCTCTGCCTCTCCTACCTCTAGCCCAGCCCTCTGCTATACCTTTCTTTCTTCCTGAAACCACTTCCCATCTCCCTCTAAGCCCTTGTCTCTTCTTGAACATCACCATTAACTCCCTGCTTCATCTCCCCCTCTACCCCTCTACCTCCCTCAACAGAAGCTTTCTGCTCTTCCCATCCCTGCCTCCATCCCAGTCCACCCCCACATCCTCCCTCCTGCCCTCCTCCTTCCTTCCCTCCCTGCTGGGCTTGAAAGCTGCATCAATTATCAAACATTGTACTCATCACAGCTGTCTGCTCAAAGACACACCTGGACCGAGGAGACTGATCCTTCTCCTCACATGTTAACCCTGCATGCTGGATCCCTGCATCCATCCCCAGAGTAAAGGGCAGGAGGGGGGAGGGGGCAAGCGTGAGGAAGCTGGGGGAGGGGTGGAGGGGTTAGGACAGGCTAGAAGTCAAGGCTTGTGATGAGGTCCAGATGAGAAAAGGGGACAGGAGAAGGACATCAGTTTAGAGAGATGAGTGATGGGTCTTTCTGAGTCACAGGGGGAGGGCCATGAAAGATTCATACACATCTGCCTGAAGCCATTCATATCCACCAAAGACAGCAGGGCCGCAGCCCCAGGCATGACAGAGACCCAGGGCTCTGCAGGATAGCAGAGGGGAAAAGGGGCCCGTTTGGAGGTCAGCTTCCAGGCGGGACATCGCCGTGACACACTGCCCACTGGGTACAGTTGCCCTGTCTTGAGGTCATCAGTGAAGGGTCACTATGTCCACGAGGGACTCACCAGATTGCCCTCATCATCCGCATCGTCCCCATCTAGCGGTGGGTCATCGGGCCGCAGGGCCTGGGCCAGGCGCCCCGAAGCTGACTTGCCATTGCAGTCCTGGTGCTCAGAGGCAGAGCTGCGGCCACTGGCTGTGCGGTGCAGCCCGGGCACCTGCAGTGTGTCGGGCAGGTCGAAGGAGCTCTTGGCTTCACGCTCCAGGGAGCCTCGATGGCGCCGGTCACTGCCTGCTGGGCTGGCCCGCTCTTCTTCTGAGCTCTCATCCTCATCCTGGCTCTCCTGGCCCTCACCTGACAACAGGGACCTTCTCTCCCCACTAGGACTCCTTCGCTTCAGGCTTGGGGCACGTCCCAGGCTGTTCCGGCTGGAGCGCCTGCTGGTCCAGCTGCTTGCTGCACTCCAAGGGCTATGTGGGGAGCTGCGGGCACTGGGCTGAGGGGAGGAAAAAAGGAGGAGTGGTTTCATTCAGGGCTACAGAGCTCTATCCTCTCTGGTAAGCTTCATGGGCATGACACTGGGAGTGAACAAGAGACCTGGACTCCAAGCCAGGGTTCAGATCTGGGCTCACCCATTCAGCTGTGTGACCTGAGGCAAGTTATTAAACTGCTCTGTGCCTGTTTCTTCATCTGTAAGGGAGATATGGAAATAGCCCTTGTTCTTCATTTACTTATCATTGTTGGTGATAGGTAAGGTAAAATAACCATGAGAAGAAACTCAAACAAGTCAAGCAAGAAGACAATGCCATTAAAAAGTGGGCACAAGGACTAGGTATCAGTAGCTTCTGCCTGGAATTTCAGCCTCTCAGGAGGCTAAGATCTGAGGATCACTGTTTGAAGCCAGCCCAGACAGGAAAGTCTATGAGACTCTTATCTCCAATTAGCCAGCAAAAAGCTAGAACTAGAGCTGTGACTCAAAAAGGTAGAACGGTTAGCATAGAGCAAAAGAGCTCAGGGATGGTGTCCAGGCCCTGAGTTCAAGCCCCAGAACCAACACAAAAACAAAACAAAAAAGTAGCAGAGGACCTGAATAGACATTCCTTAGAAGAAGGCACACAGCCAACAGGGATATATGAAAAAAAAAATCAACATCACTGATCACCAGTGAAATGTAAATTAAAAGCATAATGAGCCAGCACCTCCCACATGTTAGAATGGCTATCAAGATGGATATGGGGAGAGGGAAGCCTTGCACACTGTTGGTAGGAGTATAAGTTAGTACAGTCATTATGAAAAACAGTATGAAGGTTCCCAAACAACTAAAAATAGGACTACGGCATAATCTAGCAATTTCATTACTGGATATATATCAGAAGTATTTGAACTCAGTACATCTGTCCTATGGTCACTGCAACCCTGTCCGTAATGGCCAACATAAAGACTATCAATCAATAAATGGGTTAAAAAAGTGTATATAACTCATTTATTTAGTGGAACACTATTCAGCCTTTAAAAAGGAGGAAATTCTCTTATTTGTAATAACATGGATAACTCTGGAGGACATTACACTAAGCGAAACAAGCCAGCACAGGAAGACTAATAGTGCATGATCTCACTTGTAGACTCTAAGAAAGTTAACCTCATAGCAATAGATAGCAAAATATGGTTTACAGATAGGAATGAGAAAATGTTGGTCAAAGATACAAAGTTTCCATTAGAAAGGAGGAATAATTGGGGAGGTGGAGAGGGAAGGGATGGTAAGGGAAAAACAAAGGAGGGGGTAACAATGCTTGATAGGAAATGCACCCATGACCTTACTCATGTAAGTATTTTTACAATAAAATTATCTTTACAATAAAAATATTAAAAAAAAAAAAAAGAAAGAAAGGAGGAATAACCAGCACTTATTATGGCCCAGGCCTGTAATCCTGGCAACTCAGGAGGTTAAGATGTAAGGATTCTAGTTTGAAGCCAGTCCCAGCAAAAAAGTCAATTAGATTCTTATATCCAATTAACCAGCAGGAAGCTAGAAACAGTGGTATGGCTTAAATGGTAGAAGGCTAGCCCTGAGCAAAAAAAAAAAAAAAAAGGAAGCAAGACATGAGACCCTCAGTTCAAGCCCCCAGTATGGTAGAATTTAAAAAAAAAAGAGAGAATAAAATTTTGTGATTTATTGCATAGCTCAGTTAATGATGTCATAGTGTATTTTGCAGAATTGCTAAGAGTAGATTTTCAATGTTTATAACTCAAAAATGTATGGGAGGCTGGGTGCCGGTGACTCATGCCTGTAATCCTAATTACTCAGGAGGCTGAGATCTGAGGATTGCAGTTCAAAGCCAGCCTGAGCAGGAAAGTCCATGAGACTCTTATATCCAATAAATCACCAGAAAACCAGAAGTAGCTCAAGTGGTAGAGCGTTAGCCTTGAGCTGAGGGACAGCGTCCAGGCCCAGAGTTCAAGCCCCACTACCACCACCACCAACAACAAAAATGTATGTGAGGTAAGATAATTAGCTTGATTTAACCATTCTATAATGTATAAAAATTCAAAGCATCACATTTTACTCTACAAATACATACAATTATTTGTCAATTAAAAGTATTAGATGAGTGCTGGTGGCTAATGCCTATAAACCTAGATACTCAGGAGGCTGAGATCTAAGAATTGTGGCTTGAAGCCAGCCTGGGCAGTAAAGTCCATGAGACTCATAAACCTTCATTTAACCACTATAAAAGCTGGAAGTGGAATCATGGCTCAAGTAGTAAAATGCTAGCCTTGAGTACAAAACCTCAGGGACAGTGCCCAGGCCCTGAGTTCAAACCCTAGGTCCTACACCAGTGGCTCATACCTATAAATCCTAGCTACTCAAGAGGCTGAGATTTGAGGATCTCAGTTCAAAACCGGCTTCAGCAGAAAAATACATAAGATTTTCATCTCCAATTAACTACCAAAAAAGCTGGAAATGGAGCTATGGCTCAAGTGGCAGAGTATCAGCCTTGAGCAAAAAAGTTTAAGAGACAGCACCTAGACCCTGAGTTCAAGCCCCAGTACTAGCACAAATGTGAGCACATACATACACACACACACTCACACAATAGCATATGTGTCTAGTAGTGTCTGCCACAGACTCAGAAACTAGAGGAGAGTTCTACTAATGTGGTAATGTGTGAGAAGAGAGGGGTCCAAACCCCATTTTTTCAGAAGAGACTCTGAGAAGTCTTGTCCAAGGTCACCCAGTGAGGGGACAGAAGAAAGCATAAGGGTCCTCCTCTTTCACTACCAAGGCTAAAGCTCTTTCATTTGTCTGCACTGCCAGGCCTGCCTAGGGCTGTGTCTTTGGGCTCATGGACCTCCATCCCTCTTCCTCCCTCTCTCTACTTCTCCCACCATGGATACCCATGAGCATCTCCTACCGGTGACTTCATCTCATGGACTGCCCCAGGCTCAGCAGACCCACTGCTGCTAGTACAGCGGGAACTAGAGCCCAGGGCCTCTCCAGGGCCGGTGCTGGAGCTCTTGGGCAACGACATGGGTGTGGCAGCTGTGTGGATGATGAGAGGTGGTAGCAGGCTCTTCCGCAGCTCCGGGTGCTCTCCTAGGGACACCACTGCAGAACGACAGAGGGAGAGAGCCTGAGTCCATTCAGGGCTGTCCTGAGGCCAGGGGCTGCAACCCCAGGATAGGTACTCACAGGCCAAGTGCTTCTTCCTGTTCCCATCGCCATCCACGCTGGGTGAGAAGAAATCAGGCTCTGACTCGGACTTAGTGGCATCTCCCTAGAGTGAGGGAGCAGTGGGCCATTCATCAGGGCCTTTGCAGGCAGGGGTCATTGGGCTGGAGCAAGGTCTCCCCTCTCTTCACACGCACACACCACATAAAGGGCCACAGGAACCAGCAACTACGTCACAACGAGGCATGCACAGGAGCAGGCCAGACTACCCAGGCTGGGGACTCAAGGTTTACCAGGGCTGAGCCTCTGCCTCTCACCAGCCACACCTCAGATAAAGGCCACCAGAGTCAATAGCACAACCAGCCTCGCTGGAATGGCAGTAAGACTGAGATGGGGGCTACAATGAGTGGCCAGGCAGGCAGGTGACACAGGCTGGAGGAGCTGGAGACCTGAGTGAAATGTTCACTAAAGCCTCAATCCTAAAAGTCTACTTGAGGCCACCAGGCCTCTCCATGACTCCTCCTTTCCCAACCTAAGGACCCCCCCCTAAAACATTAAAATAACCTGGCCAGCCAGAGTGGCCCAAAGATGTCACTTCAGTCTGTTTGCCCCTGCTCTCTACCTGTGCCAAACCCCAGACCCTCTCTGGCCCCATTTCTACTTCTCTGTCTCTGAGATAGTTCTTTTCTTCTTTCTTAGCAGGTCAGTAGGTTCCCCAGTAATTACATACTTCTCCTTTAGAAGTTATTAAAAAATACTTGATTGCTACTTTTGATAAGGACATAAATATTGGGTAATTGGCATCTCAGGGGATCATTTTCATTAACTTAGTTTACATCCCTAACGAGGCCTTTAATTATCAAGTGGGATCTCCAGGGGGCTGCCTGAGATGTGCAGCACCATGGGGTCCCATGGGAAACCTGGCTTCGCCCCAAATTCCAGTGCCAGTGTAAGGAAACTACAAGGCACATGCTCAACATGGGGGCCATAGGACGAGTATGTCCTGAGGTAGTGGGCTGGACCTAATCAGGTGATTTGGGAGCCTGAGACTCTGATGAATTAAAAAATTCCAGTAATGTCCTGGTAAGAGCCATACCCCTGTTTCCACATCCTCCAAGGATCTGTCCTGAGTTGAAGTAGTTTGGGATCTCCAATGGAGGCCCAGGGCAATGAGTGAAAGGGAGAGAAGTAGGGAGAGTATGTCCCATGGCCAGAGGTCTTAACTCCACTGAGGCTGATGTCCTGGATGCCCTGGGACCTCAGTGTAGACACAGGCACACAGGATGCCCCCCCAACACACACACACACACACACACACACACACACACACACACACGTGCACACAGAGGATTCTAAGTCCCTTCCTTCACCAGTCTATCCATCGGCCTGGGAGAGATGGGAATGTGCCTGTGGGTTGATGAGGGTAGAGGTCAAGAGGCTCCTCCATTCTGTGTCCTCAAGGGGGAAGGGACTTAAAATCAAAGCAAACCTCACAACACCAATGACCACCACGGCTACCACAGGTTGCACAGCAGCTGAGCGTGAATGGGAGCACAGAGACACGGAGGCAGAATTGGGGAGGGGGAGGGCATGGGCGCAGGGGCATGCTGACTTGTGATCTCGTACCTACCCCCTGGGAGTCGACAGGCAGCTGAATACAGCTTAACTGTCCACTCGCATCTTCCCGTTTGCTGATTTCCTACAGGGAGAGGGGGAGGCAGGGGAGGACTGCTGGTCACAGGCGCTAGGGCCTTCAAATATCAGCAGTGTCCCAAGAGGATGAACACAGGAGGGTCCACACCCCATAGCAAAGGGAGGCAAGAGACACGGGGTAAGGTAGGGGAATGGGACCGGATGGCCTTGCAGATTTCAACCACAGGGCCCCCCCAGGCCACAATGAATCTGAAGGGTGTGGGCAGAAGCCACGGATAAGGAAACAAAGGCAGGGAAGGCTCAAGGCCCCCAGTCACCCTAGAAACAGCGGTGACCATGCATGGAGGGGTGGTGGGCAATGACACCACTGGCCATCTTCTAGGGAGAGGCGCCTGAGGTCTGTGAAGTTATGAAAAGTGACACAGTTCATGCAGAGAAAGAGGTTGTGGATCAAAACCCTGTATCTAGCATCTCCAGCTCAGAACACTGCTCCCGGACTCTGAGGCATGGGTATGGGTAAAGGCAGGGAGGGAAAGGAGAAGGAGACAGAAGCCAGTGACTGGGCTTCAAACAGGAGGCACAATCAAACCTCCTGATTTCTCAGACTCACAACCACAGTCCCTCCAAGTCAGAAAGGATCTAGCTGCTCCGAGTGGTATGGCATGTGACAGGTCACACGGTGTGACAAGTAACACTGGGATGATGGCTCTGATGTTGTTTAATATCAATTAATGGCCGCACACAGGGCTTTGCTGCCTGCTCATTTAATTAAGTGTGTGGATGATAAATAGACTGGAATTCAGGGCGCTGCTCCCCCCTGAGAGTCAGGAAATCAACAGCCAAGCAGGTTCTGTCTCCAGGGCCACCCCCTGCCCACTCTTGGCTCAATGACAAGGCCAGTGGGGGGGTTACCTTTGAGATCTCCTGCTGAGGAAGTCTATCAAAATGGGACATCTGTGGCCCTACTCTGAGGTGGGTTGTTTTATTTGTAAAAGAAAAAGAAAAAAAAATAGAAACCAAACCAAAACAACATTCCAGACCAATATAACAGCAAAGCCAGACTCTCCTGTTAGACCCTTGGGACCTTCTAAAACCCCACAAAGGAGAGAGCGCCCTCCGTCTGTGTGGGTCACCACATGCAGGTCAATGGAGGGAAAGGTCCCTTCACCTGGGTATTTCAGAGCTACAGCTATGGATCACCCTCATGATGGGGGTACCACACCTCATCCCAGCCCAAGGTCCTCCCTGACACCCTCTCTGTACTTAGAGAACTTATACTCTGAAGACTTGGGGGCCTTTGTCAACCCATCCATGCTGGAGCCATTCACACAGATCTCCAACAGGGCCAGGGTGACTGGGCTGGGCTGAAGCTGGCCAGGCAGCTCTGTTCCCACACTCAGCCATCACTGCTGCCTAGCAACCAGGCCAGCTCAGCTGCACTCAATTTAACAAGGTGTTGGTGAATGCTGAGTGGTGGGGAGGGGGTTTGTCTGCACTGGGGAACCGCGCCCCTCTCCTCCAGGACTGCCATGGTGGCTGATGGCAGGGAGGGAAAGGAATGGGCTTGGGCATTTTCCATTTCCCAACAGAGCTCCCTGGGAATTTTTGTGAGGGAAACTTAGTGTTAGGAGCTGCTGTTTCAAAGAGGCTAAAGGGGACCCATCCTCACTCAACTCTTCCTCCTACAAGCCACAAGCAACAGTCAGGTGTGAGGCCATAAAGACACTGGCTCTGAGGGAGCCCTACAGGACCCCCATCAACTCTTCAGGCCCCAGGGAAACCCTGGAAGTTCCAGGAAGAGCGCTGATGGCCTCCTTTCCTATTAGAGGCCCAGCCATCCTCAAAGCCTCCCCCACAGCTACCCTCGCTGCCACCCAGCAGGAAGGAAATTCGATAATAGATAACTACAGAATTAAAATCGAAGCGGGGAGAAAGGTTGGTGTAGGATAGAGGTACCCGCAAACCGCCCCCCCACCCCCAGTCTAGCCTGGCCCACAGGGAACAGCCCTCCCTTGTAAAGGTTGGGAAAGGGTTGGAAAATAGATTTTTGTTTTTCCACCATGTACTAGGTATTTATAGACCAGGCCGCAGCGGGAGTTTCCATCCGGGTCACCCAGAGAGAAGTGGACCAAGAGCTACTTCCAGGCCCAACCTGGAGCATTTCTAGGTTGGGTCAACCTGGCCTGCTTGAGATACCAGGATGCTAGATAGGATCTGAGGGCTCAGGTGGGAAGAGGCAGAGCTGAGGGAGAAGGCAGTGGGGTAGAGGGTAAAGCCCTTTGGACAGAGGCTGAGTGCCCCGGCACAGCCAGGATAGGATCAATGTGAATCAATATTAATTGATGACGGAGGTGATGTGAGTCTGGGCTGGAAATAGGACGCTCATCTCTGCCATGCCTGCAGCTAATTGGGCTCATTTCTCACCCTGGGCAGCTCAGCCCTGTCCTGGCCTTGGTGGCATCTTTATCAGTTCAGCCTGTGCTCAGATGACTTGCATGCAAGCCTCCCACACTCCTTAGCCCAGACGGATCTTCCCTGGAAGTCCCATGGTGCACTTGTGCTTGGCGGGGAGCGGGGTCCAGCTGTACCATTTGTACCTGGCCCTGGGCTTGGGAAGGTTCTAGCTGACTGACAGAGAAGCCTACTGGCCACTAACCTAAAACCCAGAGATTCCACCCACCCAGCCATCCCATCTCCTGTGTGATGAGACAGGGGGTACATGAGATCCAGAGCCACCCATCCTGGGGTGTTGCCAGAGGGACCTCCCGGCCCACCCCCCACACCTGGCAACGCAGGGAGGAAGTGGCTCAAGACAGGCAGCCACTACTCCTGGAAATGGGACTGGCTCAGGCAGGTTAAGGTGGGTAGAGCAGGGGGGGGTTACCTCTGCCTGGAAGCCCTCCACCAGAATGGCGACCAGCAGATTAAAGAGCACATAGTTGCCAAAGGTCATGAGGGCAATGAAGTAAAGTGCAGCCCAGGATGATGTGGAGGCCATGCCATTGTAGAGGACTTTGTTCCAGTCCTCTTGGGTCAGGATCTGTAGGCAGAGGACAGGGGTCAAGACCTTGATCTGAGATGGCCTCCACTCTCACCCCTGCCCTGTGACCCTGGCACCTGAAACACAGTGACGATGGCCCAGAGCAGGGAGTCAAAATTCTTCCGGTCTGGCAGTGTGTCCCCGTCCCGCTCAGATGCAAACTTGCAGCCAAAGAGATGCATGCCCAGGATGCTGAAGACACAGGGAGCCGCAGACAGCCTCAGGGCCCAGGGTTCCCACCCTCATCCCTCCCCCACCCCCAAGGCCCTGCTCCCCTGCTTGGCCCACCTCTCCCCCTCCCTCCACCTTTCACTTGAGCTCGTGCTCACCTGAAGATGAAGATAAAGAGCATGAGCAGCATGCAGAAGGTGGCCACGTTGTCCATGGTCTTCATAAGCACCACGAGCTGCCGCTGCAGCGCCGGCAGGAAGCGCACCAGCTTCAGCACCCTCATCAGGCGGAAGGTCCGCAGCACCGACAGGCCACCCCCCTGCTGGCCCACGATCTCCCACACGCTGCAGGAGGGTGCAGGTAGCCTGAGCCCTACACCTTTGCATCCAACCCTCCCTTTCCATGGACTCAGCACACCTGGGGCTGCGCTGGCCAGCCAGGCATGAGAAAGGAAGCTTGTATGGGCCCTGGGACTCCAGGCTGGAGGCTCCAAGGTGGGGAGGATTCAGGTGACAGCCCCAGTCCTCACTGCTCTCTCTCCTTAGGAGGAGAGTACCTCCTGGCAGCAGGTTACCCTTTCCCTAAATCAAGCCAATGCAACTACATCAAGTTATGGAATATTTGCTTTGTTCTCTTCTAATGAAATCTAAAGCCAATTCTCCAAACCAATAAAGCAGTTCTCCTGGCCCCAGGCCGGTAATGGAGGGAATGAGGGGAACTGGAATACTCTCTCAAGGTCTTGGAATCCTAAAGCAAGTTGCTAATAGCTAACTTTGTTTCCAAGCACTTTGAAAGCAGGGAAGCTGGCTAGACTTGACTCCTCCACTTCCTCCCCAAAGCTACCTACTCCAGGCTTGGGTAGGGTTATGGACAAGAGGTAGAGCTGGGGACAGGTGACTGGAGAAGGAACCACCCAAAGGAGCTAGGAGCCCCATGTCCACAAGAACAGGTAGGGCCCAGAGAGGAGATGGAGCTGAGCATGGGACCACAGACAGGCCCTTACCTGGGGAAAGCGGTACAGTCTACGAGCCAGTGTGATCTGGCTGGCTCCAGACTCTTCTACCTCAGAGGAATAGGCTGGGCTGCACAATTCCTCTCCCTATACCACCCCTGCTGGCATTTTGACAGCAAGAGGCAATGGGAGGCAGTCATACCTGATGACAACAATGACACCATCAAAGATGTTGTAGGGGTTCTTGATGTAGCCAAAGGGGCCATATACGAGCAGCTTCAGCAGCATCTCCAGGGCAAAGAGGCTGGTGAAGACAATGTTGCTAATCTCCAGGGCATTGGTGAGCTCTTCAGGCTAGAAGACAACAAGGCATGAAAGAGTAGATTCACCCTTGAATCCTATATCTCAGTCCTTCTGGGGCCCCCGGGAGATAAGAAGCAGGAACAGCAACTCTGGGAGGGTTTGTGAGGAAGACCCTCTCCCGGACCCCCTCAGGATCCAGGAGAAATGCATTTAAGGACAGCAACCTTGGGAAAGGCCCACATGAAACCCATAGCCCCCAGTTAGTCCGTCCCTGATCTTGAGGCCACAGACTTGTGTAGGGGTTTTGTTCTACCTTCCCTGGGAGCTTGGAGACAACCCTGTCCTGTGCTACCACACCAGTGCAGTGGCCCAGGTCAGGAAGACAACGAAGCCAGTTCACATCAGAGAGTCACGGCCAAAGCTTCACATGCACAGCCAGTCACAGAGCCACACAGTCTGTGGCCATTAACTACTCCATGAACTTGGCAGCCTTCCATTGGACAATCACTGGCTTTGCTTGCTTCCATCCAGACCTCCTCCCCTTGAATGCACATCTTTCCAGTCCCAGTCAATGAGAAAGAGGAAGACCCCTCCGGGATGAAGAAGCACCTGCAGCCTCAGCCTGAGAACAAGTAAGACACCTGGAATAATCCTTAGCCTATCCTGTCACTCACTCTGTGATCTTTAGCAAAATTCTCAACCTCTCTGGCCAACCATAAACCATCAGAGGTAATTCTTTTTATGTTCCTATGCACGGTCTGGGATTGGGACCAAGAATGCATCCTAGAGAGGCTCTTACAAGAATAAGTGACAAACCCTGTCTCATTTGTTGTTCCAGCTCACTAGTCACAGCCCTTCCAGTATGGAGTGTTGCCTGGATGCCTAGCAATGTACCAGGCATTGAAGAAGCTGGAAAAAAAATGCCAACCTCACGCCTGCCTCCCAAGAGTACAGTGTCTAGCTGGAAACAAGTTGTACACACACTAAACAGCTGAATAATCACAAGGGGCTCCAAATCCTGCCTCAATGCCAAAATAAATAATCTGAGCAGTAAATCCGGTAGTTCAGAGAAGAAAAGGTGAGAGGTGAACACCGTGAGAAAGGCTCAGTCTTGAACTGGCACTTGAACTCCAAAGGATGAGTCTCCCCAGGGGGTCAGGGAGGGAAGGGAAGGGTTACATGGGAAACCAGAGCTAAAGTTTGGCGGGGGGGGGGGGGGTGGGGGGGGTTGAAGGAAGAAGAGAAAGGGAGGGGGCATGGCTAGATTGAGGGCTGGAATACAGGTAGAGATGTAATTGGTTCAATGAAGCCCACTGCCCACTTAACAGGGGAAAGGTAAACCCAAAGCCCAAAGTCTATAGAAGCTGCTCACAATGTCAGGGCTGGAGACATGGCTCAAGTGGTAGATCACCTGTCTAGTAAGCATGAGACCCTGAGTTCAAACTACCATAAAAAGAAAGACGTAGCCAAATGAGGCCTTGATTCCATCAGACACCACCTCCTGCTCACCCAGCTGCCTCGTCTGGCTGCACAAGCATACAGCCAGCTCCTGGGCATGACCAAATGTATCCTAATGGGCCTGTCTGTGCAGCCAGCCTGGAAGGAAGGGAGGAGATCTGGCAGAAAGGGTTTTTTCACTAGCAGGGGGTTGCTAGGACCTTAGGGTCCATAGCTACTAGGGAGACATATTCTATGAATGGGGTTCTTCTCAAAGGCAGAAAGGGTTCGCAGGCAGGGCAGACAGCCAGCTGAGCAGAGGGTGAGCAGCTACCAGGGGTGGGAGGGCAGAGCTATTACGACCTATAGCACACTGCTCTGGAAGATCGCAAGCAAGTTTTGAGCTCTGTGAGTGGGAGCAGGAGGGGACATTCCCAACTGACCTAGTTAACAGGGTTGCACTGAGGCAGGACGCTTGGTCCCTCCAGTGTGAGCATGGCGCAGAAGGTGGAGGTATCTCCTGATCCCAGTTGGATCAGGATCTGCATCTCAAATCTAGTCTGCCAGGAGGGAGGGAGGAACAATGCACCTGCCTCTAGGTCTGGTCACTGTTACCTGCCCCATCTTCCACCCTTGGACTGGATAAAGATGACAAGTAATAACCACCTAGTGTGAGATTCCCAGGTCTCAGATTCACCATTGCTTTATTCTATGAGCTACCGCATAACCATCCTCCTCTGCTGGGTGCTTCAGGTGAGCAGAAGAGGCTAAAAGATGATAGGTGCCTGGTGCAAAGTCACAGGTCGGGAAGAGTTAGGGCTAGGGCCCTACCCTACATCACCCTGCTAACACTGGAGAGTCAAGATCCAGACCCATGAAGGGCTGGTGAAGCCACACAAAGGAATGCACCAAATGTTCATGCATCTTCTAATGGATATTGTTTTATTTCAAACTAACAGAGATACATGAATAAAGAACAAGTTGACATGAACACACAGCTGAGGTATACTTATAATGTGTAGATTTCACACATCATATAAATTATACAAATTGAGCATCCTTAATCTGACAGCCCAAAGTACAAAATGCTCCAAATCTCTTTCAACACCAACATAATGTCATAAGTTCCACCTGACCACATGTGACAGATCACAATCAAAATACAGATGCAAGCCAGGCACCAGTGGCTCATGCCTGTAATACCAGCTACGCAGGAAGTAGAGATCTGAGCATTGTGGTTCAAAGCCAGTCCATGCAGAAAAGTCCTGGTAGGACTCTTACCTCCAATTAACCACTCAAAAAAAAATAAAAGCCACAAAAACTGGAAGTGGAGCTATAGCTCAAAGTGGTAGAGCACTAGCCCTGAGGCAAAAGAACTCAGGGACAATGCCCAGGCCCTGAGTTCAAGCCCCACAACCAACGAAACAAACAACAATAACAAAAAAAAAACCTAGATGCATTACAAATATTGTATAAGATTACCTTCAGGCAATATGTACAAGGAATATGAAACATGAATGAATTTTATATTAAAGCACAGGTTCCATTTCCAAGATATCCCATTATGTATATGCAAACTGAAACCTCAAATACTTACATTTTGAATGAATATAACATATTTGATCTGTACTTCAAAAAAGCTGCTAAAACCCTTTTCTTTTTTCTTTTTGTGATGCTAGCATCTGAACCCAGGGTTGTAAGCAGGTTCAGGAAGAGCTCTAGTACCATTTAGCCGTGTCCCCAGACTTATTACTTGTATTTTTGTTTTTGAAAAGGGTCTCACCAACTTCTTTCATGCTGGCTTTGAATTTTCAATCTTCCTGCCTCTGCCATGCAAGTATCTGGGATTACAGCCATACAATACCAAATTTGGCTAAAAAAACGATTTGTAAGTAGCTGAAAGATTTGATAGATTTGGTATATATTTATTCCATTAGCAAATCTTAAAAAGATGTTTACTGCACAGAGGACTGGTCTCATTCTGCCCCAATGTCGTCACCTGTGTTCTCCACAGTTAGGACTGACAACTCATAACACATGTACCCCTCTCACCTTCACACCAAGAAGTTCACTGAGGATTGTGCAGGGGACCCCTGGAGGCCTACACCATTGGTCCTCATTGAGTGGGGTGGGGAAGCAGAGACTAAAATTTCTCCATCCTGACAAGCAGCTCTGCAGAAATATCCATGTCTGCTCAGGTGCAGATGCATGCGTGTCTGCTGCAAGTGTAGCTGGGCTAGGCATTTTTCCTTTAGCCTGTCCGGTCTTCTGTAAATAGGCATCATGCCTCTCTCCAGGGTCCAGTCATCCACGGAAATCTATGGAAAAAAGCCCTCCTGTCCTAGTCAGGTCTGTCCATGTTACTAAATCAGAGGTTGGAATGTTTTGTAGATGTAGGACAGGACATAGGGACGCAATCTTAGCAACATGCTAGCCCCAGGGACCACAGCCGTAATTCTGGCCACAGCTGCCTCCAAGGGGCCGAAGCGCAGCTTGATTCTGCTGAGCCCAGCATTTCATTTCCTCTGCGCTCAGGACCAAATGAAGGAAGAATGGGACCCTCCCAGAGGGCTAGGGAAGCTAGATGGAGGTCACATGGCTCCCTCAGAAAGGCCTATGGCCTGGGCTTTTGTACTTCCCCTTTACCCCTGACCTTGGGGCTCTTTCCACAATGTCACGCTCCCTCCTCATGCAGAGAAAACCAACACAATGCACACAAGTGCACTTAAGCAGATTCCAGCCTTGCCTCACCGACTCTCAGCTTCAGAAATCCTTTCTCAGGTCTCAGTCAAGTTCTTCCTGCGGTTCACAAATGTCAGGGCCCAGTGGAGCCTTGTGGGAGGAGATGTCAGGGAGCCTAAGGCCCTGGACCTCTGCTCTTTGGTAATACTCATTGTAAACTCCTCCCTTCCTGAGGCTAGCAGCAAGGGTGGACCCAGGTGAGCTGCCCCCTGCTTCACAGGCCCAATACTTCCCCAAACCTGTGCCATCAGCCACCTGTGAGATAAAAAAGGTGGGATTGCACCTGAAGACAAGGGAACTGCCCACTCTGTCCCATCTCTGTAACCAGGGCTAGCTCCAGTTAAACAAATTTAACACCATCCCGTGAAGAAGCTACTCTGTAGAGCAGAGGAATTAAAGCCTGTGAAAACCTGCAGCCCAGGGCCAACCCGGGATGGTCCCGTGGGCCCAGACATCTGTGAGAAGCTCTGAGCTGTAGCTCAGGAAAAACCAAGAGTACCACAGAGCTCAGAGACAACTGAGATGAGCAGCCAGCTCACCTGTGGTGAGCACCTCCAGCAAAGGGACACAGGAAGGAACACGCCCGGCATCCTCAGGATCAAGAATCTAGAGGGTAGATAGGGCCCCACAGAGCTCAGGCATAATGGCCTCTATCCTAGACTCAGGCTGAACTTGCCTCTGCCCACAATGCTGCCATTGAGGTTTGTACAGGAAGGGAAGAGATTTGCAAAATGGTGTATTAAGAAGATTAATCTGGCTGCAGTAGTGGCAGCATGTGGATGGCTGGGAGGGGAGAGATGACCAATTAAGGGATACTGCAGTGGTCCAGACAGGAGGCCTGGGAGCCAGCTCTGAAAGTGATGTGTGTTGCCCAGGGAAGGCGTGAAGAGGTGAACAAGATGAGCCAGAGCTGAGGGGAGGCTGAGATAAGTCCCACCAGCCCTATCTACAGGCCTCAGCTCTGAGCCACTTCCCCTGCAAATCTCTGCTTCCCAATTCGGACTCCTTGGCTCACTTCACCTCTGTTAGTTTGTTTTGTTTGAGACAGTGTCTTTCCCTATAGCTCAGGCTGCCCTTGAACTCACAATCCCCCTGCCTCTATCTCTCCAGTGCTGGAATTACAACTATGTACCATGCCTGGCTTATCTCCACTTTTGAAGGCTCTGCCTGATGTTCCCACTCACCCACCCTGGCGTCATGGACCAGCCAGCCCACAGGGATGGATAAGAGTCGCCGAATCAGAAGAAGGGAAGCCTTCAAGGAGGTGTGGGAAGTCAGGGGACAGTAGGGCAGTCCTAAGGCATCCCACAGGCCTCACAGCTCACGGCCTAGCCCTTCCCTCTCAGCTGGAGCTGGGCCTCTCTAAACATACCTCCCTCCCCAGCACTATATCCCCAGTGCCTCCTCACCAGGCACGCAAGGCAAGAACTGACTTTTTAGCCACTTGCTGTCATCTCCCCAGCTCCCAGAAGGCTTCCTCATAAACATACAAGCCAGATAGAACAGCACTGCCATTGTTAACTTGGTGTCTGGACAGCCAATCCAGGGCCCTCTGCTACTTAAAAAGTCCTTGAGCCTCCTCCTCTGCCCCCCACCCACCTGGACCATTTCTGGCCCAGAGCTCCTAGAGGGGACAGGGGCATGTAAAGGTTGCCCTAGTGGTGTAAATGTCAGAGGAGCCAGCTCCTCCTGGGCTGGGCTCCTTGCCCAGGTGAGTCCTTACACCCGCATCTTTCCAATGCAGCTCTAGAACTGCTGTGCAACACCGGAGTGACAATCAAGGCTGTGCTGATGGGGGAAGCCAGGTTGAGTCCAGGGCTGCATTATCCTTCATGCACCATGCCATCCTCCTCCTCCTCCTCTTTGTGGGTCTCTGCCTCTGTCTCCTAGAACTGCTCTTCAGGGGCACAGGACACACAAACTCAGTCTTAGCAAGACAAAGAAGTAGGAATGGAGAAGCAGTGTCCCTCAGTGCCAGCCCAAACCCACCCTGGCCTTCTGGGTCACAGTTCTGCTGCCCCCCTCCCCGCTACCATCTCCTCCTCATCTCCCTTCCTTTCTCCCCTACCTGTGCCCAGGTCTGATTTCCCACTAATCCCTGTGTCCATCAGTTCTCCACCCTCCTCTGCCCCTTTCCCCACTGCCCCGAAGTAGAAAACCCTCTACACAAGTCCAGCTTCATTTATCCCTGAGCCCTACTCACCCATGTCAGTTCTTTCTAGGGACCTTCTTCCAACCATCCCATTAGTGAGTAGGGCTTGGTAACACTCAGCTGGGACCAGCCCTGCCTCTTTTGTGCTTGGTGTCCCTGACCTTTTGTGGCCACCTCCTGCCTGTCTTCATCCATCTCTCTCCTCTCAGGCCAACATTCTTAGTGCTCAGTCTAGACCCATTTTCCCCTCCCCTCCCCAATTTGGTGCCCTCCCTCTACCATCACTCTCACTCCCAACTCTCCAGCTGTCACTAGGGTGTAGAGGACACTAAGCAATCTCTCTACAAATCCCTGGCTCTTCAGTCAGAGTGCCAGAGCCTGCCTGATATCCCTCCCAGCATGGCCAGCTGCCACCTCAAACTCAACACGTCCAAAAACAAAGCCCCCCTGCCTCCTCTTGCAAACCTGCTCCTGCTCCTACAGCCTGGCTCCACCCTCCCTTGGTAAATCTGTCTGAGAACGCTGGTGTTATCTGGGATGCATGCCTGTCCTTCATCCTTCCAGACAGTCAGGTGCCCAGGCCACAGGGCCTGCCAACAGAACCACTGTCCTGCCTATGTCTTTCTTCTCCCAGCTGGCCTGCTGTGGGGCCCCCTTTGCCTCTGCTTGGAAGAATGGAAACAGCTCCAGGCATTGTCCCTACCCGGACTGCACCTACAGGGAGCTCTGGATTTCTTCAACACTGCTGAGCTAGGCTCATGTCAACCTCTGCCCCAACTCCTCACATCCCATGCCACTGATGCATTTCCCAGCCTGGCTCTAAAAGGCCCCTCCTCTCTATACCTAGCTACTCTGCAATTCCTGACCTCTCTACAGCCATGCTCCCCACAAGCACTCTCAAATCCCTCACCAGGGGTGCGCCCCTCCCCCTGTGGCATTGGGCACGAATGGCTTTTCCTCTAGCATCTACATGGCATAGGTGCTCTGGCTCTGCCCACAACCCCCTGGCATTCTAGTATTCTCTTCCCATGCAGAATCAGGGAGTCTAGAACCAAGAGATGCCTGAAGGCCATGAACACTCCTCAATGAAACATCGCCAAAATAGTGCTGTTCTTGTTCCCACACCCAAGAAGCCCTGAAAGTGGAGGCCAGATCGGGTGTCACAGGATTATCCCCCAATACCTTGCTTGCCTTCCAGCTCCAACTCTTCTACCTGGATGTCAAAAGACAGGCTTGAATGGTGTCCCACAAAGCCTTGCCTTCAAAGGCTATTATCTGGGGTGCCTATGCTGCATGGTATGTGTTTTGTGGAAAGAGAATTTCCCAACTTCAAGTAAAATGTAAAAGGAATCTGTGACTCCCTTCAAATGTTGAAACATACCACATCTGGACACACACACACACACACACCTCGCCCTATCCTTAGCTTCCCTCAGTGAGAATAGCCAACTGTACTCACTTATAAATAGAAATCCTCTCTGGACAAGTATCTGGAGTGACAGGACAGGTCCAGAGACTGAGTAGCAAGCAGAATTGTTTCCCACTCTGTCTTCTCTGGACCTATACAGCCATCTACCCCAGACCTCTTCTCTCTGCTCCCTCAGCCCTACCTGCTGTCACCTTGCTTCTAGAACATGAGCTTAGTACCTGTACCTCCCTGTCATTTAGACCCTAGAAGGGGATGCTTAGGAAACACCTTTGTCCCCAAGAACCATCCCCTGGAGGGCTCAATGTAGCCCAGGACAGAGACCAGGACCACTCCCTTTCAGAGAGGTTCTAGGATGGCCCCCAGCCTACCTCTCAAATCTGTCCCTATACCAAACAGAAACCTGACAGCCATCCTTGCTACCCCCTGCCCCCTACTCCCACACACAAGGTCTGAGTCCTGCAGTTCAGCTCTCTCCTCAGTCCCTCCTGCCTAGACCACCACAGTAGCCTTCTTCTTGGCTTCCTGCCTCCTTTCTCTCCTCCAACCTTTCCTCTCTTACTCTACGTGGCTTCCAAAAGACTTCTGATAAAACACAATCTGATCACATCACTGATCTGCTTGACTTTGTGGGAAATCTATCACCTTCAGGATAAAATCAAAACTCCTTCCTATGCCTCTCAGGACCTGCCCTTGGGTTTTGTTGGGTTTCTGGTTTTGTTTGGTTTGGTTTCAATGTCCTGTCTTGTCATTGATCCATTCCAGCCCCTCCTCCACCCCCCACAGTGCCCCTCTCATCCGAAGGCCTAGTTTCAGTGTCTGGTGCCTCTGGCCCCACGCCTTCCTGTGCCCTTTGCTGGCTCCATTCTACTGGTCCTTCAAACTCAGCTCAGAGTGCATCTCTCTCAACTCCACGTTTAGTGACATATTGGTAGCTTGAAATTGGCTATGGCAAGCGCATTTTCACCACAGAAATTGGCAAATACTACAAATCAGGGTGTGTTTGGGGTTTATTTTGAGTGTTGGATCTTAAATATGTATCAGCACACCAGTGCTTAGGTCAGCTCTGATGCATAGGATACCAGTGTGGGATGGATGGATGGATAGATGGTTGGATGGATGATGGCTAGATTACTCAAGGTCTGGGCTCCGTGTACTTTGCTTTGGCAGCTGTTGCATACATTGATACTCATCCTACAGCAGCTCATACACTTCCTGAATTCAGTCATTCCCTGCCCCCTCCTCATGTCCTTTGGGATCCTTGTCCCTCTCACCAGCTCCTCTGGGCATATCAATCCTGCCAGGTCTCCGGAGAGCATGAGACCACCATTGGGATACCATTTGGTCATAGGTGGGTAGAGAGGGCCAGGGGCAGTGGGTGGCATATCATCCAGGCAGGAAAAAATTAATGACAGGCAGTGGGAGAAAACAGGACCTGGGGAAGGATAAAAGGGCTGGGGCTCAGCCTGCAGGGACACCCAGTAGCCCCCTCTGCAGTGACCCCCAATCTGATCAATACCAGAATCGATGGACTCAAATACCTCATTACGAGAACAGCAGGGAAAACAGGAGCCCCTGGCAGCGGCCTTGATTAGCCTGTCCCCCTCCTCCCTTACTGGCTGGCTTAGCTCTCTCTCCTCAAGGCTCCACCTCTCCTGCAGTTGGCTCGATCTCAGCTCAGGTCTCCCCCCTCCCTGTCCTCATTTGCATCTGGGTCTCTCAGTCTCCCCCTGTGTCTCAGGGCCTCCATCTGTCTCTGTCTCCTCCCTGCTCAGTTTCTGTCTCTCCCTCCACATCTCAGGCTCTCTTGTCTCTGGGTGTCTCTCTTCTTTGCCACTTCCCCCCCCCCGGGTCTCCATCTCACGTTCTGGATCTGTTTCTTTCCTGTCTTTCCCGGTGCCCCCCCCCCCCCGCCCCCATCTGTATCCCTGTCTCTCAGCCCTGCACGTCTCCCTGCTCCCTTCCTTGGCACCCCCTCCAACCCGCTCAGGGACCCAGATGGCGGGATGTTCACGCCGCAGTGCCTGCAAGCACGGGGCCATGGTAGCTTCTGGGGCTTCTTGCCACCCCCCCCCCCGCCCTGAGCCTGCTGGGCAGCAGTCAGTCAGCTGCAGCTCAGAACTCCTACTCACCCCCATGGGGCCCTCAGCAAGGAGGCACTGGGACAAACTCCTCCTAGAGCAGACAGTGCCATCCCTGAGTGAATCCTCGCTGGGACTGAGGGAGCCAGGGCTATGGTCCCCCTTTGCCTCAGGACCTTGAGTGATAAAATCCTAGAAGCACTTGGACCAATGGCTTTTATTTCCTCTCCAAAGGGGTGTCCCTCTTGACATCTCACTGAAAGCCCTCTTGCTGTGGCTTCATCTGCCCCGGGTCTATGTGACTCAGCTTCTTCCCAGTGCCACCAAAGCCTTCACCAGCAGCATCTGGCTAGGCAGGGACTGCCGGGTAGAGCCCCCAAAAGAGAGAAGAAGGGCACTTAGAAGGCGCCCTCTTTGCGGAGGCTCATCTGACCACAGCCAGTGTTGAGTGAAGCAAAGGAGGTCATAGCTCAGGCTTGGGGAGCCAGGGTCTTAGAAGTTAAGGGCTGCTACCAGCTGGGTCCTGGGAGGAGAAATTCTGCCCTCATCCTCCCTCTGGTGCCTGGCAGAGTGGAGCACCTCTCCTGGGGAGCTGGCAGAGTCGGCAAGTGCATATATGCCCACACCCCACGCAGCCCAGACACAACACACCCACCTCGGTGCCATGCGCGCCCACCTGCTGGCACTGCAGCCGGTACTCCCCCCCCCCTTGCCTCCACACCTCGCTGCCATAGGGAGGGAACATGGCATTAGCTATCTGGTGCCAGCTATGGAGGTAAGAGGAAGAGGGGCCGGGCAATGCGCTGGTGATGAGGGAGAGATACATCTATCTAGACATGGGTGGGGGGGAGTCTCTCAGGAAAAGCACCATTGCCCACCACCTTTCTAGGTCAAAGGTCAGCAGGGTGGGGGTAAAGATCTTCTGAACGCCCTGAAAACAACAGTCATCTCACCATCTGCTCCAGCCCTAACTTGGACCAAAACCTCACCTCCTACCCTCTCTGCTTCAACCCAGACACTCCTTCTTTCCTGTATGTCTACACCTTTGTGCAAGTCCCACATATCACCAAGCCCCACCTGGACAAGAAGATGAGCCTCCCCTGTAATCCTCTTCATGTGTGCACATGTGGCTTGGTCCAGGCCTCCATGCCTCATCCCTTAACAAAGGATTCCAAACCGGGAAAGGTGGGGTTCTGGTGGCCAATCCTCTTCCCACTGCCCCAATTTAAGATAACCAGAAGATCATAACAGGCAAGAAGGGCACAGGAGGGCATGCCTGCTGGTCTCTCTCCTTGTGTAGCTCAGCGTGGGGTAGGGAGGGCCAATGGGGTCCCCCAGGCCACACTTTCTGTCTGCACAGATCAGAGAAGGAGAAGCGTCTCCTCCCCTCAGCCCAGATCCTGTAGCTTACAGCCATCGGCCCCACAGAGCAAGCCTGCTCCCTCTTCCACATGACAGCCCTTCAAATATTTGAAGACAGCTCATCCGTCCCTGCTGAGCCTCCTCTTCTCCTGACTAAACACCCTGCTTCTTAGAATGACTCCTCAAATACGCTAGTTTCAAGTCATCTCACCATGCCGGGCGCTCTCATCCTTCCAGAGCTGTCCCGGTTCACAGCCACGCTCCAACCTGAGGCCAGGCAGAAGAACTGCCTGTGTCCTAAACCCCAGCATCTCCCCATCGCAGCCTCTGACTTCCTCCGCCCTCCACTCCCACCAGCATAGCCATTCTACGTTGGCAATCACTTCTACTTTTAGAGCCAGGCAAATGCTAGAGACCCACTACATCTCCCCTATCCATAATGCTTTCTCCAAAGATCCAAATCCTTTCCAGTGACCTCTCTCCATGGCTGGAGTTTATCACCTGTCCACATGAAGCCTGCCTCCTCTGAGAAGCCTTCCCAAATAGAACATGCTTGCCCCCCCCCCCCCCGAGGCAAACCTCCATACTCAAACTACACAACGCTGATTGTGGTCACTCTATAGAGTCTATGCATCTCCCAGTCCTTCATCCCACACATGCACACCAGCAGCCTAGAGAAGAAAAGCCCAGAAGGTGGCCGGGAGGGAGAGGTTCCCCCCATGAGAGCCAGCTTGGACCCATGTTCCTACCTGCTCGTGGTACTCGATGCCCATGCTGAGGGTATTGACCAGGATAGCGATCATGATTCCCCGGCCGAAGTATTTGCTATCCACAATCTTTCGGAAAGTGTCACAGATCAGCCTCCAGAAGACCAACACAGGGCTGGGCTCTGTGTCTGGACACAGGCTCCGCCGTCGTCGACTGTGAGGGTCACGGAGGTCACTGTGCTGTGTATCCTGTGTAAACTCGTAAACAGCTTCGCTGTCTGAGTCAGGCAGCTCGTGGTCGGCGGGCTCCAGTTCTCCTGTGCCCACTCGGGCACAATAGGGGCAGCTGTCTGGGCCACAGGCTCCACTATCTGCCTTGGAACAGGGACTGGAGACCTTGCAGGAGCTGTGGCAGGCACCTGTAACAGGAGAATGGGGGATCAGAGGCTCTCTTGACTGGGGCTCCCTTGCCCTTGGTAGTGCTGTGTGTGTGTGTGGGAGATGCACAGCATAACAGGAGAGATGTGGGGTAGTTACAAGGTTGGGCTTGCTAGTCAGTGAGCCAGGAATGCTCCTGAATGACAAAGTACCCCAAATGTCAAGAGCCACTGATAGTCATGGCTGAGTATCTTAAGAGTTCAGGCAGACAGGTGGCCTCCAGGTTCTCTGAGGTCCTGCACAACCCCTATGTCCTTCTCGAGTCCCTCTAGCCTTGGGCTAGAGGCCTGCCCACCTCTCTTCCCTAGAGAGGGAAGGCCTGTGTCAATATTGCTCTGAGTTGCATTTTGCAATGGATCCTTAAGCCCTCCCATTCCCCCACATGTGCATTTGTCCACTCCTCTCCATGCCAGACATGCATATACACACATGTACACTATATACACACACTCATGTACACACACTATTTGCACATCAGAAGATATACGCACACACCAAACACATGTTTACCCAAATGTATCAATACTACCCAATGTTGATGTCAGACCCACCCACACGTGTACATGCACACACAGACCAGAGAAGAACACCACAGCCATGAGCATGGGCATCGGACACATGCACTCACACACATACACACACTAGACCCCTTCCTTCATGCACGGAGACACATAAATGCACACCAGACTTACTTGTGCACATACACACACAGTGACCTGTCTGGAGACATCAATATCCGTTTAAATCCTGCTTTGATCACAGACTCTATGAGAGCTGAAAGGAACCTCAGAAGCCACTCAGGTAAAGCATGGATAGGGAGGCACCTGGCTCAGGGCCTGGTAAGCAAGGTGACATTTCCTTCTCCTGACTACATCTGAACATAGTACTGATGGTCCCCACCCCACCTCTTACACGGAAGGATGTAGAGGAATGTGATATGATGGCCATGTCCCATGGCTGGATAATGGAAGAATTACTAAGATCCACTTTGCATTGTGTGATAACACCTTCTGGTGTTATCATCTTCCAGAGACCACCTCACAAATATCCCAGTGTTCTCTACATGACATATCCTTCCTGAAACACAGGCTGGATCTGGGAGGCTGGGTCTGGGAGGAAAGCCAGCCCTGTCTAGGGACCCTCCTACAAGCAATAAGTGTCTCATTCTTCAGTAACATGGACGATCTGCCCATTGGACCAGCAGCTCCAAGCACTTGTCACTCTAGTCTCAGGCCTCTCTGCAAGGGAGGGAATAAGAATCAATTTATGCTGGGTGCCAGTGGCTCACACCTGTAATCCTAGCTACTCAGGAGGCTGAGATCTGAGGATCGTGGTTCAAAGCCAGTCTGGGCAGGAAGGTCCATGGGACTCTTATCTCCAATTGACCACCAGAAAACCAGAAGTGGAGCTGTGGCTCAAAGTGTTAGAGCACTAGCCTTGAACAAAAAAAGGCTCAGGAACAGTACCCAGGCCCTGAGTTCAAGCCCCAGGACCAATAAAAAAGAAATCAATGTATAATAATCTCCTTGGTATGGGGCATCATGTTGCCACAATTACACGCCATTTCCCCTATACAACCAAGAATAGAAAGCAGGCTTCAGAGTCGGATGGCCCTGAGGCCATCCCTCACCAAAAAGGACAATCTTACAAATCAGGTAAGACCTTCAAACCTCCTTTTTCCCCATGTGTACGACAGAGATGCTAGGCAAGCTTATCATCTGAGCTCTCAGAGGGTTCAAAGGGATCTTTCTTACCTATGTTAGGCACACCAGTGAAAAACAGTGGTTAGATATTAGCACAAACAGCAGAGAGCAGAGTGCATAGCAGATACACATTACATGACAGTTATTATTACAATGTAGGACTCACAATTCCCGTTTTAACAGATGAGAAAATTAGAACTCAAAGAAGTAGTAGGATTGGTTGAAAGTGCCACAGTTACAAAAGGCAGAATGGGGATCTGAACCCTGGTCCCTCTGACTCCAGTCCTCTAGTCCTCTCTGGGATACCACCCAGCCCACCCCTCCCCCACGCCCACCCATGCAACTGAGGGACACCAACCCATATCCCTGCTTGGTGTTCTTACCTGTACTCTGTGTCTCCAGCAGCTTATGCATGGAGCTGTAGGGCCCAGGTGGGATGTTGAGGCTGGTGAGTATGGGGGGCCCAGAGCTGGGGGCCACTTCAACTAGCGCCTTCTCCTTCAACATCTCTGGTGGAGAGCTGGTGTGCACAGTAGGGTACACTTTCCCACTACCCACAGTCCTGCCAGACGCCTCAGATGGGGACCGGGGAGGGGGCGCCTGGCAACGGACTGGCTCCAAGTGGCAGTCGGCATGATAGAAGCTGTGCACAGACTCGGCACCCCCTGGAGGCCCCCCAGAGAGGGTGGGTGTCGAAGGTGGTGGCAGCATGAGCCGGCGGGACCCACTGGCATCCCTATCTTTGATCTCCGGGCTGGCCCGTGGGGCCCTGAGCGTTCCATTGCCCAGGTGGTAATGGTGATGGTGATGGTGGTGGTGGTGGACCAGGTGGTGGACGGACAGGCGGCGGTGTGAGCGAGAGCAGGTGCCACTGGGCTGGGGCTCCTGGCCCCCGAGGGCTGCTGGGCTGCTCAGTAACCCAGCCCGCACGCCTGCAGCCCGAGAGACCTGGGCCAGCCTGCGAGCTGCCTTGCGAAGGATGTACACCAGGTACTTCAGCAACTCCTCATAGCAGCTGCCGGGCTCAGAGAAGCTAGCCAGAGTGCTGGCGTTGGACAGGAATCGCACGCGCTGCTCCCGCATTAGCTGGCTCTCCCGTTGCTTGGTCTCTGAGAACTGCGTGGCAATCACCACCAGGCACAGGTTGATCATGAAGAAAGAGCCCACCTGTAGGGGTGGGGACAGGGAGAGGAGATGTCCTGAAGAAAAGCAAATCTCCATGTCAGCTGCCACAGACAGAGAACTTACTGCATGCTAGGCGCTGGGCTAATGTTTTTTCCCATCACTATCTCATTTTATTCACATGACAGGCTTGAGAGAGAACGCTCTTGTAATTGTTGTCCCAACAGTAAGGAAGCTGAGGCTCGGAGAGGGCAAGGAATTTTCCCAAGATCACTCAGCTAATGCAATGCAAGGCTAAAACTGGAACCAGGCCCTATAAAACTCTTTAAGGTATGGCCATTGATCATCATGGTATTCTACAAGGTTGCCTTTCAACTCCCTGCACTCATGGAGACCCTAAACACACCTCCCCTGCTCCTACCAGGAGTAGAGAATACTGTGGAAGTGAACGCTCAATTAAGGACATATAGCCTTAATAGCAGATTGTGCTTTTGAGACTTGTTTATAAGCCTCCAGTCTGTAGTTCCAACATTGGCTTCATGATAAGACCCTTAACCACTGGACCTCAATATCCTCATCTGAAAGCACAGACCCTACAGGCCAGTCAAATGGCCCATTTTGACTTTCCCTTAATCCCCTAGAACCTATCTCCATGCCTCAGTTTCTCCAGGACCTGGGGCTAAAAAAAGAAAATTAGTTGGATAACAATCCCCAATGATGGAAATGAATATTTATGGTGACAAAGCAGAATTTTTTTTTTCTAGACCGTGTCCTAGTAATTATGATAATTAGCTTCACTAGTGTGGTGCCAGAGAGTTGTTTGGGAGGAATTTTCAGGGGGTGTGTGGGAAGGTGGAAATGAGGCCCCTTCCTTCTCTGTCTGTTCCCCCTCCCCAACCAAGCCTGAAGGAGCAACGATTTGGAGAACGCATTCCCTGCGGCACCCATCTTGCCCTCTAAGGTGATGGTAAGGGACTGGGACACATTTCACCCAGGCTTTACCTGGGTACCCGTGTGGCCCTGGCCACTCTTACACCAGGGAAAGTTACGGGGCCAGGAAAGAGTGGTTTGGGGACCTGCCGGTCCCCAGAGCCTACCCTCTGTCTCACCCTGCCAACTCTCTGGCATCTGTCCCAGGTCCTGAGTAGATCTTAATCCCTTTCTTAATCTCCTTTTCTCAGATCTGTCCCTCTGCGGCTCTGTCATTGGCCTCGTGGTGACAGGGGAAAAGTGCTAGATTTAGACTTGGTAGCTTTGGTTGCCTTCGCAGCTCCAGCCCTGTTCAATGTGACCTTGGCTCAGTGATCAGCCGTCTCATTTAGGAGCTAGGGGCCACCATTCTGCAGTGGCCACCTCACAGGTGCCTGTGAGGATCCTAGGAGCAGCAGATGTTTCAGCACACATCCACGGCGTCTTCCCTACTCAGCAAGACTAATCCACAGCTTAGGCAAAGCACATAGTGAGATCAGATAAATGAGAAAAATGTCAGTTAAATGAAGGTGATCACAAGATCATGATGAGGATTAAATATCCAGCATGTAAGAAGTCCTGAGAGCGAGGGGCTGGCACACAGTAAGTGCTCAGTAAACATCAGCTATAAGTGGTAGCCATGAAATTATTGTCTAGGGATGATGGTGATTTAACTTATTTGCTCTTTTGCCTATTTTCTGCCTTTGTAAAGTCTTGGAATTTCCAGCTGGAAGGAATAAGGGATCATGCAATGTTTCTCAACACTGGAAATCAGGGGTTGTTTGCAAACATTTCAGGATGTTTAGCATCTTTCCCATCCTCACAATAGAATGTGAATGGTGTACCCTTAGTCCTTGTGAAAAACAGAATCATGCATGCAACTTCCAAATGACCCTGGAGCGTCAGGGATGGGGGTGAGGGGGAACAGAGCCTGCTGAGTTGAGAACCATCTACATTACTCATGAAGAATCAGGGACCCCGAGCAGGATGAGAGGCAAGTCTTCGGGGGAACATTTTGCCCAAGGTCCTATTAGCAGTAAGTGGTAATCAAGGTTTTTGATATTTCATTGTTTTTCTATCAGTTGCGGGGCCTGAACTCATAGCCTGGGTACTGTCCCTGAGTATTGTTTTTTTCATTCAAAGCTAGTGCTCTACCACTTTGAGCCACAGCACCAATTCCAGTTTTCTGGGGGTTAATTGGAGATAAGGGTCTCACGGACTTTCCTGCCCAGGCTGGCTTTGAACCACAATCCTCAGATCTCAGCCTCCTGAGTGGCTAGGATTATAGGTGTGAGACATCAGTGTCCAACTAGAGTCATGTGTTGACCTTGGGATTCCTCTTGACCCTCACCTAAGGTCCTTCTCACGATGTGACAGATGCTTTCTCTAAGGGATTTGTCCTGAGAGCTAAGAATCTCAAATAAAGCAAGCCTTCCCCTATCCTCAGTCACTAGCCATATCCCAGTTTCCTCCATCCCCATGGAGGGTGAGGAGGAGGAGTCACTCACGATGATGAGGAGGATGAAGTAGATGAAGTTGTAGAAGGAGTGAGCATCCATCACAAAGTACATGATGTCGACCCAGCCCTCCAGCGTGATGACCTGGGGAGGTGGAGAAGGACAGGCTGACACTGAGCTCATCAAAGCCTCTTCCAGTTTCCTCCAGGGCCCTGACCACTCCCACCCTACCCCAAACACGAGCATGACCACTCTCGGGGGGAGGGGGGGGCGCGCGCTAGGCCCAAGCTGCCCCACCTGGAAGATAGCGATCCAGGCATAGCCAATGTTGTCGAAATTGATGGCGCCCTTGAAGGGGTTGTGCTCGCCTGCAGAGCAGTTGGTGTAGTACTGGTTCCAGTTGACACAGGTGGTATTGCTGGAGCTGTTGTAAGCGTTGTAGTCTAAACCACAGGGCGGGCCGCCGCCACCCTCCCCTCGCAGTGTGGGCACACTCCTGCAGGACCGCATGCCGTTCTCCCGTGGCTGGGAGCAGATGAAGGGGCTCTCGTCCTCGTTCTCTGTCTGGTAATAGCGCTCCAGGTCCACGCTCAGGGGTCTGAAGGATGAGATGGTATGGGTACACTGAGGACTATAGGGAGGCAGGTCAGACCTGAGGGTGGGAAAGAAGCCTGGGCCGGGCAAGGGGTGTGGATATGAATGGGGGTCACTGAGAACAGGAGGGCCAAGTTAGAGTCACATTCTAGAGCAATGGTTTCAAACTTTGCTGTCCTTTAGAGTTGTTTATTTCCCTGTAACCAAGCTATACCCAAAAACTTAATGTAATCAGAACTACTGGAGGGACTGACCTTCTAAGCATCAGCAACTTTAAAATCTCTCCAGGTAATTCCAATAGGTAGCCAAGTTCAAGGACCAGATACGTTTCAGATACAAGCACAGGTATGTCCGTGGCTACAGGAAGCTAGGGACTAGGGGAGATCTCAGCCCCACAGGCCACCCCCAGGTCACCCACTCTCCACTCACAGGCTGAAATTCTCAGGGAGGAAGCATCGGTTCCGTAGCAGCCCTGCCCACAGCTGGACACCAACGATGCCAAAGATGAAGAAGACGAAGAAGCAGAGTAGCAGGACATTGCCCAGCATGGGTAGTGTGTCTAGCAGCAAGGTGACCAAGATACGCATGCCTGTTGGGGCAGAAAACACACTGGGGACACAGGGCTGGCCAGGCTAAACTGGCTTCCATGCATCTGGCTGTATTCCCAGAGGGGTCCCACTGGGAACCTCCAGGCCCAAGCTGGAGGGGAGACAAATGGGGATCTCTAACACGCATGCTTAGACAGCTCCAGGAGCCCCAGCACCTTTGACCCACACATAGTAATCTGTTCATGGTAACACCGATGAGTCAGAACTGAGGTTCCCAACACATTCTCATGCTCCTCACTCTCTCGGCATCACCGTGGGGTGATGATATCACCCCCAGTTTACAGATGAGAAGTCTGAGGCCCACAGGAGTGATGTGGCTTGCTCAGTATCAGAGATACTAAATGTAGGCGCTGGGACTTAAATTTAGGCTTTGTACTTCCAAATCTTGTGCGTGCACACACACCTCCCACTTCCTTCTCTCACCAGACACAGTCACCTGAACTTTCTACGCCATCACCACTGGGGTCATTGGGGAAACTGAGGCGGAGGACTCCAGTAGGGATATCAGCAAGGCAGAATTTCACATTGCGAGTCAGTTGCTCATCAGAGGCCAAAAATGCCCTCCACTTCATCAACTTTCTGAGCCCCTCAGCCCTGAAGTCAGGACGTATGAGGCATGTGACACTGTCCTCTCAGGAGTCCATCCTAGCGCTAATAGCCCTCTGCAGGGGCACAACTACTGCAACCCCTCTCCTGAAAATCCCTGTTAGGGATCCAGCCCTGTCCCCACTCCAGGTCTAGGACCCAGCAGCCCACATGGTGTGAACCAGCCACCAATCTTTTGTCAATGCCTTAGAAGGCAGATAGATCTCCAGTGGCTAGTTTTGAACCCCAAAGTGCTCCTTAGGGTCTCTGCCTTCTCCAGGACAGAGCTTTTAAGCAGCAGCAACAGCAGCTAATTAACTTTCTTGGTGGGGACCGCAGCCATGTTGCCTCCACCCCTCCTTTCACTCAGCCCTTCTCCCCCACTGCTCCTCCCATCCCCCTTCAGCTGCTCTGGGCTCCAACTGAGATCAATTCCTCAGGGTTTGCATTAAGGGAATTACACCAGTGGTTAGACAGAGGTCTATCAATCTGCCAGCCCGTCACCTGGGAGGGAGAGGAGGCAGGCATGCCCCTGTTCTGGAGCTCTGGTTAATACCAACTCACTTCAGCCCCCTCCCCACAGCAAACACACTGCTGCATCTCTCTCTCTCTCTCTCTCTCTCTCTCTCTCTCACACACACACACACACACACACACACACACACACACACAAAGGGGGCTGCTACTGCATCAGGCACAGAGCCCCACACATGCTCCTCCAAGCCCCACTCCCCAGACTGCATCTGGGACCATCTTCAGTGTGTGTAGGTAGGTTGGGGAGTTGCAAAGGGGGCCTGAGCAGGGGGGCGGGGCAGGACTTCGGGAAAACTAGAGCTGCCAAACCTTCCCTGGCTCCAGAAACCAATGCGGTTTAATTTAGATAATGGTCCCGGCAGTCACTGCAACGCAAGTTGGAAGTGGGGGAGGGGGAAGGGGCCGCAGCCACAGCGGGAGAGTGAGGCGTGGAGTGGCCTTCTCTGGAGAAAAGTCCTATTTAGTGTGGCCAGTGTGGTCTCACACAGGAGAACCAGTCTGTGGAAGAGACTGTTGTGCCCAGAAAAGACCATTAACACTTTAGGTCCCCTCCCCTCCCCCATCCCACCCACCCTATTCTCCTGGGTGTAAAATCTCTGAGATGTTTCTGAGATTCTGACCCAAAGCCAGATTGAAATGAGGAGGGTCTTCATCGTGACTACCCCGGTGCCACAGCCAAGGTGAGGGACTCCCTTTGGGTCCCTTCTGGGCTATTCTCTGCAGTGGCTCTGAGTGGTCAGATAATGACATGGTAGGTGGGGCAGGGGGAGCTGACGTTGCTACATTTCTTCTTAGGATTCTGTGTCTAAGGGCTGAGGGCCAAGGGGTCACTCACTGGGCACCCGGTTAATGGCCCGGAGTGGTCGCAGCACACGGACTGTCCTGACAGCTGAGAAGCTGACGTTCTGCAGGTCCAGTGAATACTCCAGCATCCTGTGAGGAGGGGTTGAATTTGAAGTCACCATGATGTTTAAAGAGAGAGAGAGAGAGAGAGAGCGCACCAATGAGGAATTCTGTGAAGAAGCAGGACAATCTGGTGCTCCTCCCTCTCTCCCGACTAAGGAACCCTGAGATCAGCTTTCCTCAAACAAGCAAGGATAACTCCCTCTCCCTCCCCCACTCCTCAAAGAGCAGAACCAGGAAGACCACAGGACTCAGGAGATAGGCCAGAACACGGCAGGCAGGCAGCCTCACTTGCTTGGCTCACGTGGACAGCCAGGGAAGAAATACAGCTATGACTGGGTTGGGGTGGCGCCAGGGCCCTGGAGAAAGTAGTGATCCAATCCCCTGCTTCCCACCCCCAGTCCAGGCCCTCACCCTGCAATGACAATGAAAAAGTCAAGCCGGTTCCAAGTGTCTCCCAGGTAACATTTCTTCCCGAAGATACCCAAGGCCACCATCTTCACCACCATTTCCACAGCGAAGAAGGCAAAGATGAAGTCATCAAAGGCCTAATGGAGGGACAAGAGTCTGCAGAAACTCAGAAGGGCAAGAGGACACACACACTCCTAACCACTTCTACCAGTTGAGTCAGGGCCTTTTGCAGAACAGATGTTGGGGATTAAGATCAGGAACTATAGCTGGATGCTAGTGACTCACACTTGTAATCCTAGCTACTCAAGAGGCTGAGATCTGAGGATCAGGGTTCAAAGCCAGCCTGGGCAGAAAAGTTCATGAGACTCTGATCTCCAATTTACCACCAGAAAATGTGATGTGGACTTGGGGCCCAAAGTGGTTAAATGCTACCCTTCAGCAAATAGAGCTCAGGGACAGCACCCAGGTCTTGAGTTCAAACCCCATGACTGACAAAATAAATAAAAAATATTTTTTAAAGATCAGGAACTAGTTAGAAGGCAGGGATTGAGAAGTTCTCCACTTGTGGCCAGTCTTGGGGAAAAAGTTAGCGAGACCTCAATCTCAACAAAGCTAGGCAGGGTGGCACAGGCATAGGCATGCAGTCCCAGCTATGCAGGAGGCATAGGTTAGGAAGGAACATTACAAGGCCAACTTGAGACTCTTATCTGAAAAATAGCCTAGAGCAAGAAAAAAAAAAGCTGGAGGTATGACTTGAATAGAAAAGCTCTTGCAAAAGAGCTGGGTGCTGATGGCTTATCTCTAGAATCCTAGCTACTCAAGAGGCTGAGATCTGAGGACTGCAATTTGAAACCAGCCTAGGTAGGAAGATCCCTGAGACTTTTACCTCCAGTTAACTACCAGAAAGCCAAGAGTAGGGTGGTGGCTCAAATGGTAGAGTGTCAGCCTTGAGCAAAAAGTTCAAAGTCATTATCCAGGCTCTGAGTTCAAGCCCTAAGACTGGCACAAACACACACACACACATACACACACACACACACACACACAAAGAATCAGGAGCTCCACTTCCCCATAATACATATATTGCCACTCACCTGCAGAATTCGGCACCTCTGGGAGTCACAGGCGATGTCCTCACATGGCCGGAACATGCCCAGGGTCACACAGTTGAGAAGAATGACCAACATGCTGATGCGCTCGAACCAAGTATCAAGACGTCAAGGAAACAGCTGGCCAGGACTAGAAATGAAAGTGTCCTACAATACCCTGCCCCGATGATACCTGCTATGTGTCAACCTCCCAGATTTGAGGGGAGGACCCTGGCTCACCTTGACCATCTCACTTCTGTGGACCTAACCTTGTCATCTGTAGCCAAGGTAGGAAAAAAGCCATAAATAATGTGGCTATTTACACAAGCCATTTGGGGAATGGAATTGATCATGCTGGTGGAAATGCCAGACACCATGAGTCTGCTGCCGAATCGCCTCCTCTTCTCTCCAGCTCGCAGGGTAGATGTGAGAAGCAAGTGAGACAATGTATGTGAATGTGTTACACAAACCTACAGTCGGATTATGCCTGCCTTACAGTTTACCACGCACTTTCACACACTTCTGACGCTCATGACAGCTCCACGAAACATCCAGGGTAGATTCTTTTGATTGGAAACTGAGGACCAGACAGCCAAAGTCATGTGCTGAAGCCATCCAATACAGAACAAGACTGAGGTCCCCACACTCTTGATCTACACAGCCATTTTCTCCATGCCATAGCTGCTTAGACAGGCAGGAAGGGGGCTGTCATCACTCTCCTGATACCAGGCCCACAGAAGGGCCCACAGCTGCATGCCCCTTGCTACAATACTGGAGCCTGAGGCTTTCTCTCCAACTCCCAGCCCTCTCAGCCTCTAGACACATTCCAATATGGAGACCCCTACCCCCAATTCCGCATCAGGCACCGTACCAGGCCCAGGCTACACAGTGGAGGACGCCTGATGCACAGCCATGTGGCTACCACATCGTCTTATGCCTTCCAGCCCAGACTCAAGCAACTAGGGCAGAAGGAGTCCCTTCTAACTTCTGAGACTTTCTGCATGGTGAGTTCAAGAGAATGTGTAAGCTGGTCCTGGACCTTAGAAGGTTCCAGGCCCTGGACTCAAGGAGTAGTTTTCTCATGGCAACTAGGAAGGCAGAAAGAGCAAAATGCCTAGGAGAAGAGTGGAGGATCAGGGCAGCCCACTCCCTCCACCACCAAGTAGATGTAAAAGAGCATGGGGACTCTTCAGGAATGAGGTGGCTTTTGCCAGGCAAGAAGGAACCAGCAGAGACATTCTAGGGCTCTAAAGGATCTGATTCCCAGTTGGTCCTAGACATACCCCATCTTTGTCCTGAATCCCAGACCATTCCTCCTCTCCAGAGGCTGGCAACTGACTCCCTCATCCACCTCAAAGCTTTCCTGCCCCCACACGTCACCTGGGCTTTTTACTCTCAGATACACAACCCTGTCACCATCTGTCTCTGCCACCCCAGGAGACCCAAGACAGTCATTTCCCTAACCTCCATTCCCTTACAAAAATGAGTAACACACACACACACACACTTTAGGGTTGGGGGTAAGTGGATGAGAGGGAAAATAAAGAGTGCTGTTTCCATGGAGCTGTTCCCGAGTGGAGCCAGAGCCCAGTGCATCTCTCTCCAGAATGGGGGGTCAGCCAGGGGTCACTCCAGAAAGAGGGGGACAGGGAGGGAGCCATACCGTGGAAAGGAAGAGACACAATTACCCTCAAGAATTTGTTTGATAGCCCTTTCCTCACTTCTGTAGGAGGAGAAGTCTTGGAGATGCACCAGTTCTTCTATGTGGGGGGCTCCCAGGACATCTGTCTGTTCACCTCTAAAGACAATGATTCTACCATGTTAAATCATCCATGCACTTGTCTCCCTTGTGGACTTCTGCTATATCTTTATATCTGCCTTCCCCAAACCCTTACTACCTCTGAGCTTAGTGTAGCACATGGCACAGATAGAAGACCAATGCATGGGGAGAATGAATAAATGAATGAATCGATGAATCAAAGACTTTGCCTATCTAGAAACCAGATATGTCTCCCATTCATGCAGCCCTGTCCTGTGTCCCTTAAGACTGATGAATTGATGATAACTATGGGGAGAAGGGCAGAGTTGACCCCACAGAATTGCCCTCCTTCTGTCCCTGCCTTACACAGGCTCAGATTGGAGCCTCTTTCAGCCAAAATCAGCTTCTAAAGAATTCCACATCCAGCTTAATCACAGAAGCCCCTTTTCAACAGCCCTTGGCAATACGGTCTGTTCCCATGTACATCCTGCCTGCTTTCTGCTCCCTCCTTCACTGTAGGTGAGCATAGATGGACAGGGAAGAGCTCAAGGCACAAACTTGGTACAATCTGAATAGAATAACTAATGGGGGGGGGGTCTTTTACCCTTCTCAGGGTGGAGCTTGTTTCCTTGGGAACATGGCAGTATGTCACTGTGTGATGTTCTTCAGTTGCCATAACAACAGGAGGATGTGTCACCAGGTGGTGTGGATTTGTTGCCATGGTAATTAAAGAGACCCCCCCCACACACACACACACATGCTCTCCCCTTACCCTGGCTGCTATCTTGTCCTCATGCAAGAAAGGGGAACCAGGGAGACCCACAGGTTATCAGGAGGGGGGAACCATGTGACAGATCCCCATGGTAACTGAGAGAACGGGGGACACTGGTTGCCATAGTGACTATGAGAGACCTGTGCAGTCACATGTCTACTGTTGCTATGGTGACTGTCCTGGTCTGGAGTGGATCCCAAAGGGTGGGGGCAGGAGAGGAGAGGATCTTTCTTCTCCCCACAACCCATCATCAAAACCAGAGAGAAAGAGAATGGCAGGAGAGGAACCCCACTTCCATCCCTCCTCCTCCTCTCCCTCCTGGAAGAGAAAAGTAGAGCATGTTATCTTTACAAATGAATCTCCTCCATGGGATTCTATCTAGATAGAGCCCTGTCTAGCCAGGAAGCTATGAGTGTAGGAGGCAGGCTGGGTACCTCCAAGGCCACGGGGCTCCGGGCATGAACTGAGAAGGCAAGCAGGCCCTCAGCTGCCTCATTCCCTCCAGCAGTCAGGGAAATCTGAGACTAAGGAACATTGAGGAGGAAATGGGCGGGGACCCAGGAATCCTGTCCTTCTAGTAAGAATTGGGGGGGGCGGTCCTTTCATCACCCATCCCACAGAGAGACTGGTATCTACCAAAGCCGCCACCCCTAGGGTGGAGGTGGGTACAAGGGCTCAGCCTAGTGGCTTGCACAGGGAGGTGGAAAGGGGGATTCCCCTAGCCAAGCCCCCCCTCCTCAGAGTCTGCTTTCCTGTGTACCCCCAGCTCTAGTGTGTGGGTGTGTGGGGAGAGGTTTCCAGCTGAACCGAAAACTAAAGCAGAAAGGCAGCCGGCCCCACCCAGAGACAGACATGAGACAGAGACACAAGAGAGACGGCCGCTGGAATCTTTGGGAGGGAAAATAGGCCAGAAATCTGATTCAAATTCTGTGACTTTGCATGTGTGTGTGCACATGCGTGTGTGTGCGTGTGTATGCATGTCTGCGTATGTGAGCAGTGTGTGTGTTGCCATTCTGGCTGAGGGAGGCAGGGTGGGGTGAGAGCTAGGGTAGAAGCAGGGGGGGGAGGGCTGGTGGAGGGGTAATCCCAGGAATGACTCCAATTGGCACTAGGGGTGATGGGGAGTCCCCCAGTAATGCGGTGAAGCAGAGTAGGCGGGAGGGAAAGTGTGTGTGTGTGTGTGTGTGTGTGTGTGTGTCCCAGAGAGAAGGAGGCCTGGAATGGAGGGAGTGCCAAGAGGTACTCTGCCACCCTATCCTGCTCGTCTCTGGGGTCCAGTCCTCCTCCCCAGAATTCTCTCTGGGAAGCCTCAGGTTTGGAAATGGGAGTAAAGAATTGGTGAGGAGACACAAATAAGCCCCCCTCCCACCCTACTTCCTCTGAGAATCCAATGGTGACTTCTAGGTAGGTGAGAAGAGTGGACAGACTTGGAGCACACACTGGGACAATGGCTAGGAAGACTCCAGAAATTCCTGGGGCCCCCTCCCTTCTAGAGGCACACACTCAGACACACACAGTGACGCACAGTCACACACTCACATTCACTTCTGGAAGCCATTAGGGTTCCTGCCGTTTAGGCCTCCCCCTTCTCCTCCCCCGACTCCTGGCAGGCTCCCCTTTCCCCCACTGGCCCCCCTTCCACTCCCCCCTTCTCTCTCAGCATCCCAAATGCCAGCCTGTGATTTCCAAATGAGAAAAAGCTGTGCTGGGCTCTGAGCTTGGAGAAACTCCTACACAAACTTCCAGATGTGACACAACAGCGGGAGAGGGAATGCTCAGGATCTCCTTCCCGGGAGGGGAAACGCACGCCCTCACACTTGAAGAAACACACACTGGAAAGGCCAACACTCCCCTCTAACCTGAGGGGAGGACCCACCCAGCTCTGAGCTGTCTGAGCCAGTACCCCTGCTTTCCCCTAATACTAAAACACACACTTCTGTGCCTCTCTTCCTTTAGCTGCCTCTTCACCCTCTCCAACACACACTCTCCTCTCCCTCTCTCTCTCTCTCTCTCTCTCTCTCTCCTTCTCTCTCTCTCATCTCTCTTTTCTTTCTACCAGCATCTATATCTCCTCTCTAGGAAACCTGGTGTGTTTTTTTTAAGGAGGCTATGAGGAAAGGGTCAAAAAGAAGGTGCCAAGAAAAGGCAAACTAGATTCAGTCTGAGTTGGTAGGGAGTGTCCTTATGTCCCTTAGGCTCCAAGATGCAGAGGAACCTCTAGGAGTCAAGGGAAGCTTCACCAACATCAAGAAGAGAGAAAGAGAAAGGCCAAGAGGCAGTTCAGAGCCCTCAGGCCGTAAAAACAGTTCCCCTTGTCACTGGGGTAGGATGGGAGCAATGAGGTGCACAGCTTACCTCAGACCACTCAGGCCCAGCTGCTAGTCCTGACCCAGTACTATGGGTGCCCCATACCCTAGACTACCACTCCCCGGAGTAAACCAGCTTCCACCTTGCTTCTCTCATTCCAACCCTGGCCACTTGCCCCATTCCTAGAGACATCTGGCTCTAGGCTCCCCACTACACCTGGAGATAAGGCAGGTGACAAGATGAAAGCCAAAAAGGAGGCTGAGGGAAAGGAGATAGAAACTGGTTGGTGGGTTTTCCCATTCAGTGGCAATGGGAGGGGCCTGGCTGTTTAAGGGACAGAGAGAAGGGTTATCCAGAGCTCATCCCATAGAGAAAGGGATGGGGGGGGGGGGGAGATTCACAGTTCAAGACTTGCCAATTCCACAAGCCCAGAGACCTCAGACTCTCACCTCTCTACAGTTCAGAAAGGAAGAAGGGGCTGGGAGTGGGGAAGAGAGGGTGATGCAGGAGAGGGTATGATGAGGGGAGTTTCCTAAAGACCCACAGTGTAAATAGAGCATAGGGGGTGAGGGGGGCCCAAGCTTATATCCTGCTTTGCGCACTAGAGGCAGCAGAGCTGCAGAGAGGGCCGCACCAAGTCCCCCCCTTCCCCAAAGCAGAGTCCTGTTTGGGCTTTCAGGGGGGCTGCAAGGGAGACTCCCCCACTCCCCCCAACACACACACACACACACACACACACGCACTCACGCTTGCAGTGAATCTCAGAGAATCTCTGAGCTTTCAGGAAGGAACTGGGAGAAGCTGTCATGACCTGGATGGCAAGACAACCAGCCCCCACCTTTCCCGGTAGCTGGTTCCAGCGCTTCGTCAAGCAGGCTTTTTGTTCCCAAGAGGACTGGAGTCTCCCTGACCACTCCAGACTAGGTAGAGGCAAAAGAACCAGACTAATTCTATCTACCTGGAATGTGGGGCATGTGTCCCCCAAACCTGTGCCCAGAGTAGGCACAGGGGTGTCAGATCTGAGTCTTCCTCAGAACACATGCTGGCTGTCTCACGATTCCCCCACCCCAATACTTTTCCAGGGCTGCGGTCTCCCATACCTGCTGTGCCATCAGCCAAAGCACTCTCATTTGTGAAAGGGGGGGGGGGTAACTTGGACCTGCTTCATCCCATCCCCCCACTTGCCAAAGCGCTGGCCACAGTCTTTCCCTCCACAAGGGGAAAAGAAAAAAGAAGAAAGAAATCCAACACAAAACTCCCCAGCCCAATCTTAAACACTAGGCATCAGATAAAGAATAGGGGGTGGTGGGAGACACTGGTGATTGGGTTCCACTGAAAGGGGCTCCAGTCCAGCTCTGGGGGCAGACGGCTCCCCTCCACCACATCTTGTTCTCATTCTGCACCCCTGACATCAGCCGCCGCCGAGAAATCTCCTTGTTGTGCCTCCAACCCGCGGGCTGGGGGGGGGGGGGGGACGGCTTGAGGGAATAAGACCTGGTCCATGCCCCCCCCCATCTCCCTCTGGGTCAGTTAAAAAAAAAAACCCTCAGCTTTGAGGACCAGGTTAGGGGGATGGACCCTAGAATCCGCCGCAAACTTTGGGGCGGGGGCAGGAGGAAAACCCAGGAGATTGCGGTCTCCCCTCCTCCGTCCCCGCAGCTTCCTCCCCACCCCTGCCCCCAAAACTCGGAAACCAAACCCAGCTCGCTAACCAGCGTCGGGGCGGCCGGGCGGGCTGCCGGACAGAGTAGAATGCCCAAGCTCCCGAAGCTTCCCACATCTGGAGGATGACGACCCTCCTCTAGCCACATCTGGAAAGCATCCAACTGCCAGCCAGTGGGTCACGTCTCTTTAAAAAAAAAAAAATCCGATCTGTGTTTCCCCACCTCCCCACCCCCCCTATCCCACCCCCAGGATTAAGGTGTGTGTACGGGGACAGAGCTTCCCGGGGTACCCAGCAGACCTGCTCACCTCTCGCTTCCACTCCGACGCCCCCTCCCCTGCTAAGCATACACCCCCCCCCATACACACCCCGTCTCAACTGTCCGCCCTCTAAGCTCACTTCGACTCACCTGGCTTTTTGGTCCCCTCTGGAAACGTGGCCCGCCCCCCCTCCCCGCGTTCCCCCCACCCCCTGCAGACCCCGAAAAGCCCGGCCGGCCGGTCGTGCCCTCGAAGGATATGGGTTACAGACCGTGCGGAGACACCAGCTCCGCGGGCGGCTGTCCTGGCTCAAGTAGAAGAAAACCACCGGGGCCAGCGCCGGGTACGGCAGCCCCTCCGCCTCGGAGTCCGCGCTGCCCGGGTCCTTTTCCGCCGACCCCGGCTCCGGCCGGCCCCCGGCCCCAGACAGGTCGTTAAGCTGCATGAAGCTCCGGGGCTGTCCCGACTCCTCGGTGCCCGCTCCATCCTCCTCCTCGTCCATTCTCTGGCCAGCCGGGGCCCCGGGGTTCCGGAGAGGGGCGAGCGGCCCCCCTCAGAGGAGGTGTCCTCACGCAACCGGGGGACCCCGGCGGGGGCACATCTGGGGGGCTCTAGGGCTCTGGCTGAGCCCCCGGGAGGGCCAGTTCAGCCCAGCTCCCCCTGCCCGCAGGGGCATGCTGCCCGCGGGGCGCCGGATCGTAGGGAAGCCCCGCCTGGCGCGGGTCCCGCTGCTTCCCCTGGGCCCCCGGGGTCCCCCGGGCCAGCCGGCTGGCTCCCCCTCACTTTGTTCCGGCTTCTTCGCTTCGCGCCCTGCCTCCGGCTGCTGCCGGAATCGGCGCTACCTTCGGCGAAGCGTCCCCCAGAAAGGGGAGAGACAAGGGGGAGGCACCCGGTGGAGGACAGGGGTCCGGGGAGGGGCGCCCCCTCTTCCCGCGGCGCAGCTGGAGCAGGATCTAAGGGGTCAGCATCGTCCCGGCTCCGCGCCAGCGGCGGCGGGGGGAGGGGAGGAGGGATCTTTGGGGGCAGGTTTGGAGGGGGTGGGGGGCGGCTCCTTCCTCCGCCCCGCGGCGGGCTCACGGTCCGGGAGGGGCGGGGAGACCGTGGGGGGCCGTCCCAGGCGGGGGTGGGGGCGGAGATGCCGCCGCTGCCGCCGCCGCCGCCGCCGCCGCGGTGGCTGCCGTTGCCGTAGCTGTCGCCGGCGCCACTGCCTCCTCCTCAGGCCGAGACGCGGAGCGAGCGAGCGAAAGCGGCGGCTGGGAGCCCGGCGCACACCACAGCTGGATCCCTCACTCCAACTTCAAGCCTCGGCCCCGCCTCTCCCCAGCCAACCCGGCAGCCAATCGCCGCGCGCCGCCGGCCCCGAGCCGCACGCCCATTGGCCGGCCGCCGTGGCAGTGCGGGCGGGGACGCGGAGGGAGAGAACCACAGCTGGAATCCGGTTCCCACCCCAAATCTCAGGACCGCCTCTCTCCCCCTCCTCTTGCCCCTGGGTCCGCTCCTGAAGGCTGGATCCAATCAGACATCAACCCAGGCCGAACCCACTTTTCTATTGGCCACTGGGGTCTTTGGGACTCCCCTGGAGGGAGCCTCGGGGAATCAAAGCGTATTTGGCGCCAGGTCCTAGGGTAATGCAGCAAGCTCCGGGCATCCTTTGTCCAGGACCCCCCGAACTGGACTCCAGCCAGAGGGCGGAGCTCGGCTCTGGACGGGGGTTGGAGAAGAAGGAAGGCGGGAGGTACAGGAACGAGGGGTGCCACCAGGGTTCCAAAGAGAAATCCGGCTGGGTATTTGGTCAATCGCAAACCTTATACCTGAATCTGGGAACCTGTCCCGGGGAAACCGGAGAAGCAGAGCTGGAGGGTGCCGAGGGTGGGGCCTCGGGCAGGAGGGGGCGGATCGTGGAGGGGGGGGACAGAGGTGGGTGTGGTCTCTACGTGGCCTTCACGCCCGGACCCCTCTCCCAGAGCTGGCTGGGGGTGCTCTGAGGCCCCCTTCCGATACTTTGGCCCTGACCTCCTAACCGTAACCCACAGACCCAGACCTCACGCGGAAGCTCAGAGCTTCACCCTCGGTCCCTAAGGATCCTTTGAAGGGTGCGGCTTTCCTTCAGGGGCTTGGAGCTTGAACCTCACAGGCAGGTAACAGCTGAGCCTCAAAACGAGAACCCCCCCACCCCAGCGAAAAGACCTTTGGGCCTCGAATGTGTAGGAGAGGATGAACACATCAGGCTTTACCAGTGTCTCCTGCAAAGCCCGCCCCAACCCCTAACTCCGTGCCTCAGTTTCTCCATCTGGCAGCAGTCCCAGTATGATGTGGGGGAAGTCTGTCTTGACAGACAGGAGCTTCGATGGACTGCTCTCCTCACCTCCGCTCTGCCCAGAGTGGGTGCTCGCGGTTCTAGGCTTTCCACGGGAACACACACACACACACACACACACACACACACACACGCAGATCCCGGACTTCGCCCCGCCTCTCCTCCGCGGCAGTACTAAGTCTCAGCTTTAGCTCCCTGCCTCCCCGGGCGGGGCGGGGTGGGGGGGTAGGAAGGGGGGGGTATTCAAGAACGCAGAGCCCCAGTAGTACTGGACGCGTGGAGGAGGGGGAGGGATTCGACTTCCCCAGCCTCTGCGTGGGCATCCACGGCGAATCCGCCTGGGGCCGTCCTTCTCCCCGGAGATGGAGGGGGGGGGGGGCGGCGGCAGCGGCTCATGCCTCTGCGGAGATGCTGAGGGGTGGACCGGATGGCCTCCAGCATCCACTGATTCTCGGGCGGGCGTTCTGTGTGCTCGCAAAGCTGTGCCACCCACGCAGCCCCCGCAGGCTTCCGGCCAGAGCGTGGGTGTGCGTATGGGGTCGTCTTAGCTCCCTCTAGGGCCTGTTGCGGGGTTGGGGGAGGGTGAGCAGCGGGGGGAGGAGGGCAGAGCGGCTGCAGCGCCTAAGCCTCCCTGGTTGCCCTTTTGCCAAATCCGGGCACTGAGTTGTGCAAATGAGGCCGTACTTATTTGCATTTCATGCTAATGAGCACATCCCTTAAGTGCCTGTTTCTCCTGGCGGGAGTCTGTGCTCTCATTCTGACTGTGCCTGTGTGGCGCCTGTCTTGAACTCAGGGCCCTTCCGGGAGAGAGGGGCTATTTATGGTTGTCTTGGTCTGACACCTCCTTCCCTCCCTGCATGTCCGCAGTCTGGTGGTTTGGCTTGCCCTTCTGGTCAGGATCAACAAGCCCCAGGGCTGGCACGGAGAGGTGAGGATTCTCCTCTCCTAGTCTTTGCAGAGGGGGAAATGAGGCCAGAGACTTGCTAGTCTAATAGCCAGATTGTCTGGTGCCCCACGTCTTCCTGTATTACTCAGGCCATTCCCCCGGTTCATGGGCTTCCCTGTTACAGAATATATCCAGAAAAGAGGCATGCAACACCTAGATAAATGAAGATATACCTCCCTAGGTTTGTGGCCTAGGGTAAAACTTGCCCCTTGAAACTTGGCACTGTAGTCTGGCACCAGAGGACTTTGATATCTGAGCAGAGATGCCCACCATTTCCTGAGTGAGGTAGGGAAGAAAGCAAGCAAAGGAAAGCCAGAAGCCATCTTTAACTCCAGCCCTCTATAGCTTAGCTCTGACTGACATCACCTCCTCAGACTGGCTTTCTTTCCAGTATGACTTTTAGTGCCTATTAAGGGGGTGAGAGGTGCTGAGGGTATAGTATGAACCAGACAAAAAAGTATGAATAGTACCTAGTAATACAGTATTCATACTCATAGTACTAGCCTGGGCTGGGATGCTAGGCTTATGTCTGTAGTAATGAGATCATTGCCTCAGCCTCTAGGCTGTGTTCCCCAGACCAGGGCCTACCATAGTGTTTGGCATCTAGGAGAGGAACGAGAAGTTCCTATCTTTGGGCCTCAGTTTTCCAACTAACTTAAGCTGATATGTTTTCTAAGGTCTCTTCTGGGTTTGAAGGAGAACCTCCACAAGTGCGCCATGCTCAGCTAGCCCCTTCAACCCTCCTGCAGCCCTCTGGCTCCCTGGAGAGCTGAAAGAACAGCCATCTGTGATGTGCTTTGTTCATTATCTCGTTTGGTTTCTCAGCAGCCCCGATTGCTGGTGGTTCATGCCTGTAATCCTAGCTACTCATGAGGCTGAAATCTGAGGATTGAGGTTCAAAGACAGCCTGGGGCTATTTTCCAATTAACCAGCAAGACAGAAGTAGAGCTATGGCTCAAGTGATAGTGCAGTAGCTTTGAGTGAAAAAGCTAAGGACAGTGCTTAGGCCCTGAGTTAGTATAGCCCCAGTATAAGCATGCATACACACGCGCACGCACACACACACACACACACACACACACACAGCTGAGTGGGTGGCTCCTCATTTCTCAGAAGTTGAAGTTCAGAGAGATTAAATGACTTAAGTGACTACCCAAACCAAAAGGTCACATTGTCCCAGGACCCTGACCCACAAATGCCTTAGGACAGTCCTACTGGTAAGAGAAAACACACCAGGCCAAGGAGAAGGGGTGACATGGAACTTTCTTTTTTTTTGGTCGGTCGTGGGTCTTGAACTCTGGGCCTGGGCCCTGTCCCTCAGTTCTTCAGCTCAAGGCAAGTGCTCTACCACTTGAGCCACAGCGCCACTTCGTCTTCTGGTGGTATATTGAAGATAAGAGTTTCACGAATGTTCCTGCCTGGGCTGCCTTTGAACTGCGATCCTCAGATCTCAGCCTCCTTGAGTTCAGCTAGGATTATAGGTGTGAGCCACCGGCACCCGGCTAACACAGAATTTTCAAATCCCACATTTAGCAATGGTCATGTTTAATCTTACTCTCTTTGGGAAATCTTCCCTTTCTGGGTGAACTAACACTTTTAAGCCCTAACATCCTGCTCTGAACCCATTTTCAGGATGCCACTACAGAAAAAAGACAGGAGGGAGAAGACCCCAAATGCACCTTTCTTTACAGCCATGTCTCAATGTCCTGGGAAATGGGAAAAATTCAATGGCTTTTCTCATACCCTTGAAGAGCCTAGGGTGAACTCTCTATGGTCAAGTCTCAGAGGCCAGACGCTTAACCTCTCTGGACCTCCAATACCTATCCATAGAAGGCTGAAAGTACCTACCTCACTATCTCATCCAAAAAAGGTCAGTAAGGCAACAGTGGCTGTGCAAACTGCCCAGACTATTCCAAAGCCAGGGCATGGGCTGCCAAAAAGGCCACCTGTGCCTTACCATACTGCCCCCCTTCCCTGCTGCCCCCAGGCCACGTGTCCAGCCTTTGACTTCCTGGCAAAGTTGAGTGGGCTCCAGCAAGGAGGGCCAACTGACCTTGTTGGCTGGTGTGCTAATCCCCTCCAGATGGGCTGGTGGCTTGCAATGAGGGCCTGCTGCCCAATATGGACTATGGTCCTGGTAACCATGTGTGGCTGCGTGTGACCCTGTGCAGGGAGTGACCACATCCAGCCTCTTCTTGCTTTGCTCCTCCCCACTGTTGACATTCCTAGCAGTGGTTCCATTCAGGACTCCTTGTCCCTAGTGACTCTTTTGGGGGTCTATCTGTGTTGCTAGGCTAGGAGGATGCTCAGGCTTGGCAGACCCCAGAGCAGCAGGCCCTCCCACCAGCCAGCGCTATCCTGCTACACCTGCCAATCCCAAAGCAGGCCTCTTAGCCTCCTCCCCTACTTGGGGGAAGGAGGGGGGGGTAGGTTCCTGGAGCCTGTAAAGATGTGTGTGCCAAGGACAGGACTTAAGAACATCTCCCAGCATCAAAGGGGCAGAAGGTCACACGAAGGTGCCAGCTTCCTCGCAGGGAGGACTGAGAGATTTGGGGAAATATTTCCAACACAACAGATGCCTCAAGCGAAAGAGAATTCTTTCCCAGACCAGCATGAAGCAGGCAATGAGTGACAAATACGACCTCGTGCTTGCCTCCCTCCTGATGACGGGTGAAGGGCGGGGGGGGGGGGGGGGGGGGGGCGGAGCTGGATGGTAACCACAGCCCCCACAGTGAACAGGACACATGCAAATGTCACCATTCTGTGAAATATAAAAGCTCATATAAAGTATCCTCTATCACTTCCTGAGCTCCAAACAACAATAACAAAAAACAACAATGGGAAGGAGAGGGCAGGCCCTTTCTTAACCTCTCCTGGTAACAAAGATGAGGCTTTCTCCTTCTTGGGCTAGCACACACTGAGTCCCCCACTCTGGTCTGCTGTGGTTTCATAAGTCTAGTGGCCTCTAGAAAAGGCAGGGACAATGGGAGCACACAGAGGAGTCAGGTAGGAACTCTCAGAAGAGGCAGCAGCCTCGGACTGCTCTGCTGGAACAGAGGCCCCTTCCCTCACAAACAAGGCTGAGGTCCTGAGGTCACCGCGGGACGCTGTTAGGTTTATTCCAGGGAAAGTGGGTGCCCATAGGGAAGCAGCGGGGATGGCCAAGGTTACCAGGTGGCATGGAGCCCAAAGAGGGCCGAAGGTTCTACACAGGCCCGTAGGGACTGAATCTGATAGACTGGGAAGCTCAACCTTCTGGCCCAGCTCAAGGGGCTCGGAGCAGTCACTGGTGTAGCATTTTCCGTAATTCATTGGGCTCCGTGATGGGCATCGAGCATGCTTGATTCTCACAAACATAGGCAGTGGCCCGATCTTCTAGCCGTCGCAAGGTGCTCAGGAAGGGCAGCTGACGGGACAGGAAGCTGGAGGGGTCGCCATCAGCTAGAATCAGCACCTGGACAGTGGCAGAGCAGACAGTCACCTGGGGAAGGGTGCTGGGTATAGCAGAAGCCTACTGGGAGGTGTCCTTCTCCTCCTCAGGCTTGCAGATACTGGGGAGCAGAAGAGGGGAAAGGGCAGCACAGTGGAAGGCAGAGGGTGGCTGGGCTCATGGGGACAGGTACCTTGTTCGGGATGTAGATGGAGTGGACGCACTGCAGCAGAGCCTTGGTGTCCTTTGCCTGGGGGTCTCCACAGATCACAATCTGGCCAGAATAGGAAGGTCATTTCAGGGTCAAATGAGAGAGGGGCTGGGCCCCCAGACCTTCCGCCTTCCCCATCCTCCTCCTACCACACCAGCCTACAGAACCCTACGGGACATTCTTCTCAGCTGCCAGCCAGGAGGCTACATTAGACGACATTTGGCAAGGAGAAACACACACACACACACACACACACGTAAGAGAGAATGAATACACAAAGTATCAACATCATACACGGTGGTAGAGGTACACAGGGGACACATGTGGAAGACTTGATACACTAGAAAACATAGAACACACAGACACACACAGCAGTCATGTGCACACACAACAAGTGCCCATGGAGAAGCAGATGACACATATACCAACCTCACAGATGCGCGTGCACACACGCGCACACATGCACGCACACACACACACACACACACACACACACAGGCAGACATAAGCAACTACATACTGGCAAGTACACCAATACAAACCCAGGAAGACAGGCACACATTTCCAGAGTTGAGCAATGTATGCATGTGCATGCATGCACATGCACACACACACGTAACACACAGAGACAGAAATAATGAGATTGATTTGCAGAGTCTTACAGAGAAATACTTCACCAGCCACCAAGGACCCATATTTAGTCCCTGGCCTCCTGCCTCCATTCTCTGACAGGCAGTCACAGGCACGTGCCTGGGCTGAGGCTTGTCTCCACAGACAACCACCTCCCACAGACACCTCCTCTACAAAGATCCACCTCCTGTGCCCTTGGGCACACACAGTCCTGAGCTCTGGGTACAACCCCAGAATCCCACTTCATGTTCTTATCCCTGGACATAGTCCCAAGTCCCCTCCTACTCTGGGTCACAGCTTCACCCCACCTGCTTGAGAGTCTGTTGGTGGGCTGAGAGAGCTCGGACCATCTCCGGCAATGCCACAGGAACACGGCGCATGCGCTCAGAGAAGGCTGTCAGCAGGCACACACACTTGTCCATCCAGTCCTTGTGGCCTGTGAAGCCATGCAGCCGAAGCAGGTTGTGGGCTGACACCGAGTTAGCACTGGGCTCTGCGCCATCCTGGTCTGCAGGAAACAAGAAGGCAGAAGTGAATGGGGCGCGGGGGGGGGGGTGTCATCAGATTTCAGGATGCTAGCCCAGGACTGAATCCAAGAGCTCCAGAGGATGGGCAGGACAGAGAGATTGCTCTTTCCTGCTCTGAGAGTTCAGCCCCTAACAGTGATTGATTCTCTGACATGTGAGCTCTCAAGTCCTCTGCTGAGCTCTGGGTCCCCAGGCCTCTGATGCCTCTGTCCAGCCACCCAGCCACATGAGTCAGTGTAGCCTCAACCTTGCTGACTCTCACCCCTACTTCTGATCCATCTTCAAGTCCTGCTAGAGGCTGCAGCTAAATGTCTCAATCCTTGCCTGTTTCCTCATTTCCTAATCCGTCCTTGGCCACACCAAACTGAACGCCATGAATGTCGTCCTAGTTGATGTCCATGTACCCTGCTTCCATGCTGTCTCCATCATTGGTCAGTGACTTCCTTACACTGAGCCAGTGCAGATCGTGATCTGCTTAAAACCTTCCTGATAGACTGGGAAGGTAGCTTAGTGGTAGAGTGCTTGCCTACCATGCATGAAGCCCTGGATTCAATTCCTTAGTGCCACATACACAGAAAAAGCCAGAAGTAGCACTGTGGCTCAAGTGGTAGAGTGCTAGCCTTGAGCAAAAGCAGCTCAGGAACAGGGCCCAGGCCCTAAGTTCCAGCACCAGGACTGGCCAAAAAACAAACAAATAGCCAGGTGCCAGTGGCTCATGCCTATCTATAATCCTAGCTACTCAGGAGGCTGAGATCTGAGGATCAAGGTTCAAAGACAGACCAGGCAGGAAGTCTGTAAGACTCATCTCCAATAAACTACCAGAAAATAGGAAGTGGCACTGTGGCTCAAGTGGTAAAGTGCTAGCCTTGAGCTGAAGAGCTCAGGGACAATGTCCAGGTCCAGAGTTCAAGCCCCATGACTGACAAAACAAAACAAAAAAACCAAAAACTTCCTGAATCACCTCCACCTTACCCTGCTGGCTTCGGCACCCTGCTTTTACCCTGACCCTTGCCCCCACCCCAGTCTGGAAGTACTCATCAGCCCTTTCTCAACCTGTCACAGACCATCCCCTGTGTCTGAACTCTCCCCCAAGTTGTTCCATAACCACATAGCTTGTCTCCCAGCCCTGGGTAAAGCGACACCCATCTCAGATTTAGTCTGATCATTTTCAGGCTGAGCTAGAGAACCTCTGTGATTTTCTCTCTAGATCATTCTATTTATTCAGCGAATTGTTACTGCAAACCTACCATGTTCCAGGTACTGAGGATGCAGCCGTGACAGAAAGTCTTGGAGTAAGACGGGGTAGGCCCCTGGTAGAGGGGTCCTGACAGATGGTTCCATGGTTACTAGTGACATGTGATGTTATTGGGTATTTGTCTCCCTTTCTCACATTAAGCTTACTGCCAGGAGGAACCAAGTCAGCCTTGTTCAGTGTTTGAGCCTGTGGATGCCAGTGACTGTACTAAACATGTTCACAGAACAGCTAGAATAACCTTGCCACCATCTCGGTGGTAATAAAGGATTGGCTTCCTTTTGAATGTTAAGAAACTGAGGCTTGGGGCTAGGGACCTAGTTCAGGGTACAATGCTTGCTTAGCTGTAAGTTCTTTGATTGCATTCCCCAGCACTCTAACTTAAAAAAAAAAAAAGGAGAGAGAAAGGAATAGATGGGAAGGACTAGCTAGGTCCAGGACCCCAAGGCCAACCCAACCCCATACTGACCATCCTTCAAACGTAGGGGCAAGCCATCTCCCAATTCGGCCTCGCTGCAGAAATAACCGCCGCCCCGGGCGTCCCAGAAGAGTCTGTCCTGCGTGTCCTGCAGACGCAGAGCCCATTCGAGCCAGGCACTCTCCTGTGAGGCCTCATATAGGTCCAGCAGGCCTCGCACCACGAAGGCGTAGTCCTCCAGGAAGCCCCAGCAGGGGGGGGTGCTGGGGACATAGGAGAGAAAGAGAGGCTGGGGGACATGCCTAGGAATGTCCATGTTAATCCTCCATGTTAATCTTAGTTAATCCTCAAAATGCACCTCTCTAGCCTGAAATCCTATCCACTTGGGGAGAGGGTGTTAGCGGTCCATGGTTCCAGGAAAGCCTAAGTCTAAAAAACGAAAAACAAAAAAAAGTCACGAGACTCCATTTTCAACCAATGGCTGGGTGCAGTGGCACATACCTGCCAGTGTGTCTCGGGGAAGCATAAATAGGAGGATTGAGAACCAAGCTGGTGTGGATATAAAGACTCTATCTCAAAATAAACTCACACAAACTGGGGTGGTAGAGTGACTCCAATGATAGACTGCCAGGCAAGTGTGAGATCGTGAGTTCAACCTCGACTACCAAAGAAATAAATATAATTTCCTTCTCCTGTGGCTACCCTTTTGCCCATTTCCCAGCTGAGTGAGTGGGGCCCAGGGGCGCTAAGAGTTCCAACAAGCATGTGGCAGAGTGAGGAACTGACAGTTCCACCTGGAGCAGCACAGGTAGGCTGGGAAATGCCCGGCCAGCCCCTCACCTGTGCTCCAAAGTCCCCCCACTGCCCGCATAGCACATCCGCTTCAGGCGACCACTGGCCACATCGAACATGTGACGCTTGAGGAACTTGGCACAGTTGGTGGCATAGTTGATCAGCTTGTCTACACCCAGTACAGCTCCAGTCACAGCAAAGCCAGATACCATTAAGCCTAGAGAGCGAGAAGGAGGGAGGCAGGTCCAGGGTGGTGAAAAGCCTTCCAGGACCCTCCACCCCAAACCAAGGGCTCCAGAGCTAGGCAGGGCTACACTCCTGGCCTGGGTGCATGACCATTGAATAGGCTCCTCTGAGGTTGGTTTATTTGGGGAAGTTGTTGTGTTTGTGGTGTATATGTATGCCGTGTGTGTGTGTGTGTGTGTGTGTGTGTGTGTGTGTGTGTGTGTGTAGAGGGGGAGAGCTAGTACAAGAACTTGAACTCAAGGCCTTGCTTGCTTGGCTTTTTTGATCAAGGCTGGTGCTCTACCACGAACCACAAACCCTTCTACTTCCTGCTCTTTGCTGGTTAATTGGAGATTTTTTTTAGTCTCTTGGCTGTTTCTGTCCAGGCTGGCTTTACACCTTGATCCTCATCATCTCAGCCTCCTGAGTGGCTGTAGGATTATAGGTGTGAGCCACTTGGCATGGCTCAGTTTGTTCATTTGTAAATTACAATGAAGGAAGCTAATGAAGGGAGAACACTTGGGAGATAGAAGGAGCTTGGGAAGAGGGGAGCTCTACAAACAGGATAGGACTTCCAACAGGGCTGGCCCACCATTCCAGGCAGCCAGCATCTTGCTATCCAGGTGTGGCCTTGGCCTATGTTTCCGGGCCTGCAGGAGCTTCTCCAGCCCTGAGTTGAGCAGAGTTCGAACAGCGTCCACGTCCAAGCCAAAGCGGGCAGCCGTCAGCTCCAGCGAGTAACGGACAGTCAGCACATTCTGGCCCTGCAGCTCCCCCTTGGGGTCCTGAGGGAAACAACAGTCTGTCTGAGGGAACCCAAGCACTGTAGCAGGTCTAGGACACCTCCTCCTGTGTCCCCAGAAATTCTCACCTGAGTGGGGCTGATATTGCCAGCCTCTGTGAGTCCGTAGTGCTTCATGAGAAGCTGGCCCGAGGTCAACGGCTCGGTGGCTCCGGACACACTGTCTGGGAGGAGCTGCTGGACCTCTTTGACTGTCCACACATAGAAGGCACCTTCTTTGGGCCGCATGTTCCGCTCTGGGGGTGAATCTGCGTCCTCAGCACTGTAGAAGCCTCCAGACTATGGGGAGGGGGGAGTTGGCTAGTCTCTGTGCAGAGAGCAGTGGAGGTTCCAGCCCCAACGCAGCCAGGCCCACCTGCCCCTCTGGACACATACCCGGTGGATCAGACTCCGAGCTACATAATGTAGGATACCTTTGGCCACATCAGAGTAGAATTCATCACCAGAGATCTGGGAAGAATGGGGGGAGGAGGGAGGCTGTAAGTAGAGGTAAGTGGGGTTGACCCAGTATATAAGGAAGACATTTTCCCAGGAAGGTGGACTAGGGAAGCCTGGGCAAGGCATTATGGGAGGGAAATTAAGGGTTGACATTAAGAGGGAGCTACAGTGTCTAGTGAAGGTCTCATGCATGGCAGGGTTCGGGCTGCACACAAAGGTCACCTGGAAGGCCTGTGAATAGGCCACTGCCAGCTGTCCCTGGTCATAAAGCATCTTCTCAAAGTGTGGAACGTGCCACTGGCGGTCCGTGGAGTAGCGGTGAAAGCCCTGTGCCAGGCAGGAAGCAAGTCTAGTGACTGGTCCCAGCTTTTGTCCCTAGCCCATAAGCCTCCACTGCTCCTCTGAGAAATACTCAGTCTGCCCTCACCTGCCCTACATGGTCCCGAATGCCTCCATTAGCCATCATTTTCAAAGAGTGCAAGGCCATCTGCTGGGCCCGAGCGCCATCCTGGCTAAGCCGGTGGCCGAGCCAGTAGGAAAACAGGAAAGTCAGGATCACTGTGGGACACCAAGAACATGAAGGTGAGAGGAAGACAGATATGGGGAGGTGGTGGTCAGGAAGCCTCTGGCCACACACCAGAGGTCAGACTAGGATTGACTGGTCCACTGGAGATCAGAAAGTTACTAACCACATCAGTAATATAAGCAGGTCAGGCTTACTAGGTCACTGACCAGGTTAGAAGGTCATCATGTAGGTCAGAGTCAAAGGATCACTGCTAAGAGCACAGGTCATGACTTTACTAGATTCTTATTGACAAGCTAGGGGTTGTCAGCAGGACAGGATGGTTAACTAAACCAGAGGTCAGAAGACCATCGGACGTAGTGGAACACATCTGTAATCTCAGCACTAGGGAGGCTGAGGAAAGAGAAATGGACTAGTAAATTCAAGTTCAAGGTCAGTTTAAGCTACATAGTGAGACCTTGTCTCAAAACAACAAAACAAAACAAAAAAACAAAGAAAGATGGGTGCTGGTAGCTCACTCCTGTAATCCTAGCTATTCAGGAGGCTGAGATCTGATGACTGAGGTTCAAAGCCAGCCTGGGCAGACAAATCTGAGAGATTCTCATCTCCAATAAGCAGCAAAAAGCCAGAAGTGGAGCTGTGGCTCAAATGGTAGAGGCTCCAGACTTGAATGGAAAAATCTACGTAATGGCAGTAATGCCCAGTACTGGCATTAAAAAAAATGGCCAAGATAGGGTTCAGAAGACTGGATCTGGGGGTAAGGCATGAGGGTGGGCACTGACCTGGTGTTGGAAACTTGGGGGCCTCGGCAAAGCCACCATATTCCTCATCATAGCCCTCATCCAGCTGCTGGAAACAACGGCTGTTCATGGTGGAGGCAGAGGGTGGCAGTTGGCGGTCACCCATGCTGATCTCTGACCGGGCCAGCAGCGCTGTGGTGACGCGTTGGCTGTTTTCCAGCAAAGTATTCTTGTTTTGTTTCCACTGAGGGAGGAGAGGGGCATACTTGGGGGTCAGCATGGAGTGGGGGTGCGGTGCCCTGTTTTCCTCAGCCTAGTTCCAGTGCTTCCCTTGGGACAGGCACCCACCTGATCCCGGATTCTCAGCAACACCGTGCGGAAGCCCACTCGGGTCAAGCCATCTTCAGGGGGGAAATAGGTGCCCCCCACAAAGGGCTGGAGGTTGGGAGTCAGCCACACGTTCATGGGCCAGCCCCCACCACTACTGGTGGCCTGGTGGAGAGAGGGGATGAGGATCAGGGGAGCTGCTCCAACAGGTGGGCTGAAGAGCTCCCGCAGGGAGGCCGGCTCACCTGCACAAATGTCATGTACACCTTGTCCACGTCAGGCCTCTCCTCCCGGTCCACCTTCACACTGACAAAGTCCTCACTGAGCAGGCGACCAATCTCCTCATTCTGGAAGGACTCTTCCTCCATCATGTGGCACCAGTGGCAGGTGGAATATCCCACTGGAATGGAGTTGGGGGGGGGGGGGGGTGAGCCGAGGAAACAGCCAAAGTGGCCTCATAGCCAGACTGAACAAAGCTTAAACTTCTAACTCCTAATGTCAGGGGAGCCCCAGAAAGCCAAGAGAGAGTCCCCCTATCCATTGTCTCTCCCTGACTTCCCCACCCACTTCCCTTCCCCGAGTTCCCCCCCTCCCCTTCCAGGGAAAACGGGTGCCTTACCTGAGAGGAAGATTGGCTTGTTTTCTTTCCTGGCCTTGTCGAAGGCCTCCTGTCCCCAGGGATACCTGGATCCAGAACAAGGGGACATCACTCAGCAGCCCAGAAGATCCTGAGACCCCCACCACCTGGAGGCCACCAGAGAGGGACTCACCAATCCACAGGATTATAGGCATGTTGGAGGAGGTATGGTGACTTCTCATTGATCAGGCGGTTAGGGGTCTTCTGGGGTGAAGGTGTGGGGGCACTAGGCCGGCTTCCTTTCCCTCCGGCAGGCATGGGCACTGAACTATTGACCGTAGCACTTCGGTCCTTGTCCCGGGAGGAGCTTCCCCTGGTTCGGTGAAGTGATCATACAGGTAAGGGCCTCTTCCCCCTGCCCACTCAAGAGCCTGCCCTACTCCCTACCCCACCCCCACCTTCAGGAATTCCCTCCCCCAGAAATCCTTGCTCCCAGACCAGCCCACCTTTCTGAACCACGGGGGAGACCGTGGCCTTTGTGCTCCCCCTTATGTTTTGGGGGGGGTGAAGCGAGGTGGCTCATTGGGAGCTCCCTGCCAGGTTAGTCTCCCCCAACCTCTACGGCCTGGCGGTGGGAAGATTGACTGTGAGGTCAAGGCGGGTCACAATGGGCAGAATGGGCCTTCCAGCTTCATTCTGCCCCCCTGGCCAGGCCCCTCCCCCACAGTGGTGTCACTGTGGGTGTCTCTGGCATGCCTGAAGTGTGACCACTGCCAGTGGGGAAGAGTTGGATCTAGGGTCAGCCCATACTCACAGGGCACTCTGTTGGGTCACACATACAGGACAATCCAGGGGACTGGTCAGGCACATCTCAAGGACTTCAGCCTGGGAGCTAACCAAAATAAACAAAATAATAACATGCCCCAACAGCCCTACAGAACTGTAACTAGACACTGGGCACTATTGGAAAAGGGCTCTGGGCCCAGCACAGTCTTCAAGAAAGGCTTCCTGGAGATGGTGTCAGAGCAGTCATGGGAGTTAGCTCTAAAGGGGGACAAGAAGGGAGGGAAGAATTGGAGACCAGGTGGAGGAGTCAGGCAGGGTGAAGGCAGGACCAGGCACACAAGGGTGTCCAAGCAGACTCTGTAGACCAGTGCCAGGTTTACCTGGGGCTCATGGCAATGTCCAGGCCAGCTCTGGCCAGCAGGAAGCTTCATGCTCACCAGGCCCGCGTGCCCAGCATGGTTGATCTGATCAGGCAGTGCAGCGGGCAGGCTGGGTGAAAGGCTTGGAAGGGCTAATCCTTATTGAGACTCCAGCCTACTGGCTGGTCTCCCAGCGCCGTCCGGCGGCCAAGTGTGGAAATTCAAGCTGATGGCTCAGGAGGGCTAGGTGGATGCCTAAAATTGGGCTGGGCTTAAGGAGACCCTGTAATTGAATGAATGACCTTCACCACAGAAAGGGACATGGGGTCGTGGGATTTCAGAGCTTTGGTTCATTTCATCAAGTGTGGCTCAAGCCACACTTCAGGTCTGGCCTCCCCAGCTCAATCCTACCATTGCCAGTATCAGTCCTGCAGAGTGCTCTATCCAGTTTGCTCTACCGGCTACTGATGTTGAGAACACAGAGACAAGGCTCCTCCCCTCAGATGATTTTGTTCACAAACTGTTGAGAAAGATAGAGACTAACTGGGCACCAGTGGCTCACACCTGTAATCCTAGTTACTCAGAGATATGAGGATGGTGGTTCAAAGCCAGACCCGACAGGAAAGTCCATGTAACTCATCTCCAATTAACCACCAAAAAAAGGCAGAAGTGTCTTAAAGTGATAGAGCACTAGCCTTGAATGAAAAAGCTAAAGAACAAGGCATATGCTCTGAGTTCAAGCCCCAGTACTGGCACCAAATAATAAAATGAAACGGAGTCTGGGAAGGTAGCCTAGTGGCAGAGTACTTGCCTAGCATGTATGGAGCTCTGGGTTAGATTCCTTAGTACCACATAAACAGAAAATGGCGCAGTGGCTCTAGTAGAAAAGTGCTAGCTTAAGGGTGTGGGGGGGGGAGCTCAAGGACAGTGCCCAGGCCCTCAGTTCAAGCCCCCGGATTGGCAAAAAAAAAAAAAAAAAAGGAAGTAGACACAGTCAGGCATCTGTAATCCTAGCTACTCAGAAGGCTGAGATCTGAGGATCACAGTTTGAAGGCAGCCCAGGGAGAAAAGTCCCTGTGAGACTCTTATCTCTAATTAACCATTCAAAAGCTGGAAGTGGCACTGTGGCTCAACTCTAGCCTTGAGCACAGAGGCTCAGGGATAGCTCCCAAGCCCTGAGTTCCAAGCCCTACAATCAACAACAACAAAAAGAAATAGACAAGAGGAGGGTTGGATGTATGGCTCAAGTGGTAATATTTGCCTTGTAGAAGTAAGGCTCTGAGTTCAACTTCCAATACTACCCGTCAACCAATAAATACATTAAATTAATAAGTAAGTAGCAGGAACTGTATGTGCAAGGGTCCTATGACACATCAGCAAGTTAGAAATGAACTGCAGAAGACCAAAATGGCTAGATGACAGAGAACAAAGGGAGACAGGTAATAAATGAGGCTAGAAGGTCAAGAAGACCTGGCGGGGGCGGGGGGGGGGGCAGATCCTGGGAGGACATGCAAATGATAAGAAGGCGATTGTTAGAATTGCTTGGCTGCCGGTCTAGACACTCACTTAGAATATTTCACCACCATAACTCTTCCTCCTCTAGCTTGGACAACTTCATCAGCTTATGCCACCTGGCCTGTTGGAGAGATACATCCTTAATGCCCACTAGCAACTTGTCATGTATCCAAACCACAAAAATGTCCCCTGCCTGGACAGCACTCTCAGTACTTTTCCACTGGTCAATCATAAAGCCCCCAGTCCATAGCATTGGGAGACGGTCTCCTTCTTTTCCTTCATGTGTGGATGTGGAGCTGCCCCCTGTCTATCTCTCTCTGCCTTTTTCAGTCTAACAGGGACATTTTTGTTTGTTTATATATTCCTTTAATTATATTTTCATTATCTTTCAATAGTTATGCAAAGGTATTACCGAGTTCAACAAATCAGTTTATACATGCAAAGCATCTTGATCAATATTACCCCTTCTTGTTTATTTTGAGACAGGGTCTTACTGTGGAGTCCAGACTAGCCTAAAGCTCATGATTTTCCTGTCTCAGCTTCCAAAGTGCTGGGACTACAGGCAGGTATCACTATGCCCAGCTTAGACAAGGGGATGCTTGATGAGAATAGAAAGAAGCCATTGGTTGACTTTAGTGAAGTAAAAGACGCAGAGGGGTCTGTACTTTGGAAAGAGCCTGCCAACTTCCAGGGGGAATGGACTAGAGAGAGGAAAGAGAGGATAAAGGGGTTGTGAGGACACACTAGTATGTGGACCAGGGAAGCTATAGAAAAAGCTAGCATGGAGGACAGTAAAGAAAGAAACTCCTGGGAGGAGAGGGAGGTGTCAAGGATGATGGCAGATGGGCTTATTCTTTGAAAAGGCCAGGGGGGAGGGTCATGAGGCTTTTTAAACATATGTTTTTTTAATATACAATTTTATTGTTATTAAGGTGATATACAGAAGGATTATTATTTCATAAATCAGGTAATGAGTACATTACTTTCTTTGGACAAATTACCCCTTCTTTTGCTTTCCCTGTTCCCCTCTCCAATATTCAATACTGTATATTGAATAGCATGGTTGCATTTGTTCATCCTTCCTCCCTCCTTTTCTGCACTGTCCCTTAAAAAATAATAATAATAAGCAAAAACAAACACCATCACCACTGACCAAAAACTCATGTTTCCATTTCCTGGAATTTATTTCAATCAGTAGTATTTTGTTGTTGGTGGTGGTCTTGGGCTTGAACTCTGCGCCTGGGCGCTGTCCCTCAGCACTTCAGCTCAAAGAGAGCGTTCTACTACTTGAGCCACAGTGCCACTTCCAATTTTCTGGTAGTTTATTGGAGATCAGAGTTTCATGGACTTTCTTGGCCAGGCTGGCTTTGAACTGTGATCCTCAGATCTCAGCCTCCTGAGTAGCTAGGATTACAGGTGTGAGCCACCAGTGCTGGGCTAATCAATAGTATTTTAAGTGTTAAGAGAAGTTATACCTTTGGGTTTCTCCCTTAGAGTATCCTCCTTTAGTCTGACTGTTCATATGTAAATACCTAAAGTCCTGTATAGGTCATCATAATTATATTTTAGACCTAGCTTTCATATATAAAAGAAAACATGTACCATTTCTCTCTCTGAGCTTGGCTTACCTCACTTAGCATGATTTGGTCTAGGGCTATCCATTTCCCTACAAATAACATAATCTTATTTTTTCTAATGCATGAATAAAATTCCATTGTGTATAAGTACCATATTTTATCAAGCTACTCATCTGTTGTAGGGCACTTGGACTGTTTCCATAATTTAGCTATTGTGAATAGTGCAGCAATGAACATGGATGCTCAAGTGTCTTTACCATATCCTGGCTTGTAGATGCCCTGCTCTGGCAGATGCCCAAGAGTGGTATGACTTCCCTATGGGGAAGTTCTATGTTTAGTTTTTTTTTAGGACTTTCCAAATTGCCTCCAGGGTGGTGTAATAAAAAGGAACTCTAGTTTCTTCCCCCCCTACACCCTCCCCTACTCCTGCAACATCCTCACTAGCATTTGTTGTTGTTTGTATTCTTAATGTTAGCCAATCTAACTGGAATCTCATAGTTGTTTTGATTTACATTTCCTTTATGGCCAGCAATGTTGAGCATTTCCTCCTGTGTCTATTTGGTATTCATGCTTTTGAGAAGTCTCTCTTAAGCTCCTTTGACCATTTATTGATTGGTTTACTCGTTTTGGAGGGTGTTAATTTTTTAGTTCCTTGTATATTTTGGGAGGGCATTACTTTTGAGATATGGTGATGGTAAGGCTTGGGGGCATGAAGAGGAGACTGTCAGGGAGACAAATGAGGGTTTCAGGTGTGAGGAGTCGATCAAGGAGACAATGCAGGGAAGCTAAAATGGAGACCAGGACTCATATCCAGGCTTGTGGACATGTAAAAACTAAACCAGGTACTAGACAGAGCATAAGACCAGAGAAGTTCCTGGGCCTGCGAAAAGTGAGGAGTACCAATGGCTCATGCCTGTAATCCTAGCTACTCAGGAGGCCAAGGCCTGGAGGACCATGGTTGAAAGCCAGGCTAAGCAGGAAAGTCCTCAAAACTTCATCCTCAATAAACCAAGAATAGAGCCAGGCTCAAGTGGTAGAGTATCAGTTGTGAACTCAAAAGCTGAGAAAACAGAAGTGTTAGAGTATATTAGACTTTACCAGAAAAACCACACAGACATCCAGGTACAAAGAACAAAGAGAAGGTTTATTGCCAATAAAGGGACCAGCAAGACCCCTTCTCACAGGAGAGAAGTCCTGGCTATTGTCTGAGTTGACCTAACCTATAAGGTTTATGATGGGCTAGGAGGCAGAGACTCTGGATGTGTGGACCAGGGGCTTTATCATGGCTCTCTAGGATTTATGGCTGCTGCCCGAGTAGTAGATAAGGAAGGGGTCTTGTGGCTGTCCAGATGTGAAGGTAACTGTAAGGGGATCTTGCTGCCTTACAAGGTGGTAGCTGCCTCAGGGGAGTACCATCTCAAGGTGAAAGGAGGCTGGGAGCCCATAGTTCATGCCTATAATCCTAGCCTCCTATTCAGGAGGCTGCGATCTGAGGATCACAGTTCAAAGCCAGCCCAGGTAGGAAAGTCTGTGAGACTCTTATCTCCAATAAACCACCAGAAAACCAGAAGTGGTGCTGTGGCTCAAGTGGTAGAGCGATCACCTTGAGCTGAAGAGCTGAGGGACAGCGCCCAGGCCCAGACTTCAAGTCCCATGAGTGACCCCCCCCCAAAAAAAAAGGTAAAAAGGGGTTGGAGGCTTATTGTTCACTGCCTTAACTAAATGGGCCTAGTGTTATCTAGGAAAGGAACATGCTAAGCCATGGGAAGGGAGCTTATTGGGCTAATAAGAAGGCCCTGAATTCACGACCCAGTACTAGCAAAAAACAACAACAACAACAACAACAACAAAAGTGCAAGGCATACATATATGCCAAATAGGATGGCCAGGATAGACCCTTGGCTTCAGCAACTCCAAGCCCTGTATGGGCTTGGCCCAGTGATGCCCCTAGCAATGTCTGGCTGTGAGTAGATACTGCTTAGAGAGGATTAGGGGTAGGGAAGAGTGGATGGGCGCTTGATGTGAGGGCACTTGGTGGGAAGATTGGGTCCCTCTTCCCCCCGGGGGTACTCCCAGCTCCAGAGCAGGAAGCCAGCCTTGAGCATGGAGTATTTGGGGTGATGACAGACTCTGCAGGTGGCCATGCACCAGGGCAGCTGGGAGGTCAAGCAGCTGAGAAGTCAAGCTCAGGGATCAGGAAGTCAGGTGGAACTGGAATGAGGTAGGAGCTGGGTGGGGAAGAACACTGAGCCAGGAGGAAAGCATCCCAAGAATGAGGAGTGGCAGCGTAGGCCGGGCAGAGCGCCAGCCTCTAGGTCTCCCAGGAGAAAGGTAGTGGTCCAAGCAGCCTAGAAGCCAGGCTGCCAATATCTCAGAGACTGAAACAGAGGAGAAACAGCCCCCTAGGGAACCCCTGGGGAGCGTGAGGTAAGCACAAAGAAGGATCCTGAACAAGCAAGATGGAGCCTGACAGAAGACTGCCAGGCAAATGGACACTAGCCAAGGAGCACCTGTATGGCACCCCATAAGGAAGGCATTCCTGATCCCATTTAACAAGGAAACAGAGGCACACAACATAGCCAGGTGGAGTCATTTACTCAAGGTCAAAAAGCATAACCACCTATTAGGAAGCGATTGTCATTAAGTTCAAACCTTGGAGCAACAGTTTGCCACATTGGCCTGACTCCTATGTAGGAAATCTAGCCCATCTGGTCTGTAATAGCAGCTCCTCCCCGACCCTGCCCAGTACATGACAGCGTACCCACCCTTCCACACTGACAACTTTAGTGCTTCTGGCCTATGGAAGGCCTTTGCCCTCCATGCCCCCAAAGGGGGAGGGGCAGCAGCAGGCCCCCTACAGGGCCAGACCCTGAGCACAGAGGACAATAGATTGGGGGCATTGACTGGAAGTGAGTTGGGCCATGTGGCCTGCAGAGAAGGGAAGTGAGTCTGTAGAAGGAAGAAGCATGGGGGCTCCTGTACCTAGCCAGGCTGCCTCCTACTTCTTCCTGTGCTACATGCCCCTGCCTTGCCTGCCCACTTCCTCACCCCCCTGTGCTCTGAACTCCTGGAGGCTGTGAGCTCAGCAGTTTGGATCCCTCCCAGGCCAGCCCAGCACTTTGTAGCAGTCAGTCAATATTTGCTGGATTAAATCTAGGCCCTCGCCTGAGAGCTCTGGGCTATGGAGCCAGACTGTCTAATCTGAATCCCAGCCCCAAGCCACCCACGCTCTGAGCATGCCACTTGACTTCAACTACAAAGCTGGAGCTACAGAAAGAGAGGAGAAAGAGAAAGAGAGAGGCAGACAGAAAGACAGAGAGACAGAGACAGAGAGACAGAGACAGAAGACAGAGAGAGACAGAGACAGAGAGAAATATCTGTGCCATTGTACCTAGGATGGCTATGTGCTTGGTTTGACGTTATGTGTCCCTGTTTTGAGATCTTACCCCCAGCAGTGGACAAAAAGCCGCTTGGCCATACAAAATGTGTAGCCAGTCCTGAGTGGGGGTTAACAATATTGTCTGCCTTAGAGGCCTGTTGTTGCAATGATAGAGTTAAATTATCTGCCTAAAGTGCCCAGCACATTAAAAAGTGCACAACAGCCTGGCCACCAGTGGCTCATACCTGTAATGCTAGCTAGACAGGAGGCTGAGATCTGAGGCCTACAGAAAAGTTAAGGAAGAAAAGTCCATGAGACTCTTATCTCCAATTAACTACCTAAAAGCCAGAAGTGGAGCTATGGCTCAAGTGGCAGAATGCAAGCCTCGAGCACAAAAAGAAGAGAGAGAGAGAGAGAGAGAGAGAGAGAGAGAGAGAGAGAGAGAGAGAGAGAGAAGGCTAAATGACAATGCCCAGGCCCTGAGTTCAAGCCCCAGTACTGACATACAAAAAAAAAAAGTACAATAAATAGGAGCCAACTGGTTCTGTTGGAGGCTGGGGCCTGTTGGATCATTCCAGGGCCTATGTGTGATAAATGAGTGGAATGAGTGACAGCTTGGAAGCATCTGGAAGGCGCTTTCTAGAACAGGAGGTAAGGGTTGGGGGTTGAAAAGCTGTGATGGAAATAGAGGTATTTCTGCACTCCCAGACTGTTCAATAGTACATTTCTCCGCAGCTGGCGATCCAGGCCCAGCTGCCACAGCTCGCAAACAGTCCACTTGGTAAGATCTGAGGACATGAGTCCCAGTCTTCATTGTGTGGTCTCGGACCCCCGGAGGTTTTCAGTCTCTAAGCTTCGGGAGCTGTCAAAGCTTGGTGGGGGCCTGGATCGGTGCTCAACCTGCACGACCGACGGGACGGGCGGGCGCCGTGGGCCAGCAGACCCGCGGGTGTGGGCCTGGCGCACCGACCGCCCACAGGACGGCTCAGAGGCTCAGAGAAAGGGGTTGGTGCCGGCCTGCGGGGTGGGGAGCAGCGGCCCCGCCGAGCCGGACGTGGGCAACAGCGGCTGCGGCAGGCTGGGGGGCGGCGGGGCGAAGGCCCCGGCCTGCGGGAAGACGCTGACCGAGGCGGGGAGGCCCATGCCGGCCGGCACGCTGCTGAGCGGCAGGGGCAGAGAGGCGCTGTAGGTCATGGAGCCGGGGACCGCAGCCAGGCCCAGCGCGGGTGACCCGGCTCGCATCTGGTTCAGGGTCGGCCTGCCCAGTTCTCCGGCGGCGCCGAACGGGTTGGTGGGGGATGGAGCGCTGAGACCTGCGGACCCGAGAGAGGACAGGGAGGAGAGGTCCTGAGAATCAGCCCAGATTGTAGGACGGGGCAGGGTCTGATGGGAGGGCAGTGACAGCAAGGGTCCCCCAGTGCAGAGGGATGGGGAGAGGGGGACCTTACCTGTCAGGAAGGGGTTCCGGGTCTTCGCAGCCTGGGGCGCCTTGATCAGCGAGTCAAGGTTGACCAAGGACGAGGCCGAGGGACCCAGGAAGGATTCTGGGGTCCGGCAAGGGCGCGTCTCCTTGCTGGGCTGGGTTAGCGTCTCCCCCAGCGTGCCTAGGTCAAAAGTGTCTGGCTCCTTGGTGCCGTTTTGCTTGGGACTGGGGTCTCCAAACAGATCCAGCTCTGGAAGAGATAGGCATGCTCATCGGTGGTGGGCACGGACAGGCCATCCAGGTGGACAGAGGCCCATTCTAGGAACCTTCGCTCCTACAGCCTCCCACTCACCCACAGGGCTTCTGGGCTTCCCCAGGGGCAGAGCCTGGGCACACTCCAGCTCCTGCTTGGTGTCTGTAGAATCCGGAGGTTTGGCAAGAGGGTGGAAGGTTGGAGTACCACCTAGAGCTGGCCAAGGAGGAAGGAGATGAGATGAACTGGCAGAAATGGCCGGCTGAGGGTGACCTCTGACCCAGGAAGAGGCCCTCTAAACCTAGCAGCACCTGCTACTCTTGGCAGGGAGGAAAGGCGGAGAACTCAGATGCCCCTAGTCTCCTACACACCCCCTCTGCTTTCCACTTACCAGGTGTGTTGGATGTCTCCACGGAGGGCCCCCAAGGGTCAGCCCCAGCGCTGGGGAGTTTGTGGTGGGGGGAGTTCGCTGCCCAGGGATCTGTGGGAGGGGGTCCGGCAGACAGCACTGGGGTCCTGCCCCAGGGCTCAGAGGAAGAGAGTGTAGGAAGCAGGTCCCAAGGCTGGCTTCGGGAAAGGGCATTTCCTGAGGGGACTGGAGACCAGGGGTCTGCAGAGGGTCCCCAGGAGGAGCCACTGGGCTCTGTGTTCGGCCTGAGACCTGGAAGGGAAACAATAAAACTATGACCCCAGACTCACCAGATCCCTGTCTAGAACTTTCCCAGGGACCCAGCCCAGGTTAGGAGGTATAGGAGTATACTTCATAGGTAGGATGCAAACTCAGGACCACACAGCAAGCTGGAGCCGAAACTCAGCAGTTATCTTAGGAGCCTGGACACACACACACACACACACACACACACACACCCGGGCCCAGGCAGCAGGGCTGGGCCGAGCAAGGCACCAGAGACCACATCCTAGACCTTAGTACCACAGCCATGTCCCAGAGGCAGCTGAGGCTTTGGAGGCAAGCACTTGTCCAGTGATCCTCACTTATTTAGGGGAGATGGTCTGCAGGCAAGTGATGGAAGGAAGGGGCTCTTGGGGGGTGGCCTGGGAGCCCCTTGCAGCCAGCCCTGCATGCCCACCTGGGATGTCCCATGGGTCCGCAGAGCAGTGTGTGGAGGGCAGGGCTGGGGCAGGTACGAAGATGTCAGCCAAGTCCAGGATGGAGGACTGTGGAGGGGAGAGGCAGTAGTGGCTCAGAAGTGGGCTGGGCCCAGAGGGAGGGCAGGTCCTGACCTGCAGCCTAACTCCAGCTCATTCCTTCCTTTATTCATTTCACAAACATCTCATAATGATCCCTCACCTACAGACAGTGCTTCCAGTGTATAAAACGCTTCCTCATCCATTTAGTCCCTGCTTTTTGTAACAACCCCGTGAGGCAGGTAGGGCAGATGATTTACTTAGTTTACAGGCGAGACAGTTGAGGCCCAGAATGGGGAAAGACTTGGCCTGAAGTCACACAAGTGGGGAGAGGTAGAACTAGAATAGACCCCAGGCCAGGAGAAAGGGGGAATATGGACCAAGATGGAGTTTGTACAACAAGCCTACCTCCCTAGGTCAATCTTAAAGAGAAACTGGCCACAGTGAACATGGGCAGGAAGGGTACAAAAGCACCCAGGGAAGCATGATCAGCTTTAGAAAACAGTCTCATTCCCAGTGGCCATCTTCTCCCTCTCCCAGGGAGCCCAAGATGTTTTCAGCACCTTGTGTGTGTGTCAGCCGCTAGTCTATTTTTAGAGAGTTTGGGGGAGGGGGCAAGTACTGGGGTTTGAACTTAGGACCTTAAGCTTGCTAAGCAAGTGCTCTTGAACTCAGCCTTACATTCTCTTAGCCGGCTCTCAACCACTTGAGCCTCCAGGCCTGCTTTTTGCTAATTATTCTGAAAGATATAGAATCTAGTAAACATTTTTTTTTCCTTCCTGTACAGGCTGGTTTCACACTGCAATCCTCCCGATCTCAGCCACTTGAGTAGCTAGAATTACAAATGTGAGCCACTGACACTCAGCCAGCCCATAGTGCTGATCTACACTCTCACCAGAGTGTAGGATGCCAGAGCTGGAATTGTCAGGGAAGCACACTGTGCAAAAGAGGAACACAGAAACCAGAGACATGCCCAAATCATAAAGTAAGTGGCAGCAAGGCCAAGGGCTCAATCAGGTCTCTGATATCCCAGCTTTCAGCCTGACTCCATCTTATTCCAGGGGACCAGGGGCTGCTATCAGCCTCCACCCCCATTTCCTTTCAATAAACCCTTAAGTAGTGCTTGCTCTACACCAAGCACTGTTGTACACGCTTCACAAATGCCAACACAATTACCTCCTAGACCTGTCTAGCCCACGCATCTCGGCATGTTTCCTACCTGGCTGTCTTTTAGTTTCTCTTCTTCCTTCCTCTCTTCCCTCCCAGGTTCTTTGTCCCGATGGTGGCGGAAGGCGGCCTCTGCACCGTTGGCCACTGGGGAGTCATTTCCTCTCCAGGATTTCACCTCCTGCAGAAGACCCAGAGGACAAAGAGGCCTTGAGAGAGGGACCTGATCCCCAAGCTGGGGTCCAGAAGAGAGCAGTGTGGGAGGCACCGAGGTTAGAGCAGTAGAGAAGCTGGTTAGTGCACCCCAGCGCCTTCACCAGCATGGACACCAGCAGCAGCATCTGCAGCCCAGACAGCTTGACCCACTCACTACCTTCTCGTGCTCCTGCTGGCTCAGACGCAGAGCCAGCTGCAGCTGTAGGTCCTCGTCCCTATGGGAGGCTGGGGGGACTGGCTGTGAGGGAGGAAAAGAGGGGATGAATTTGGCCCAGAGCTCCCACCCCTGCATCCTGCAGCTGAGAGGCAGGGCAGCCCTGCGCAGGGAACAGGGGTGGAAAGACTTCTAGAAATACCCCACTGGGGGTGAGGAGGGGGGTGGGTCCCTGCATGGAGTCTATGGTACAGTTTAAGAAGCAGGAAGCTGGGTCTTTTCTTCCAGGTGCTGAGAGCTCCCCTAGGCCTGCCAGGTGAGCCTGAGCTTCTTCCTACCCAGTCTGACCAGATTCCCAGAAGTAATATAAAAGGAAAGGGTATCAGAGGTTATATCCCTGTCCCCCTCCACACCCCCCCACCACCAAAGTACAGCTGATGGAAGAGCACTAATCCTCAATTTCCCTAAGAATGTAACCATCACACCCCTCCCTCCCACCAGGAAGAGGTAGCAGGACTCATCCTAAAGACACACTGTGTACCCCAACCAACACCCAATGCCAGAGACCCCTGGGGGTGAGAGGCAGTCCCTGCCTGGGTCAAGCCCACAGGACGCAGATCCTCTGTTATCTGGGCAGCCCAACTCAAGGCTGTGGAGCAACCTGGCCTCACTCTTTCCTCTGCGGCCTATCAGGTGCAGCCGCAGGCCTTACCTTCTCTGCCTCTTCTCGGCTCATGGCCAGCGCCAGCTGCAGCTGCAGCTCTTCTTCTCCTGATGTCTGAGGTCGTGCGTGTTCCAGGTCCGAGGCGTAGCGGGGGGATGAGGAAGCAGCTGCAACAAGCATGGTACCCTCTGACCACACCAAGTACCCACTGGCCCTCCCGTCAGCCTGCCAGGAAACTCGGGGCTCACAGAGGGAAACTGTGGGCCATCAAGGACACCAGCAAGCCAGGCAGTGTGCTAGAGACCTCATATAGATTTCCTGTTCTACCCAGTGGTACAGAGACAATGGCTCCCTTGGTAGGTAGCAGAGAGTTCAGGGGAATGCCTGGACAGGATTTAATCCAGGCCTCCTGACTCTAGCTCTTGGACTCTTCTAGCTGAATTCCATCCCGTTTGGGGTCAGGGGGGACACTAAAGGATGATCTTTAAACCAAACAAGGTCGTTGGGTGCCAGTGGCTCAAGCCTGTAATCCTAGCTACTCAGGAGGCTGAGATCTGAGGATTGTAGTTTGAAGCCAGCCCAGGTAGAAAAGTCCATAAGACTCTTATCTCCACTCAACTACCAAAAACTTGGAAGTGGCGCTGTGGCTCAAAGTGGTAGAGCTCTAGCCTTAAACATAAAGCTCAGGGATAACCGCCTTAGGCCCTGAGTTCAAGCCCCAAGACTGGCACTAAAAAAATAAAAATTAAAAAGAAATTAAACAAGTTTTCTGCTTCAGAGCCCTGGGCAAGCTTTCACGGGCTTTAAGGAAGGAGGGCCATTCTGGGGTTCTTAGGCTAGGGAGGCAACCACTATGGGTGGAAGGCTACCACTAGGGGCCAGAGGCCACCATCATGGGCAAAAGCCTAATCAGGAACTTCCCAGTGATGGTGCCCTGGAGTGGGGATATTAACACTAAGTGCCCTGTGCCTGGACAAAGGATTGAAGACTTGGGCCTGGTCTCAACAGGTGCAATTAACCCCATTTTACAGAGGAGGGAACTGAGGTCCAGGAAGTTGGTTGCCCAGGTCATACAGCTTAAAAGAAGCAGAAAGAATGGTCTCTGTGTACAGAGCCTTCGCTTCCTACCACCACACCACCCTATCGATAGCACACTGGCAATAAGGATGACCAAGACTCTAAGAGTATGGTCTCAGCTGATTTGCCGAGCACCGACTATATACCAGGCTCCATTACTTTCCTTGTCTCACTGAATCCTCAGAATATTATCAGGTTGGTATCTGATCATGACTTGGGGGGGGTGGGATCTCAGAGTGACCTCCCTTCCCCGGTCACACCCAGGTTCACTCACAGGTATAGGAAGACGGGGAACCCCGAGAACGGCTGTCATCTCCATAGCGGCGGCTGAAGCCCATCTGCCCACTGCCAATGCCCATGCCCTCCAGGGCCATGCGCTCCTTGGTCTTGAGGGCATGCGTGCGCTCCTGGCGCAGGCGCTCCTCGTCCTTGAGCAGGGCCATCACCTGCTTGACCTTCTCGCGCACGTTGACGCCCTGGTCCTTGCCGTCCCGGTCAATGTGCTGGAAGTCCTTGAGCGTCTGGATGGTGTAGAGGTTCTCCCGGCACTGGTGGGCCACACGCTCAGAGCCTGTCTTGAGCAGATAATCCAGCAGTGTCAGCGCCTTGTACACATGCCGCCAGTTCTTGCCACTGTCATTGAGGCGTCGCCACAGCATGCCCATGACCTCAGCAAAGGCCACGGTGTTGAAGGTCAGGTCAGCGATCTCCGACATGAGGGAGCTCGGGGGTCCCCAGGGGTCATTGCTGGTGGCCTCCCGCACTTTGATCTCGGCCTCGGAGTAGTTGTGCACAATATTCTTCACCTGGCGTCTAAGGGCGGAGGTGGTCATGGCTGGGGACTTGGAGGTAGGTGGCCCCCGCCCCCGGTGGCGGAGGTGGAGGGCCGAGCGCCACCGACGTCTTGAGGTCACGATCTCGAAGGATGGGCCGCCGTGCTCTCAGCAGGGCGGCTCTGTCCTTGGCTTCCACATGGGGCTGAGGAAGAGAAAGTCTGGGACTCAGGGACAGTGGCCCACCTTGCTAGGCACTCAGCCACCAACTCACTAAAGCCTGGCCCAAAGGGTCTCTGCTGCCAGAAGCAGCTTTCCATGGACACTTTTATTTTGTCAGTTGTGGGGCCTGAACTCTGGGCCCCTCAGCTCTTCAGCTCAAGGCTAGCGCTCTACCACTTGAGTCACATCTCCACTTCCAGCTTTTTTTATTTTTTGGTAGTTTCTTGGACATAAGAGTCTCATGGATTTTCCTGCCCCAACTGGCTTCTAGCCATGATCCTCAGATCTCAGCCTCCTGAATAGCTAGAATTGGAGGGGTGAGCCCTGGTTCCTAGCTCTTATTTTTCTTCTGTTACTCAGGCAGGGCTAGGTCCCATGCTCTGGGCTCGCCCCAAGATACTGTAGTCATCCCCCTCCACTCACAGATGGGGGGGGATAATAAGAATCATGGATGGATTCCATGATGGGCTCAAGATCACAAAGCTGTTGAGTGGGGATTGGGATAGCCCCAGGCCACCCACATGAACTCTTGGCTCATCAAGGACCCTCATGGGACTGCTAGGAGCATCCACCTTGTTCCTGTCTGACCTTTCTGACTTCTCCATTCACTCTTCTTTCCTGGGGGCCTTTTCTGAGCCAGGCACTAAGCCAGTCTCAGCCCACATGCTTGACCCACGCACATCCAGTGACCATGTACAGATAAACACAGCCCAGAGTGAGTATGTCAGGAGATACAGAAGACGCAAGGGAAGAAAGCCAGGGGAAGACCTCCTGGAGGAGGTGATGGCTGAGGGGAGATGAAAGACTCTAAGGAAAGGTGAGGAAGTGGAAAAACCATCAAGGCCAGAAGGCTAAAAGAAGGAACCTGTAGGGAAGCCTGCCTGGCAGAGACCCAGACTCTACCACCCAACCACCCACAGGCAAACACAGGAGCAGTAAGGCCAGCAATCTGACCATGTCACGTGGAATGTAGGTGGCTGGGCTGGGACTGACACCTAAAGCTCCACCAGACTAACAAATACTTCTTGTTAGTGTCACCTAGTTTGGGTTTCAGGCAGAATGAGAAGTTCACAAAGGGAAGGACAGATCTCCAAGGCTCAAGCACATGGCAGACCTCTGACAGTCCAAGAGGAAAATCAGGGCCTGCTCATCTCCTTCCCCTGGCCTCGGGACTAGGCCCTAAAGAAGAGCTCTCCCAAGGCCCTACCAGAAAGCAAAGCCGTGTGTGTGTGTGTGTGTGTGTGTGTGTGTGTGTGTGTGTGTGTGTGTGTGTGTGTGTGTGTGTGCGTGTGTCCAGGTGCTTTCCCCCAGGAAACTCCACACAGGTGAAGAGCTCGCTTGCCTGCAGCACCCTCCTGTCCCTGCTGAAACTGTGCCTCCGCTAGCACCCAGGAGGCTGGGAACAGTAACCAGAAGGCTTGTCCTGCTTCACAGCCTCTGCCCGCCCCCCCAACCTCCACTACTCTCCTTCCAGCCCAGCACAGTGAAGCAAACCAATGATGGATCAAATGATCGCCAGCCAGGCTCAGTTCAAAGCCACCACTCACAAGCCTTGGCAGGTTCCCCCCACCCCCATCCCAGGGCCCAGGAGCCTGGGATCCCTGGGAGTTAGGAATGCACCTGGCCCCAAGAGCTGCCTACCTTCTGTTTGCTGTCTGTCTTTCCGTCCAGCCCGTGGCAGACCTTTTGTGGAAGATGCCACAGCCACAACTTGTTTAACTCCCGCCCTTCCCCCTGGATGTGACTCAGACCTGTCTTCACCCCCTGGGTGGGAGGGAGGCTAGTAGTGGCACAGTCAATTCGGGAATAGTTGTGCTGGAAGCCCGCCCCATCCTATGCCCCTCCCTCTGGCCCCTGGAACTAGCAGAACCAGTCGGTAATCCTGACTCCACCAGAGCCCTGGCAGGGCCTAGCTGCCTGGGCATGGGCAGGCCTTCCTGGGTGGGGACACTGGCTTTAGTGGGAGGGGGCCCTCTGTGTGGGGCTAGGGTCTCTTCCTGGACTTCGCTTGTCAAAAGGAGGTGGGCATTTTCAGCCCATCTCTGCTCAAGCTAGGAGAAGGGAAGCATCAGAAACAGGGAGGAGCCATGGAGTTTGAGGAGCCAAGGTAGGAAGGAAGAGGGGGGGAGGAAAGGAAGGAAGGCGGGAGCGGGCGCCGGGAGCCCTGCCAGGCGAGTTACAAGCAAAAGGGTTTTATCGAACACAATATGCTCAGGAATAAAAGGGAGTGAAACACAAACCCAGCTGCCGATAAGGCGGTGGTGGCGGCGGCGGTGGCAGCAGCAGCAGAGGCAGCCCCGGGCAGTCGGTATGGAATTACTGCAGTGACCTTGAGCCAGACCCTGTCAGGTGGAGGGAAGGACACTGAGAAAACAGGCTTGGAGAGGCCACTTCAGAGATGGGGAGAGGCTGGAGGCAGAGGACCCAGCTGCGAAGGGGCGTATGTAGGGGGAGGGGGAGCTGAGTATAAACACTATGTCTCCTGTACACAAGGTGGTCTCAATAAGAACTTGGGGTGGGGGGTTCCCTTCTCAGAGCTCACAGATTGGACAGACAGTAGGAAGAAAAGAGGCGAGGAGCTAGAGAGTTCCCCCAAAAGTCAGGTTGGAGGAAGCAGATGGCATCCCCAGAGTCAGGGTTCAGAGAGACGAAAAGAACCCAGATCTGTCCAGTCATGTGCACGAGTTTGCCAAAGTCTTGTGTGTGCCCCCACCACCCAGCATCCCCCACCCTGTCCTCTGCCCTCCACCAGGTCCAATGCACACAGCAGGGGGAGGGGGAGGGGAGTGGCAGTGCCCTTCCTGCTGCTGGGGATGGGCTGGGGGGCGGGGGCAGGGAATCATCTTGCTAGCCCCTAAGCTTCTGCCGGCTAATTTGAGCTTCATGTGCAGGGGGGGAGGGGGACTTAGGGGGGTTGAGGAAGAGGGGGCAGCGGAGTGAGGACTGTCCTAAAAGATGCTAAGTGCCACCCTTCCTGAAGATGTCAGGGAGGCAGGAAAGGACTCAAGTAAGAAGCCTTTAGGTTCTCCACAGCCCAGCCCACCATTTCATCTGCCCCCAGCCCGCTCTTTTGTCTCCTGACCTCCCATGCAAGGTGCCACCACCCTCAAGATGCCCTGGAAGAGTGCTTACCTCCTGTGTGGGCTCCCTTAGCCCCGGCCCAAGCAGTCTCTGCAGTGACCCTCTGACCCGCGTGGCAGGGGCACAGCACAGCCTCAAGAGCAGGTCCAGAGCCATGAACCGTGGCCCCCAGTTCTGGAAACCCACCCTCTACGGGGAGGGAGGGACCCTTCACAATGGCAGTGTGGGGGCCTGCAGCAGGGCTGGACTCTTGCGGCCAGCCAGCCGGCACACACACACACACACTCCGGAGGAAAGTTGCTCAGCTGGCAGGGCAGGTCTGTCTCAGCAGTAACAGGACACAGGAGGACGCAGGGCAGGGCGGTGCATTAACCCCTTCCTGTGGCCTGCAGGCGGTGCTTTCAGAGGTGGCCACCCACCTGCCTGCTGGGGGAAGCGGGGAGGAGTGGCCCCAGAGGTGCAGATCTGGACCTGACCCACTCCCATTCTGAAATGAATTAACCCTTCGCCTGCCTCTTCAGCAGGAAAAGGGAGGGAGCTGCAACGCCTCTGCCAAGCCCACCCCTTCCTCTTTTAGTGACAGGAGCCTAGTGACTGGCGCCTGCTGGGGTCCCCTGCTGGACTCTCCAGCCTCCTTGAGGGGACACTGAGCTCTGCCCCTCCAACTCAAGGAGTGCCTTGTCCTCTCTCTCCAAACCTTTTCCTCTCCTGTCTCTCTTGAAGGCTGCTGCAGGCCAGAGAGTTCCTTATCAGTCCTGGAGACTTCAAGCCAAGCCTCCCCCCACCCCCCATCCCCTAAGCACCATTCCTGCTCCATCAGCCCATTGCCATTTGCTGTGCAGAGTTATGACAGAAAGCTATGTGGCACTGGTCTGAGCAGGTGGCACCTTTCCTCCCAAGCCGCCACCCTTCCAAGCCCACATTCCTCAGTTCCATAAGGAAGTGGGAATTTGTTGCTGTTTGGTGCAGGTCCTGGGCTTGAACTCAGTGTCTGGGTGCTCGTCCCTATGCTCAAGGCTAGCAGTCTGCCACTTGAACCACAGCTCCATTTCTGGCTTGGAGATGAGAGTCTCACAGATTTTCCTGGCTGGCAGGCTTTGAACCATGATCCTCTGATCTCACTGGGATTATAGGCATGAAGTACTGGTGCCTAGCTAGGAAGTAGGAATTCTTAAAGCTCTTTTTTCTTTTAAATTTACTTTAATTGTAAAGGTGATATACAAAGGGGTTACAGTTACATAAATAAGGTAATGAATACATTTCTTGTCCAACATTTTACCCCCTCCCTGTTTTGCTCCCATTTTCCCCTCCCCCCACCTCTTTCTTTTTCTTTTCTTTTTTTTTTTCTTTTTTCTTTTTCTTTTTTCTTTTTTTGGTCATAGGGCTTGAACTCTGGGCCTAGGCACTGTCCCTCAGCTCTTCAGCTCAAGGCGAATGCTCTACTACTGGAGCCACAGCATCAATTCCGGTTTTCTGGTGGTTAATTGGAGATAAGAGTCTCATAGACTTTCTTGCCCAGGGTGGCTTTGAACTCTGATCCTCAGATCTCAGCCTCCTGAGTAGCTAGGATTACAGGCATGAGCCACCAGAGCCCAGCTTTTTTATTTTTTTCTTTATAGTAATGCCTTGCAATTCAGTCTGGGCTAGCCTCAAACTGAAGATCTCCCTGCCTCAGCTACTTAAGTGCTAGGATTAAAGGAGTGTGCAATCATGGCAGAAAAATGGCTCAGGGCTTCATAGATATCCACAAGGAACAAACAGAACCCAAAATAATGATTTCTGGCTGAGGCCAATGGGGGTGAACTTTTAGGGTTTAAGAGTCATAGCGAGTGTCATGTTGGAGACTTGGGAGCCCAAGCGAAGTGGAGGATCCGAGGGAGTCCTATGAGTTCTACTTGTAGTCACAGATGTTGTCATATTCAGTGAGGACACCTGACTAGCTCCAGGAGGCATGATCTTAAAAGTGTGGGCCAAGGCAGGTCTAAGGGAAGGGACTAAGCATCCTGTCACCTGACTTTATTCCTTGTCCTGCTACCAACTTGCTCTTCTACTTGTCACCCCCACATCACTTCCCTAGATGGGAACAGCTCCAGGAACTAGGAGAAGGAGAATCTAAGGGCAGGAAGGACATGGGAGGTCACAAATTGACCTCATTGCAATCCAACATCCAAGACTCAGAGGCACAACCCAAGTGGTAGAAACCAAAAGGTCCTTTATTGACTTGTTAACATGTTTCCTGTGAGGTTGCTTGGGTTCAAGAGTTGTAGACAGTCATAGAGCTGATCTCGTCAGCCAGGACCATCATGTCGGACAGCAGGGACTCTAGCAGCCCATAGACCTAGAAGAATGGAACAGACACCACACACAAAAATTTGTTACACCGCAGGTACCTACATGTCGTCTGGCTACAAGAAAGTAAACAGAGGGCTGATGTGGTGGTGAGTACCTGTGATCCCAGGTACATAGGAGCCCATGAGTAGGAGAATTGCTATCCAAGGACCACAATGGGTAAAAATGCAAGACTTTCCTGAAAAATAACTAAAGCAAAAAAGGGATGGAGGTTGGGTGTTGGTGGCTCACACCTGTAATCCTGGCTACTCAAGAGGCTGAAATCTGAGGATTGAAGCTAGCCCAGGAGCAGGAAAGTCTGCGAGACTCTTTTTGTTCTGTTCTGTTTGTTTGTTTATGTGGGACCAAGGAATTGAACTCAGGGCTTCATGCATTCCAGGCAAGCACTGTACCTCTAAGCTACATTCCTAGTCCCACGTGAGTCTCTGATTTCACCCAGAAGTAGAGTGCTAGCCTTGAGCACAAAGAAACTCAGGGACAGTGCCCAGGTCCCAAGTTCAAGCCCCAGGACCAGAAAAAAAGGAAAGAAAAGAAAGCCTTTGTAAGTGTGATGCCCTTATTTCAAAATCTCAAGCACCACAAAAGGAGAAAGAAAAAAAACAAACAAAAAAAAAAAACAAAAAACAGGAGATGAGGGAACCAAAGTTGTACTTGTGGTTTTGTAAATAGTTATATTTTTCAGACCTGGGGTGAGACTGGGCTCAGTCCCAATTCTACTCTTGGCTTACCAGCCATCTGCCCTTCCTGTAAGATCATAGATCCATATACTGGAAGGTCTCCAAGACAGAGCCCTCCAATGGGGCTAGACCACACAAGCCTGAGCAAATTGATTCAGAGTATCCTACAGCCAAGGAACAGCTTATACTCTGAGTCCTCTGAGCCCTTTATTTACTCTCTAGACCCCATCAAGCATCAGAAAGTTTAGTGATGTCACCAGCAGCAAATGGAACTACTGATCAAGCAAAATCCGGAGTGTTACCATATGCACCATGATATAATCCAGCTCCCCAACTGCCCACATCCAAGGGAGACAAATCCTCACCATTAGATACTCTGACACATCGAGTGTGGCTTCGTAGACCTCCCTTCTCCCTCTCCCAAAGCCACAGTATCAGAAGATAAAAACAAAAACCCCGTGTGAATCTCTAAGGACTGGTGCTTAAGAACAGAGCATGATAAAGTCTTTCCAGCCAGGCACCGGTGGCTTGCACCTATAACCTTAGCTACTCAGGAGGCTGAGATCTGAAGATCTATGAGACTCTTATCTCTAATCACAGAGAAAGTCTGAAGTGATGCTGTGGCTCAAGTAGTAAGACGCTAGCCTTGAGCAAAAAGGAACTCAGGGACAGTGCCCAGGTCCAGAGTTTGAGCCCCAGAACCAGTCAAAAAAAAAAAAGAAGTCTTTTCAGTGGATGCAAACTGGCTATCCTTTGAAGCTATTGGTCCCTTCTGATGCTCCCACTGAAATGCTCACAGTTGAGACATGGCGGGATCTCCAAGGATTGGTTCCATGCTTACAAAGAGATTCTAACTGGTTAGGAAGTAAGGCTCTTATCTTTCGCCCCTTCTGCACATGCCTACTTGCTCTTCTGCTTTCCACCATGAGTTGAAGCAGCACAAAGCCTTTCCCAGTGCCAGGCCTTTGGACTTCCTAGTCTCAAAATAAACTTCTTGCTTTATAAATCACCCCATCTGTGGCATTTTGTTACAGCGACAGAAAGCTAAGACAACTCTATGTGTTCTTCTCCCAAGAAACACATCCCCAGAGTGAACATCACAAGGAGAGGTGGAAACAGCAGAAAGGAAAGGACTTCTTCCTCTCCGTTCCCTGAGATTCTGTTTTCCGCACGGCAGCCAGAGTAATTCTTAAGAACTTAAGTAGACCCATGTCACTCCTCCATGCCAAATCTGCGTGATTTTTCAGCTCACAGAGAAAACCTCACATGGCCACCCACATGCCTTGTCTGCAGCTGCTCTTTCTTCCCACTAAGTGAGCTTCCTTTCTCCTCTGTATATTGCTCCCCCAGCCTCAGGCTCTCTCCCTGGCCACCCTCCATCTCTCCTCAAGTTTCTGAATGATGGTCCACTGACGAAACAGGGCACACACTGGTGGGATTAGTGGAATGAATGGGGCAAGGGGTCACCTCTGTGTACAGCCGTCGGGTGTACTTCTCCATGACCTGGGGATCCGTTGGCTCCTGGGAAGATGTGGTTGTGTCCATTGCTGCAGGATCTTCTGAGGCAAGCCTGTCTCGACTTGAAGTTTTGATTACTTTCTTTTCGTCTTTGGCCTTCTGCTTCTTACTATTGAGCCGGTCCTGCTTGGAGAGATGGACAGACATAGCCTTCAGTGGTTCCAGGGCAGTTTCTCTCCCCAGTAGCTCTCTGGGAGAGCTGGCCTTTGAGCTGCCCACCTTTCCCAGCCCAACCCAGGGCTAGGAACCCAACCATGTCCCAGCATGCCTCTTTCCCTGGTGTCTTGACTCCTTTTTTGTCATCTTTCTCTCTGACTCCCAATTGCTTCTTTTCTTGGGCTGCCACTTTTCGTTCTTCTTTCCCAACTTTCACGGTTGGTGTTTTGGCTTCTGAAGTAGGAGATAATTTTCGACCTAAAGATGATGAGTGGAAGACACATGTAGCAGGCTCCTGTGACTTTATGACAAGGCTGAGACAACATGGGATAATAAAAGGGAATGGCCTTAACCTGGCACTGGCTCAATACCTGCAAATCTACCTACTCAGGAGGCTGAGATCTGAGGATTTGCAGTTCAAAGACCCAGTATGGGCACACACGGGTGCATGTGTGTGTGCACGCGCGCGCACACACACACACACACACACACAAGGGCAATGGTTTTGAACCCTGTTCTCAGCCGACTTGGGAGAATTCCCACACGTTGACAGCAGAGGAGAGTCTTCAGCACCACATGCTTACCTCAAGAACCCCATTTAAGCATCTGGATCAAGAGACCTAGGTTGTTGACCCAGTTCCACATATAGTCTCTGGGACTCTACTTTTGCAAGACAAGGGACTTCTCTACAATGGTCACTGAGGCAGCTTCTAGGTCTCAAATTCTGATAGAATGGTGACAAGGACCCACTCCATGGACTCAACCTGGCAGTGTCCACCACAGGAGGACAAATGGCAAAGGTACCAGAGGCATCAGGGCAGAGAGCTGGGGAAGATCACACAGAAGTGTGCCTGACCTGTCTCTTCTGGAACCTCCACATAGATGGTCTCCTTCTCAGGCAGGCCCAGCACAACCCTTAGCCATAGAGAATGGCCCACCATGCTGTCAATCATATCACGCCACAGTTGCAAACTAGAGAGCAAGACACATTGAAAAAGGCCATCATTCTTCATTTGTCCCTGAACATGCAGACACTCAGGTGTCTCAAAGACCCCAGTGCCAAGAACTCCCAGATTGCTGTTAGGTCACCAAGCAGCCAGCACCCTCCCCAGCACCATGTTAAGTGCTCAGATGGGAGTCTGGCTGCCCTGCAGCAATAACCAAGAAAAGATGGTCTAGGATGAGGGTTCAGAGGCCTGCATAAACTCAGTCCTACTTCAGCAGTCTAAACTCCAGCTTGGAGCCATGGCTCCAGTGCCACTGGAAGGCATGAGCCTTGCATGAGCTTTCCAGCATGAGGCTCCAGGGAGGGGCCATGTTTGATGGGTCCCCACGCCTATCCAGGCAAGCGCTAAACAGACAATGTTGACAAGAGAGACGCAACACATTTACTGAACCTGCCACTTGGTGCTCTTTACCTTCTCTTTTGGTCCTCATTCTTCATCTCAGTGAGAAGAGAAAGGGGGAAACCTCCCTGCTGTGACTGTTGCCTTGAGGTTACAGCCAAATGGTGGGGGGAGGGGAGAGGAGAAGAAGCAGATTCCAGAGTATGGCAAATTGAGCTCAAGTGGAGCTCAGCCCCTTGAGTCTTGGACTGCTAGTCCAGGATCTCTGCCCAGATACAACTCAACTGGGGTGTGGGGGGGGGGCACCTACCACAGCTGGTGCAGGAGGTTGGACTGCAATGGCATCTGATCCTGGCACAGCTCCAGTGCTGCCTTGTTGAGCCGGGCTAGGGCACTTTCTCTCTGGTGCTCCTCAGGGAGTGTCATCACTGCCTAGTTAACAGTCATGGGCATCATGGATCACTAACTGTTCTACCCCAGGGCTCCAAGAGTGTCCTCCAGTGTCAGGCATAGTGACAAGGGGACAGGTAGATGAAGCAGAAACCAAGAGGCTGGGGTACACTCTGTGGTGGCCTGGGAGCTCCCCACCTATCAACCCCCTTCTGCAAGGTTTTCCAGACTCACGGAGGGAATCCTTCCTACAACCTATGAAAAAACTGGCCCCAAAGATCGTTTTCTTTGTTCTCTTAGAAGATTTGATCTCTTTATCCTTTGGTCAAGGGGAGCTTCTGGGCCCTTCCTTCCCTGTGGGTTCAGGACCAGTTCACCACATCTTGCTGTTCAGTGCTACTTTCCACCAACCCCTTCTGAGTCTTGGAAGCATCTTTCTGGGAACTGGAAGCGTGTTTCAAGTGATAGAGCACCAGCCATGAGCTAAGAGCGCGAGACTCCGAGATCAAGCCCCAGTAATGGTACAAAAAAAAAAAAAAGGAAAAGTTGGAGAAGGGGAAGAGGAAGAGGAAGAAGAAAATGAAGAGGAAGAAGAGGGAGGAGGAGGAGAGGAAGGAAGAAGGAAAAAGAGGAGGAGGAAAAGCAGCAGGAGGAGGGAGAAGAGGGGGAGGAGGGGGAGGAGAAGGAAAAGGAGGGGGAGTACCTTTCTGAAGTCCACCAGACTGAGGTTCCACTCAGGCAGGGGCAGGCTGTCTGACTCCCAAGGGTTCCTGGTGCCCTCCAGGTCTGGGCTCTCCTCCACCAGGACCTCCTCCATGATGCTCCTCCGTTGAGAGAACCTGAGGTCTCCTCCATGCCTCTGGGGCAGGGAAGAATCTCGGGAGTCCCTGTAGCCATCACGCTCCTGCTGAGATGGCTCCATGAGAAGGCTCCTAATGTGGGCCAGGTGCTCAGCTGGGCTCTTCTTTCCCTTATAGGCTGTTGGAGCTGTGGTGCCACGGGCCTTGGGGCTCAGGCGCTCATCCTGGTTTAGCCAGAGATCTTGGGCTTTGAAGGGCAGGATTATATACTCATGCCACAACTGGTGCAAATTTTGTATCACTTGATGCTTGTAATACAACTGCAGCAGAGGTTAAGAGGCAACAAGTAAGGGAGAGGCTGGCCAGGCACCCTGGGCCCATGCCAGTCAGCTGGGGTTTCTCCCACTGCCTTGAGTAGGAGGCAGAAAGGAAGCCAATGGCCAGAGGGACTCACCCATTTCCCCTTCAACCTAAGCATATCCCATTTAAAACTGGGCCTCCAGAAAAGATGGGTTGGAGTGGAGGAGTTATGACATTTTGACTATTCCCATTCAGTATCAGCTTGCTAAACAGCAACTTGGGCACAATAATGGCTGCTGTTAATGTGGACACAAACAGAAAGGATGTGTCACTGGACTGCTCTGAAGAGAAAGTAAGTTACTCATAAAAGTCCTGGCACATAGGATGGTCTGCTACTACAGTCACCGAGAACAACATGGAGTGCCTGGCCTGTACCTGGGGATGCTTGTGCTGAAATAATTGCTCCTCTGTGAGACAGGCATCCACGGGGGATGGTGTGCGCTCTGGGGACAAGACCCCCCTCAGAATCTCCTCCAGCATACTCTTTGCAACGGTGATTGCCTCTTGGGCATTCAGCTCGCTCTGGAGAAGGGAAGGTGATACCAGATGGCAGCCCAATCTCTCAGCTCCCATGTAGTCCCTTCCAGATGAGGCTTTCCTGTCCTCATCTGTCTGTCTGTCTCTGTCTGTCTCTCTGTCTGTCTGTCTGTCTGTCTGTCTGTCTCTCTCTCTATATATATATATATATTACTTATCCACACACAGCTATTCTAAGACTCAAAAAACCTCTGGGTCTGTCAAAATATCTTAGTTCCCTAAAAGAGGAATGAGAAGATCGAGACATCAGTCTGATGGGACAGTGTTTGTGCACTGGGTTTGCATTTCCCCTAGATGAGGAAGACAGGGCAGGGGCCAGGGAACACACTTGGGCACCATGCAGTCGGGATCCCAGAAACCCAGTAGAAGAACATTTTTTTATGCGTCTCTCCGTTAGTCAGTAAATAAAGCAAACCTGACATGTCACCACTTTGCCCACTGAAATAGGTAGCTGGGTCTGCAGGGCCACAGGGACCATAAAAGCACAGCTTTCCATAGAATCTCAAGAACCACAGCAAGAAATGACCATACCAAGACTAATTGGGGGATGTGGGCAGTAGATTCCCAGGTCCCACCTCACACTCACTCCAGGGCATTGGCTTACCAAGTGGGCTGGGGAAATATGCTATTGGAAATCGTATCTGGTTTGAAAACCTTGTCAGTCTAATACTGTTCCACTTGTACAGTATCAGATAACAGTGAACAAACCAAGGGCACCATAAAAGAGTCACATGATCCAATTGGACTCTAAGTACTTCCACAGACTCTGTACCCTGGGGCTCTGGGGCTCATTTCTTTCTAACTTAATGGGCATTAAACACAGTGGGCTGGCATGCTGTCCTGCACTAGCCCCGCCCCACCTGCCTACATCACAAAGCCCAGAAAGGTGTTTGTTGAGTAATAGTAGTCACCTGTTGGTGAAATATTCACTGTGTGTGTGTGTGTGTGTGTGCGCGCATGTGCGTGCGCACGCATGTACACACTTGGGCTAGAAGAAATAAGATCCCCACCGGCAGGCACTTCCAGAAAGAACACCAGGATAACATATCTTGTGTCCTCAGCGAATTAGGTTCTGGGTCCCTTACCTCCAGCAACAACCTCTCCTCCCTAAAAATGTCCTGGGCCAGGGACACTGCGAGGAGGTTGACCTGCAGGATAGAACCTCCCAGAAGGGTGGGGTGGGTTCCAAACTCCCAGGATTCCCTAAAGACCCCAGCATTCACTGACTTGAAGAAGAAGGTAAACTTTTTCATTTCTCCAGGCAGAATTACACCTGTGAGGGACAAAAGGCAGAGGTTTTCAATCGGTAGGAGCTAGCTGAGCCCTGCAAAGTTCACTGAGCCCCAGAGTTAGTTCACTAAGTTTCATTATGGCCTAGGTCTGGTGACCAGCCATCCTAGTTTACCTAGTTTGGAATGTGTGACTTTGAATGCCAACAAGGGTGGTTGGTCAGTCTAGGCCCTGGGTCTGTGCACATAGAACATTTCTACAATCTGGTCAGGGAGTGGAGGGGGGAAAGGGGGGAGGCTCTTCACCTGTGTTCTCAAGAGTTTATCATTCTCCCAATACATAGAACACATATTTCAGCAGAAATGTGGGGGGAGGGTCAGGACCAGGAGATAAAGGGCTTAAAACTTGCAAGAGCTGCCGTTAATTAGCAGATCTCATCTCCCAGACACAGAAAGACAAAAAAAACAGGAGCTGGATCAAGAAGAGGGCAGCTTCCAGTACCTTCCCGGTTGTTGAAGTAAAATCTCTGCATCCTATTTCTCTTCAGGTCTTGGAAACAGTCCATCTGTGGCTGTCGTCGCCAGTCATACCAAATGGCCACAGTGCCATTGTTGACCACGGTCAGTTCTGAAGATGTTTTCTCCCCTTCAAGATTTTCGAAAGTCAAGCGAACAGCAATTCCAACATTCCTCTGGGAAAGGGCAGGTATGAGAACCATCTAGGCTGGAGGTCCTGCCCTAAGGTAAACCAACTCATCTTAGTTTGCCTGGAACTTCTTTGGGTTTTGTACTAGAAGTCTCCAGGTCCTGGCCACCTTCCAAGTGCTTTAGAACTTCAATAGTGTGTGCCTCTGAGGTTACCATCAATAGTGAGAAATATATGTTATACATACACAATAAACATTTCTTTTTCTTTTTTCTTAACAAGTCCTAGGTCTTGAACTCAGGGTCTGGGCACTGTTCCTTAGCTTTATTGCTCAAGGCTGGTGCTCTACCACTTGAGTCACAGCTTCACTTCAGGCTTTTTGGTCATTAATTGGAGATGAGAGACTCCAGACTTTCCTGCCTGGGCTGGCTTTGAACCTTAATCCTCAGAGTTCAGCTTCCTGAGTAGTTAGGATTACAGGTGTGAGCCACCAGTTCCCAGACCCAATGAACATTTCTGCTTCTCAGCATCTGCAGAATATATTTCAGCATCATCCTAAGACCCTAACTGCATGCAAGAGTTTTGCTATTTGCCTTCTTGTGGGGAGGAGGGATCCTAGATACGAAGTAGCTTGTGACATTCTCTTTGCAGTCTTATGATTTTATTCTTGCTCAAGTCAGTGTTGCTTGTTACCATTTTCAGACATGCTCAATGTGTGACCAGATAAAAACACAAATAGGAGACCATGCAGACTCCTTATGACTGCTACACCTCTTGGAGCTGCTCACGTGAGCTTGGAGCTGCAAGTAAGTGAGGTTGTTTACCTTGCCCTTTGGGTTACTGTTTCTGATCCAGACAGCAGGCTTCCCACAGAACATCAGAGAAGGGCCAAGAATAGGCATGGGGCCTGAATCAGGGTAACAGCTAAGTAAATCTCTGTAAGAAAAAAACAATGACTTAACTTCCCCATGGGCTGCATCATCAAGGCCACATGGAACCCATGGAAACTGTCATGATGGTTTAGAGCCATCATCAGCTCTGCCCAGCAGTGGTGTGTGACCCACCTGCTCCCGCTCAGCTTCTCCCCATCTATTCCTTGAGATGAGACCTCTGAGCTGTTAGGAACACAGCAGGAGTCACGGGAGAGTCCATTTAACTCATAAAGCAACATGTGGAGGAAGCCCATTAGGTACTGGTTGTTGGAAAAAGGCAGACAGTGATAGGAAAGCTAGCATGGTGCTGGAATGAGCTAGCACTAAAGGCTGGGATGGAGCCCAGACATTCAGGGAGGGAAGCCTGCCCAGGCTATACCCTCTAGGAGCTCTCTCTGGAGCACAGGCTCCACTCACATAGTATCTTCCGAGGAGGAGCTTTCTGCGTTCCTTTCAAACACTGAGTAATCGTCCACTGTTTGGGATGAGAAGGACTGCCCTTGGCCTACCACTTCCAGGCCATCAATATCCTCGGAGGGATAGGGATAGCAAAGATTAGTTGACTGGAAGCTGAAGATTTCCCACCCCAGGCATGAGAAGAGTGTTACTAACCTGCTGGCTAAAATCCAGCTCAGCCATGAGGTCCTTCAGCTCCTTGCGTCGGTAGATCAGAAACAGACTCCGGTCCCAGGTGTAGCGGTACCAAGCATCCTTCTTATCTAGTAATCCTAAAGTGGGAAGGAGTCAGAAGACCCTCAGCACAGGCTGCTATTCCACCCCTCCGCACCTACTATCCAGGAGCCCTAAGAACAGCCTTCCTAATAGAGTTTCTGAGAATGATGGTGAATCTAGCCTTTTCCCTGGGGCAGCTGGCTGCTCCTCATAACTCCTCAGCAGCTCCACACTGGACTCCTGGAAAATTACCTCCCAAACAGCCAAATCTTTGCAGTATCATCAAAATAACAATAGCAGCTGCCTATTGGTGGTTGATTAACAATAGATCAGAATATTTTAACATATAGCGTGTCTCTTTTAACCCCCACTCATAACCCTGAGTAGTCCTCACCTGGGGAACCAAAGACCAGAAAGATCAAATATCTCACTGGAATTCAGAAAGTCACCTTAGCCAGGACCTGAACCCAGATAGACCGGTGGACTCCAAAGCCAAAATACAATGCCAACCATGAGTGCCAGTTCAAATTCTCTAGATGCCATGTTGAAATAGTCAGAAGAGGTGAGAGTCATTTTAATATTTGTCTAAGTCAGTACATCAAAATTATCATCTCACATGAATCAGTATAAAATGGATTGATAGACTATATCATACATGTGATATATATAGATAGCTGCATCTATCTAACTTGAACTCAGAGCATGGGTGCTGTCCCTGAACTTCTTGTGCTCAAGGCTAGCGCTCTACCACTTGAGCCACAGTGCCATTTCTGGCTTTTTTGAATAGTTTTATTTGATGATAGTCTTACATATTTTCTTGCCCAGGCTGGCTTTGAACTTTGATCTTCAGATCTCAACCTCTTGATCCTCAGATCTCAGCCTCCAGAGTAGCTAGTATTACAGGTATAAGCCACCAGCAGCCAGAAAGATATCTATGTATCTATCTATATCCAAATAGATATCTCTATATAGATATATCTACTTTTTTGGTGCTTGAAATCAGAGCCTGGACACTATCCCTTAGCTTTTCCACAGGCTTATATTCTACCACTTCAGTCCCAACTCCACTTCTGCCTTTATGCAGGTAAGGAGATAAAAGTCTCATGGAAGCTAGGCACTGGTGGCTCATGCCTGTAACCCTAGCTACTCAGGAGGCTGAGATCTGAGGATCATGGTTTAAAGCCAGCCCAGGCAGGAAAGGTTGTTCATCTCCAATTAACAACCAGAAAAAAGTGGATCTGTAGCTCAAAGTAGTAGAGCACTACTAGCCTTGAGCAAAAAGAGCTCAGCGACAGAGCTCTGGCTCTGAGTTCAAGCCCCATGACCAACAAAAGAAGTGTCTCATGGACTTTCTTGCCTAGACTGGCTTTGAACCATGAGCCTCCAATCTTAGCTTCCTGAGTACCTTGTACTACAGGCATGAGCCACCAGCACCAGTCTAAACTTTCTTTATAAAACAAAAAAACTAGTCTTTGAAGTCTCAGGTTTATACTAACTGGCCACTGGTCACACTACAGATGTCAACGCCTGAATGTGGCTCAGAATTCCTCAATGGCCCAGTCTCCTACCCTGCCTTTCTTACCACTTCTGTTGCTGCTTTACAGAAGCCAGGACTGGACCTCTGGAAGGTCATTCACCCAAGGCCTCAACAAATCTGGCTTGGGTCCCAAGTTTGTCTCCCAGCAGAGCTATGCTGCCACACAGATGTGCATCCTGCACAGGGCACAAGAAGCTAGTGGGCTGAAAGCCCTGTTCCTCACCTATCTCCATCTGGATGGAGCAGGGCTTCCTGATGTGAGTGATGGGCTCCACGAGGCCATACTGTGTCTTTGTCTTGGTCATGATTACACCTGTCATCTCATCGCCCAAGCATTCCAGTGGGCTCCAGAACCCAGCGGTGGTCTTGCAGCACTGGCAAGGAAGGACAAAGCACTAGGTCATCTTGACACCTTGGCTAGAGGCTGGGAGGGGTCTGGGAAGACAAGAGTACCACTGACCACAGACACGTCCTTTGAGGAGCCATTCCCACCCTGGTGGTAGAAGCGAAGCACCCACTTACCCCCGTGTTCAGGATACCCCACTATAGCTTTTCCAGCCCCCAAACATGTCCATAACAGAACTGAGTGGAGGGCTTAACAATGTCTTTTTGCAATGGATAGATTCCCGAACTAGGCAACCTGAGGCAAGCCATCCCTGCGCCAGGGCACCCATGCCAGGGCACTTAGGGGTCGAGTCCTCACTTTCTCATTATATTGCATTGGAAGTACTCTGCTAATGAGTTCCCGCTCTTCCTGGATCCGTCTGTAGGTCTCCCCACTATGCATCAGCAGATCATTCACTGGCTTGTTCAGATGCTCTAGAACAATGAGAGATAAAAATGCAGCTGTAAAGCTGGTACCAGTGACTCACTCCCATAATCCTAACTACTCAGGAGGCTGAGACCTGAGGATCAAGGCTCAAACCCAGACTAGGCAGAAAAGTCTGTTGAGACTCTTATCTCCAAGTAAACCACCAAAAAGGCAAAGTGTAGTTATGGCTCAAATGGTAGAGCAATAGCCTTGAACAATAAAAAGCCAAATGATGCTGGGTGCTGGTGGTGTATGCCTTTCATTCTAGCTACCAGGAGGCTGGGGATCTGAGGATAGCAGTTCAGAGCCAGCCCAGGAAAGAAAGGCTGTGAGACTCTTATCTCCAATTAATCACAGAAAATGTCGGAAGTGGTATTGTGGCTCAAGTGGTTGAGTGCTAGCCTTGAGCAAAAGGTAGCCAGAGGCAGCATCCAGGCCTGGAGTTCAAGCCCCAGGACTGGCCAAAAAAAAAAAAAAAGCAAGCCAAATGAGGTACAATGCTATGACTTCATGCCCTAATATCAGCATTAAGAAGAAAAAGGAAAAAAAATGCAGCTAGCAGCCTACTCCCAGGCCTGATTTGGGACCTACTTAGCCTTGAGAGGAAGAAGCTCTTGGAAGTGATCAGCACAAATGTGGTCAGCTTGATCCCAGGCTCTGGACAGGTAGGGGAAAGAAAAAGCATACAGTAGAATCCCCAAGCCAGATGGAGGCCAGGCAGGGGCCCAGTCTGTGCTGCTCACCGCTGAGGACTTCCTGCTGCTTCTTCCACAGGGTGACATGCCTCTGCCAGTTTTTCAGAGAGTTGTGTTGAGGAGGTGGGGCCCAGGGAGGTCTCTTCTCTTCCTTTGGGGCCTTTGGTTCTGGCTCTTCTTTAGCTGAGATGACAGTCTTCTGATAGGGCTCTATGTGTATCATCTCAGCCAGCTGAAAAGTACAACACGGGCATGCAAAGTGGGGTGAGGGGGAAGCTCTGATCTGGGGCCCAGCAGAGATTTCCTGAAACTTAGACCTCTGCTGCTGTTCTACTCTGCCGAGAATCCCTCTTCTTCAGGACTGTAAGGAGACAAGTAACAGAAATTTAATGGCAGAACCGGGGCGGGGGGGGGGGGGGGGGCTTGAAAGTGGTTGTCAGCTCCTCCACCGGAAAGGGAACTTTCTTTTAAGACTATGGCTCTGTCCCACACAACTCCTGAACTGCACCTTTCTCCAGGTACCCAACAGATGTGAAGGATTTGAGAGACAGAGAAGTGCTGCATGATGGGAAGGTGGTCCCATGGTCTGTGAGACACCACCACTCTCCACCATGCTGAGGACAGCAGCCCCGTCTCTAGAGAAGGAACAATGACATCAGCACAGTGCAGCCAAAAGAACCGAGGAAGGATCTAGGCCTGGAGTCCTGATACCTTTCTGGGTTTGGCCTTCTCAGTTCTAGGTTCCACGAGGCTAGCTCTACATCCCTATAGGAAATCTTGTGGCTTACAATGAAAGCAAATCGCTTCATGGGAGTTGGTGTCACTTGTCATCTTCATCTCAGACTTCAGGCCCAGAGACTGGAGTCTCTGTAGCTCACACCTGCTTTGGTCCTGCAGGTGGCACATTAAAATGGTGACTTCTCTAGGCCAGGCCTTTCTGAGCAAACCTACCTTGATGTTCCCTCGAGCAAGTGCAATTCTCTTGAAATCCTGGAGACTCCCCAAGATATGATGAGGTAGGATCTGGTCACCATCATCTAATTTGTCACCTAGACCTGAAAGGAAAAGAGGGATTAAAGATGGGCTGTGGATAGCAGATATAAACTACCCAGGGGATGACTTGCTCAGAGATTAGACTTTTCTTCAAAGCCTAGTGGTGCCAGAGCCAAAACAAGCCATACCAGAATAATCCAGGGGCTTGGCGGTCATGTCCGGATTAGTAGAGTGTGCTACCAAGTGGGAAACCTTCTTCCTCAAATCCTTGGGTTTGAGCTTACGGATGATAAATTTCTGGGTAATAGCAGGCTTGCCTTCTGGACTAATAAGTTGAGGAATGTGTTGCTAAAGAGAAACAACAGAGCATGTCATCTGAGATGAGGGGAAAGAGCACCACCCAGCCCTTCTGCCTCAGTCTCTCAGGGTGAGATTTCCCCAAGGTTTACGCCTTCCCAGCTCCATCCAGATGTCCCAGAGAAGAAATATCAACGTAGGGTCATATGCATATATGCACAAGTAAATGGACTAAAGTATGGCATACTCGTGGTAGGATCCCAGTGGTGTAACTCCTCTGAACACTAGCTAGTTTGGCAAAATGGACGTCAGGAAGCTAAGCCATGTTTTGTCAGTGGTGGGAGGGTCAAAGGGAGGAAGGCAGAAGAATGGAGAGAGGAAGGGCAGAACACAGTCACTGTATATGCTGGAAGATGCAGCCAGGTAACTTGAGAATATAGCTTGGGTTGGCAGGGATGGGGAAAGATGGAAGAGGTGACACTGATCAAGATGCTTTGTACCTCTAAATTTATTTATTGAATTGAAACTTCTTCGTGCAACTACTTTAATAATACTAGCCAGGTGTTGGTGGCTTGCGCCTGTAATCCTAGCTACTCAGGAGGCTGAGATCTGAGGATGCCAGTTCAAAGCCAGCCTGGGCAGGAAAGTCCATGAGACTCTAATCTCCAATTAATTGCCAGAATAAAATGGAAGTAGCACTGTGGATCAAGTGGTAGAGCACTTGCCTTGAACTGAAGAGATGAGGGACAGCGCCCAGGCCCAGAGTTCAAGCCCCACTCATGTCAAAAAAATAAATAATATCCCTCCCCCACAGTATAACCCCTGCTTTCACTGTATTTGATGTCGGTATAATTTGTGGAGGGGAAGGGGAAAAACAAGTCGTTTAAATAAGGATACAGGTGGACCTGTTGCAACAATGAGAAGTACAAGTTGTCATGTCGAAAATGAACTTTACAACTTGGGGGGGGAGAGGATTGGGTGGGGGGGGGAGGAAGGATGGGAAGGGATGGGAAGGGTAAACAAAGGAAGAGGCTACAATGCTGGATAAAAAATGTACTCACTATCTTGCCCATGTAATTGTAACCCCTCTGTACAGTATTTTCACAATAAAAAAAAATAATAATAATAAAGAAATGCCTATGTAACAGATATGAAACACTGGAACCACCTGGAGAAGAAAAAAATCATAGCTGATTACTTCCACAGAGTTCAGGTTTAAAAAAAAAAGGCAGGGGGTAAACAGCCTTATCCATGTCTTTGCCTTGGATGTATACACTCATCTCCTACCTGGGAAGTGAACCTGATGGCACATGCCCCTCTGAGAAGTATGATATCTCATTTGCTCATGTCCTCTGTGGTTCTACAAAATCTCAGAAAAAAAAAAAAAAAACAAAACAGCACAAGCATTCCTTCGGATGCTAAAGTGAAAAGAACTTGTGGTCAATGGCTTCTTTTCCGTGGAATCAGACACTCCTTCTGAGCAGGGAACCAGTGGAAACACAGTGAGCACGGCTGATATTTCAGCCCACACAGGCTGGCAGGAAAAGGGGTCCACAGTGAGGGAACCCTGAATTTCATTCACCCTTACCTTCTCCAAGTCTTCCTTCTTGATACCTAAAGCAAGAATATCATCTCCTTGTAGGACATTGCTAACAGGCTCCGGCTCTTCCTGAATGGGGGGTGTTGGCTGTTCAGGGGCCTTTGCTCGCTTCCTGTCTGAAGAGCAGAAAATTAAGCCACATTCAGAGAGTTTTCTATATATATATTATATATAACATATAAATATTATATATATATATATAATCAAAATAGTCAGTCTAGGACTGAAGCTGCAGCACAGAGGTAGAGCACTTGCCTAGCAATGTGTGAGACAGTTAAGTCCTGGACTCAATCCCTACTACCATGAGAAAAGCAAAGAAATAGCAGAATGTAGTGGCAAATATAATCCCAGGTGTCAGGAGGCTAAAGGATGGTAAGTTCAACCATCCTGGATTACATAGGGAGATCTCATCTCAAACAATAAACAAATCCATATTAGACTGCAGGGTGGTGACCAGGCCAGCCAGCTGGACAGCAGAGGTTGCTATGATGGTATGGGAGGCACTTTAGTGGGGTGATGGGAATCTGTCTTTAGGGCCCCCTGCCCATTCCCTCTTGGACTTCAACAGAGTCTGAGATTTCTGCATGAAACTTGAGATCAAAAGATGCTGTCTTGCTGGATGCCAGTGGCTCCTACCTATAATCTTAGTTACTCAGGATAAACTCTGAGGATCCCAGTTCGAAGCCAGCCTGGGCAGGAAAGTCCTGTGAGCCTCTTATCTCCAACTGACCACCAAAAAAGCTGGAAGTAGAGCTGAGGCTCAAGTGGTAGAATGATAGCCTTGCAAGAAAAAGCTGAGGGACAGTGCACAGGTTTTGAGTTCAAACCCCAGGAATGACATACATGTACACACAAAACATGCTGTTTCCAGCTAGATCCTGGTGATTTACATCTGTAAACTACTTGGAAAATGGCAATTGGGAGAATAACAGTTCAAGGTCTGCCTGGGCAGAAAAGTTAAGGGACTGGACATGGTGGCATGCACTTGTGATCCTAGCTCTGATGGGAAATATGACATAGTAGATGGTGTTTGGTGTGCACTTGGGCAGGAAGCCAGACTCTGTCTCAAAAAATAAGCAGTACACCGTGTGCTGATGGCTTACATCTGTAATCCTAGCTACTCAGAAGGCTGAGATTTGAGGATCACAGTTCAAAGCCAGCCCAGGCAGGAAAGTCTGTGAGACTCTTTTTTTTTTTTTTGGTCCCGTCGTGGGGCCTGAACTCTGGGCCTGGGCGCTGTCCCTCAGCTCTTCAGCTCAAGGCTAGCACATTACCACTTGAGACATAGCACCACTTCCGAGTTTTTTTTTCTGCTTATGTGGTGATGAGGAATCGAACCCAGGGCCTCATGCATGCATGGCAAGCATTCTACCACTGAGCTTCCTAACCCTGTGAGACTCTTATCTCCACTAAACTACTCACAAAAAGTGAGAAGTGGTATTGTGGCTCAAGTGGTAGAGTGCTAGCCATGAGCAAAAGAAACTTAGGAACAGCACCCAGGCCCTGAGTTCAAGCCCCAGGACCAGCAGTTCAAAGCTAGCTCAAGCAGGAAAGTCTATGAGATTTTTTGTCAATCCTGGGGCTTAAACTCAGGGCCTGGGTGCTGTCCTCAAGCTCTTTTGCTCAAGGATAGCACTCTCCCACTTTGAGCCACAGAGCCACTTCTGGTTTTCTGGTTGCTTTAAACTGCAATTCTCAGATCTCAGCCTCCTGAGTAGCTATTATTGGTGTGAGCTACTGGTATCTGGTGAGGCTCTTTCTCCAATTAACCAGTAAAATGTCAGGTAGTGCTGTGGTTCAAGTGGTAGAGCATTACTAGCATTGAGCAAAAAAGTTCAAGGACAATGCTCAGGCTCTGAGTGCAAGCCCCAGTACCAGCACCAGGAAGGAAGGAAGGAAGGAAAGAAGGAAGGAAGGAAGGAAAGAAGGAAGGAAGGAAGGAGGAGAGGAGAGAAGAAAGGAAAGGAAAGGGAAGGGAAGGGAAGGAAAGGAAAGGGAAAAAGAGAAGAAAAACCAGCACACAACAAAGGACTGGAGGCATAGCTCAGCAGTAAAAAGAGCATCTACCTAGCAAGCATGAGGCTCTGAGTACAAATGCTAATGTAGATAGATAGATAGATAGATAGATAGACAGACAGACAGAGACAGATCCTGTTTCAGGCTGTGTTACTTATAGGTTGGACCACCTTAACCTCTCTGGGCCTCATCTTCTATTTGTGAAAAGAGGAGAAAGTAAACTAAAGCAATGGCTTATAAATATTAGCCTCTGAATTTTACAAATGCAGTTTCCTGATTACTATATAGAGCCCAGGACTTAAAAATGCAATCCTGGTGATTCAGTGATTTGGGACAACCAGACCAGACATGTATTGAGCCTCCTCCGGTTCTGGCACCATTTATTCTGGGTAAAGGAATCATGAATCTTAAGACACTGGTGAAAATGCATATGCTTCACCACTGACCATCTATTTCATAGTATTCCATTTCCTAATGGTGGTGTAAGCAGCTTCCACACACCAGGCACTGGGCTGGGTTCTGAGGAGACAAGACTCTCCATCTTTGCAGACTAGGGTGGCTAGGTTTCCCCTAGGAAACAAGATTGTCAGATCTTGGGGCACTAGGGGAGACCCATGGAACCCAGCCCACCTTATAGAACGGTCAGGGAACTTTCCTAAGGTAGAGATGTTTAAATGGAAAGCCAGAGATGTGAAATGGCATTTTGGCCCAAAGGTTCCAATGGGAGCTGCACAGGGAGGCCCAGAGACACGGGAGAGGGGGTTATCATCCTGGAACTCAAAGCACGCATGGAAAAATAGCTGGGGTGTAGTGAGGTGAAAGTAGGAAGCAGAAAGGAAGCAGGAAGTAGAAGCCAAAGCACCAAGAGCTTAGTGAGCCATGCCAAGGACTTCTGTGTTTACTTGGGGGCAGTGGCAGGCCAACAGGTAGCCTAGGGACTGTGAGAGTGAGGACCAGATTACTCAAGAGTCTGCAGGAGATAATGAACTGATGGATGATGACAGTGGCTCATAGGCCTGGGGAAAAGTGAGATCTAAACTTCTCTCAAGTAGCAGCCAGAATGGAGGATACTGACATCACATGGGGCAGAAGAGGACACACACTCCCTTCCTTCCTACAGGTGGCTTCACCCGTTCAAAGGTACATCTTGTTTGTCTTTTTCCCTCTGGTTCAGAACACTTTAAGGTAAGGCTCTATGCAAAACAATCAGAAGAAAAACCGAAGCCCTGTGTTAGGGTGTTTTATCTACTGCTGGTCAAAGAACTCTGCTTTTTGTATTTTTTAAGAACATTTTTAGTGGCTGAGGTCTGTGATCCCAGCAATGCAAAAGGGCATCCAGTGCAGCCCCAAGCACATAAAATCTTATTCAAAAAAAAATAAAGGAAAAATGTGGCTGGAAGTCTGGTTTAGCAATACAATACCTTTTTAGCAAGAACGAAGTACTGAGTTCAAACACCAGTATTACCCAAAAAAGATTTCATTAGCAAATATTAATTTCAGAAAATAAGTTTTTATATGAAATTTTCATACAAAAGTACTCTAATCTTTAAGACACCACATCAATCTTTAATAAGAGACATTATCAAGACAGAGATTTTGGTCAACAAAATTAATTTTTTTTTTTTAGTCCTGGGACTTGAATTCTGGGTCTGGGCTCTGTTCCTGAGCTCTTCAGCTCAAGGCAAGCGCTCTACCACTTGAACCACAGCATCACTTCTAGTTTTCAGGTGGCTATTGGAGATAAGACTCTCACCAACTTTCCTGCCCAGACTGGCTTTGAACTGCAGATTCTCAGATCTCAGCCTCCTGAATAACTAGGATTACAGGCGTGAGCCACCAACACCACCTGGACAAAATTAAACTTTTTAAGGTCCACAGAGTGGGGAAGAAAAAAAAACCAGAATCATTCAAACGTCATTCTGAACATAACTCCAAGCCCAGCCTTTGGCCACAAGTGGGAACCACAGAAGCTCAGACGTTGCCTATCCCCTAAGTCCCAGCCCAGTAGACTGACCCATCCTGGCATGAGCTGCAGCTTTGGATTTTAATTTTTGTTTGTTTGCATGAATAATTTTTGTTTGTTTGTAAAACAGAGTCTCAGTATGTAACCCAAGCTGGCTCTCCATCTTCCCACCTCTGCCTCCAAAGGGCTAGAATTACAGGCAAGCACTACTATGCCCCACTTGGATTCATTTCTATTTCTCTCTTCCTGCCCACCTTTCAGGTGGGCACACACAAGCAAACTGGTACTAGTTGAAGGCATTTAAAATGTACACATTTTAATGAATATTTTATTGACCAGAATATACTACCCTCTGACTGTATGCTGTTACAGGACATTTACTGCACTGTATTGTACATGGTTATCTCAGAGGCCAATCGTGGTGATGCAGGCCTGTAATTCCAGTTACTTGGAATTTTATAAATGCTTTGACATATTTTCCAGGACAACTTTTCTTCTGTCTATCACCTTGATTGGTCTACATCCTCCCTAAAACGTCTCTAGATGGGTTTTTCCCTGGTAAGGGGGAAATGGTCACTTCTAAGTAGAAACCTTCAACACTGCTGAAGAGGATTGGACACTAAAACTTCCACCCTGGCCGGGCGCTGGTGGCTCACGCCTGTAATCTTAACTACTCAGGAGGCTGAGATCTGAGGATCGCGGTTCAAAGCCAGCCCGGGCAGGAGAGACCGTGAGACTCCTATCTCCAATAAACCACCAGAAAACCGGAAGTGGCGCTGTAGCTCAAGTGGTAGAGCGCTCACCTTGAGCTGAAGAGCTGAGGGACAGCGCCCAGGCCCAGAGTTCAAGCCTCACGACCGACAAAAAAAAAAAAAACTTCCACCCTGTTTACAGAAGCTGATTTATCATGTTGGTTGAATTGACGCAGCCAGAGAAACTTTGATCAGGGTTTTTTCTGAGCTATTTCTCCTCCCCTTGGTGGTACGGGGGTTTGAACTCAGGGCCTTGCACTTGCTAGACAGATGCTCTACCACTTGAGTCATACCACCTATCCCCCCTTCCTCCTTTTTCCTATTTGTAGTTGTCAAATAAGGTCTTGTTTTTCCCTGGGGCCAGCTTGAAGCATGGTCCTACCTATGTCTCCCACATAGATGGGGTTACAAAAAACAAAAAACAAAAAAAACTCCATGCCTGGCTTGTTGATTGAAATAGGTATTATTTACTTTTTGCTCAAGCTGGTCTCAAACCCTAATCCTCATATCTCAGCCTCCCAAATAGCTGGGGCTTGAACTCTGGGCCTGGGCACTGACCCCCAGCTCTTCAGCTCAAGGCTAGTGCTCTACCACTTGAGAGACAGCACCACTTCGGTTTTCTGGTGGTTAATTAGAGATACGAATCTCACAGACTTTCCTACTCAGACTGGCTTTGAACTGAGATCCTCAGATCTCAGACTCCTGAGTAACTAGGATTACAGGTGAGAGCCACCAGCGCCTGACTCAAGTAGTTGGGATTATAGCCATGCACCATGTATATGCTTGGCCTATGAGATTAGTACAATAAATATTCTAATGCTGCATACAACCAGGGTATGATACAAACACTAGTTCAAATGATCTGCAAGCCAGGTGCCAGTGGCTCATGCCTGTAATCCTAGCAACTCAGATCTGAGGATCATGGTTCAAAACCAGCTCGGACAAGAAAGTCTGTAAGACTCTCATCTACAATTAAATCACAGAAAAAGCCAGAAGTGACATTGTGGTGACACAAGTAGTAGAGTGTTAGCTGTGAGCAAAAGGGGCTCAGAGACAAGGCCTAAGCCCAGAGGTTACGCCTCAAGGCCCGGCGGAAAAAAATCTGCACATTTTAAAGTTAAATTCACTCTTAAGAATATTCACCTAGGGCTGGGAAGGTGGCTCAGTGGTAGAGCGCTTGCCTTGCATGCATGAAGCCCTGGGTTCGATTCCCCAGCACCACATAAGCAAAAAGAAAAAAGCTGGAAGTGGTGCTGTGGCTCAAGTGGTAGAGTGCTAGCCTTGAGCTGAAGAGCTGAGGGACAGCGCCCAGGCCCAGAGTTCAGGCCCCACGACTGGACCCCCCCACCTCAAAAAAAAAGAATATTCACCAAGCGCCTTGTATGTGCTATAAACCAAATAGATGCTATGAAGGGAACAGAATGGCTCCTTCTCTTTAGATGTGCTCTCCAAGAGCACCTCTAGATTTGCCAGAGAATTCACAGGGTGGAGATATATCACTCCTGAGCCTGTAAAGGTCCAGCCAGCTCTTTCCTTTTTGTTTGTGTAGGGGGGAGGGGGAGGGGGGATTGAACCCAGGGCCTGGGCACTGCCCCTTAGCTTTTTTGCTCCAGGAAAGCACTCTACACCACTTGAGCCATGGATCCACTTCCAGCTTTCCAGGGGTTTAACTTGAGGTGAGTCACACATACTTTCCTGCCTGGGCTAGCTTCAAACCTTGATCCTCAGATCTCAGTCTAGGATTACAGGTGTGAGCTGCTGGTACTCAGCTTCTTTCCTGTTCTTTGTTCTAAAAATTCGAGCTGAGTAGAGCTGCTCTTGAGCCTCACAGTTGGCACTTCTCCATGCATCCTAGCAGCTGAGGGTCAGGTAGACCAGCTCCCTTGCATGGGGCAGTCAGGTGACTGCTCCGCTACAGCTACACCAAGAAGCTGGAAGCCAGGTGCTCAGGCTGGAGTGGAGGTGGTGGGAGGGGGGGACACTACTGAAGGAAAAGAAACCTGGATTTGATTTTTCTGCTTCTCCATTCATCCAAATGTTATTCTTTCTAATGTTAATGAAAATCTGCAAGCAAATGACCTAGGCTTGCACTAGAAACTAAGGTAGGGATTACCAGTGCAGAGCTTTAGCAAGTGGGACAGGGGGATCTGGTGCTGCTAAAAGTCTTTCCTGTTGAGTCCCTAAATAGGTTTCCAGTCACCATTTTGGCTTGCCTTTGTGTCCAGAACTCAGAGACTGTGAAGAAATGCAGCCCAAGAGTACCACAGTCCATAGGCAGGTTGGCTATTTTACATTGGGGAGCAGGGAGTAAATGCTCCCCTATTAGAGGCTTCCCTGAGAAAGTTCAGGAAAAAGGGACCTTGCATGTTATAAATACTTCCTTGTTTTCTTCCTTTCCCAGGTGCATGTTCTTAACCCAAGGACTACTTAACATACTGAATTTCCCCTTATTAAAAATCAATATACAGTGAAAAGAAATCTTCCTTTGATTTGTTGACAGCTGAAAGGTCAATTTGATTAAGACTGGGCAGAAAGGTGGGTGAGCAGGAGGCAGTGGCTAGGAAAGTCCTTGACTTGCCCTTGGGAAAGGGAACCAGATCTGTATGTTCTTCCTGTCTCTCTCTTAGCTATTAAAAAGTATGTCACGAACCAGCATCAGCTTTTTATACTATGAAGAAGCATAAAAGAAAGCTAGGCTGAAAAGCAACAAGGCTTCTGTTAGTTTTCCAGGCCTCCCAGGGGACCCTGCTGACTGAGGGCCTGCTCCTCCCAGGGCCTGCAAAAGCACAACCTGTCTTTCTAACCTTGTATGCAAAGCCTTTTCATCATCTGGTCCCTGTTCACTGGCACGCCACTCTCTGGATCTCATGTTCATAGGTTCATGAACTTAAGCTGCTCCCTAACCCTGGAGAAAACTCCTCACACACACACTTTTTCTTTCAATTTTTAAAAAAATGTTTCCAAGCCTGGCATATACCTGGCAAGTGCTCTTTTAATGAACTATACCCACAGCATTTTAATGAATCGTATCCCCAACACTTTTATTCTTTAGATCTGTCATAGATCTCCCCTTCTTCTTCACCTTCTTTCCCCTAAACCTACTATGCAAGGCCTGTGTCAGGTTCCTCACCCCCAAGGGTGAGTTCTTCACCCACAGGGGCATCTGCATCACAGCATGAGGGGACCCCTCCAGCATTTCTAGAATGAATTGGTGTGTGTGTGTGTGCGCGCGCGTGCACACGCGCGTGCACGCACACGTACCTGTGTGCCAGTGTGCACATGTGCCAGGACTGGGCTTGGATTCATGGTGTTGTGCTTGGCTTTTCCCCTCAAGGCTGGTGCTCTACCACTTGAGTCACACCTCCACTTCCAGCTTTCTGCTGAATAATTGGAGATTAAGTGTCTCATGGATGTTGCCTACCCTGGCTGGCTTCAAACCACAATCCTCAGATCTCAGCCTCCTAACTAGGATCACGAGGTGAAGAACCAGCATTGGCTTGATTCTGAACTTCTTGAGGCTAGAATCTCTTATATATAACACCAATACTGCCAAATGCCCACTGTTGATGCCCAACGTAGCATCCACACATAGCAGTGAAAACAGGTCTTGAGGGGAGGTAGGTAGCACAGAAGTGAAACATGTTCAAGGCTCTGAGTTCCATCCCCAGGGAATGGGGCTGCAAATGGGAACTGTGGAGCAGTCAAGTCTAGTGACCCCTGGTTGAACACAGTGTCATATGGCTGACTAGCGTGGACAGGAAAAGGTGGTCTGAAAGAACTAGTCAACTTGACATTTTAGATTTTTCCAGTGGAACTGTTAGATGAGTTTCTTCATCTTAACGTACTTCTCAAACTGCCCGCCCCCCTTTTTTCTTGTTGGTCGTGAGGCATGAACTCCAGGCCTGGGAGCCCTGAACTCTTTTTGCTCAAGGCTAGTATTCGACTATTTGGAACCACAGTGCCACTTCCTGTTTTCTTCCTGTTTTCTAGGGGTTAACTGGAGATAAGAGTCTCACAGACTTTCCTAACCCGGCTGACTTGAACTGTGATCCTCAGATCTCAGCCTTCTGAGTAGCTAGAATGATAGGCGTGAGCCACCAGAGACTGGCTCCTTTTTTGGGGGGGGGGGCACCATTTCCCGGTTCCTGGACAGGGCTTCCAGCCCAAGTATCCTGTCTGGAGCTGTGGTTTAGGTGGAGATCTCTTACCCTTGCTGCTCTCCGCAGCCACTGCCCCCGAGGGCCCTCTGAGAGACCACCGTCTACGACTCCATCCTTAAGGCCCCGTGTGGTGTATCTCCGCCCTTCGGAGGTTCTGCCTTGGTCTACTATCCTTAAGTCCTGAAGCCCGTGCCCCAGGGCTCACTGCCATCCTTGGTGTCACTCCCATCCTCCGGACCCCCTCTGCGGACCCCCGTCCCCGAGGACCCCATGGGGCCTCCTGAGCGCCCGGGGCAGCCAGCGCCCACCTTTGACGGTGTCTGTGGAATCCACCAGCCTGCTAGTGGGCATTTTGATCCGGGATTCCTTCTTGATGGCCTTCATGGTGCCGCCCCCAGTTGCAAGCTTGTCCTAGGCAGCTGGGTCCCGAGACGCCGGCGCTGCGCCGCACCCCCCGAGGCCCGGCCCAGCGACTGCCGCGGCGTCCATAGCAACCAGCGCCCCGCGCGGGGGCGCGCCCCCACCGAGCAGCGTGCACGGCGACGGCTTGCTTGCCATCTTTCTCACGGAGCGTGCGCGCCCCCGGCAGAACACCCGAGCGGGGCTCGTGACGTCACCGCCGACGTGGCGCACGCGCCGTGAGGTCACCGGCCCAGACCCCGGGGGGGGGGGGCCGCAGGCAGTGGGGGCGCAGCGGGAGCGGCCGGGGCGGGGGACCAGACGAGCCCCCCCTCCGCACCCCCGCAGCAGGCGACCGCGATTGTCGACCCCCGGCCTCCTCCCTCCTTCTCTGACCCCCAGCACGGCCTGCAGATCAGCCCTGGGCTTTTTGACTGCCATTTCTGCAAACAGAGTGACCCAGGATTGCTCCTCCCCGGAGGTGATGTGGACCCCCGGGCGGCTGGCTTTCTGGAGTTGAGGCACACACCCCCATACCTGTCCCCACCCCCGCGCTGAGCGCCCCCATCCCGGGACCGGCCCTTCTATCACTTCCCAGCCTGCCCAGGCTGTGTCCAGATGTAGGGGTCTTCTCCCTCTGCTCCTCTCAGTCCTTAGAGATGCTGACCCAATAAAATAGCTCTTCTCTGTGATGTCAAGTTTATAAGGACACCTGCTTTTCCTGTCTTTCCTGCCTCTTTCCTCTCTCCCTCCCTTTCCCCCTTTTCTTCTTCCTTCCGTTCTTTCCACTTTTTCCCATTTTTCTTCATTCCCTTTCTTTCCCTTCTCTCCCCTCCTTCTCTCTCTTCCTTCCTTATCCCTCAATCTCCTTCTTCTCTCTTTCCCTCCTCTTCCCTTCTCTCTTTCCCTCCCTCCCTTCCTACCTTTCTGGTCAGTTGTGGGGCTTGAACTCAGAGCCTGAACGCTGTCCATGAGCTTTTTTCACTCAGTGCTAGCGCTCTACCACTTTGACTCACAATGCCACTTTCCCCTTTTCTTTCTTTAGAGCTCTCTCTAATGCATTCTGGAATTTATTCTGCTTGTTTATGAGGACACCCATTGTCAAGTCAGTGTCATAATGTAAGCCCCACAAGAGCAGGGACAGCCAGTCTCTTTGCTCCACCCTATCCCAGAGTTTTTAGTCTAGGACTATTGTTCAGTGATTGTGTGTCCAATAATGGAGACTCAGAGCCAGACAGAACTAGCTGTGCTTCCAAACTCTCCTTGCTTGCTGACTGTGCATTCTGCAGTTTCTTAATCAGTCTGAGCACAAGGTTTCTCACAGAAGTTAAAATTTCCACTAATCCTAGCTACCCTGGAAGTTAAGATCTGAAGAGCAAGGTTCAAAGTCAGCCTGAGCAGGAAAGTCCATGAGATTCATCTCCAATTCACCACACACACACACACACACACACACACACACACACACACACACACACACACACACACACACACACACATACACACACACCAGAAATGTTGCTGTGGCTCAAGAGGTAGAGCATAAGCCTAGAGCACAAAATCTCAGAGACAGTGCCCAGGCCCTGAGTTCAAGCCTTAGGACCTGCACACAAAACAACAAAAAAGTTACAATGCTTCCCTTCCCCACTGTAAGAATCAAGTATACAGTTTAAACTAGTATCTTTAGTGGTTTATGTATCCATTTTTAGATGGAGAAATTGGGCTCTTGACAGGAGAGGGAATACAATTACCTGGTTAACAAAAACCACAAGTTGAAGCTGGTTTTCTCAAATCTAAGGCCCTGGGACTATTTCTGAGCATGGCAGCAGTTTTCTCCAGAGGAGGCACTGGGGAAGATGGTGGAGCTGGTTAACTGCCCGTATGCCTGTGTGCTCCCCAGTGCTGGACCCCTCTCCAGCGGCATGCCCCTCTCCAGGCTCCCCTACACTGAGATACCCTCCAAGGGCAGCCCCTCCCCTCCAGCTGAGGTATACCCTCAGTCTCCAGTTCATCCATTCCATGAGCATGCACTGGCTACCTTTATAGGGTACACCATGTGATGCTGTGTCCCTTGGGTTCTCCTGGGAACAGACAAAATGCTGAGGTGGAGATGGGAGGGCATGAAGTTTATGGCAGGGAGGGACGGAGGTTTATGGCAGGGTGGGACAGGCTATGATGAGATGTCTGCACCGGGTTTGGGTCTGCTGCCAACCAATGGAACCGATGAATGGAGAATGAATGAGAACAAGCTTTGTGAGAAGATGGCAGGCTCTCATCTTCCACAGCCATCTTACAACTTGCTCTAAAGAGCCTATAATCCTAGCTACTCAGGAAAGTGAGATCTGAAGATCACAGTTCAAAGCCAGCCCAGGCAGGAAAGTCCATGAGACTCTTATCTCCAATTAACCACCAGAAAACCAGAAGTGGTGCTGTGGCTCAAATGGTAGAGTGGTCACCTTGAGCTGAAGAGCTGAGGGACAGTGCCCAGGCCTCACAACTGACAAAAAAAGAAAAAAAAAAGTCTTTTTATGTCTGTAGTTCCAGCACTCAGAAGGCCAAAACAGAAGGAGAGACTCTGCCTAAAATATGTAAATTTTTTTTAAAAAGAAGAAGGTGGGGAAGATGAGGAGAAAGAAATGAAGACAGTGAATAATCAACTTCTGTGTTGATGAAAGTGACGGGTCTGGTGTTTGTTGTGGTCAGAGGCGCTGGTCAGCACCCTTGAAGGTGTAGCCTTCTCCTGTAACTTGGGTGTTACAGGAAGTGCTTGGGCAGAAAGGGTTTGTGTGTACCTAGCTAACTTTACTGTGCAGTTAATCTGTCAGACATAGGGCAGGCCAGATTGAAGGGAAACTTCTGAGATTTGGAGAGCTTATGTGTACTTTCAGTAAGGCCTATGGAAGATGGAGAAAGTGGGCATCAAAACCACACCGTACCCCACAAATATATACACTTATTTGCCAGTTAAAAATAAAACATAGCCAGACCCCGGTGGCTCATGCTTGTAATCCTAACTACTCAGGAGGTTGAGATCTGAGAATCAAGATTGAAAGCCAACCCCAGAAGGAATGTCTGTGACTCATCTACAATTAACAACCAAAAAAGCTGGGAGCAGAGCTGTGGCTCAAGTGTTGAGTACCAACCTCGAGCAAAAAAGCTAAGGGACTCTGGGCACTAGTGGCTCCTGCCCTAATACTAGCTACTTAGAAAGCTGAGAGCTGAAGATCATGGTTCAAAGCCAGCCCAGGCAGGAAAGTCCATGAGACATCTCCATTTAATCACAAAATAAGCCAGAAGTGGTGCTATTGTTCAAAATGGTAGAGTGCTAGCCTTGAGCAAAAGGAGGTTAGCGTCAGCAGGCCCAGAGTTCAAGGCCCAGAACCATCCAAAAAAAAAAAAAAAAAGCTAAGGGACAGTGCCCAGGCCCTGAGTTCGATCCCCAGTACCAGCACAAGAAAAATAAAAAGTTAAAGGGGAAGAAAGCAAGCCTGGGCCAGGAGAGTCATGACTGTTACAGATCTGACAGCCTAAGCTAACCCAGCGTCCAAGGACAAAGAATGTTCATCAGAGACTGCCAGCAAAGTGCCCTCCTTGCAGGTGAGGAGCAAGTTCTTTCTAGAAGGGAAACGGGCACGTTGACCTCTGTGGCTGCCACCGGAACTCTGAGAAACATGGGAAAAGTGAGAAATGTCTTCTCTTCCCCTCTTGGAGATCAGAGTCCACTGAGAAAAAATACAAAAAGACCAACACTCTTGAAACGCCTTTCTCCAAAGGCCTTTTAATTTGGGAGAGTGTCACAGTTTGGGGGTAGCCTGTCTAGAAGGTTTCAAGGAGACCAAAGGACCAGGGAAGAGCAGGTGAGAGGGATGGAGGGTCAGGCAGCTATGCAACCTGACTGGGCTCTGCTACCAGCCCCTGAGTGACCTCGTACAGATCTCATTCCTCCTGTGCCTCATGAAAGTGTCAGACGACATCAGAGCTACTCAGCCTTTTGAGAGTCTCATCAAAGTTTGCCATCTTCTCGCCAGAAATGTGCTTTCCATTTTCTTTCATGTTAAATGCAGGTAACATGAATTCACGGTTTTATTTTTTTCTTACTTATGCATGCATTTATTTATTTATTTTGCCAGTACTAGGGCTTGAACTCAGGGCCTGAGCCCTGTCTCTTAGCTTTTACACTAAGGCTAGCATTCTACCATTTGAGCCACAGTTACACCTCTGGTTTTTTGGTGGTTAATTAAGATGAGTCCCCTGCCCAGGCTGGCTTCGAGGCGTGATCCTCAAATTTCAACCACCTGCGTAGCTAGGATTACAGGTATGAGGTACCTACTCCTGGCTTGAATTCACCATTTTAACCTGTATAATTTTGTAACATCTTGTACTCTCAAGGTGTTATACAACTACCACTACCATCCACTTCCAAAATGCTTTTATCAACTCAAAAGGAAATCTTGTAAACATACCACAGTTTAATTTCTCCTCTCCCAATCCCTGGTAGCCAATAAACTGTTTTATGTCTTTGTTGATTTGCCTATTTTGAATATTTCATGTAAGTGAAATCATACCATATTTGGTCTTTTAGTTTAACATGTCCTTTATTTTTCCCAATGGCTAAACAATATTCTGCTGGCTATCACATTTTGTTTATCTACTCATTTGTACATTTAATTTTGCGCATGATTTTCTACTTAATCCCAGGTATTCTCTGAACAAGTTGTGTGTGTGGGGGGGGGGGGAGAGGGATGAAGTCAATGTACTTTAGACCCAGAATTGGATCTCATAGAAGATTTCCAGCCCTAATGTATGTGGCGCTCAGGAAGTACAGCAGAAAGTAACTTTTTTTTTGGTTATGATTAAGATGCTGTATACAGAGGGGCTACCATTTCATAAGTCAGATAATGAGTACATTTCTTTTGGACAATGTCAGCCCTTCCTTCCTTTCCCCCAGTTTCCCCCTCCCATCCCTGCTCACAAGTTGCATAGTTGATTTTCCACATATTACCTACTGAGTACCATAACTGTATTTGTTCCCCTTCTTTCCTCCATTTCTGTGCTCCCCCCACCCCCGCCCCGTTCCTCCTCAAAAGACAAAAGGCAACAACAAAGAACAAATGACACCTAGGAAGAGGAAACTCTCTTTTTGGGGGTGGGGGAGGAGGTAACTCTTGAATTGGGCCACTAAGATGAAGTTTAGGGGGGGGGGGGAGTACAGAGCAGGGATGAAGGCCCAGAGGCAGGAAGCCTATGTTTATAATTCAACCTGAATAGCTTCAACCATTTCCTCCCAGGTGACAACTCTGAGCAATTTCCTCAAGCCCAGGGAGGAGGAGGTGGCTGGGTTGACAGAGGGCATGGCGTACGTAAATGATTGCTTCATGGCTCTGTTTATTTCCACGCAGCCAGGTGTTGGGTTCCAGAGGCAACAGCCTCCTTGAATACAGGCGAAACATTTCCTGAACACAGTCAGCTCCCAGAGCCTACTTGGGGGTAACCTGTTCTCAAGCTTCTTGCATCTGGCTTACTCTTCTGTCTCATAACCACAGACACCTGGTGCCTTCCCCTAGCGTCTCTCTCCTCCCCCACATCTGGCCATCCCCACAGCAGCTCACTCTCAACAGCTGGCCTTGCATCCTGAACATCTGGTTGTCACCCCTGATCCCCCTTTAAGGACAAATCTCTCCCTGTCCTTCCTACTATCTTGCTTGGCTGACACTCAACAGGAAACTTCCAGTCCTCTCAGCACTGAACACACGCCACAGCTGGAATCTGTCCTCATGGTGGACAGAGTGTAGCCTGAGGAATGACACACAGATGGTGCCCAACCCCCTGCTATCTAATATATCCCAGGCTGGCATGAAACTATTAATCCATCACACAGCTTTCCTGTGTGTGTGTGTGTGTGTGTGTGTGTGTGTGTGTGTGTGTGTGTGTGTGCGCGCGCGCGCGCACGCGCCAGCACTGGAGCCTGAACTCAGAGCCTAGCTGTTGTTGCAGAACTTTTTTGCTCAAAGCTAGCATTCTATAACTTAAGCCAGAGCTCCACTTCCAGCTTTTTGTTGGCTAATCAGCAATAAGTCTCGTGGACCTTTCTGCCTGGACTGCCTTGCAACTGTGATCCTCAGATCTCAGCCTCCTGAGTAGCTAGGATTACAGGCGTGAGCCACCAGCACCCAATTCCCTTAACTGTTTTTGCTCAAGGCTAGTGCTCTACCAACTTCAGCCACAGCTCCACTTCCAGCCTTCTGATGGTTAGTTGAAGATAAGAGTGACACAGACTTTGCTGCCTGGGCTGGCTTTCGACCTTGATCTTCAGATCTTGGCTTCCTGAGTAGCTAAGATTACAGGCATGAGCCACTAGCATCTGGCCTCTACTTTCCTTTTAGATATGGTCATAAGAGGGCCCTTCTAGAGACTATCTAGAATAAGGGGGACTTTGGAGTAAAGAATGTGTGGGTTTGCATCTTACCTTTGTCCCTCCATGGGCCATTCTCTTTACAAGTGGGGACATGGCCTGACCTTTTTTAGTCTCTGGGGCTTTATCTAGAAGCTCTTCTGCTGAAATATCTGCCCATTATAGCAGCAGACTCTCCAGGAGTCAGGGACTTACTGTCACATCAGTGAACTGAGTTCCTGGAATAGCTGGGCACATGTAGGCCACCATGGTGGGTGGGCGCTGGGCCACCTAGAGAAGCCCTGGGGATTCATGGCAGCTCCTTCCAGCATCTGGGGAAATTGTGGGGAAGAAGTGGGCTCCTCCCATGAAACAACACCCAAAGGCAAAACCACAAGCCACGGTGTGAGGCATGAGGCATCCTGGGAGGTTTGTTCTAAGAAGGCTTTTCTAAGAATCTGAGCTCCCCCCAGGCAGGCAGAGTCTCAGTCTGGGATGGTCTCGAGGACATGCCTCACAGGGATGGACACTGAGTTCTGGAGCTCTGTGCCAAGACTCTCCACAAAAAGAAGGCTCTCTGCCCATACCCCTCCATGCCTCCTCACCCTGGTCAATAGAGAGATTCTACAGAGCACAAAATCTGAGCTGGAGAAGCTGGCTCACCATGAGAGCTTGATCCTCTGGATTGGAGGGTATCTGAGGACTTGCCTCACCCCACCATGGCTAAGAACTGGGGGGAACGGGGCCACGATGATGCTGAATTAAAAGCCTGTGCCTTCCAGGAGCCAGTAGATCACACCTGTAATCCTAGCTACTCTGGAGACTGAAATCGAGGCTGGTAGTTCAAAGCCAGCCCAGACGTGAGACTCTGATCTCCAATTAACCAGCAAAAAGCCAGAAGTGGTGAGAGGACACACACACACACACACACACACACACACACACACACACACACACACACACACACACACACACACACACACACACACACACACGATGCCTGGGCCTGAGACTCTTTCACAAACCTGTGTGATCTGGCCCAGTGCTTCTCCTGAGTTTCACTCATCACCCACACAGTACAGACTCCTCAATTTCCCAGAATCAAATCAAGGAGGAAAAGAAACAAAAATACAAAGAGATATGTGTAGAAGTCCTCTAAGGATTTATAGCTAAGACCCAGCACACTCAGATACATTAGTTAATTTCTCTCTAGGGTCATATGGTGGGCAGAATAACAGCTCCCTAAAGACAGGCACATCCTAATTGCCAGAAGCTGTGTGTTCCCATTACGAGGTAAAAAGGACTTACTGGGTAGATGTGATTAAGGATCTTCAGATGCAGAGATTATCCTGGATTATCTGATGAGCCCCTGGTAATCACAAAGATCATTAAAAAGAGAGAGGGGAGGGGCCAGAGTCAGAGAGGGAAACCTGAGGTCAGAAGCAGAGGTCAGAATATGGTGGCCACAAGCCAGGACCATCGGTAGCAGCCGTCAGAAGCTAGAAAAGGAATCAATTCCTTCTAAACTCCAGGCTCTTCCCCCTTGATTTTAGGCACTTCAGACTTGACTTCCAGAGTGCTGGCTAATATAGTTAGGCTGCTTTAAGCCACTAAGTGTGTGGCTTAAACTGAGGAGTTGGGTATGGTGGTGCACACCTGTAATCCCAATACTTGGAGGCTGAGGTAGAAGGATTTGGAGTTCCAGGTTAACTCAGGCTACACAGTGAGACCCTGTCTCAAAAAAAAAAAAATCAAAGGGGGATAGAAATAAAAAAGAAAGAAAAGAACTAATATAGATAAGGTCATAGAAATACTGCTTTCAATTTGATTTCTCCAATTTTTTTTTCTTAGTCTGTCTCAGTCAGTGGAAGCTTCTGTTCTTCCCAAGTTAGCTCATGGCTCTCATGCTACCATTAAATAGGTCACTGCATAACTGCCTTGAGTTCCATTTTAGCAGATCATGCTACACTGGACACACCCAAGTTCAAAGCTGGATGACCCTGGGCCAGATCACTCAACAGCTCTGAGTCAGGCTCTTGCATTTCAAAATTTGGAAGTTGTGAAAATTAAATGTGATTTCCTCGACAAGCCTTCTTTTCACAGAAATAAAAAGTCTGTCTGGGTTACCAGATAAACTATAGATTGGCTTAAAGAAGTACCTTTTTAGTATAAGAATCAGCCCATGAAATACTTGGGCCATAGTTATACTGAAAAGGTACTCAGTTACACTAAAAATGTTTTCTGAAATTCAAATGTAACTGGACACTGGGATTTTTGCTTTCTCAATCAACAAGCTTAGGCTTGTCCCAAACCAAACCACTTGTAGCCACAGAGCTAAGCCTCAAGGTCAGGCCTTTCCACCTCAAGGTCAGTGAAGCAGCCAGCTCTATCCTTCAATAGACTCCCTGAGCCACATAGCAGCCCTAGACTCAACTAGGTTGAAGTTCAAACCAAATGCAATCTGAGCTTTAGAAACACATTTCATACTATGAAAATATAATACTATATCAGAGTCATTTCACACAATACAATATCAAAAGTGAGCCAGATGCCCATGGCTCACATCTGTAATCAGTTTTTTGTTTTGTTTTGTTTTGTTTTTGCTTTGTTTTTTGGGTTTTTTTTTGCTAGTTGTGGGGCCTGAATTCTGGGGCTGGGTGCTGTCCCTCAGCTCTTCAGCTCAAGGCTAGCGATCTACCACTTGAACCACAGAGCCACTTCCAGCTTTTTCTGCTCATGTGGTACTGAAGAATCGAACCCAGGGCCTCATGCATGCAAGGCAAGCACTCTACCACTGAGCCACCTTCCCACTCCTGTAATTTTTTTTTATATTTAAGTAGTTGTACAAAGGAATTGCCATTCAACAAAGCAGGTTATGAGTTCAGTGCCTCGGGGTTTTGTTTTTTGGGGGTTTTTTGGTCATGGGGCTTGAGCTCTGAGCCTGAGCTTGTCCCTCGGCTCAAGGCTCAAGGCTCAACCACTTTGAGCCACAGCACCACTTCCAGTTTTCTGGTGGTTAATTGGAGAGAAGAGTCTCAAGGACTTTCCTGCCCAGGCTGGCTTTGAACCTTGCTCCTCAGATCTCAGCCTCCTAAACAGCTAGGATTACAGGTGTGAGCCACCGGGCACCCAGCTGAGTGCCTTTCAGCATTCTTACCCACCTCTTCCCTCATTTTTCTCGATTTTTGGGTTATGTATTGACTTTTTGCCATTTAATAAAGTAGTTTATGTATACAGTTAATGTGTCTTGATTTGTGTCATATCATCCGTTTTCAGAAAACTAAACTCTGAGTATCACTGTTCCAAGGTAGCCTGGACAGGAAAATCTATGAGGCTGTTATCACCAAGTGACCACCAAAAAGTCAGAAGTGAACCTGTGGCTTAAGTGGTAAAGAGCCATCCTTGAATACAAAACAGGCAACATCCAGGCCCTGAGTTCAAGCACAGGACCGACACAAAAAATAAAATGAAAAGTGATCATGAAAATCACAATTTTAAACAACAAATAAATGTTTACACATTAGAAGTGTGTGGATAGACATATATCTATATCTATATAGAGAGTATGTAAAAATCAAGATTGAATATGAAAATAAGTAAAAGAAGAAAAAATATACAATTCAATGCTTTACCATGAATGCTTTAATATTAAATGAGTGAGTTCAATCTCTAAAGGCAGTGTTCCTCTCAGGGCTTTGTTTCCCTTCTGCCTTATCTGAACCAACCCATAAATTTGATGCAGTCTAAAATAAATGGGAAGGCAGACACTGGTGGCTCATACCTGTTATCCTAGCTACTCAGGAAGCTGAGCTCTGAGAACAGCAATTCAAAGCCAGTCCAAAAGTCTGTGAGACTCTCATCTTCAATTAACTACACAAAAGAAGCTGGAAGTAGAGCTATGGTTCAGGTGATAGACTGCTAGCCTTGAACACAAAAGCTCCGGGACAGCACTCAGGCCCTGAGTTCAAGCCCCAGAACCAGCATAAAAGCATACATACATACATAAATGGCACCTAACTTTGCCAAGGGCTTACCATGCATGAACAAGCATCTGAGCATTTTATACATGCAGATTTGTTTTGGAAAAAATTGAAATAATTCACATAACATAAAATGTTATATAATACAAAATTCACCATTTAAAGTGTGTAGTTTTTTTTAAAGCATGCTCTCAATGTTGTGCAACCATCACCACTATCCAATTCCAGAACATTCCATCACTTTAAGAGAAATCCTATACCCATTCATCATTTCCCATTCTCTTTTCCACCATAGTCCCTAGAAACCACTGATCTTTCTGTCTCTATGGATTTGCCTATTGTGGACATTCCATATAGATGAAATCATGAAGCACGTAGCCTTTTGTATCTGATTTCTGCCAGCATATTTTTCACAAGTCATCCACACAATACATATATTTTGTCTCTCTTTTTTTTTTTAACCAGTCCTGGGGCTTGAACTCAGGGCCCGGCACTGTCCTCAAGCTTCTTTTTTGCTCAAGGTTATCACACTACCACTTGACTCAGCACCACTTCTGGCCTTCTCTGTTTATGTGGTACTGAGGAATCAAACCCAGGGCTTCATGATCCTAAGCAAGCACTCTACCACTAAGCCCATTCCCAGCCCTTTGACTTTTTTTTTAACTGCTGGGTAATATTCCATTGTATACTTCAAGAATATATGGCATTTTAGTTATATCCAGTTATCTAACAATGGACTTTGGGCAGGGGCAGTTACTGGTTCATATGGCTATTAATGGTTCATAGGTTTAACTTTTGTGTGTGTGCCCGTATTGGACATTCTACCACTTGACGCTTTTGTTTTTATTCTGTCTTCAGGATAGGGTCTTGATAACTTTCCCGAGGCTAGCCTTGAATTCAACATCCTCCTGCCTCTACCTCCTGAAGACTGTGATTATGGGCATATACCACGATGCCTGACTAGTTTGATTATTTTTGTAACTCCTTTATTGTTTGTGACTGTTATTCTGAAAGGTCTGAGCTTCGTGGAGATGAGGTGTTTCCATGGCAACTTCTTCAATGATCAAAAGCTGAGCCCTGGCTGAGATGTAGCTCAGTGATAAAACACTTGCCTAGCAAGAGCAATGCTCTGAGTTGGATTTCCAGTATTTAAAAAAAAAAAAAAAAAAAAAGGCCAGGCACTGGTGGTTCATGCCTGTAATCCTAGCTACTCAGAAAGCTGAGATCTGAGGATTGTGGTTCCAAGCCAGCCCAAGCAGGAAAGTTTGTGAGACTCTTATCTCCAATTAAACATCAGAAAACCAGAAATGGAGCTATGGCTTGAGCACCTAGCCCTGAACAAAAGAACTCACTAACAGTGCCCAAGCCCCGCCACCAAAAACCAAAAAAGGTGAAGCTGGGCACCGATGACTCATGCCTGTAATCCTAGCTACTCAGAGGGCTGAAATCTGAGGATCATGGTTTGAAGCCAGGTTTAGCAGGAAAGTCTGTGAGGCTCTTATTGCTGCGACCCTACCTCTGCCCCCTCATCTGCCTCATCAGTGCAGCCAAGGCCCTCAGTAAGGGCATCTGGCTTCTTCCTGGGTCTTAATTACTACAAGAATACTTAGAAAGCACTGAAGGCCTGAGCAACTTGGTCAAGTCCAAGGACAATGGGCCAGCAGAGGGCGGTCCTTGCCTGGATTGATCTGCCACCTGAAGAATGGGTCCTTTCCTGTTATACTTGTTGACAAAGGCAAGGCCAGTGATATGAGGAGTCATTTTGGGTGGGTACCTGGTGCATAGAGGCTGCAAGTCTCTCCATGGCACACACCCAGCCAGCCAGAAGGTGGCAAGTTCTCCATTAAGCCAATGAGAAATATTCCCAGGCATCCAAGCTCTCAACTGATATATTTCAGCATCACAGGGAAATGATGGGTCTCTCTCTTGTCAGGCCTCAGGAATCCCTGTTAGGGACCTGAGATCTTTAGAGCCAGCCTCACTGGGGCAGTGTAATCAAGTTAAAAACATGTCCACCCTGGCATATTAACTGTTTTGAGTTTAAGACAGTTGAAAATCTGGGGATCTAGCTTAATGGTAAAGCACTTGCCTTGAACATGATAAAAATCTGAGTTCAGTCCCCAGCACCTTAGGAATAAATAAAAATAAGGACACTTGGAAAACAGTAGATGCAGGATGATCACTCTGAGCCAAGTATGGTAATACAGCCTGTAATCCCAGTACTCAGGAGGTAGAAGCAGGAGGATTAAAAGCTAGAGGACAGCCAGGGCTACAACAGCTAGTTCAAGGTCAGCTTGGGATGGGTTAAAAAAAAATCACTGTGATTTTCTTTGTTCTTCTTAAAAGCAGCAAATGAGGGGCTTGAGAGTATAGCTCAGTGGTACAGCACTTGCCTAGCACAAGGCCCTTCGTTCAGCCTAACATGCGTGTGCGCGCGCGTGCGCACATACACGCACACGCACACACACACATGAGTAGGAGAAAATCTGTACAAATCAATCTTCTTAAACCCATCATTGTCTTTCTAGTCACTTTTCCACCCAATTAACTACCCCAGCCAAGTAAGTCTGCTTTGTTATGTTCTTCATTCACCCCTCTTTGTCCAATTCAGGGTTTACATGTCCAGTCCTGTGTTTTTAGGCCTTGTTGTCTTTATATGGCTACCCTGTCCCATGTTACACATCCTGTTTTAATTTGTACTCTTCTGTTTGTCTAATGTAAGATTCATTCTCTGGCTCAGCCCATCAACCCTGGGACAATAAAGGCAAACACTTGCTTCTGCTACAGCAATAAATGACAATGCAGACACCAATAGCAACGTCTTCCATAAGTGAAACACACACACAGAATTGTGCAGAAACTGTCCACAGCTCTTTCAACTCACCCATCCATCCATCCATCCAACCATCCGTCCATCCATCCATCCATCCACTTGTCATCAACTTCCTGGTAACAGCCTTGCAGGAAGCCAGGTCCCTGCTTTCAGCAGTGAGGATAGGGAGACTCACAGAGTGAGTGGCCCAACACTGAGGTGACCCTCAGTAAGTGGCATGGCCCCCTCCCAAGGGTGTGGTTGAGACAGCCCCCCAGGATTCTGATCACCCATCCTGGGGAAGTGGGGAGGACGACAGTCGTTCAGGCTGGATATGAAATGAGAGCTCTGAGCAAAAGGAAGAGCCAGGGCAGCGTGTTTCAGGGAATACAGGGGCCAAGCTGCAGCCCACCCCCTCACTGACTGTTAAGAGCTGGGTCCTGCCTGTGATCCTAGCTAGTCAGGAAACTGAAATTTGAGCATCAAGGTTCAAAGTTAGCCTGAGCAGGAAAGTCTGTGAGATTATTATCTTCAACCAGTCAGCAAAAAGCTGAAAGCGGCTCAAGTAGTAGAGAGCTAACTTTGAAGTGTGGGGGTGAGGGGGAAGCTAAGGGAAGCTGGATGCCAGTGGCTCACATCTGTACTCCTAGCTACTCAGGAGGCTGAGATCTGAGAATCTCAGCTCAAAGTCAGCCCAGGCAGGAAAGTCTGTGAGACTCTTATCTCCAATAAACTACTCAGAAAAAGCCAGAAGAGGCACTGTGGCTCAAGTAGTGCTAGTCTTGAGCACAAAGCTCAGGGACAGCACCCAGGCCTTGAGTTCAAGCCCCAGGACTGGAGAAAAAGAAGGAGGAGGAAGAGAAAGGGAGAAAGAGGAGGAGGAGGAGGAGGAGGCAGCAACAGCAGCTAAGGGACAGCATCAGTACCCGCCTATGTATACTCTCTCTCTCTCTCTCTCTCTCTCTCTCTCACACACACACACACACACACACACACACACAGAGCCGGGACAGGCAGCCACCACAGACCTTGACAGTTCCTGTGGTATGGAGCAGGAGTTAGCTACAGGCTCCCTGGAGAGCTTGTCCATCATTCATTTCTGGCTTTGGAGATCTAGATTCTACAAATCTGGGGGATGAGGCAGGAATGTGCATCTTACCAGAGCCTCTGGTGGTTCTGACTCACTGCATGGATCAGTTTGAGGCCTGGGGCTGGCCCAACCTCATCACCAGTCAAGAAAACCAGATTCAGCAGAGCAAAGTCCCACCTGCTCAGACAGCTGGAAGTGACAGAGTGGAGATTCAGAGCCAGGTGGACTCACACACCAGCACTAGACGACTCTCAGAAGGAGAGAGAGCCCACTTAAACATTCACCTTGTCTCTGGGGGTGGAAGGTCTGGCTAAGCCCAGGATTGACAGAAAAAGTCACAAGGCAACAGATGGACTCAACTATATAAATATACTTGAAATTCCTACAAAACTCACTTCCAAAAGAGTAAAAAAAAAAAAAACCTATGAAAGATAAAAAGGGTAGCATTGAGTCAAGTGTGGTGGTATATTCCAGCACTCGGGAGACTAAAGCAAGAGAACTGTGAGTTAGAGGCCACCCTGAAGTTCACATTGAGATGATCTCAATAAACAAAAACAATAGCATATTGAAAGCAAGACAAAGAGTTAATACACTTGTTATGTCTAGCTAGCCAGTCGATTCAAATAAATAAGCAAGGAGTTTAAATGGATACACAATACAAAAAGTAGTAAAAAAAAAAAAAAAGTGTGTGTGTGTGTGTGTGTGTGTGTGTGTGCGCGCGCACGCGCACGCTAGTACCAGGACCTGAACTCAGGACCTCATACTTTCACCAGTCTGACATTTTTTTTTTTTTTGACGACTAATTAAAGATACAGTCTCACAGACTTTTGGGTTTGGGCTGGCTTTAGACTTTGGTCCTTTAATCTGAGCCTTCTGAATAGCTAGGGTTACAGGTGTACCACCAGTGCCCCATCGAAACAAAACTTCAAGATGTAAATTAAAACAATGTACCATTTACATGTTAGACTATTTTTAAAAGCTATGTTCTTAAATATGTGCATATATTTAAATTTATAGAAAAGAGTTGGAAAAGATATACATGTTGGCAGAACTGTCTGATTGCCTCTTAACACCCATCCTTCCATCCCTTTCATTAACCAAGCCTTTTTATTATGGGGTAGTGGGAAAGAGATGCAACAATGTGCTTAGCTTAAGATCTATATTGCAACCCAGCACTGTGGCTCATAGCTGTAATCCTAGCTACTCTGGATACTGAGATCTGAGGATCAAGGTTCAAAGTCAGCCCAGGCAGAAAAATGTATATTCAATTAACCACCTGAAAGTCAAAAATGGAGCTGTACCTCAAATGTTAGAGCATTGGCCTTAGGCAAAAAAAAAAAAAAAGGTAAAGGACAGCTCTCGGGCCCTAAGTTCAAACCCCAGTATTGGCAAACACACACAAAGATTATATTACCCAACTTCCCTGATGTCTGAAAGTAGCCAATCAGAAGTCAGCTGATGTCTTAGGAATACAGAGACTTTATGGAAAGCTGGTAGGGGCAGGGTGATTCCAGTGGGAGCAAATACGCCAATACCTGACCAGCTGTTCCCCTTCATATTGCATATGAAGGGGAAATATTCATATTTTAATGCAGACAGGATGGCTGGAGCTTTGGGGACTACAGGTGACCACGTGCAGACCTTAAGAGTGGAAGCCAGGGCAGGAAGCCAGAACTCTGGGTCTTCATGACCCATGATGCCTTGTTCACTAAAGCCAGCCCTGAAATACCATGTCCAGACCTCTTCTATGTGAAAGAAATAAACTCCCATCTTGTTTAAACCTAATGCTGTTTTGGTTTTCTGCTATATGCAATTGAACTTAAATTTATCTGGCATATACCCCAAACCTCCGTGGAAGTGTAAAGGGGATTTTCACACTTTACTTTCTATGTTACTATTTTTTATAATAAGAATATGTGTATGTGTTAAAGAATATGTCCATATATTACTTGTATAAGCATCTGTTTCAGAGTCTGAAAAAACTTAGCTTAAGCACCAGCCCCACAGCTCCTGAGTCCTGTGGCCTTGGGCAGACAGTTTCTTTGAGCCTGTTTCCATTGTTAAAGTAGTCACGATAATAATAGACAGTGTCTCATTGGGTTCTGGTCGCGCTCCAGTGAGCTAATGCAGATAAAATTCTTGGCCCAGTGCCAGGCATATATATATCTATATAGATAGATAAATAGATACACATACATACATATATATTCATACTACATTAGCACCTAAGCATGGGAGCTGGCAGACCAATCAGAAAACCCAGGACATGTTGAGTAAAAACAAAAGAGGAAGAAGAAGAAGAAGACGAAGAAGAAGAAGAAAGAGGAGGAGGAGGAGGAGGAGGAGGAGGGGGAGGAGGGGGAGGAGGAGGAGGAGGAGGGGGAGGAGGGGGAGGAGGAGGGGGAGGGGAAGGAGGAGGGGGAGGAGGAGGAGGAGGAGGAGGAGGAGGGGGAGGAGAGGGAGGAGGAGGAGAACCATGTTGCAAAACCGGCATGTGAGATTCCTTTTGTGAAAAAAAAATTATTTTTATTTCTCCATCTAGATGTAGATCTATGCATCGCAAAATATTTACAGGGATGGTTGTCCAAGCATGGTGGTGTCTATTGTAGAATTTTTGCTTTATTCTACATGATTGGGGGGAAAAATCCTATGCACGCCCCATTTTTTTGGGGGGGTCCGGGCGTGGGGCCTGAACTCTGGGCCTGGGCACTGTCCCTCAGCTCTTCAGCTCAAGGCTAGCACTCTACCACTTGAGCCACAGTGCTACTTCTGGCTTTTTTCTTTTTGCTTATGTGGTGCTGAGGAATGGAACCCAGGGCCTCAGGCATGCAAGGCAAGCGCTCAACCACTGAGCCACCTTCCCAGCCTCTGCACGCCCCATTTTTAAGCAAGAGAAAAAGAAAAAAAAAAGAAAACCCTTTGGAGAATAATGTAAGGAACAATTAATTCCTGCCAAGAATCAGGAAAGCACTCATGCCCTTGTACCTAGCTGTGTCACTCCAGGGCCCTGCCCTGAGGAAATAATCCACTATCTATAAAAACACACACAGCAACGTTTATTCATAACGGGGAAATTCAGTAACCATGTAAGCGACGTACATTGGGGTAATGATTATTAAATTATTCACTCATTGGAACACTGTGCAACAATTAAAATGAGAAAGACGATGACCAAGGAACATGGTGGAAAACTGCTTATGAAAAATGAGAAGTGAAAGGGGCAGGCTGCAAAATGCAACCCATTCTGGATACTCAGTCAAATAAAGTGTGGCCCATCTTTGGACAGGAAAGGGGGAGGAAATGGGGAAGACAAACAGTAGAGTGCAGGGAAGGGGGGCGGGGGAGGGGGTGCATAGACTAAAGCATATTTTGCTTTAAAATTCCCCTCAAAGTAAAGGTGGGAGAGGAAGGCAGAAGAGAAATATGGGCTTTGCCCCCCAGGGGGTTCTGGGTGAGAGAAAACTGGAGGAAATTTACAAGACAGGACAAACAGCTCTAGTCTCTCTACCCCCTTGCCCTTTTCTTTTCTTTTTATGGCTGTACTGGGACTTGAACTCAGGGCCAGGGCACTCTCCCTTAGCTTTTTCTGCTTAAGGCTGGTGCTTTACCATTCAAACCACAGCTCCACTTCCAGCTGTTGCCGGTTAATTGGAGATAAGAGATTTATAGACTTTTCTGCCTGGGCTGGCTTCAAACTGAGATCCTCGGATCTCAGCCTCCTGAGTAGCTAGAATTCTAGGCATGGGCCACCTGCTCTGGCTGGCACCACTCCCCTTTCCCTTTCTTATTTTAGACAGGCCTCATTATATAGCCCAGACTGGCCTCAATTCAAGATCTTTCTATCTCCATCCACCTCCTGAGTGCTGGGTGCTGAGTGCCACCACGCCCAGCATTCTAGCCCAAAGGCTGGAACTCCTTGCTTTCTGACTTGACAGAGATCAGGTGGACCAAGCCTCTCATGGGATGGAGCTGGGAGTAAGTTTTAGATGATAATAAAGCCAGGGTTAGGAATGGTCTTTGGGGGTAGAGGTTCAGTGGTATGGACAGTTGTCTAGCATGGGTTCTATCTGCAAACCCCTGACCCCCACCCAAAAACAGAAAATAAAAACTTGCTCTCCAGATTGGAACCTCTCAGAAAACTTGATCGTAGTTTCTAGTGATGAGATTGGAAAGAAAGGAGCACTATGGGGGCTGGGAAGGTGGCTCAGTGGTAGAGCGCTTGCCTTGCATGCATGAGGCCCTGGGTTCGATTCCTCAGCACCACATAAGCAAAAAAAGAAAAAAGCCGGAAGTGGTGCTGTGGCTCAAGTGGTAGAGCCCTAGCCCTGAGCTGAAGAGCTGAGGGACAGTGCCCAGGCCCAGAGTTCAGGCCCTATGACCAGAACCAAACAAACAAAAAGTAACACATGGCAATATTTACCTGAGTCAAGTTAAAGAACCTCTTTGAATATCTCCATTAGTAAAATGGAAATCAAACTAGAGACCCTGATTATTTTGGAAGAAAGGCTTAAGAATTGTCAGTGCTTGCTCATGCCTGTAATCTTAGCTACTCTGGAGGCTGGAAGCTGAGGACTGAGGTTCAAGGCCAGCTAGGGCAGAAAAGTCCACAAGACTCTTATCTTCAGCTAACCAGCAAAGAGCAGGAAGTAAATGTGTGGCTTCAATGGTAAAGTGCCAGCCATGAGTGAAGAAGACAAGCCAGAGCTTGAGGCTTTGAGTTCAAGCCCCAGTACTAGCACACATTCACAAACAACTGTCAGTGATCTTGCACATGGTAGGCTTGGCTCTTCAAACAATAGCCACACCCTCACATACTACATGTCCCCAACTTCTGCATCAAAGTACAAGTCCAACCCTTTCCTTACGCTCCAGGAGGATAGGCAAAAAGCTGACACCCAAAGTCCTTACATGAAGGCAGAGACTCCCTTCCATGGAGGGGCAGGATGAGGCGAGAAGGACCCCACTCTAATACTGCCTACCTAGGAGCATCCGTGTGCCTCTCCTGACCCAGCCTTTCAGGACAGGAAGTAGGAGAGGGAAGTAATTAGCACTTCCCAAACCAGACTTTGAGGAAGTGTTTAATAGCTGGCTAGATTCCTGGGCTCCACCTCCTGGAGGTTGATTCTCTAGTAAGGCGGGACCAGGCTGAGTCATGACGGTGATCTGGGCCACCCTGGCCTGGTCCTGGCTTCCACCCAGCCCTGCGCACAGGTTTTATGAGGTGCCCCAGCAGGGAGGGGCCTGGCATCTCAGGTGGCACAAGCCCTGGCAGTGGGAAGAAACCCGAGTGCGTGTAGACTATCTGATGGTACACCTGCTGAAGCTTCTTGAATATCAAGATCAGGGGAAGGCTCAGGAAGACGCATCTCTCTGGGCAGCAAGCTGCCCCAGGGCCGGGCTTTCTAGAGTCCCAGGGTGAGGAATTGGTAAGAAAAACACATCCAATCCCCTCTCTTGCTCCCAGCCACCTCTAAGAACCAAAAATGCCTCAGGCTGTCCCAACTGCCTAAGCAGCCTAACCAACCAGCCTGGGCTTTATCGCTTTATCTCTTTCCACATCTATGAGCAGGGCAGGGAGTTCCTTGAGGTCTGGGCAGGTCTTATTCCTCTCAGTGTGCCCAGTGTGGTGCTAGATGAATAGCTCATGAATAAAGAAGAGGGAGTAACACTTACCACATTACCACAGGGTCAAAGACGGACTGACATGCACACCCACCCTCCCACAGGAAAAACACGTGCTCACCTTTGAGAGGCAGGTACCCTGTCCTCTGTAATTCATAGAAGACTGGGGCCTAGGGTGCCTCCATCTGCTGTAATACCAAGTTACTGTGGGCATCAGGGTACCCTTTGCCTAGCAGGTGAGAGGCAATCTCCAATGATGCAAATAAATAAAGTTACAGAAACTCTTCCCAGAAAAAACAGGCCCTCTTTTCTCCCCCTCTCTTTGTCTCTATCCCTGTTTCTTTCCTCTCTCATTCACACACACACACACACACACACACACACACACACACACACACACACACACTCCACATACAATTTCCAGGTGAAAATGATATAAGCTTTTCACAAAAAGAGAAGATAAAGTCTGGAGGTGGAGCTCAGTTCTTACTCAAAAACAAGGCTCTCAGTTCAATTTCCAGCGTTTAAAAAAAGAAAGCTTGGGCTGGGATGTAGCTCAGTGGCAAAGCACTTGCCTAGCACTTGCCTAGGTTTAATCACAGTACCTATAGAGACCAAAAATAGTATAGCTAAAGAAAAAATCCATGCCAGGCACCGGTGGCTCACTCCTATAATCCTAGCTACTCAGGAGGCTGAGATCTAAGGATTGTGGTTCAAAGCCAGCCCAGGCAGGAAAGTCTATGAGACTCTTATCTCCAATAGACCACCAGAAAACTGGAAGTGGTGCTGTGGCTCAGGTGGTAGAGCACTAGCCTTGAGCTGAAGAGCTGAGGCACAGTGCCCAGGCTCAAAGTTCAAACCCCACAACCACCACCAACAACAACAAAAAAGAAAGGAAGGAAGGAAGGAAGGAGAAAAAGAAAACATTTAAAAAAAAGAAAAAAAATCAAACAAAAAATAAAGTTCTTTCTTTAAAAAAAAAAAGGATAAATGCTAGTTCATTGATGTTGAAGAAATGGTAGAGTCATACTCAAGAACTTATCTGAGCAATGATCTCAATCAATATCAAAATCACTGGGCAAAAGAGAGGGAACAGGACCATCTCTGAATCCAAGCCACAAATAAGAAACTACTTAACTCAAGGAAAAACTACTTAACAATGGAGAAGGAGAATATCAACCACCTCAATTGACTGATCAAAAATAGCATTTTTTTTGTGCCAGTACTGAGGTTTGAACTCAGGGCTTCATGTTCTCACTTGGCTTTCTTAATCAAAGCTGGTACTTTACAACCTGAGCCACAGCTCCATTTCTAGATTTTTACCTGATCTTACAAACTTTTCTGCCCAGGCTGGCTTTGAACCTTGGTACTCAGATCTGTTTCTTGAGTAGCTACCATTACAGGCCTGAAACACCAGTGCCTAGCTAAAATTAGCATTACTAACAGTGGGTTAACATGACTTTATGGATCTTGAGTCAAACAACATTTACATAGTATTCTTTTTTTTATTTTTCCATTTGGTCATGGAGATTGAACTCAGAGCCTGGGTGCTGTTCCTCAGCTCTTCAGCTCAAGAACAGCGCTCTACCACTTGTGCCACAGCGCCACTTCTGGTCTTCTGGTGGATAATTGGAGATAAGAGTCTTACGGACTTTCCTACCTGGGCTGGCTTTAAACCACAATCCTCAGATCTCAGCCTCCTGAGTAGCTAGGAGTACAGGTGTGAGCCGCCAGCACCTGGCTTATGCTAGTCATTTTGGAGTTAGTGTCTCAAGGACTTTTCTGTCTTGACTGGCACCAAACTTTGATCCTTTGAAACTCAGTCATCTGAGTAGCTAGTATTACAAGTGTGAGCCACTGGTGCCCAGCTTCCACGTAATATTCTTGCTAAAAATATTCATCCTGAATTCAATCATTGGGAAACAATCATATACACCCAGAATGTGAAACTTTCTATACAACAAGCACCCTTAACTGAAAAACCCAATGGTTTTGTAACTATCTTGTTCCTATATTAAATTTCTTCTTGCTTCAGATACCTGGAGGAGATTCAGTGTTCCTGACTCACGCATCTGTCTTAGGATCTCACTCGGGAGTGAGGAAGACTTGTTTTCCTTGGGCAATTCTCTGTTGAAAGACTTCCAAACACATGTCATTGTTTGGGTATCAGAAAGGCCATCAGAAGTTGATAAACCAAGTGCTGGTGCTGTCGGTCTCAAGATGCTGAATGGAATACCAGTTTCTGGACCTGAAATGTCCTCCGCTGCCCTGACTGGAGCTATTCCCCTGAGAATGCCAGGGTCAGGCACTAATCACTTGAAGCAGAGGTAGCAGCGCTACCAAAGACGTCCACAGTGCAGGTCTAGCCTTCTAAGTCTGTCTGGCATTGTCCTGGGACACAGGAACAGCTAACCAATCTCCTGGCACAGGGGTTCTCTGCTGCCAGACCTCTTGGAGCCGAAGCAGAAGGGTCAGCAACAGAGAGTCCAGCACAGCCAGACCCTCCCAGGAACACCGGAGACCCCTGCAAAATCAAGAGGCCTGGATGCGACTCTTCAGTCCTGATTCGTTCAAGCTCACTCCCACCCACGTGAGCCCCAGGCACCCACAGACCCATCCTCACCAGTCTTTTCAAGCATGCTGGGTCTTTGGATCTGTAAGTCAGCCCCGCCCATGCCTGCCTCCCCCAACGCACCTGTGGTCCAGCAGCAACAGGCCCTGCTCTAGCAGGTCCTTCACCTCTGTGCTTGCTCCAAACACATCCCACAGCGTCAGCTGGGGCTCAAACTGCTGCCAGTGCTGGGGAAAGCAGAAGGTCAGAGGTGAGGAGTTGCCTAAGCCTCACTGGGCCATGTGGCTGAGATGTCACTAAGGGCTGAGGAAGGGTCCAGTCCCCAGTGGGATCCCAGTAGCAGATGCTCAGGAACACTGGGACAGGTCAGTGGGATGACAGAAAAGTAAGGATCTTCCCACCCTGTTGCTCACTCAGCCCAAAGCCAGCTCCAGCCAAGCCAAATCTCTTTCTCTTCTCCCAACCCTTCCTGTCTCCTACTTCCCAATCAGGGAAGGGCCAGCCCCAACCAGGGCTTCGGGGCTCTGACTTCATCCAGAGCAGCTCGAGTGCACATTCTAGCTGATGTGGTTCAAAAACATTTAGAACCCCTTTGTCTAGTCTGTTCCTTCACACAGCTGAGAAAATCGGGGTTCAGAGAAGGGAAAGGATTTGTGCTCAAGGATATAGTAGAACAGGAATGAGAACCGGGTCTCTACAGTCTGCGTTCCAGCTTTCTGACCACTGCACCACACTGTCTACAATGCACAGGGAGTGTATGGGAGGGTCTGGGCAGGAGAGAGAGACAGAGACAGACTCAGGAGGAGCCAGTGTTCTGTGAGAACCCCCTGATCCCTTACCTGGTGAGTGATCCCCACGTCAGTGCGCAGCCCTAGGGCCACACACTCCTCCAGCCTGGAAGAAAAGTCATCAAGGAGTCTTTGAGAGGAGACCTGTGCCTCTTGTCTTTAACCCTGACGTGCAGATGGGGGCTGATGGGAGCTAATGGACCATGGGAGCATGGAGCCGGGGGTAAGGGGCAAAGCAGGCAATAAGGATGTCCACATGGAGAAGTTCCTGGGGTACAGGGGTGGGAGCCTGGCTAAAGAGCCATGTGCCCTTAGATGCTCACAGCTCCAGCTTGCTCAGAGGGACACGCTTCCGGGTTCCATGTCCAAACAGCTTCACCTCCTTCATCCAGTGGTCAGGCTCCAGCGTCTGGATCCGAGCCTCCCGGGGGTGACCTTCAACTCCCTGGGGCACAAATCGGCCATGGGCCCCTGATAACATCAACAACACCCCCACATGGATAGCAGCTAATCATGGGCACTTTCCCAGACTTAAATCAAAGGTTCCTAAAAGTTTGGCCCTGAGACTGACAATACCTTCCAGGCTACAAATGTAAATTCTCAGGCCCTCCCTCAGCCCTGTCCAATCAGAAATTCTGAGGGTGGGTCCCGGCATGTGGGGTTGTTACAAGCCCTGCAGGGGATTCTGAGACACACCTGGAAATAGACCAAGCACCTTACAATACCCGAACAGTTCTAGAAGATGGATGTTACTTTTTGCTGCACTTTACACGGGAGGAAATACAAGCTTGGAAGGAGGAAATAAGCTGCCCACACGCATCCAGCCATGGTATCCTCTCCTGAGTCATCCCTTCTGCCATCCACAGGGAACTTACCAGGCCCAATGCCAAGGTACTGACCACACTGCCAGTAAGTCCAATTGTGGGTGCTGAGCGCCCCCTGGAGGGAAGGAGGGAAGAGCGAACATAGAGGAAAGAGTTGAGGGGGAGGGGAATGTCCTCTTTCTGCCCAGATAATGGGCATCTGGTTAGACTGTCCCACTATCTCAAGCCTGATCCCACCCAGTATAGGTCCTTCGCTTCAGAAGATCCTGGTTCCCTGTTCACAAGTCAACCAGCCCATTCCGCCCCTCCAGCCATCATCCTCTGCCCGGACACTCACGTTCCGGGCGAAGTTGGAGACCTCATACTGACGGAAGCCAGCCTCCTGCAGGACTGTCCGGCCCTCCTGGTACATCTCAGCAGCCAGCTCTGGGTCAGGGGCAGGAAGGATGCCCTGCTGTACCTGGGTGAAGAGTGAGGTGCCCCGCTCCAGGGACAGCTGGTAGAGAGAGAGATGATCATCACAGTGGTACAGCAGTTCCTGCAGCTGCCTCAGCCATGGCCGCACCTTCTGGGCTGGCAGTCCCAGCATCAGATCCACAGATACACGGCCAGGGAAGAGCCTCCGGGCCTCTGCCAGTGTCTGTAGGGCATCGCTGGCCGAGTGTGTCCGCCCCAGCAGTTGGAGCTCAGTGTCATCCAGGGACTAAAGAGAGAGACAGGAGAGGCATGCTGGCCAGGTCAGTGGGAGAGAGAATGCTCTGCCCTATGGTGATGCTATTATGGGGGGCACACAGCATATGGTGGGAGCTACGTGGTCAAGAGTACCCAGAACTCCTTATTCATCTAAGAGTAAATTTAATCCTGTGACTAGCTCTTGAGGTCAAATAAATGCAAAGTCAGACCTGGAATTTAGACTCCAAACCCATGAGGGGGTGTGAGTGTGGTGATGGGGTGGGGGGTGGGGGGGGTGCATGCATGCACACGTGCACATGTACCCTGTTACTGGGGTTGAACTCAGGGCTCGACTTCCTGCGTGGCTTATTCAATAAAGGCAGGCATTCAACCGCTTTAGCCACAGCTCCACTTCTACCTTTTTGCCTGCTAATTGGCAATAAGAGCCTCACTTTTTCTTCCTAAGGTAGCTTTGAATGGTGATCCTCAGATCTCAGTCTATCTAGTAGCTAGGATTACAGATCTCAGGTACTGGTGCCTGACTATTTTGGTTTGTTGGTTTGTTTAACTTTATTTTTTTACTTTGGGACAACTTAAACCTAGAAACAAGTTGCAAGTAAAATAAACACCTTCAACTAGACCCATCAACAACCTTTGGCCACATTTCTTTTGTCTCTAAATATCACTAAATGAAACATGGGAATGTGAGTTCTGGGCCAGCACTGCCCACAGAAACTTCCTGCGATGATGGGAATGTTCTTTTATCTGCACTTCCCAGTGCAGTCAGTACTGGACACACATAAGTGAGTTATGCTGAGAAGAGCTACATTGCAGCGATTAGCACATAGCTAGTGGCTATTGTGCCAGACAGTACAGTTACAGATATTGTACCCTTAATGCCTAAATATTGAAGTATGTATTACCCAAACACAAGGCCATTGAGTTACATAACCACAATCCAATTACAGAGTTCTAGACGTGTGAGACTAATATACCACCATTATCTAATATACAGTTATATTCAAGCTTGGCCAGTAATGTCTACTGAAGTAATTTTCCTCTTCTTTCCCAGCCAGAGGGCAGGGGTCACACACTGCCTTCAGCTGTCAGTGCCTCTCAAGCCTCTTTTGTTCTGGATTCTTAGCTTTTCTTTGCCTTTAATAACATTGGTGTGTGTATGTGTGTGTGTGTGTGTGTGTGTGTGCGTGTGTGCGTGTGCTGAGAATTGAAACCAGGACCTTGTGCATGCTGAGCAAGTGGTCTATCACTTGAACTATGTTCCAGCCCTAACACTGAATTTTTTGAAGAATGTACGCCAATTTGTTTTGAAAATATATTTTGATAAATGCTAGAGATCCACTACAAAACATTGTGCACACAGTTAATACTGCTACATGTACTACATACATTAACATGTGTTAGGAGGGAAGATTTCATTCTAATCAAAAAAGTAAAGAGGCCCCCCCCCCTCTTTCAGTGCTGAGGATTGAGGGAAGCATACTAAACAAGTGCTCAACCACTTAGTTACACCCCTAGTCCCACAGGTTTCTTGATTTAGGTTTACCTAGTTTCAAGACACACATTTTAGGCAACAACATCTCAGGAAAGCCAGGGGCTGATAGCTCACACCTTTTAGCTACTTAGGAGATGAAGATCTAGAAGATGATGGTTTGAAGCCAATCTGGGCCCCAAAAGAAAAATAAGTCTACAAGACTCCATCTCAAAAAAAAAAAAAAAAAAAGCAAAATGTAGGGCTGGAGGCATGGCTTAAGTAGTAAAACACCAGCAGAACAAGCAAGCAAGTGGAGTAACAAGCTGAGCAAGCATGAGGCTCTGAGTTCAAACTTAGTACTACCGCCCCCCCTCCACACCAAATAAAGGAACATATCAGAAATTATGTACTGCCAGGTGCTGGTAGTTCACACCTGTAATCCTAGCTACTCAGGAGGCTAGATCTGAGGTTTGAGGTTCAAAGCCAGCCTGGGCAGGAAAGTCTGTGAGACTCTTATCTCCAATTAACCACCAGAAAACAGGAAGTGGTGCTGTGGCTCAAAGTGGTAGAGCTCGGGGACAGTGCCCAAGCCCTGAGTCCAAACCCCATAACCAATGAAAGGGGGGGGGGGGGGGGCGTTATGCAATAATTAAGCACCACCAGAAGGGAGCCAGCCCGGATGGTCTGGGGTTTCCCAGGATGGGGAAGGAGATGTGTGACCAGTTACCTGTAGGCCAATGGACAATCTGTTGACTCCTGCCGCTCCAAACGCTGCCAGCCTGGGGCCTGGGGCTGAAGTGGGATTCGCCTCCAGGGTGACCTCTGAATCTGCAGGCAGGTAAGCTGCCTGTGCCACGGCCTCCAGGACAGCGGCCACCGTGTGGGGGCTGGCCAGACTGGGGGTGCCCCCACCGAAAAACACAGACTCTATCCTGGGAAAAAGAGGGTGAAGGTGAGACCTTGCATTGGTCCTACCAACTCCACCAAACAATCCCCAAGATCTCGCGCGCACACACACGCACACGCACGCACGCACGCACACACACACACACACACACACACACACACGCACGCACACGCACCTTCGCACCCCGCTGAGCCGAAGCAGCGTCCGGGCCTCGGTGACCAGACAGCTCCGCAGGGCCGCCTCCTCCGGGCCGCCACGGGCGATGTACTTGTTGAAGTTGCAGTAGCTGCATCGCTTCTGGCAGTAGGGCCACTGGGGGACACGGGGTGCACGTGCAGGGCGAGGTGTGGCGGGGAGGGGAGAGGGAGGAGAGGAAGAGATGTCCTGGCCACTGCCAAGGCTCCTTGCCCACAATCCCATCTCCCAAGGCAGGGCACCCTGGGCTTGCGCCCATTTGAGGAAACTGAGGCTCAGCAGAGCAATCCCAGCACCAGCGACTTCATGTCTCCACGTCCCTAGTGGGGCCCCCAAACCTGTTCCAGATCTCAGCAAGGTGGGGTCCCAGTGACAAGCGATTCCGGGGTTCAGGGTCACCGCCCCTCCTCCCCACCCCCAGCCCTGCCCACTCACGTGCACATAAAGCGCCGCCCGCCGGGTCGCGGGTTCGGGACTAGGAGATTCTCCCGTACTGTCCACTACGTGGCGCCTCTGGGCCACTTTGGTGACGGCCACCCAGCTGCGGGCCCGCGCACCCGAGAGACCCATGGCGCGACCAGAAGCAAGGTAGAGAGAACCGAGCCGGAGGCCCAGGCGCCCCAGTCCAGGGCGCACAGGTGCGCGCAGAGCTGAGCTGCCCGGGTCGTCGGGGCGGAAGGAAGAGCGTCCGCGTCACCTCCGCAAACAAGGCCCGGGACCTCGGCTCTGCGGCGCCACCTGCCGGACACTGATACAATCGTCGCCGCCGCCCCAAGGATTTGGGGCCCACAGCTGTCCTTTGGGTTCTCTGTGCCAGGGCAAGTTTCCTAGCACATCCAGGAGCTCCTAGTTTATGCAGTCAGTTCCTTCTCGTTTTTATTCCCTGGGTAAGAGCTGGGACATGGGGACAGCTAGGTGCGTAAGATCAGGGTGTGATCTGACCACAAACAAAAAGCAAACCAACACGTATCAATACAAACCCTGCTGGACACCAGGTCAGGGCTGGGGGGTGGGGACCTACTGGAACGTGAGAGTCAGTGTGAGGAGAGGGCTCTTGGACTGGATGGTGGAGGAGCAAAAAGTTTTAGGGAACTGGCTTGGTCAGGAGAGTAGACTCTGATCTGGACAGGCCACCCCAGGCACCACTTGCTGGAAGGAGATAGGCCCCAGAAGAGCTATGTCCTTGGAAAGGCCACAGGCTTTGGACTTACACAGTTCAAGGCCATTCTTTTTTTTTTTTTTTTTTGGGTCTGGTCGTGGGGCCTGAACTCTGGGCCTGGGCTCTGTCCCTCAGCTCTTCAGCTCAAGGCTAGCGCTCTACCATTTGAGCCACAGCGCCACTTCCAGCTTTTTTCTTTTTGCTTATGTGGTGCTGAGGAATCGAACCCAGGGCCTCAAGCATGAAAGGCAAGCGCTCTACCACTAAGCCACCTTCCCAGCCCCAAGGCCATTCTTGAAAGGCCTGGGACAGCCTCAATTCTCCCCTCCTTTCTTAGTTTGTAATCCTTAAGAATACCTAGGATGTAGCTGGGTGCCTGTGGTTCATGCTTGTAATACTAGCTATTCAGGAGGCTGAGATATGAGGATCACAGTTCAAAGCCAGCCTAGGCAGGAAAGTCCATGAGACTCTTCTTCCCAATTAACCAGAAGAAAAAAAAAAAAAAAAAGAAGAAGTGGAGCTTTGGCTCAAGTGGTAGAAAGTGAGCTTTGAGTGGAAAAAAGCTAAGGGACAGGATCCAGGCACACACATGTCCGTGCGCGCGCGCGCATACACACACACACACACACACACACACACACACACACACACACGAATGTACTGGAAGCACAGAATCATGAACAATAAAGATAGGAGCAGGAAAGCTCAGGCTCTATTCCATTCCCCACTGGAAATAAAATGTCCTTTAATGCATTCATGAACCCAGGTATGTAGAACCTAGCGCAGGCTGATTCGCCGCACCCTTGGGCTACAGTCACAAATGGACTCTATCCAAACCAGGCATGAGGCACTGGCTTGCCTCCTGGGCTTCTGTTATCCTCCACTGCCTCTCTATAAGCAATACACATACTTCATGTAGCATGTGCCACGGTCTGTCTCTTAGGACCCAGACACATTTGTGATCAGTGCCTAGTAATCCTACTTCAGACACTGGTGTAACTGTAAATGAACCAGGGATCTGCTTCTGCGGCTGCCAGATAAAGCCAGTGACTCAGGATGAGGTAGGATAGATCAGGGAAAATGAGATAGGAAAAATGGCAGCCAAGAATTCTGAGAAAAACACTGTACAGACAAATAGCTTAATTAAAAGCACAGAAACACTATTTTTGCCTTAAGCCTTACATTCTCTCATAAGCTACAACATTTAATTTTAAAAAAAAACACAAAACCTCCCAGGTGCCAGTAGCCCACATCTGTAATCCTAACTACTCAAGAGCCCAGCCTGGACAGAAAGGTTTATGAGACTCATATCTCCAATTAATGAGTAAGAAGGTCAGAAACGGAGCTATGGCTCAAGTGGTAGAGCCAAAACCTTGAGTAAAAGAGCCAAGTGAGAGCACCTAGGCCCCGAGTTCAAGCCCCAGCACCAACGTAACAAAACCAAACCCCTCAAAACGGCTGTATTCCAGCTGTCCTTGCCCTGGTGCCCAGCTAATTAGCATGCTGTAAGACTGAGCAAAGAAGAGAGACACTTATTGTGGGGGCAAAGTGGCTCACTGACTGAGGAAAATATTTGTCTCAAGGGTGGACACCTGTCTTGAAAGTAGTGGATGGCAGAATTCATCCTTGGTCTGGGGGAAAAAAAAGTCCAGACACTAATGACTCAGATTTGGAGAAAAATCCCAACTACATCAGTGACCCAAGTTCGGCAGGCCAAACTCGAGGTTGGGTAAATGGTGTACCATCAAGAATGACGGAATGTAGCAGGTATCAGAACAAAGGAGAGCTCTTCACTCAAGGTAGATTTGAGCCAAACCCTAACCTACTATTTCCCCATAAACACCCATAATGTGAGAGTGCTCCGGGCACCTGTCATGTGCCCACACCCTTGTCTGGGTTATGTACTTTCTACCTTTCCATCACTCTGCTTTACAAATCAACTTTCTTCATCTTTACCTCAATGTGTCCTCACACTAATCCTCGTGGCTCAGGAAGCTGAGAACTGAAGATCTTGGTTCAAAGCCACGCCTGGGCGAACAAATTTGAGAGACTTTTATCTCCCATTAACCAGCAAAACCAGAAGTAGAGGCATGGCTCAAGTACCAGAGTGATCATCAGCCTTGAAGCGGGGATGGGGGAGCCCTCAGAACTCAAGGGCCAGAGGACTTCCTCCCTTTTGGAAACATTCTCTCTGGAGAATCACTGGTCACTGAAATGATAACAAGGAGACGGGATGAGGAGGAGGACGGAGCTTCATTAATAACAATCCAGCTTGGAAGATGCTGTGCCAAGCACCCTTAAATGACCATCCTGCTATTAACCTCATGTGTGAACCTTTCGTGCACTTTTATTTTTTTAAAACAGGGGAAGGGATGCAGGGCTTAGATGGAGACACTAATATTATTTATGAATTTGTTTTCTGAAGGTCTGTGGTAATCCCCAGTCTGTGAATAGAAAACAAAAGATAAGCTGGGACTGGTGGTTCATGCCTGTAATCCTAGCTACTCAGGAGGCTGAGCTCTGAGGATTGTGGTTCAAAGCCAGCCCAGGCAGGAAAGTCCGTGAGATTCTTATCTCTAATAAACCACCAGAAAACCAGAAGTGGCGCTGTGCTGATATTTCCTGGTTCTAATATTTCCTAAAATTATTTGCTTTTTGACTTCAACTGTAACTATCAGCTGTGTTGGTTTGTGAACAACCAGCCATGTTAAGGGTATGAGTCCTTACCAATGGAGTTAAAGAATCGACCCTCTGAGACAGGCACCAGTAGCTTCACACCTGTAATCCTAGCCACTCAGGAGGCTGAGATCTGAGGATAGAAACTCAAAGCCAGCCTTGTCAGGAAAGTCCTTAAGACTCTTATCGCTAATCAACCATTTAAACACCAGAAGTGAAGCTGTGGCTCAAAGTGGTAAGGCACTAGCCTTGAGTAAAGGAGCTCAGGGACAGTACCCAGGCTCTGAATTCAAGCCCCAAGACCAGAAAAAGAAAGAAAGAAAGAAAGAGAAAAAGAGAGAAAGAGAAAGAAAGAAAGAAAGAGAACCCCGCACCCCGAGTGAAAACTTTCCACTAACTTTACCAACCTCCCCTAATTGAAACTGCCAGCAGCCTCATTCCAAGCCCCATTCCCAGACATTCATGAAAAGAGGAATTTATGCCTTTGCCTCCAAAAAGGGCAGTACTCCAACCCAGTAGGGACCTTTCACTGATGGTTAGAGCGCTAACTTCCTTGTATTACCCTATCACCTTGGTAACCAATTGGGGGGGGGGGGCGGGGAATGATCCTGACTTCTTAGTGACAAGAAGGAACGTCACACTTTGGGTTAGGATAAAAACCAAGCAGACCACCTGGCCCAGTCTGCCTGCCTAGCTCTAGGGAGAATGTCAGTGCACCCTTCTGTACAGAACTAAAATGCCTTGATGCAATCTCCTGCATCTTTTTTTTTTTTTTTGGGGGGGGGGGGGTCCGGTCGTGGGGCCTGAACTCTGGACCTGGGTGCTAACCTTCAGCTCTTCAGCTCAAGACTAGTACTCTACCACTTGAGCCACAGTGCCACTTCTGGCTTTTTTTTCTGCTTCTGTGGTGCTGAGGAATGGAACCCAGGGCCTCAGGCATGCAAGGCAAGCGCTCTACCACTGAGCCACCTTCCCAGCCCCAACTCTGCATCTTTTGTCTATTCTTTTCTCTCTCTTTTTTTTTTTTTTTGGCCAGTCCTGGGGCTTGAACTTGAGTCATGCTTGGTTACTGCATGAATTAACGAATTCTCTTTTGTAAAACCTGTCATTTCAATGATTGGCCATCCTTTGATGGGCAAAACAGGCCTGGTTTGGTAACAGTACCCATGGGCCTTGTGGAAGTCAACTCTTTTGTATTTGGGTCAAGCTGCTTTATATTTAACGCTCCCTGTTCACCAGGGAAGCCCCAGGTGCAATGATCAAGAAAATAAAAATGAGCTAGGCATGGTGACTCACATGTATAATCCTAGCTGCTCAGGAAGTTGAGATCTGAGGATCACAGTTCAAAGCCCGCCCAGGAAGACAAATCCACGAGACTCTTATCACCAATTAACCAGCAAAAAGCCAGAAGCACAGGTGTGGCTCAAGTGGCAGAGTGCCAAGCATAATCAAAAAAAGCTAAGGGAGAACATGAGGCCGTGAATTCAAGCCCCAGTACTGGCAACCCCACCCATATAAAAAAAAAATTAGTGTCTAGCAAAGCACTCAGAGGAATAGATCTGAAGGTACCGGCTCTCCACACTCTCCCCTCCTTCCCAGATAGCTGCAGAAAGAGCACACTTGCCAGAGACCTGTCGAACAAAATAATTTTTTATGCCAAATCACAAAGACAGGGGCCTGGCGGAGCAGTGGGGAGGACCTCTCCTCCCGCTGATTCACAGTTTTAGATGTTGTTCCATTTGCTCTCGGAGTTTGAATTTCTGGATCTAGAGGAAAGACAAGAGCATGGGAGTTGGGCTGAGCCTTTGTCCACTAGGGTGACACCTGTCAAGTCTTCTGGGACTTGGGAGCATTGGGAGGGTGCTTCTCAGGCTTTCAGCGCTTAAACCCAAGAAACTCTGGATGACCTAACCAACTGTCCCTCCCCAGTCTCCTCCGCCTTACACACCTTTCCTGAGATGGTAAGAGGATACTTTTCCACAAACACAATGTATCGAGGAATCTTGAAATGGGATATCTGTAGACCAGAGAGGTAAAGCATAAGGCACAGCAAGATCATGGGATTCCAAGGGGAGACCAAGGGGATTCCAAGGGCTTAAGTCAGGGCAGAGCACCCTCCCCGCCAACCCCCACATACACCCCAGGCTGCTGAGCAGGGAAAGAGAGATAGGTGAACGAATGAGCACCATGGGTATGGGGGTGGCTGACTCTCCTACCTTCCCTTTGCAGAAAGCTTTGATCTCCTCTTCCGTGGTCTTCTCCCCGCTCTTCAGCCGGATGCAGGCACAGATTTCCTCCCCCAGGCGCTGGTCTTTCACTCCGACCACCTTCCAAGATTCAGAGACAAATATGGGACATTATCCTCTTCCCCAGCCAGCGTTACCTGTTGTCTCCTGGGAGCTCAGCGAGGCTGACGGCCTCACCTGTACTTCCTGCACTTGTGGGTGCTTGTGAAAGAAGTCCTCAAGCTCTGCAGGGTAGATGTTCTCCCCACCCCGAATGATCATGTCCTTGGAGCGGCCCACAATCTTACAGAAGCCCTGCTCGTCCATCACAGCAATGTCCCTGGAAGGAAAACCCAGGCATTTTCTCACCTCTGCCTTATCCCTTGCACAGTCATTCACCAAACATGCATTGAGTCCCTATAACATGTCTTACACTACTGCATTAGACTCCGGGAAGCACAGTAGAAAACAAACTCCTAGCCGGGCGCTGGTGGCTCACGCCTGTAATCCTAGCTACTCAGGAGGCTGAGATCTGAGGATCGCGGTTCAAAGCCAGCCCGAGCAAGAAAGACCATGAGACTCCTATCTCCAATAAACCACCAGAAAACCGGAAGTGGCACTGTAGCTCAAGTGGTAGAGCGCTCGCCTTGAGCTGAAGAGCTGAGGGACAGCGCCCAGGCCCAGAGTTCAAGCCCCACGACCGACAAAAAAAAAAAAAGAAAAGAAAACAAACTCCTTACAACTTATAGTTTAGGTACAAAGGCAAAGAAAAATAAAGCAGTACAATACTTGTCCCCTTCCCCATTCTCTCCTGTCTCTTTCTCTCATTCTTTTTCTCTATTTCCCTATCAATTCATAGGCTTTTCAAGGCTCTGTGTGTGTGTGTGTGTGTGTGTGTGTGTGTGTGTGTATCCTGGGGTTAGAACTCAGGCTCTGGGCACTGTCCTTTAGGGGCTTGACCATTTGAGTCACAGTTCCACTTATGGCTCTTTGGTGGTTAACTGGAGGTAAGAGTCTAACAGACTTTCCTGCTTGGGCTGGCTTTGAACCAGGATCTTCAGATCTCAATCTCCTGAGCTTACAGGTGTGAGCCATCAATGCCTGGCTTGCTTGCTTCTTTTTCAAACCTGAGCTCAAATGTTTTCAGTGGCTTCTCTGACTACCCAGTTTAAGAAAAGCTCTCATTCCCCACCACAGCCACTTTCTCTCCTGTAACCTGTAAATTTTTTTGATGTCTATAATTATCTGTCTACCTCTACCAGACATGTGGGAAGTAAAAGCAGGGTCCACTGGGCCACCTGGTGGAGCAGGGTGCTGGTACTCAGGAAGTGTACAATAGGAAAATGCTAAACTCACAAATGGGTGACCAAGAATCAGGTACCCAGTGGCTCACACCTGTAAGCCTAACTCCTGGGGAGGCTGAAACCTGAGGATCACTGTTGGAAGCCAGCACAGGTAGGAAAGTCCATGAGACACTTATCTCTAACCAGCAAAGAGCTGGAAATGGAGGTATGGCTCCAGTGGTAGAGCACCAGCCTTGAGTGAAAAAGTTAAGGGACAGTGCCAGGCCCCTTGTTCAAGCCCCAGTTCTGGTACACGCACACGCACATGCACACACGTGCACACATACACACACACACACACACACACACACACACACACACACACACACAGTGACCAAATCCTGGATCATATTTTGAGGGTTCAGGTGTAGTCCATTCTTTTAGTGTCTTGACAATATGGCAAGTGGATATACCCTTATCATACACATTTTAGAAATTATGTTTTTGGGGTTTGAAGAGTCCTGGATATTCAGGTTAATTTAATGTTCCCAGCTCAGCCATAGCCTCCCATCAGCAGCCAAAGCACGTACTCTATCCCTTCTTCTCACCCTGTGTGATACCACTTGTCCTGCCCAACTGCTTCAAAGGTCTTCTGAGGCTCGTTCCAGTACCCTAGCATGATGCAGTACCCCCGGATGTACAGCTCCCCCGGCGTGTTCAACTTCACCAGCTCCCCAGTCTCCATGTTCAAGATCTGGGCCTAGGAAAGGTCAGCGTCAGGCCAGGGTCTCCTGCTTCAGGATGGGCAGGACTTCATTATTAGACCCTCCCCCTAAATGAAGCTTCTTGGCTCTGTCCATCCAGGTCCAGGAAGGGGGAGCAGGGCCAGAGTAGATCAACCCCAGTCAGAGACCTGAACTAGACATGAAAGAATATTTGAAGCTCTGGCAGGATGCTGTGGACAGGGGTGGGCAGGATGGCTGAGGAGCAGCCCAGGGAGGGCCAGGCCAGCTGCCAGTTACAAACCACTCAGTAGGAAAGGCAGTCTCTTCTCACTTCCCATGAGATGGCAAATAAAGAAGCTAAACATGGTGGCGTGGCGATGCCATGTGAACAGGGGAAATAGCATCTGAACGCCTAGTAGAGAGAGGAGCCCTAGCCAACAGGCAAAGGAAGCAGTCTCTGTGTGCCTTGATGTCTGCAGTTGGAATATAGAGACCATTATGTTTGCTTCATCTATCTTCCAGGCCACTTCCCAAAGATGGTGGTAAGGGGGTGTTAGATCCATGAGCTGAGCGGGGGCGTCTGTCCCCACAACACCCACCCTCTCCCTAAAAGGCTGCTAGAGCAGAGCAGGCGAGGGTAGCAGTCAGCCGAGGGAAGCATCTGCATGGGCAGCCAGACAAGAACCCCACAGGGACAAGGAAACTGGCTGCCATTGGAGTCCCAGGGTTGGAACGCCAAAGGAGTCTCAGCTGGGAATTTGAGATTTAAGAACTGCTCTGGGGTGATCTTGGAGGGCCCCCCCCCCAGCCCCTGCCACACACACACATACACAAGGCCCAGGCTGCTTAGGAAATGAAGGGTTTGTGCCCAATCAAAAGAGGAACTCTTCCAAAGTGAGAGGTTGTGGGCCCACAGGGAAGAGAGAGCTGAGTAGGAAAAATCTCTGTGCTCTGGCTTCCCTTTGAGTCTATCCTGGCTGCCCCAAAACAGACAGTGGAGCTTGGCAAAAACACACCTCAGACAGGAAGGGAGGCTGTGGAGAGGTTCAGCTGGCAGTTGCTCAGGGCCGCTATCCCAGCTCTCCCCTATTCATGCCAGACCCAGGGAGCCCACACTGCCCCAGGCCCTCAGCTTCTAGAGTTAAGTTGTCTGGATCTCAGAGACAAAGCAACAAATGTCCCCGAGTGGTGGGAGGTGGGCTTTTGGGGGGTCTCAGTGAAGGGGGACTCACCTCTGTGTGGGGCATAACTCTGCCCACGCTTTCTGCCTTCTGTTCTACAGTGTCATCTGGAAAGTTCATGAAGGTCACAGGACTGTTCTCTGTGGTTCCATAAGCAATCTAGAGGGTCCCAGAAGAGAGTTTGGAGGGAGCTCAGTGATGGCAGAGGGTCAGAGTGAACTACTCAGCACAGTGGAAGTTTAGTAACTGAGGCAGCATTGGTAGGAAAACAGAGGCGCTTGATCTCTGCAGCGGCCCCAGATCTAAAATAAAACTGACAGCCAGGAAGCCGTTCTTCCCTGGCCAGGGCTCTCTCTGTCCCTTGTGCCCCTAGAGCACTCACATGTCTATACCTGTGGCTCATAGAAGCCACTGGACATCTTTCCCTATCCCCAGGCTGCCTGAGTTCCCCACCTTCCTGATTTCAGGCCACAACATCCTCCATCCCTTCCCTTCCAAGCCAAAGACCCATAAACTTGATGAGAAAGACAGCCTGCTTTGGTCTCCGACGGGAGCAATACATACACATACAAACACCCTCAATCCAAGACAAGTGCCTGGCTGGCCTTGGGGTGGGTGCCCTCCCCCAAGCTCTGGAGTTTCCTGTAACTTTATTCTCATCAAAATAAAAATATAGCCAGAACAGGGATTTTAAATGCTTGTGACTCCCTCCCACCGCACCGCACTGCAGTGGTTAGAACATCCTGAGCAACAGACAAACCAGAAGCCAGGCTAAATACCATCAGAGAAAGTTCTAGGCCAAGAACTGCCCTCCCCCTAATCTAGAGGAAAGGGGTAAAAGGGGCTTGGAGGAAGAGCAGGCCCTGGAGTCCCCCACAACTGTGAGAGGGCACTGTGTGAAGTGGAGGAGGGCCCAGCTAGCATATCCTACCAGAGCTTGACCTTTGCCCTCTCTGTATCAGCTGGTGTGGCTCTGGCACAGCTGGGGTCTGGGCTCTTCTCCATCTCCCCAAACAGACAATACTGACTGTCAGGCAGCCTGGAGCTCATCCTGGCCAGAGCTGTGACCTGCCGGCTGGCCCTCCCCTGTCCACAGGACCCCAGACACCATGGCTCAAAACTGGGCACATGAAGATCTAGCGGGCTGGGGTGAGTCTGACCACAACCGACCGTCTGGCAGCCTGAGCTGTGGCCAAGGCTGATGCCCTGTGACCAGGAAACAGCCCCCTCCCTGGTCCTCAGTCTCCGGGGCCACTGCCCAGATGTGGCCTCTGCCAAACAGACCTTGGCGCCACTGGGCTGCCACCCTGAGACCCCCCCCTCCCTGAGAGGCGGGTCCTGACCGCGGTGGGGGGGGGAGGGGATGGAGATGTTTGGGGGGAGGTTAAGTAAGAAGGGGGTGGTGTAACTGCGCTTGTCCAGGGGTCTCCTCTCGCTCACCCCTCACTAATTCCCACTCTTGTGCTTAGCTTTCAGCTCTAGATAAATAAAAGGGGGGAGGAGAATCTCAAGCCTAAGGTTAGATAGGAGAAGGGGCTAGGCAGGAGTCCAAGGGTGGGGTAAGAGGCCAGCCCCTCCTTGGTGGGGTGTCTAGCCAGAAGGGGGAGCCCGAGACGCCGGAGCAACAGCGGCTCTCACGCTCGGCCGGCGCCGCACAAGGGCCCCATTAAAGCGCTGGCGGGCCCGCAGGGAGCCGCACGCAGCCGCGCCCGCCGCGCCCGCCCTCCCCAGGCCCAGGGTGAATGGGGGGCTGGGGCGGGGAGGGCGACGAGGACGGGGACTTGGAGACACGGAGACCCAAACCTGAGCAAACAAATAACTCCAGAGCCCGCCTCCTTCTCCTCCGTCCTGTTTAAACTCTACAGACACCCATGGCGGCCCCCTCCCCATTCCAAGAATTAAAATGGCCTTGTGGCTTTATTGAATCAGCATCGCGTCTGGGGGGAGGAGTGGGGAGCAGGAGATGAGGGGTTGGGGTTCAGGGGTGCGCCCCTGAAGGCCCGCCGTGGGGAGGGGGGCGGGCCTCCGGGCGCGCAGGGGTTAAGTCCACGTAGCCCGGCGCCCGGCCTGCGGTGGGTCGGGACCCGCCTATAAATAAGGCGGAGACCCGCGCGCTCAGAACTTGCCGTTGCCCGCGCCCCGGCTGCCGCTGCTCCCCCCCACCCCACCCCAGCCTCGGCTCCAGGCGGCCCCCACCCCCCAGCCTTGGCCATGGCCCACGCGAGACTGTTTCTCAGTCTCGGCCTCCTCGCCGGCCTCCTGCCGATGTTAGCTGCTTGTCCCCCCAAGTGTCACTGCCACGGGGACCTGCAGCATGTCATCTGCGACAAGGTGGGGCTGGAGAAGATCCCCAAGATGTCCGAGAAGACCAAGCTGCTCAATCTCCAGCGCAACCACTTCCCCGTGCTGGCTATGAACTCCTTTAAGGACATGCCCAACCTCGTGTCGCTCCACCTGCAACACTGCCACATCCGCGAGGTGGTCAGAGGCGCCTTCCACGGCCTCCACCAGCTCATCTACTTATACCTGTCCAACAACGACATCCGGGTGCTGCACCCGGGCGCCTTCGAGGACCTGACCGAGCTCACCTACCTCTACCTGGACCACAACAAGGTGACTGAGCTGCGCCCTGCGCTCTTCTCCACTCTGCCCAACCTCTTCATCCTACAGCTCAACAATAACAAGATTCGAGAGCTGCAGCCCGGCACTTTCCAGGGTGCCAAGGATCTGCGCTGGCTCTACCTGTCTGGTAATTCCATCAGTTCTCTGCACGCCAATGCCTTGGATGAGGTGGAGAACCTAGTCAAGTTGCACCTGGATAGGAACCAGCTCTCCAGCTACCCCTTAGCCGCCCTGAGCAAGCTGAGGGTGTTGGAGGAACTCAAGCTATCCCACAACCGTCTGAAGAACATTCCTGCCAAAGCCTTCCAGTCCTTTGGCAAATACCTGGATATCCTCTGGCTGGACCACGCCCACCTGGAAAAAGTGAGTGCTCAGGTTGCAGAACTTGGCCCTGACTCCTTCTTGCCTCCCTCAGAGGCTTGCGAGCCAGGACCGTAGTTGGGTACCATCTCTTCTTGGCAGACTTTCTGTCCATAGCACTATCTTCAACTTCTCTCCCTAGTCTTGTCACATCTCCACCCTAATCTCTGTCCAGAGCTTGTCTCAGCCACTGCTCTATTTATAAGAGAAGTGGGGCTCCCCTGGGCCTACAGATGTCCTCTTAGGCGGCATCTCCAACACTCCCAAATCTCTGCCTGTTGGGCCTCCTACCCCTCCTCTGCTGTTTTTCCCAGTCTCCGGTAAGCCTACCATCCCATAAAGGGAGGTTTGTCTGTTGAGGAGCCTTCCAGAGAAGCTGGGAAAATCAGGCCCACAAAGAGACCCTGTTCCTGCTGGGGGCTGGCATGTGTGCTAAGGTAGAAAGGGAGGTGGGGGTTGTGGAGTGAGTGTGATATAAAATGTCTAAGGAAGATCTCTACATCCCATGGAGGCCCTGATGGATGCTGGGTCCTGTCCCCCAACTGGTTCCTCCCCGCCCCTTATAGGCACAGTTCATTTCATTCTCAGGTCCATTTCAATTAGTAGAGAAGGCCTGGGTCCCTATGGCTCTCCAGGCTGCAGACATGGTGCCTGAGGAGCCTCCAAACAGAGCTGCCCTTTGCCCATCCCATTGTCCTTCTTCCCTGGATGGCCACGCTAGCCAAGTGGGTAAAGTACAATCCTTCCACTGAGACTGGAAATTTTTTTTCTGGGACAGGGCCTTCAGGACAAGGTAGAAGACAGCCTGGAGTACTAGACAATGGCAAGAGTAGATTCTTACCTGGGCAGTGACCAGCCTTTGAATAAACACAGCCTCCCAGCCTGCCTTCTTCAGCCTGGGCCCTTGTCTAAGCTGAAAAGAGACCCTGCTGGGCCCCTCAATGCCAGAATGGTTTTCTGGTGAGCAGCAGGACAGCCATATTAGAGGCTATTTGGGGGCAGGGGAGGTCAGACAGGAACTGTGGTACCTGGGCCAAGATGTGGGTACCAATAGAACATTTCCTTTGGAGGCATCCAACCTGGCCGAAGTCTTTACCAAGGTGGCTCCATAAATAGCATCTGGCAGGCCAAGAGGGAGTGGTGAGGACAGAACTGGAGGGAGTCCCGGGACCCTGGGGTTGTGGGGAGCCTGGGCTTACTGCCTACCCCACCAAACACTAACCAGGTTCATTTGGTGCCCGTCTGGGGCCAAACTCTGGCTACTTCCCCAGGCCCCAATGTTTGTACAGAGAGTGTGGTACAGGACAGGGTGGGGTCTCACAGCTACTGTTTACTTGCTAGTGTGACTGTGGCTGAAGGACTAAACTTTTTCTACTTTTCCATCCACATACTAGAAGCAATAGCTATCTCCCAGTGGGCTTTATGGATTAGGTCATCCAGACTACTTGGTCACTCTGCAACTTCTCAAAGTGCCAGGGCAGGCCTGTGCCTAGCATCCCCCCCTGAGGTGTTGGAACAGGACCCTGGGCTATGGTACTCACTGCTTACCCCTCGGACCCCACCTCCCACCCCCTAGTTCACAGATGATGCCTTCCTGGGTGTGACATCACTGAAGCATGTCCATCTGGAGAACAACCGTCTGAGTCAGCTGCCCTCCAGCTTCTCCTTTGATAACCTGGAAACCTTCACCTTCATCAACAACCCCTGGAAGTGTACCTGCCAGCTCCATGGCCTTCGGCGGTGAGACCAGCCCCCTGCCATGCTCCCCCTAGGGCCCCTCCCCTCACCAAGACATCCTAGGTGTACATCCTAGATTTGTGCTACCTAATGGACCAGGAAGCCCCAGAAGCCTCAGTTTCCTCCTTTGTAAAATGAACATGGAAGCCTCAGACTGTTCTGGAGCCAAGTTTCTCCTAGCCCTATAAGTTCACTCTTCTCTCCCATAAGTACTCTCCTCCATCTCCCCTCCTCGGCAATTCTCTTGTCTTTCCAGGTGGCTAGATTCCAAGAATATTCACTCGGATGCCACTTGCGACACACCCATCAAGTTTAAGGGGCAGCACATCCGTCACACGGATGCCTTCCGCAGTTGCAAATCTCCCACCAAGAGGTCCAAGAAAGCTGGCCGCCATTAAACAGGTGAGGGCCGGCCAGACCGGTCACCTTCCCCATCCTCCCCCTTTAGAGATTCTAATAAAATGCTGGTTATCTCCCAAGATAATACCACCACTGAGGAGATAGGCAGACCCTCTTTTTTTTTATATCTGTCCTGGGGCATGAACTCAGGGCCTGGCTGCTGTCCCCCAGCTTTTTTTGCTCAAGGCTAGCATTCTACCATTTGAGCCACAACACCACTTCTGGCTTTTTTGGGTAGTTAATTGGAGATAAGAGTCGCCTGGACTGTCTTGCCTAGGCTGTCTTCAAACCATGATCCTCAAATCCCAGCCTTCTGAGAAGCTAGGATTACAGGCAGGACCTACCGGTGGCCAGAAGATCCTCCATTTTTTATAGGAAGAGGTGGGGAGGGCAGCCCCCCCCTCCTTCAAGGACTGTATCTAGGACTTCCACTGCTCCCTCCAACATTGTCCTAGTGGTTAAAATCTTGACATCAATTTTTGCCTTCCCACACAGGTCCTGACCCAGCCAGTCCTGGTGACTGGCCTCTGCCTTCTGCTGGAGAGACTACTGACCTTCCCACTGCCGCCTACATGTTCTCCCCACAGCCTCCGCTGTCCACAGAGCTGTCCATAACTAGACACGTCCTGGCAGGGGGCCTCAGACACTCTACTACTAACCCAACTCCAACTAGTGGGGTCTAGGGGCAGACACAGCCCCTCCTCAGCCATCAAGACTGGATCCCATTGTGGCTCCTCTCAGAGGAGCTGTTTGCTGATCCCCAACTCTATTAGAACCAGAATGCGGTGATTCTCAGAATAGCCACCTTCCCAGAATCAGCCTTACTTTGCTCCCTTTTCCCCTACCATTAGAAAACAAACATCAAACCCTTCCCACCCCCCCTTTTGCTTCCAGAAAGGGCCTCAAGTCCATTTCCCAACTCTGCTGGCCTCCACTTGCCAGGACATGCTAATAGGACACCGGTGCTTTGCTGCACATGCTGCATTTCTGCCCCAGATTTCTACAAATATAAATTTATGTGTGTAGAATATTTGCTCCTCCATCACCTGTCTCCACACCTCTCTAGATACTGATGAGGTCAGACTGTCTTGTCCCATCTCTTTCTGGAGGGAAGGGCTGCTCCTTTCTCCTTTGGACCCCTGGTGTGGTTTGTTTGTCCATATTCACTCCCCCCACGGTTCAGTTCTACCCATCACTCACCACCAGCTCCTTCATGTTCATCTTGTTGATGATGGCCCGGATCAACTCAGGGGGTGCAGGTGACCCAGCAATCACACCTGAATCAGAAAGAAAGGCTGCCAGGCACTGATGGCTCATACCTATCATCCTAACTACTCAGGAGACTGCGATCTGAGGATAGAATTCAAAGCCAGCCAGCCTGAATGAGATTCTTATCTTCAATTTACCAGCAAAAAGCCAGAAGTGGAGGTGTGGCTAAAGGGGTAGAGTGCCAGCCTTAAGCAAGAGAGCTAAGCAAGAGTATAAGACCCTGAGTTCCAGTCCTAGTACTATCATGAGGGGAAAAAAAAAAAAGGAAAAGACAGACAGACAGACAAAAAGAACAAAAGAAAGAAAGACACACACGCACATACACACAGCTCTCCATTTCCAGGCCTGTTGGACTCCCTTCCTTCCCTTATTCCTGAGTTTGTTCCCCCACCTTTTAGCTGGCCTTGATCTGGTATCCAGGGACACTGGGGATTTTCTTCCCACCCCCATCTCTACGATGCCCTTCCTGCCCCTACATTAAAAACTGGCTAGGTTAAGCTGTTCCAGTTGGAAGCAGCCTCCTCCTGACACCTGGCTCTACCCCACCTCCACGCATGTTGGAGAAGTCATAACTGGAGAAGTCTGGCTGGTTCAGAATATCCACGAACATTGTAGGGGTGCCATACAGGAAGGAGCCTCTGCATAAAGAACAGTCTGAAAATTAGGCTTGGAAATGGAACAAACTCCCTCTCCGCACCCCTCCCCCCCCCCCACGCTGACCCTCTAGCAAGGGCCAAGGCCAAAAGCTCAAGGCAGGAAGGGGTCCTCTCTTGGGAATCCCCCACTCTCCCATCTGAGGTTTCCTGGCTGGAGGGCAGAAAAACCTCTTAGAAAGTGATCAGGGCCCAGGAGGGTCTCATCAGCCTATAGATGGCCTTCCAGCAATGCCCACTTCTCTCTGTGGATGGTCTCCAGCGCCTTCTTGCCATTGAAGCTTGGAGAGGACAGGAAGAGCGTGGCACCATGCAGCACACACATCATTGTGCCCCCCACGGAGCCCAGGCAGTGGTACAAGGGGTTGGGCAGGACAAACCGCAACTCCTCTGTTGTCTAGAGATGGAGACAGAAGGCTCCAGGTCTATCATGGGGTCAATCCCTCCAGCCAGCAGAGGGAGCCCACAAACCATCCCATGGCTGTTCCAACAGCCTGGAAGCCTTTTTGTGTGTGAAGGGAGGATCACAGGCCTTACCTTCAAAGGCAGTCTCAGGCGATGGCCTATGAAGTTGGAGTTGTTCACGATGTTGTAGTGGGAGAGGGTGGCTCCCTTGGGACTGCCTGTGGTCCCCTGAGAAGACAAGCAGATAACAGCTTGGCCACCTTTGACTGGCTACTGCCCAGAAGAACATAGGACTAAGAGTTCAGGGACTAGGATTGTTGCTCCAGATCCATTCATTCTTTGTGTATGTGCAAAAGGTCTACAACGTGATGCATAGTGCCAGATGTTGGGATCCTGAAATTTGAAAGAGGTCTCTGTCTTTATGCCACTTACGTGTCTTGTAAGAACTCTGTTGCCCACTGACTTTAGGGCTTGGGCAAATTCCCTCTCTGGGCCGCTGAATCTCCCTCAGCTAAACAGAGACAGTCTTAGCTAGCTCTGACCCTTTGAGTCCTGGTGAGATGGGTAAATGTGCATGCTACTGGGAGCAACAGAGCTGGGAAGCGAGTATGTGACAAGGATATCATTTGTGGATTTCCCAAAATGTACAAGTAGGCTGGAAGTCTGTGTCTGGAGAGAGTGCCTGCTCTCCTAATTTCCTCTGCCTTCTCCCACCCCTGGGAAAGGGTCATAGGGGTAGGGGGACATGTGTCAGGTGAGCTCAGGACCTGGAGACCTCCACCCTACCGAGGTGAACTGGACGTTGATGGGGTCAAAGCAGGACAGGAACTGCTGGGTGTACCGGAGGTGGGCCAGATGATCCTCTGAGCTACCAGCTGCCATCACATCATCTAGCAATAGGGTCCCCGGCAAAGAGGCGTCCACCAAGATGACTGTGGTCAGATCTGGGAGCCTGGGGGACAGGGAAGGTGGTGACAAGCAGGGGTGGAGGAAGGGCCCAGGGTGGCAAAAGCCCTACCCTTGGTGTTAGGGGGTGATGAATGGGCCAGGGATAATGCATGGAGTTTCCCAAACCTGGGACAGGATACACCCACCTCTTACTCTTCAAGGCCCCCGGCTGAGCCTTTTCTAGTTCCGGACAGATCTGCTTCAGGATATTGTAGTATTGTTGGGTCTTGAATTCCTTGGGGAACACAAGGGCTTTGCAGCCCACCTGTAGAAGGGGAGCCCCCCAAACTGGTCGTCAACAGGAAGCCCCAGACGGACACTCTGCAATGTGCCTACTCTTCCTTGAAAACAACGGAAAGCCCCCAGATCCAGGCACCAGCTGGTCCTACTTACCTTCTTGAGGACATACTCCAGTTCCAAGGCCTGGTAGGCGGGGTTCACAGACACCTGGGGGAATAGGCCTCACAAGTGTGTCAGTGTCCTGGGCCTAGTCTCCCATTTGTTGCCCTCCCTCCATTCTCAGAAGGTCCAAGGTAGCACCCTGCCCTGCCAGGCTTCTTCGTGGGCCTGAGCAGAAAGCATTACTGACTCTGAAGCCAGCCAGGCACTGACTGGTTGGATTATGGGGCTAAGGAGCCCAGAAGGCTCCCTCTGAATGACATTCTCCTGCCCCCTCCATTCACACACATATACCCCATTGTGCCAGGCAAACTCCTCCTTACCAGGATGATGCCTGCCTGGGCAGTGGCCAGCTGCATTAGAATCCATGCATAGGAGTTGGGTCCCCACATGCCCAGCCGGTCACCCTTACGGAGACCAATGCTCAGGAGACCAGAAGCAGCCTTGTCTACCTGGTGGAAAAAAGTGGGGACCAAGGAGTGAGATGGGGGCGAGCAGAAAGGGGCCATCCATGACTCCTACCCCAGGCCCTCGGTCCAGAGAGCCACATCAGACTCCACAGAAGCAAGGGGCCAAGTAGATATCTAGGCCTTAGTGGACCTGCAGTCCAGCTGAGTACACAGTTAAAACAAGTGCTCAGGAACATCTAGGCCACCCCTGCTTCATTCAACCACATCCTCTTCCACTGCCATCCCTTGGTGTCCACAGTCATGTACCCATTCTCTAGCTTCACCCAACCAAGGCAGACTAAGGACTACCAGCTGTCCACTCCGAGGATTCAAGGTCAGGACCCACCTCCTCCTTGAGCTGTGCATAAGTCAGCCTGATGTCTTCATGGACAATGACCAAGGCCTCTCGGTCAGGGAACTTTTGTGCTGTGGCATCCAGACACCCACCCACAGTCCGGTCGATAAGATGGAAGTTGGTTGAGCCCTGAACGTAGCTAAGGCCTCCAATAGGCAGGGGGGTAGTGCGCTCCATCTCGATGGAACTGTGGGAAGAAGGGCCATAAGCTGGGCCTCCTTTGCACAGTTAACTGCAGGTTAACTCCACATCTTTTTTTTTTTTTTTCCTTCAGTTGTGGAGCTTTTTCAGAGCCCGGGTGCTGTCTCTGAGCTCCTTTTGCTCAAGGCTAGCACTCTACCACTTGAGCCACAGTGCCACTTTTGGCACTGAAGATAAGAGTCTTACAGACTTTCCTGCCCAAGCTGGCTCTCACCCACAATCCTCAGATCTCAGCTTCCTGAGTAGCTAGAAGTACAGGCATGAGCCACTGGCATCTAGCTCCCCATCTTCTTGTAAGCCTAGAACATCACCACTGTCTTATTTTCTAACTTCAAGTCTAACTCTGAGAAAGCAGAATAAGGACAAAGAGTCCTACCCGTTCCTTCCTGGCAAGGAAGAAGTGTTGATGGAAGCCTGGGAGAGTCCACTCACACAGAGACAGAGCTTACAAGACGTCATCACAACCACTTACCCATCTGCCTACTGAGGGATGAAGAGGTCATGAGGGTCTCTCCCCACCCCTTCCAGCAACTGGTAAAACCTATACTTGCTCCTAGAGCTGAAATCCAAGGCCTTAGAGAATCTGGCTTCTTGGATCCTCAGTAGGCCAACCAGCTTCTGTCCTCTGGGCCTGAACTTCAAAGGCAGAATAGTAAGGAGATTGGGTGGCAGCTTTAGGAGAGGGGGCTAGAAGTGGCTCCTGTTACTTGACAGGCTAGCCATGGTGAAGTATCAGGTGCCAGCAAGACACTGGGTAACTGCAGATGAAGGGGAGAACCCCCCTACGTTCCAAATAGGACTTGGGCTCAGGCTCTTACCCTCAGATGATGTTGCAAAGCGGAGGTAATTGTGATGGAAGAGGATGGTGGCATTTGGAGGATGTGGCGATCCTGAGCACCACAGAACACTCAGAGAGAAGTCTGGGTAACAGGATGTACCACACTAACCATTCCTCAAAAAGATATTCCAGGGGCTGGGAAAGTGGTCCAGTAGTAGAGTGCCTGCCTTGCATGCATGAGGCCCTGGGTTCGATTCCTCAGCACCACAGGCACAGAAAAAGCTGGAAGTGGTGCTGTGGCTCAAGTGGTAGAGCGCTAGCCTTGAGCTGAAGAGCTGAGGGACAGCGCCCAGGACTGACAAAAAAAAAAAAAAAAGATATTCCATTCCTTTTTTTAATGTCAGTACTGATGCTTGAACTCAGGGCTTAGGCTCCTTAGCTTTTTCACTCAAGCCAATGCTCTTCTGGCTTCCTGATGATTAACTAGAGATAAAAATCTCATAAGCTGAGCGCTGGTGGCTCACACCTGTAATCCTAGCTACTCAGGAAGCTGAGATCTGAGGATCACAGTTCAAAGCCAGCCCAGGCAGGAAAGTCCATGAGACTCTTATCTCCAATTAACCACCAGAAAACTGGAAGTGGCATTGTGGCTCAAGTGGTAGAGTGCTAGCTTTGAGCTGAAGAGCTAAGGGATAGCTAAGGTCCAGAGTTCAAACCCCATGCCTGACCACCCCCCCCAAAAAAAAAAATCTCACAGATTTCCCTGCTCAGGCGGGCTTTGAACTAATCTTCACATCTCAGCCTCCTGAGTAGCTAGCATTACAAGCATGAGCCACCAGCAGTAGGCCAGAAACTCTGTTCTTTATGTCACCATCACTCTCAACAAGGGATTCCTGTGATACTCATGAATCTAATATTAAAAAACAAAACAGGTACCAGTGGCTCATGTCTGTAATCTTAGCTACTCAGGAAGCTGAGATCTGAGGATCGAAGTTCAAAGCCAGCCCAGGCAGAAAAGTCCCCATCGAGACTCTTATCTCCAGTTAACCACTCAAAAACCAGAAGTGGTGCTATGGCTCAAGTGGTAGAGAGCTGGCAGGCCCTGAGTTCAAGCCCCACAACTAACAAAAATAAAATAATTAAACATAGGGCTGGGAAGGTGGCTCAGTGGTAGAGTGCTTGCCTTGCATGCCCGAGGCCCTGGATTCGATTCCTCAGCACCATATAAGCAAAAAGAAAAAAGCCGGAAGTGACCCTGTGGCTCAAGTGGTAGAGCGCTAGCCTTGAGCTGAAGAGCTGAGGGACAGCGCCTAGGCCCAGAATTCAGGCCCCACGACCAGACCCCCCCCCCAAAAAAAAATAATAATTAAACATAAAAAATACCGGTGAGACTTATAAGGACCCATTCTTTTTTTTTTTCTTTTTTCGTCCTTCCTTCCTTCCTTCCTTCTGTCCTTCCTTCCTTCCTTCCTTGCTTGCTTGCTTGCTTTTTTTTTTGCCAGTCCTGGGGCTTGAACTCAGAGCCTGGGCACTGTCCCTGAGCTTCTTTTGCTTAAGGCTAGCACTCTACTACCTGAGCCACAGTGTTACTTCCTGCATTTTCTGCTTATGTGATACTACAGAATCAAATCCAGGGCTTTATGTGTGTTAGGCAAGCATTCTACCACTAAGCCACATTCCCAGCCCTAACGACCCATTCTTAAGAAAGCTGAAGGGCAGAGAGGCCAAGGATCTGCAGGGATGGAAACTTGCTGAACCGGAAGCTGGGAATCCAGTAAGGACAGCCTCAACCGTCACAGCCAGCCCGCCCTGCCCATCCCACCCAGGACAGGAGTACTTAAGAGACAGTTTCTATTCCTGCCACTTTGGCTGATTACCAGAGAATATCTTCAACTTTACCTCTTCCACACTTTCTATAACTGATCCTAAAAAAATAAAAATCAATGAGGGTAGGGTAGCGTTGAGGGGGAACCAGGTAACTGTTCCAAGCAATTAAACAAGTTATAGAAACGTGTATCAATACAATTTGCTCATAAACACTAAAACCACCCTTGCCATTTTATCACTTCAGAAGCACAAGCAGAAACACACAGATTCTTCTTCCCTGCCAACACCCCATATCCCATATATGTCCAAGAAGGGCAACTGTTTCCTTTTTTTATGTTCCTACAGAGATGTGGAGAGATTTTAGGAAAAGTAGGTATGTGTGTATATGTGTGTGTGTGTGTGTGTGTGTGTGTGTGTGTGTATGTGTGTGTGTGTGTGTGTGTGTGTGTGTGTGTGTGAGAGAGAGAGAGAGAGAGAGAGAAGGGGGTGAGGGACAGAGAGGGAAAGAATGTGGAAAGAGGGAGCTTAGAGAGTTGGAGAAGAGCCAGTTGGTCCCCAGGAATTTGAAGTAAATGGGTGTTGGAGCTATCAGCTACTTAGATTGGGGACTGCAGAATTCAAAGCCGTTGGTGGCCAGGTGGACCAAAGCCAGGAGGAGCTACAGGGGGACAAGAGACAAAACATAGTCCTACCTAAAGATGCTCTTAGAGAGCTGCCCCCATAGATATTCAAACTTCATAAGAGAAATTCCACTTCATAAGAGAAATCAGGAACAAGGAAGTTTTAAAGAAAATATTCTCCTGACTCTAGTTGGCAACAAATGTATTCACTGCTTTATTCCCAGTGCCTGAAACAAAAGAGGTACTCAGAGGAATGACTAATTGAATGAGTTAAAAGTAATGGACAAGCCACGCGTTGGTGGCTCACGCCTGTAATCCCAGCTACTCAGGAGGCTGCGATCTGAGGATCAAGGTTCAAAGCCAGCCCGGGCAGCAAAGTCTGTGAGACTCTTATCTACAATTAACGACCAGAAAACCAGAAGTGGTGCTGTGGCTCAAGTGGTAGAGTTCTCTCTTTGAGCTGAAGAGCTGAAGGACAGTACCTAGGCCCAGAGTTCAAGCCCCACGTCGGAAAATAAATAAATAAATAAAAAACAAATAAATGACAGAGTAGGACATCAGTGGCTCACTCATAATCCTAGCTACTGTGCTCATGCCTGTAATCCTAGCTACTCAGGAGGTTGAGAGCTAAGGATCATGGGTCGAAGCCATCCCAGAAAAGTCCATGAGTCTCATCTCTAACTACCAAAAAAGCCAGAAGTAGAACTGTGGTTCAAGTGGTAGAGCACTAGCCTTAAGGGAAAAGCCAAGCAACAGCACAAGGCCTTAAGTTCAAACCCCAGTACTGGCGCGGGGGCACACACATATAATGGACATAATTCACACATAGGCAAGGAGACCGGAGGTGTGGCTTGCTGGTAGAGTGCTAGCCTAGCATGTATGAGGCTCTAGTCCCAGCATCACAATGTGAGAAAAAAATGAAAAAGTAAAGGAATTTGAATAGACATCTCTGCAAAGAAGATATATGAATGGCAAACAAGCATATGAAATGCAAATTAAAACCACTATGAAAGCCAGGCGCTGGTGGCTCATGTCTGTAATCCTAGCTACTCAAGAGGCTAAGATCTGAGGATCACAGTTCAAAGCCAGCCTGGTCAGGAAAGCCCGTGAGACTCTTCAATAAACCACTAGAAAACCGGAAGTGGTGCTGTAGCCCAAGCAGTAGAGCACTCACCTTGAGCTGAAGAGATGAGGGACAACACCCAGGCCCAGAGTTCAAGCCCCACGACCGACAAAAAAAAAACAAACAAAAAAAAACACTCCCTAGCACCATTTTACATCCACTAAGAAGGCAAAAACAAACAAATGAAAAACCAAAAACACAGTAAGGGGGACCATGTGGAGAAACTGGTATCCTATACATTGTTGATGGGAATGTGAATTGTTAGCCACTGTGGAAAAGAGGATACAGTTCTTATAAAGGCTAAATGTAAAATCACCATCAAACCTACAACTCCACTCCAGTGTTTTGAACTAAGTTGTTTGCACTGGGTTCCAACAGGCCAGACTAAAACACAAAATGGAATTACCCAAGCTATGATTTCATGTGATGGTTAAAATAAAATTAAGCTCTTTCAAGAAGCCAGGTAATGGGGCTGGGAAGGTGGCTCAGTGGTAGAGTGCTTGCCTCACATGCATGAGGCCCTGGGCTCAATTCCTCAGCACCACATAAACAGAAAAGGCCAGAAGTGGTGCTGTGGCTCTAGTGGTAGAGTGCCAGCCTTGAACTGAAGAGCTGAGGGACAGCGCCCAGGCTGAGTTCAAGCCCCACGACCCCCCCCCCCAAAAAAGAAGCAGCCAGGGAAAATAATGGCCAAATTTCCAAATCAGGATACTATTAATCTGCTTTGCTTTAATCTTTGCGTGTGCGCATGTGCGCGAGCACACACACACACACACACACACACACACACACACACACACACACACACAGAACCTAAAATAACCTGATTGTAACTAATAAGTATTTTTCTAGTTTTCTGTGTCTAGACCATATACAGAAAGTAACTTGGAAAGGACTAATTCACTATTGACTTTGCTTTTGTTTTTCTTCCCTTCTCTATCTTTGCAACCAAACTCTTCTGTATCACTTCTGTTGTTGTTGTTGTTGTTGATTGTGGGGCCTGAACTTTGGGCTGTCCCTCAGTTCTTCAGCTCAAGGCTAGTGCTCTACACTTGAGCTATGGCATCACTTCCAGATTTTTCTGCTTATGTGGTGCTGACGAATCCAACCCAGGGCCTCATGCATGCAAGGCAAGCACTCTACCACTGGGCTACCTTCCCAGCCCTACATTTATTTGATGTTATGGAATGTAGTGCTGCTTGACTCTAGAACCAAAAATAAAGCTAATATAGATATTTAAACAAGCCTGCTATAATTCTGTCCTTTGACAAACAGAGCAACCACTTCCAATTGTGATCAAAATACTTCCTCTACTGAATGGATTTCCTTATTTCCCATCAGTTTGTTCTCATTCTCTTTCCTTCCTTTCTTCCCTCTCCCCTTCTATTTTTTTTTGGGGGGGGGGCAGTATTAAAATTTGAATTCAGAGCTTCATGCTTGCTACGCAGGTGTTTTAATACTTGAGCCACATTCCTATCTCTTCTTTTTTTTCCCCTTGGTAATGATCGTTGTTTTGTTATTGATCGGATCTTGTTTTTACCCAGGGCTGGCCTCAAATCACAATCCTTCTACCTTGGCCTCCTGAGTAGCTAGGATTCATAGGTATATACCACCATTCCTGGCTTCTTCTTTCCCCTCTTTAAGTATTGTGAATGAATACGCAAGAAGTCTTTGTATAATCCCCAGCTCTTCTTCAAACCATTTTTTTTTCATTGTTGCTAGTCCTGGTTTTAAACTCAAGGCTGTCTTTGCTCTTCTTTTTCTCAAGGCTAGTGCTCTACCACTTGAGCTACAACTCCACTTTTGGCTTTTCTGGTAGTTTTTTGTTTTGTTTTGTTTTGTTTTTTGGTCCGGTCGTGGGGCCTGAACTCTGGACCTGGGCGCTGTCCCTCAGCTCTTCAGCTCAAGGATAGCGCTCTACCACTTGAGCCACAGTGCCACTTCCGGCTTTTTTTCTTTTTGCTTATGTGGTGCTGAAGAATCGAACCCAGGGCCTCATGCATGCAAGGCAAGCACTTTACCACTGAGCCACATTCCCTACCCTTTTCTGGTAATTTACTGGAGACAAGAGGCTCATAAATGTTCCTGCCCATTCTCAAGCTGGCTTTGAACCACAATCTTTAGATCTCAGCCTCCTGAGTAGCTAGGATTACAGTTGGGAGCCAGCAGTACCCAGCAACAAAATTTTGAGACAGGGTCTCCCTAAGTTGCCCAGACTACCCTTGAACTTGATCCTCCTGTCTCAGCCTCCAGTAACTTCTAGGACACTATACCTGACTTTATACTACTTTTTCAGAATCCAAAAGCAAGAGGTTTGTTCCAATGCTGATGGATGGCTAACCTGTATCCCTCTCTGAATATGTTGCTCTTTCTACCACAGCCTATTCACAGACTTCCCTGGGGATTGAGGATGGGGCCTGCAGAAGGCCACAAGCCTCTGAAAATCCTTTCAGCAACAGCCTCCAACCAAGGTCCTCCTCAAATATACAGACTCATCCCATAATTTACTTGTCACTTTTGTTTGGTTTTGTGTCAGTATTGGGCTTTAAACTCAGGGCCTGGGTGCTGCCCTTTTTTGCCCAAGGCTGGTAGCTCTACCACTTGAGCCAAGGTTCCACTTCTGGCTTTCTGGTGGTAAACTGGGGATAAAGATTGTCCTGTACTTTCCTGCCCAGGCTGGCTTCAAACGTTGACTCTCAGATTTTAGTCTCCTGAGTAGCTAGGACTGAACCACTGGAGCCTGGCATTTGTGGCTTTGATTCAGCCTCATATTTCCCTTCTTCTGCTCTCATAGTCCTAGCTCACCTCTGCTGGCACAAACATGTCAAACCATCAATGCCTGCCTGTACAGACCTAGTGAGAGCAATGTAAAGCCTTGACGAACCTGAACAAAACAACAAAAGTGATCTGGCTGGGCTGGTTTAGAGAATCTAGAAGGACAGTTGTGACATCTTAGGGCTGGCCTAAAGTAGAAGGACTAAATCATTCTGATAGTGTCTGATCCAGAACACACACAGCAGAGCTGTGCCCTGAAGGAGCCACTTGGAATAAGGGCAATTGCTAACACCTAAGCAAACAGGTCTAAGGGGAGAAACTGTTTGTTTTTCCTCCTGCACATATTACCTGCTGGGAACTTGGATCAGAGGTTGGCAGGTAGATCCTGCTCCTGCTGGAGGCCTCAACTGCTTCGGGCTCTGGACAAGGCCTCCTAATGCCCAGAAACCATTACGTGCAGTACCTATAGACCCACAGCAGCAGTTCTCCAGCCAAGGCCATTACTCCCTTGGGAAAGTGTCAGGCCAGTCATCAGCAGAGCCTTTGAAGTTGAAAGTGAAATAACTATCCTGTTTGGTTTCAAGTCCTGATCTAATAATGACCTCTGTTCCTTTCCCCTACTGGTCTCCAGGTGCCAAGAATACACATTACTCAAAATACAAGCAACTGCCTAGGTTTATAAATTGCATTTCATATGGAAGTAAAGATACATGATTCAAGTGGTAGCGTGAGGCCCAAAGTTCAACCTCCAGTACTAGCACAAAAAGAAAAGAAAGAAATTGTTTGTTTTTTTGTTTTTTTGGGTCCAGTCATGGGGCCTGAACTCTGGGCCTGGGCGTTGTTCCTCAGCTCTTCAGCTCAAGGCTAGTACTCTACCACTTGAGCCACAGCGCCACTTCCGGCTTTTTCCTTTTTGCTTATGTGGTGCTGAGGAATCGAACCCAGGGCCTCTGGCATGCAAGGCATGCGCTCTACCACTGAGCCACCTTCCCAGCCCCAAAAGAAAGAAAATGTATACATAAGAGAGAAAAGATTGATATTTAGCTGCCCTTAAAAAACAAAACAGCCAGGGGCTGGGAAGGTGGCTCAGTGGTAGAGCGCTTGCCTTGCATGCATGAGGCCCTGGGTTCGATTCCTCAGCACCACATAAGCAAAAAGAAAAAAGCCGGAAGTGGCACTGTGGCTCAAGTGGTAGAGCGCTATCCTTGAGCTGAAGAGCTGAGGGACAGCGCCCAGGCCCAGAGTTCAGGCCCCAGGACTGGACCAAAACAAAACAAAACAGCCAGGCACCAGTGGCTCACACTTGTAATCCTAGCTACTCAGGAGGCTAGAATCTGAGGATCAAGATTCAAAGCCAGCCAGGCAGAAAAGTTTGTGAGACTCTTATCTCCAACTAGTCACTAAAAAGCCAGAAGTGGAGGTGTGGCTTGAGTGGTAGAGTACAAACCTATAACAAAAAGTTCAGGGATAATGCCAAGACCCTGAATTCAAGCCCCAGTACGAGCACACACACACACACAATTTAATTGGGTGAAGTATAGACTTGTAAGTCCAACTACTCCAGAGACAAGTTTGAGGCCAGGCTTGGAAAAGATAGCTGCAAATCCCTGTCCCCCCCAAAAAAAATAAAGACAAAGAAGTCTGAGTGTACAGGTCAAGTGCTAGAGTAGAATATGCAAGGCCTTGAGGTTAATCCTCAGCATTCAAAAAACACAAATTAGTAAGGACAAATAATGCAACACAACTAAATGAGTAAAGAACAGGAACAGAAGCACAGAAAATATAAGCAATAAGCACTGCAAAATATACTCAATCTCATTGGTAATCATAGAATGTAAATTAAAATCACAATGAGCTGCCCTTTGACCTCCAGAGTGGCACAGTAAATATGTGCTCCTAATACTAAGAATTGCAATGAACTGGAACAATGGCAACCATTAGCTGCTCTGTAGTCACAGTAGTCCGGGATTTCCAGGACAATATCCAAGAGAGCTGAAAAAAGTCCTCTGTTCAACACAGCAACTCCACTGTTACAGATTCGGTCCTGCAGCTGGATGCTAGTGCCTCTCGCCTATAATCCTAGCTACTCAGGAGGCTGAGATCTGAGGATCCACAATCAAAGCAAGCTTAGGCAGGAAAGTCTGAGAGACTCATATTGCCAATTAATCACCAAAAAGCTGGAAGTAGAGCTGTGACTCAAGTGGTAGAGTACCAGCCTTGAGCAAAAAAACTAAGGGACAGAGCATTCAGCCCCTGAGTTCAAGCTCCAGTACTGGCAGAGAAAAAAAAAAAGTACAAATGTATGAATAAAAAAAATGTAGGCGAAACGCCAGGCGCTGGTGGCCTCACGCCTGTAATCCTAGCTACTCAGGAGGCTGAGATCTGAGGATCACAGTTCAAAGCCAACCCCATGCAGGAAAGACTGTGAGACTCCTATCTCTAATAAACCACCAGAAAACCGGAAGTGGCGCTGTAGCTCAAGTGGTAGAGCGCTCGCCTTGAGCTGAAGAGCTGAGGGACAGCGCCCAGGCCCAGAGTTCAAGCCCTATGACCAACAAAAAAAAAAAAGGTAGGCAAAGAGTACGTATTACTCATGTAGCATGAACACAAGTACCGACAGGTATAACAAATGTAAACTTCATAAACCAAATGATATGCCAAGTGCCAGTGGCTCACACCTGTAATTCCAGCTACTCAGGAGGCTAAGATCTGAGGATCATGGACTGGTGAGGCAGTCAAATCCAAGATACGCTAATCTCCAATTAACTAACAAAAATCCAGAAATGGAGGTGTGGTTCAAGTGGTAGTACACAAGCCTTGAGTGGAAAAACCAAGCAAGAGGCTCTGAGTTCAAGTTCTAGAACACACACACACACACACACACACACTCACAAACATTGCTTATGAAATCAGGGACATATTAAAAATATAAAACAGCCTGGTACCAGTGGCTCACACCTGTAATCCTAGCTATTCAAGAGGCTGAGATCTGAGGATCACGATTCAAAGCCAGACTTGCTAGGAAAGGCTGTGAAACTCTTATCTCCAATTAACCACCAGAAAACTAGAAGTGGTGCTGTGGCTCAAGTGGTAGAGTGCTCACCTTGAGCTGAAGAGCTAAGGGATAGCACATAGGCCCAGAGATCAAGCCCCACAACCGATCAAAAAACAAATAAACAAAACTCAGAGACAGCACTCAGGCTCCGAGTTCAAGCCCCTGGACTAGTACAAATATATGTAGATATGTGTGAGTGTGTGTGTGTGTGTGTGTGTGTGTGTGTGTGTAAAAACATCAGGCTAGATGTATATAGCTCAGGGATAGAGCTTTCTTAACATGCAGAAAAACTGTGCTTAATCTCCAATACCAAAAATATATTTATATATGCTCTGATACAATATACATTAAACTTATGACAGGAAGGATATAAAAAAGACTTTAGATAAATGATCCAATGCCTCTCCAAGCTCATGGCAGTGGTAAGCTCTTCTTTCCCATGTCCTTTGCTCTTGCCTTCCCAGCACACCACCCACCCCATCTGCCTTTCATCAAACCACATGCTATAGCGCTGCACGGGGGGAGGGGGAAGAGCTTGTTTTCCTAATCTGCTTGGACACTATGCTAGTGGTTGGCCTGCTAGTGGGTCTGGACATAAGTATAGATTGGCTGATGGATGCTTGGCCAGGAGGACAAACTGAACTGCTGAGTCTGAACCTATAATAGCTGTTTTAGCAAAAAATAAAGTTAACTTTGTGTGTATGTGTTTACTGGTATTTAGGGCTTGAACTCAGGACCTGGACACTGTCTCTGAGCTTTTTGGTTCAAGGCTGCACTCTACCACTTGAGTCACAGCACCAATTCTAGCTTATTGACGATTAATTGAAGATGAGTCCCATAGACTTTGCTGCCCAGGCTGGCTTTGAACCACAATCCTCAGATCTCAGCTTCCTAAGTAGCTAGGTTTACAAATGTGAGCACCCAACCTTAAAGTTGCTATTTTTATCTCCCTACATACATAGTGATATATTTACACCAGCTACAATGTTCAGCTATTATTGTAGAAAATGAGGGTACTATTCTGACAAATACAATAAAAAATAGTAATAAAATAAAAACTAAAAAAAGAGCAGTAAGTAGTCATTTTCTTCATTCACGGACATTTTAGCAGTGGTCAGTAAAAGTATAAAAATAAAGTCGGGCGCCAGTGGCTCATGCCTTTAATACTAGCTATTCAGGAGGCTCTATTCAGGAGGCTGAGATCTGAGGGTCGAAGTTCAAAGCCAGCCAGAGCAGAAAAATCCAGAGACTTATCTCCAATTAACCACCAGAAAACTGCAAGTGGAACTGTGGCTCAAAGTAGTAGAGCACTCACCTTGAGCTGAAGAGCTCAGGGACAGCGCTCAGGCCCAGAGTTCAAGCTCAAAGACCAAAACAAAACAAAAAACCTATGATGTTTAAAAAGAAAAGTGGGAAAAATTGGACTTAGAATAAATCTTACATCTCATGTAAACAAACAAACATTAGGTTAGGAATATAGCTCTCAGTGGTAGAGCTGTTGCTTAGTATGCAAGCCTCTAGGCTCAAACTTCAGCCTATATGTGCACACATATTCTCTCTCTCTCTCTCTCAAAGCTGGGAGAGGAGGTTCACACATGTAATTCTATGTACTTGGAAGTCTGAGATTGGGAGAATTGAGGTTCCAGGCTAGCCCAGGCCAATAAAAAAAAAATCATAAGAACCTATCTCAATCTATAAAAAGCTGGTGGAGCCAGGTGCTGGTGGCTCATGCCTGTAATCCTGGCTACTCAGGAGGCTGAGATCTGAGGATCATGGTTCAAAGCCAGCCCGGGCAGGAAAGCCTGTGAGACTCTTATCTCCAATAAACCACTGGAAAACCAGAAGTGGCGCTGTGGCTCAAGTGGTAGAGCTCTCACCTTGAGCTGAAGAGCGCAGGGACAGTACCCAAGCCCAGAGTTCAAGCCCTGAGACCAAAAAAAAAAAAAAAAAAAGCTGGTGGTTCATACCAGTCATCTTGGCTACATGGGAAGAATAAATAAGAAGATCACAGTCCAAGCCAAACCAGGTAAAAATTCAAGACCTTATTCAAAAAGTTACTAAAGCATGGGCTGGGAAGGTGGCTCAGTGGTAGAGTGCTTACCTTACATGCATGAGGCCCTGGGTTCGATTCCTCAGCACTACATAAGCAAAAAAAGAAAAAATCCGGAAGTGGCACTGTGGCTCAAGTGGTAGAGTGCTAGCCTCGAGCTGAAGAGCACAGGGACAGCACCCAGGCCCAGAGTTCAGGTCCCATGACCAGACCAAAAAAAAAAAAAGTTACTAAAGCAAAAAGGGCTGGTATTGTGGCTCAAATGGAAGAGCATTTGCCTAGCAAGTGTAAAGTCCTGAGTTTAACCACAGGACTGCAAAGTAAAGAAAGAAAGGGAAAAAAAGAAAGAGAAAGAAAAAAAGGGGAGGGGAAGGGAGGGAAAGAATAAAAGATTGTCCTGTATCTTGAGGTGTTAAACAATAATATAGGTGTCCCCAAATTACTCATATTGGATCCTTACTCTCCAAAGTCATATTACATATATACACATATATGTATATATGTATGTATATACATATATGGATGTATATATATAAGTGGTACTTGTAAGTGGGACCCTGGAAACATGATTGAATGGTGAAAGCACCACCCTTATAAATGGAGTGATCCATTCCTGGATATATAGGTTATGGAGGGAGTTGCCTTGTCTTGTTTGTTTTGCCAGTCCTGGGACTTGAACTCAGGGCTTGGGCACTGTCCCTAAGATTTTTTTTTTTTTTTTTTGCACAAGGCTAGCCACAGTGCCACTTCCGACTTTTTCTGTTTATATATGGTACTGAGGAATAGAACCTAGGGCTTCATGCATGCTAGGCAAGCACTCTACCACTAAGCCACCTTCTCAGCCCCAAGTTGCCTTGTTTTTGTGTGTTTTCCTGGGCATATCTGATCTGTTTCACCATGTGATCTCCTTTACAAGTCATGACCCAGAGGGAAGGCTCCCGCCTGTGCTCAGCAGAGGCCAGTGTGATGTTCTTGCATTCCTAGCCTCTAGGGCAAGGAGCTAAGTGAGCCTCTATCTCTTATAAATTGTTCAGTTCTGTGGTATTCCCTTAGAGCAAGAAGAACATCAATAACGAAAGAGTAAGGCCATTAAAACTCACTGAACAATATACTTAAGATCTGTGAAATTTAACTACATGTAATTATACCATAAAGCCTCATGATCACCACCCAATATAACCTCTTTGAGGGAATCTACAGCCTATGAAAGACAAAGACTACAAAGGAGTAAGAGCTACAATAAAGATACTGCACAAGATACTCTACTGGTAGAGGCTTTACTTTGAGTAGCTCCAATGGAAATACCTATGTATGTATATTTATGGATGTGTAGAAAAAGCACACCAAAAGTTGTGATTTGGGTTCAGCAAACCCTTTCAAGAAGACAGGAGGCTGGGAAGTGGGGAGGGGAGGGGCTGGAAGTGTAACTCATGGGTAGAGGATTTCTCTAGTATGTACAAGGCCCTGGGTTAGATTCCCCAGCACTGGAAAAAAAGATAGGGGAAATTTATGAAAGCCTGAAATACTTTTATCTAGGAGATGTCATTACTCCAAATTTCCCCTTGAGATGTTTCAGGAGTCTCTAGGGATCAGGTGTGGGGCTGACTTAAGATACTTTTCCCTTGATAAGAATCAAAGGTACAGGGACTGGGAAGGTGGCTCAGTGGTAGAGCGCTTGCCTTGTATGCATGAGGCCCTGGAATCGATTCCTCAGTACTACATAAGCAAAAAAGAAAAAAGCCAGAAGTGGCGCTGTGGCTCAAGTGGTAGAGCACTAGCCTTGAGCTGAAGAGCTGAGGGATAGCGCCCAGGCCTACGACCGGACCAAAAAAAAAAAAAGATGAATACTAGATCAAGTATTAGGCCAGGTACCAGTGACTTATACATTTAGGAGTCTGAGATCTGAAGATCATGGTTCCAAGCCAGCTAGGGGAAGAAAAATCCAGGACTCTTATCTCTAATAACCAGGGGGGAAAAAGCCAGAAGTAGAGGTGTGGCTCAAGTGGTAGAGCGCCAACCAGCCTTGAACAACAACAACAACAAAAAGGTAAGGGTATAAAGCTCTGAGTTCAAGCTCCAGTACTGGCACAATTTTAAAAAAAGAAAAATAAAAAAAAAGGTTGGGAAGCAGGCTTTAAGTTCACCTACTAGCCAATCTAGCAAGCAGATATTTTTTAGCAACAAACTAACCAAGTTCAAAGCAACTTGTCCAAGGCCACTCAAGAGTAGTTAGAGTAGCCAGGGCTGTCATCCAAGATAACCTGCCTTAAACTGGCGCCACTGGCTCACAGTTGTAATCCTAGCTACTCAAAGCCAGTCCCAGCAGGAAAGTCGGAGAGACTCTAGTCTCCAATAAACTACTCAGAAAAAGCCGGAAGTGGCACTGTGGCTCAAGTGTCAGTACGCTAGCTTTGAGCACAAAGAGGCTCAGGCACAGTGTCCAGGCCCTAAGTTCAAGCCCCAGGACCAGGGAGGCAGGATGGGGTGGTAGTGGTGGTGGTGGTAATAATCTACCTTCAAATTCTTGCTCTTGTCAGGCAAAACCAGGAACTTGAAGTGACATGCCTGGAGTTGTTGGCTAGCAGAAAAGCAGCTACTTTTTGAGCATGACCTTTCTGAGTAGGTCATGCTCTGAAAGCATAGAAAACAGAAGTCCAGGAGCTTCCTTTCCCACAAGGCCCGTAACACTCTACAGTGATCATTTTGATTTAGTTCTTCCTGTCACCAGACTGCCAAGTTCCTTGGTTTTATTCTCACAATGCCCACTAGAGGCTCCACAGCAAATGTTCTCAAGAATATGTACTGAAAAAAGGAATTGTACCCATTACCTGATTTATGTAACTGTAACCCTTCTGTATATCACCTTTACAATAACAATTTAAAAAAACAATGTGTACTGCACGTCTAAGTTGTCTGAAGCTTCAAATAAAGGACCCTTTAGCAGATATAGGGCCTACAAGGACGATATGGGGTCAGGGGGATAGGAAGAAGTTAGGCCAGACTCTCAGGAACTCTCTTATGAGACCAAAGGCTCTTCTTAAAAGGCGATTTCCCTGAGGCCTGGCTCCCAGACCTTTTGAGATCACAGGTGTGGAAGAGGTAAGTAACCTACTTTGTTTACACACAAAAATGTCAAAGGTCAAAACGTTGTTAAGTAGCTCTAGCTGCCTGATTTAATGCAGCACCTATATATACTTTTGGAATTAATTTTATTTATTTAGAGGTCTCAAGTCCTGAGGGTTGAAGGTGAGGGTAGGGGTGTGTGCAGGAAGTATAAGTAGGCATTGTAGGGAGGAGAAACACAGAGGGGCAGGCTAGAAGGGTGCTCAGCTCCCTTCATTCAGGTTCCGTTCACTCCCCAGCCAGGATACCCTGAGTTTCCACAAAATATTCGGTAGAGCCCTGTTAAAGTACTGTATGCAGCCAGGTACCTGTGGCACACACCTGTAATCCTAGTTACTCAGGAGAGTGAGGCCTGGAGGATCAGTTTGAGGCCGGTCTTGGCAGAAGAGTTCGAAGGACTCCATCTCCAAAATAACTAGCAAAAAGCCGGGGTAGCCAGATGCCAGGGACTCATGCTGAGGAGGCTGCGATCTGAGAATATCAATTCAAAGCTAGCCAGGACAGGAAAAGTCTGTGAGAGTCTTACCTCACTAGCCATCAGAAGTGGAGCTCACTAGCTCAAAATCTAAGAGACAGAGCCCAACCTCTGAGTTCAAGCCCTTGTGCCACCACACACACACACACACACACACACACACACACACACACACAGTGAGGGAAGCTGGGTGCTGGTGGTTCACTCCTGTAATCCTAACACACACACACACACACACACACACACACACACACACACACACACACACACACACACACACACACAGAGTGAGGGAAGCTGGGTGCTGGTGGTTCACTCCTGTAATCCTAACTACTCCGGAAGCTGAGATCTGAGGATCATAGTTCAAAGCCAGCCAGGGCAGAAAAGTCCCCGTGAGACTCATCTCCAATTAACTACTAAAAAAACAGAAGTAGTGCTGTGGCTCAAAGTGGTGGAGCGCTAGCCTTGTGCAGAAGAGCTCAGGGACAGCTCCCAGCCCCTGATTTCAAGCCCCATGACCAACCAAATAAAAGCCAAGGTGGAGATGTGGCTAAAGTGGTAGAGCACCAGCCTAGGAAGTTTGAAACCCTAAATTCAAACCCTGGTATCATTAGTAATAATAATGAGAATAATAATGTTAACAAATAGTAAATGAAGTATTGCATGTAGTGTGAGGGTGTAGCGGAGCGGTAGAGTGTTTATCCTGCACAAGGGAGGCTCTGAGTTAAATCTACAGTATAGAAAAATAAATAATAAAATTGTACACTTCTAGTTTCTGAGAGTTTCCAGGAACCAAAAAAAAAAAAAAAAAAAGTTCAAGAATGAGCTTGATTTCTGGCAATAAATAAATAAAATGTTAAGATACAAAAAACAAATCTGTCTCTCAAACTTCTCTTTTCAATACTCCAACATTTAATGTTCTGTTTTCAAATATCAGCTCTAGTTCCCCAAAACACCACTCTGTGTAGGCTGCTGCTCCCCTGTCCACAGCCAGGCCCATGTGCTGTGGACAATGGAGCCTGGGGCTGGGTGGCAGGGAAGGCACAGAGCTGTGCAAGCGCCCCCCCCTGCTAGCTGGTGAAGATACATCACACTGACCCTGTCCCACAGCATAATCTGGGATTTTCCCATTACAATCTCCTGAGACACCAGCTTCTACTACCTCCTGACTGCCAGCCCCCTTCCCAGCTTTGCATTGAGGACAAGAAAGTAGGCCCAGGAGCAGATACTCCTATTGAATATTGGAAATAAATAGGAGAGACTGCTATCTTTAGAGGCCTGAGTAGGAGACACTTTGGACTGATCCCCAAATTGATCCTTGAAAGGGACCCAACTCAGAGGCGGTGTCCTGAGGGCTAGGCCCAAGTCTTGGCCCTTGCCCCTGCCCCTCAGGATAGACGGCCAAAGTTGGTCTACAATGCCTGGCCCAGTATGCCAGGAAAACAACTATCTAGACTCTGATCTAGAACTCAGAGTCCGAGCAGGACCACAGCAGCTCCCTCCCCACCCCCCATCTCCAGTTTTTTTAGTTATCTAGGTGCTAGGGGAGGGGGGAAGGGGGCAGGAGTGGGGGGTACCTCCTCCTCAGTGTGCGGCCTCCAAAACTGGACAGCCTGGGGTTGCTAGCTGGAGTGAGGCCAATCCCCAGCGAAGGCTTTACCAGCGGGACCCCCGAGTTTTTTCCTGCAGGGTGGGGAAGGGGGGCAGGGAGGGGAGGGGGGGGAACTGCCCAGCCCCCTCTCTTCCCGGGCCCGGTACCTGAGAGCGCGCATATATGGCCACTTCGCTTCCGGCCAACCCCGAGAGAGGGTGGCTCGGGTCCCCTGCACCCCCAGACTGCGGGCGCACAGTCTCCCCAGACGCAGCATCCCGAGACACACAGCCATGGCTCGCTTGGGCCGCGCGTCCCCGCCCGAGCAGAGCAAACTTTTAAAGCGAATTGAGGCGGGGCGATCGCGGAGCGGGCGAGGAGGCGGGGAGGGTCGCCTCTGCCTATGGGGTGCGGAGGACTGGGACCCTGCGGGGCGGGGCCAGGAGAGGCCAAGAGGTGGCGAATCTGCGCCCGGGGCCACCCTCGCGGTGGGGTCCCCCCACAGCCCTCCCGGCCCACTCTCCAGGAATTGCCCGGCTCTTTCCTCTGGATCCGAAAGCCAGGGCTGCAGCCCCAGACAGGGCCTCTTCCTTCCCAGCCATCGGGAGGCCTGAATTTGGGGGTGGGGGTGGGGGGCGGGCAGGGAGGAGAGCAACAAATTTGTTAACTTCATAAAAGAAAAGTCATCCGTGCGTTAATTCAGGTGCCAAGGCCAAGGCTGGTGCGTCCCCTGCTCCCCATTTAGCGCGTGGGTCACGTGGTATCCCCCCCTCCATACACACACCCCAGGTTGTGAGCCAGAGGCCAAAGGAGAAGCACCCCCAAAGCCTGCCAGATAGAAGGGAGACCCCCGCGGGGCCGGGGCCGGGGGGGGGGGGGCAGAGAGACAGCTGAAACAAAGAGTATCATATCTCGGGGCGCCAAGTTCCGGCTAAGTAAGCTTCAGTTGGTCACTCCAAACACACTGGCTTCCTCCCATCCCTCCCCAGTATCTCTGCCTGGATCCTCCAGTGGGGTTTCCAGGGTCAAGTAGTGTGGGAGATTGGGATCTGTGTCCGTAATCGTTCCTCTGCTGGCCCTAAACTTGGGCCAATTTCCTGGGCTGACCGAGGCAGGAAGGAAACACACCTGAACAGCTCAGGTCTCTCTCTCTCCCTCCCTTCCTTCCTCCTCCCCCCCCTCCTCCCCCCCTTCTCTCCTCTCCCCGACACTTTCTCCTGCCCCACCCTTTTCTGGCCCCCTAAGGCCTGAGCGTGTGGAGGACTGAGTGCGCAGAGCTGCAGAATCCACTGTCTCTCTACAGCCCTGGCTAGGAAAGATGGCACTGGATTGCAAAGGTTTGGCACAGAGTACACGCCTAGTCCCACACTGCCTAGGACTAGGGTTGACTCTTCCTCCAGACACTGAGAGGAGGAGGAGGAAAGGTCCTGGCCGGGTGGCCTGCCCTCTCCTGACTTGGAGGAGCTGGGCCAGTTGGAAGGGATGGCTGAGGGTGGAGTCTGGCCTGAGGGGACTTTTGCCCTACCCTGGGAACCTTGGCTCAGCTGAGGTCAGGAAGAGTCCACTCTGCCACTTTGATCCTCAGAGTGACTTCAAATTCCCCTGGAACTCTAAATCTGGGGCAGGATCACTATCTGACAAATTATTTCCAGTTAAGGCTGCAAGTAAATCAGAGAAATCATGAGGCATGTAGAGGGATGTCTTCCTAGTGAGCTCAACACCGGAAGTGGGAGGGATGGCCCAAGTGGTGGAGTGCCAATCTTGAGTGAAAAAGCCAAGCAAAACAGAACAAAACAGGAAAGGACTAATTAAACACATACACTGTCTCTGATCGTGCTCAGGGAACATGGCACCATGGCTGGAATCCCAACTCTGGGGTCCCAGGCATGACTTGCAGGCTCTGTCACTAGATAGCTGGGTGACACTGCATAAATGATTGTTCTGTGAGTAGTAGATGCGGGTCCCACAAACCTGGCACTGCCCACAATATTTGAGGGTCAGTTCTGGAAGGTGAGATGAGTTCCTCCCTGCATTTACCTCATGCTATTGGATGTCCTGAGAAAGCCCTATTCCCCAGCTTTACCTAATATCTATCTCTCTGTGCTTGGGAAAATGAACTGTGTGTGTGCATATGTGCTGGTTACTGGAGGTTGGACTCAGCCTATGCACTGTCACTCAGCTTTTTTGCTCAAGTCTGGCACTCTACCACTTGAGCCACTCCAGCTTTTTGGTGTTTAAGTAGAGTTAAGAGTCTCTCGGACTTTTCTGCCTGGACTGGCTTTGAACCTCCTGAGTAACTATTATTATAGTCCTGATTGAGGCTTCCTGCCAAGTGCTATCGATCAGTTACAGGAACTGAGGTTGATGAGATTCTCACAGAGAAAAACAAGGCCTGTCAGATATAGTGGTACATTCCTGGAATCCCAGCACTCATCAGCTCAGGCAAAAGGGTTGAGAGTGTAGACCAACTCCTAGATTAAGTAATGGGGCCAGCATAGGCTACACAGCAAAACCTTGTCTCAAAGAACAATGAAACAAGAGAGTCAGAGGGTTGCTTAATCAAATCCAAGAAGTACCTAGTCAGCTGCTGTTAATGTCCTTGAGAAAATTTCTTCTTTATCTCATCTAAATTTCTGTTGTGACTGTGGCATGTGAAAAATAGCCATTTTATTTTATTTTGATGATACCTAGGTTTGAACTTAGGGTTTTGTACTTGCTAGGCAAGCACTCTACCGCTTGAGCCATGCCCTCAGTCCTTTTTGCTTTCATTGATTTTGGAATGAGAGTCTTGCTTTTGACCCAGACTCTCCTAGATCTCAATCCTTTTATTACACTTCCCAAGTAGCTGGGATGACAGACATGCACCACCACACCCAGATTTTTGTTGGTTGAGGTAAGATCTGGAAAACTTTTTGCCTGACTGGTCTAAACCTCCTGATCTTAGCTTCTCTAGTAGCTAGAATTATAGGCATTCACTACCAGTCCCAGCTGAATTTTTGTTGTTGTTGTTGGTCATGGGGCTTGAACTCTGGGCCTGGGCACTGTCCCTCAGCTCTTCAGCTCAAGGCTAGCGCTCTACCACTTGAGCCACAGCGCCACTTCCGGCTTTTCCTGCTTTTGTGGAGTTGAGGAATCGAACCCAGGGCCTCGTGCATACAAGGCAAGCTCTCTACCACTGAGCCACCTTCCCAGCCCCAAGAATTGTTATTTTTAATGAGTTATTCTCCCTATATTCCTGTAATCTTCTAAGTATTGTAGCACACATCTGTGATCATAGCCCTTAGAAGCCTGAGGCGGGAGGATCTTCCATTCTGGGCTACAATAATAAGATAATGGGAAGAGGAAGAGGAAGAAAGAGAGGAAAAGGGAAAGGGGGTGGTAGAGAGAGAGAGAGAGAGAGAGAGGCGGGGGAGAGGGAGAGGGAGAGGGAAAGGGAAAGGGAGAGAGAGAAACACAAGCCATAGCAGCCACATAATAAGTGGAGAGAATGGGCTAATGGGTGCTGATGGCTCACGCCTGTGATCCTACCTACTCAAGGGGCTCTTCTGAGGATTGAGGTTTGAAGCCCAGATAGGCAAGTCTGTGAGTCATATCTCCAATTAACCACCAAAAAGTCAGAAATGGAGCTGTGTGGCCGAAGGGGTAGAGCACTAGCCTTGAGCAAAAAACTCAAGGACAACACCCAGGCAGTATTCAAGCTTGGGTACTGAAAAGGAAAGGAAAGGAAAGGAAAGATGAAAGGAAGAGAAAGGCAGGGAGGAAGGGAAGGAGGAAGGGAAAAAGAGAAAGAAAGAGAAAAATAGAAAGGAGAAAGGGAGGGGAGGGAATTTCCATCTTTGAAGAAGATATTTAAATCACTTGACACATAATTCTACCAATCAAGCCAAATAGATCCAATAGCTAATATGAAAATTCCACATAAGCAAACAAAAAAAGACTGATAAAATTTGTTATGAAAATGGGTATTTCTCACTTTCAAACTGAAAGTGAAAATGAGGAACAGACTGAACTCTACGTAGAGTAACATTAGTCTGCTCAGCATTAACTGGTGACAAACACAAGCAGATGTGATTTTTTTTTTCCAGTCCAGGGGCTTGAACTCAGGGCCTGAGCAGCTGTCCCTGAGCTTCTTTTTGCTCAAGGCTTGCGCTGTACTACTTAAGCCACAGCGCCACTTCCAGCTTTTTCTGTTTATGTGGTGCTGAGGAATCGAACCCAGAGATTTGTGCATGCTAGGTAAGCACCATACCACTGAGCCACATTCCTAGCCCACAGATGTGATCTTAAAGGATCAGTATTTTGCTGGGTGCTAGTAGCTCACACCTGTAATCCTAGCTACGTAGGAGGCTGAAATTTGAGAATCCCATTTCAAAGCCATCCCAGGCAGACAACCAAAGAGATTCTTACTAACCAGCAAAAATTGGAGTTTATATATATATATAATATATATAAATAAAATACATCTATATAATATATAGACATAATATATATGTACATATTTATATATGGCTCAATAAAGCACCACCTTGAGCAGTAAACTAAGGAAGAGTGTGAGGCCCTGAGTTCAAACCAATACACAGCACCAATATACAAGCACAGTTCAAACCAGTATACCAATGTAATAAATAGAGCATTTTCTTGCGAATAGCCCCAGGTTGAAAAGCACAATCCCAGCACCTGCCAAAAGTTGTGAAAGCCTTGCATTTGCAGAGGAAAGAAAATGGTTATCTTTTTACTTTGACTTTTTTTTTTGGTCCGTTTTGGAGGAAGATTCTGTGTTATCACTGATTTATCTAGCTTATCTTCCTTTATATAATCATCAGTTCCCGGGTCAACTGCTTGTCTTCTAGTATCAGGCCTGATGGTTTCAGAGGAAAAGAGAGGGTAGTGCCCTCAAGGCAGTGTTAGATGATCCTAAGCCTGGGACTGTCCCTGTGATATGGTGTGGTCAGGGCTATGTGAGGGCTATTGGGAAGGTGGCAGAGATCTCTTGGCAGTCTGAGCGAGTTTTGAGAAATTAGCAGTGTGTCAATGTCCTATTGCTAATGGAATAAATGATATACATTCAATGACTTAAAACATTAAAAATGTCTTCTTCTACAGTTCTGGAAGCCATAAATCTAAAATGAGTTTGTTTTTTTTTTTCAGTGGTGGGGCTTGAACTCTGGGCTTGGACACTGTCCCTCAGCTCTTCAGTTCAAGGCGAGCGCTCTACCGCTTAAGCCACAGCACCACTTCTGGTTTTCTAGTGGTTTATTGGAGATCAGAGTCTCACGGACTTTCCTGCCCAGCTGGCTTTGAACAGTGATCCTCAAATCTCAGCCTCCTGAGTAGCTAGGATTACAGGTGTGAGCCACCGGCGCCCGGCTTAAGTGAGTCTTATGGGACTAAATCCAAGGCTTTGCAGAAAGCTCCTTCCCTTTTAGATTCCTTAGGAAGGACCATTCTTGTCTTTTCCTGCTTGTGTTGGTACCAGGTGCTCTTTGGTTTGTAGTCACATCACTGTAATTTCACCTCTGTGTTCAATTTACCTCTTTTTTTTTTCTTTCTTTCTTTCTTCCTTTCTTTCTTTCATCTTTGGCACCAATCTTGGGGCTTGAACTCAGGGTTTGGGCGCTGTCCCTGAGCTTCTTTAGTCAAGGCTAGTGCTCTACCATTTGAGCCTCGGCTCCACTTCTGGCTTTTTTAGTGGAGATAAGAGTCTGATAGACTTTCCTCTCTGGCTGGCTCCAAACCTTAATCCTCAGATCTCAGTTTCCTGAGTATATTCCTAAGAATATAAATATGAGCCACCAGCACCCAGTCCCTCGCCTTTCTTCTCTCTCTCTTTTCTCCGTCTCCTCTATTCCTTCTCCCTCTCCTCTCCTTCTTTCTCCACTACTTTCCTCTTTTTTTTTCTTTGGTAGTAGAGGGATTTGAACTCAAGGTTTTATGCTTGCTAGACGGGTAGGCACTCTACTACTTGAACCACACCCCCAACCCTTTCTGTTTTGGTGTTTTTTTATTTATTTTATTTTATTTTTTGGTCCAGTCATGGGGCCTGAACTCTGGGCCTGGGCGCTGTCCCTCAGTTCTTCAGCTCAAGGCTAGCGCTCTACCACTTGAGCCACAGCGCCACTTCCGGTTTTTTTCTTTTTGCTTATGTGGTGCTGAGGAATCGAACCCAGGGCCTCACGGGCCTCAGGCATGCAAGGCAAGTGCTCTACCACTGAGCCACCTTCCCAGCCCTTGGTGTTTTTTTTTTAATTATTACCTTTAAGTAGTTGTACAAAGAAGTTCCCATTCTATAAAACAGTATATAAGTACAAAGTATCTGACAACATTGTCACACATCTCTCCTAACTTATCCTTTCTCTCACTTCAGTGTTTATTTTTTAAAAATAGGGTCTCTTGTTTATGCCAGTCTGGACCTCATTCCTCCTGTTTACATTTCTTTTTGTGTAGCTTGAGAGGCACATACCACTGCAAGATTTTTGTTGGTTGAGATAGACTCTCTTGAACTTTTCCCTGGCCTTAAACTACAATCCTTTGAACTCAGCTTCCTGAATAACCAGAATTACAGGCATGAGATACTGTATCTGGCTTCCTTTTTCTTTTCTTTTCTTTGTTTTTTTTTTTTGTCAGTTGTGGGGCTTGAACTCTGGGGTTGGGCACTGTCCCTGCGCTCTTCAGCTCAAGGCGAGTGCTCTACAGCTTGAGCTACAACACCACTTCTAGTTTTCTAGTGGTTTATTGGAGATCAGAGTCTCACAGATTTCCTATCCAGGCTGGCTTTGAACCGTGATCCTCAGATCTCAGCCTCCTGAATAGCTAGTATTACAGGCCTGAGCCATCAGTGCCCGGACACTTGAGATATATTAGGTCTTATCCAGATAAACCAGGAAAATGTCTCCACCTCAGGCTCTGAGAAATCCCTTTACTACAGGAGATAGCATTTATCGGTTTTGTGGGTCAGGATATCAATCTTTGGGAGAAACTGTAGATGGCCAGTCTAGGCACTGGTGGCTCACACCTGTAATCCTAGCTACTCAGGAGGCTGAGATCTGAGGATCACAGTTGAAAGCCAACTGGAACATAAAATCTGCAAGACTTTTATCTCCAATTAGCCAGTAAAAAGCTAGAAATGTAGGCATAACTCAAATCATCCTGAGTTCAAGCCCAATTACTGGTGTAAACATGCACTTGCATGCAAACACATACCCAGTAACTTCCCGTACAAATGGAAATTTATGATAGAAAAAAAAAATCCATCTTGAAGAACTTAGGTAAAATGTCTAAAGGTAATAGAATCTGATGAGATCTCAGATCTGTCTCACTGTATAATTTTATTTACTCATTAACTGCTAATTTAGATTGAACTTTTCTATGTTGTAATTTAGTACAAAAGTAGTAAGATTCATTGTAACAAAGCTTCCATATCTTTTTCTAGGTTCATATGAAATACACACACACACACACACACACACACACACACACAACCACACACACACACACACACACACACACACACAATGAGATTTTACCAGACCACTGATGAAAACAGAGTAAACTTAGCTACTCTAAGAGGACTTAAGTAGGAGGCTGTGGTCCATGCTGGCCCTAGGCAAAAACATGAGACCTTACCTGAAAAATAATTAAAGCAAAAAAGGGCTGGGTAGTCAATGATGTTGGCTCATGCTTGTAATCCTAGTTACTCAGGAGGCTAGGCAACTGAGGATTGACATGCAAAGCCACCACCCCAGGCAGGAAAGTCCATGAGTCCCTCCAATTAACCACGAAAAATCTGAAAGTGGGGCTGTGTCTCAAGTGGTAGAGTGCCAGTCTTGAGCGAAAAAACTAAGGGAGAGTGCCCATGACCTGAGTACAAGCCCAAGTACTGGCACACATACACACACACAAATTGAGTAAACTGAGATTTGGAGATGCAAAAGTGCCTCATTCATTCATTCATTCATTCATTCAGGTTAAGATAGTTTCTGCTGGCACAGTCCACAATGTAGGATAGACACATAAAGTGTAGCAAAGTAGATCATGATTTACAACTAATATGTATTGACACTATCTAAGTGCCAGTCTCTGCTGTAAACTCTTTGTGTGATTTACATGGTCAATCTGTGTGTGTGTGTGTGTGTGTGTGTGTGTGTGTGTTGGTCATAGGGCTTGAACTCTGGGCCTGGGTGCTGTCCCTGGGCTCTTCAGCTCAAGGTGAGGCACCACTTCCCGTTTTCTGGTGGTTACTTGGAGATAAGAGTCTCGGGGACTTTCCTGCCAGAGCTATCAGGATTATAGGTGTGAGCCACTGGTGTCCTGCTAACACAGTCAGTCTTGATACCCAGTTTTCTTACCTATCCATAGCCTAAGGTTTGTAGGTAGTGGGTGGCAGAGCCAGGATTAATATCCAGTTGGGTGAGTGCCTGAGGTTCTGCTGAGTAGAAGGTGACACAATCTAACATGATCAGAGCTGGAGGAGGAAACCTGGTGTGTTCAGTCTGGTATGTTCAGGTGGGTAGAAATGTTTGGTGAAGGACCAAGGGGGAAGACATGAGCCAGGAAGAGAAGGTGTGTGGGGAAGGCAGGGCTCAGCCTGGGAAGGAGAGGTGTGGAAGGGGCCTCCAGGATAGGAGTAGAGCCGGTGAGAGGGCTGCAAGCAGGCAGGACCTAGCCTAGAAAGGGAGGGGACCTGCATCCTCCAGATCGCTGGAGGTTGGGAGCAGAAGAGAGATTTGGCCAAATTTCTAGAAAAACCGTGAGAGGGGAGGAGAAGAGAAGGAGAGCTTAGTGTGAAGATAGATGAAGAGGGAGAGAAACAAGGCAGTGGAGAAGAAAGCCGAGCAATCCATTAAAACCATGGTGACTTGGGAGGGAACTAGGGGAGAGGGAGACATTCTGGAGAACGCCCAGCTTCTTCTCCTACTTTAAAGGGGACGGGGGTTGGAGTGAGAAGGACGAGAGCTGTTTTGGATGCGAAAGCGAAACCAGGTCATCCACGGCGCAGTCCTATTCCCTTTAGCAGCCTGGAGTCTGGCCACGGGGGAAAGTTGTCTATCCGGCACCGGAATCCCCCAGTTGGCCACGGCGTCTCCATGCAGTGCACCCTCCTGGCCTGCAGAGGGCGCGCCCGCACACGCTCGCGCCGCTCTGGCCAGGCCCATCTCAGTGGTTGCGGAAGGTGACGTGGACACGGAAGTGGTCGTGTCGTCGTCGCGGCGGCACCAGCGGGAGCGGGGCTGAGCCCTTCTAGTGCGGCTGACGGACGGACGGGCGAGCGGGCGGGCGTCGGGGCGGAGGTGACCACACGGCGGCGGCGCAGGAAGCAGGCCGCGTGTCCGTGGCTTACGCGTCCGCCGAGCGGGTCTTCCAGCCTCTCTCTTGCGCCCGTCGGAGCCCCGGAGCCCGGGCCCGCTCAGCCGGCGTCATCATGACCAAGACCAGTAACAAGGGCGGGAACCTCCGCGACAAGCTGGACGGCAACGAGCTGGACCTGAGCCTGAGCGATCTGAACGAGGTCCCCGTCAAGGAGCTGGTCAGTCCCATCCCACGTGGCCGCGGAGCTCACGTAGAGCTTGGTGGTGACCCCCTAGCTGGGCCTCCCCCTTCGCCGAGCCTCAGTTTCCCCGTCTTTATAACTGAAGTCCCCGGGGAGGTCTGGCTGGGCCCCGCTGTGCTTCTTGGGATGGACACGTGTCACTCTGGCCAAGTTCCAGAAGCCCCATGTGGGCTCTTGAAAGAGCCAAGAGTGACTCTGCTCCGGTTTTGGGGGGAGGGAGGGTTTAGGACCGAGTCCATCTCCGTGCTGGACTTCAAGGAAGAGCCCGCCGCTGCCGTTACCTGGCTGTGTTAGGGAATGAATGAATGAATGACTGGATCCGGGGAAGTAGGCCTGAAGGCCGACCTGGGTGTGGCTCAGGAAGCCGGCAGTCCCTGGCCGTCCCTTCCCGCAGGCGGCCTTCCTTTGAACAAAGTGAAAGCTCCCTGTCTCATTGGCCAGGTCTCGTCTCAACCTCGCTGACTGTCGGGAATTCCTGCCCACGGTTCACCTCCACCCCTCACCGCCCCCCCCCCCCCAAACTGAATAAAGCTGAGGAGCCCTCAGGGAGATCGTATAACTAATTTGTTGCCAACGTGGAGCTGGATCCCATCTCTGCTTTTTCAAGTGGCTGCTTGGGACCCACAGCTCCGACGCTGGCCTCACTTTGAATGACCTACACGTTCCTTACATATGCCCTTGGTCCAGTCTGCCTTCCACCGTGGCTCTGTGACTAGTGCTTACAATGGCTTTCCGGGTTCCTCTGACAGTGCCATTGCACAATAGCTGAGTGCCCTTGGCCAGCTAATCAACCCTTCTGTCTAGATTTCCGCATTTATAAAATGGTGCTGATAGCCCTCGTTATTTCAAATGCAGGAAGACAGCTGCAAGTCTGATAGGTGTTAAGTCTTCTCACCACTTTAGTATCCAAAACTTTTTTTTTTTTTGCGTGGTAGGGGTGGGTGGGGGGTGGGGCTTCAACTCTGGGCCTGGGCGCTGTCCCTCAGCTCTTCAGCTCAAGGCTAGCGCTCTACCACTTGAGCCACAGCACCACTTCAGTTTTCTGAGTGGTTTATTGGAGATAAGATTCTAACGGATGTTTCTTGCCCAGGTTGGCTTTGAACCATGATACTCAGATCTCAGCCTCCTGAGTAGCTAGGATTACAGGTGTGAGCTACCGCGCCCAGCTTCAAAACTTTTTTAGCTGGTCAAACTTTATCCTTAGAACTTTCTGGTATTTGAGAAGTGCAAATTGGCCTAGAGTCCTTCACAGAATGCTTGCCTCTTTTTCCCATTCCAGGAAGATAGCCAGCCTGACTTCAGCCTGGCCCTGGGATTGCTCTCTGAAATGGTTTACTACAGGCATCTGGTCATTGCAGCACTGTGCCTAGTGGGTGAAAGAGTCATTTTTGCAAAGCTTCCCCAGCTTTGGATACCATGGAAAAAATGGGGCTGAGCTGGGAGGGTCTTGCTGTCACTGGCATTCCCTCATTTTCTTTTTCTTTTTGTTTTGGGCCTGGGCTCTGTCCCTGAGCTTTTTTACTCAAGGCTTGTACTATACCACTTAAGCCACAGTTCTACTTCCAGCTTTTTGGTGGTTAATTGGAGATGAAAGTTTCATGAACTTTCCTGCCTAGGCTGGTTTGGAACGTCAATCTCAGATCTCTGTCTCCTGAGTAGCTAGGATTACTAGCCACCAGGGTACAGCCATTCTTGAGACTTTCTAAGAATTGAAGTTTACCTTTTTTCAGATGTTCCATAGCCAAACATCTCTTCTTTGCATTCGCCTTTAGATCTTGGTTGACTGGCCCATTTTTTCTCCCTCTTATCTGTTATTTTAATGCTTTTTTTTTTTTTTTTTTTTTTACATAGAGTCTTGGCAGCCTACCTCAGCCTGGCTTTGAACTCATAATCCTCTGAGTGATAGCATTGCAGTTGTGGACCATTATTTACCTGGCATAGTGTTTTTTGTTTTTCTTCTCTAATCATGGGAAGTTTCTCTGGAAAATACTTGACTAGCAGCTGTCACGGAATTATTCCAGGTGTTGGTTTGACATGTTTTTCTCATCTCCCTTTCTAGGCTGCACTTCCAAAGGCTACAGTACTGGATCTGTCCTGCAATAAATTGAGTACTTTACCGGTAAGATTGGCAAGCAACTGAGTCCTGGACTTTTAAATGCTCTCTTTCTTGTTGCTGGGGTCGAGGTGTCATAGGTATAATTTCAGATTAGGCCTGTATTCAGGCCCCAACTAAATCTTGAGTGTGTTAGTCAGAGACTGGTGGAGAAAGATGGTTTGTCTCAAAGGGAAGGGAATTGAGGTACAGGCCTCATTCTTTAGAACAGTAGGAAAGTCAGGCCATAGAAAACTAATATCAGCAGGATGCTGGATGAGAGTCATGCACTGGACACATCTTTTGTCTGCTTTATTTTAGTCCTTTGAAAAGCAGTTTACCTCCCTTTTACAAAGAGCAAGCTAGAGACTGTTGTGTAAGTTGCTCTGAATTGTGGGGAGAAAGTGTGATCAGCTTCCTTGTGAACGCACCCCATTTCCCTTCTGAGGATTTGAATTACTAGAGATTTGCTGCCCTCTCCCCTTTTTCCTGGTCCTGGGGGCTTGAACTCAGGTCCTGGGTGGTGTCCCTGAGCCTCTTTGGACTCTACCACTTGAGCCACAGTGACACTTCCAACTTTTTCTGAATAGGTTATTGGAGTCTCACAGACTTTTCTGCCTAGGCTGGCTTCAAACCATGATCTTCAGATTTCAGACTCTTGAGTAGCTAGGATTACAGGCATGAGCCAATGGTGTGCAGTGCTGCCTTTATTTTTTGGGGGGGGGGGTTAATAGCACATGCAATCTAGGTCATATCATTGGTTTTTCTTGTACAACTCCCTCTTCTTATACTGTACCTATGTAGGCACTGGATTCCTCAATCCCTGTCATGCAACCCTCTCTGTAACAGTACTCCTTTGCAGGCTATGTTGGCTGTCAGTATACCCTCTTCCTCCCTTCATTCTGCCACACCACTCTCTACGCTTTCCAGGGTAGCTTCCTATTGGGCTCTGGCTCAGGGACTGAGTTCAGAAGTTGGCAGTTTGCTCTTTGGATCATTAGTCCATTCCCTCTCATTATTCCTCACACAGCTCATCATAAACTGTTTCTATTCCAGGAAGTATTTTGTTCTAATAAAGAAGGGTAGCAATTCCATGAAGCTTCACACCTTGCTGTACCCTTTTGCCAGATATCATTCAGCATTTAGATATTGAGCCATTGTCTTGATATGTATATAACCCATGCCGGCCTTGAACTCAAAAGATCCTCCTGTCTTAACTCCTAAATGCTTGGGGTCATGGGCAGGCACCACCTTGCCCAGCCTAAATTCACTTTTCAGTTGAGTTTGTTCTGTTGTCTGTTATGACAACTCATTTCACTTTGTAGTACAGATACACTGTATTTACAAGTCCCCAGGGAGCAAGAACAGTGCCTCATTAGCTGAGTTGTGATGTCACTTTCAGAGGAGTGCTTAGCAAAGGTTGATTATTGGGCCTGTTTTAGTCTGATCTGTGTTGAAGAAGAGCCAGGTTATACATAGGATGGGCCCTAGTCATATAGCCAGTTAGCCTGAAAACACACATTTAGCACCTGTGCAGAATACAGTACTAGGTACTATAAATAACAAAGAAGACTGAGACTAAGTACTTGAGGGTCTTATTAGGAAGGTGAATGATCACACATAGTTAGGAAGGGGAAGATACATTGGGGGGAGAAGCCCAGGACAAGCTCACTTTTTTTTTTTTAATCAGACTGGGGACTTTGTGCTGCTAGGCAATCACTTTGCCACAGAGCTACACCTTCAGACCCATTTTTTTGTTTGGTGTTTTGAGATTTGAGTATTATTGTGTTTGCCCAGACTGACCTTAAACCCCAGGGCTTAAGCAATCCTCTTGCCTCAGCCTTGTAGCTGAGATTCTAGGCACACGCCTCTGGCAGTGGCTTGCACACTGTGTTTTGAGAGGTCCTGGGGAAGACAGTGATGGGGTGCTGTAGGAGGACAGAAAAGGCTTCTTTGCACTTTAGCAGCAGTGTGCAAGCTGAGCAGGAGGAAGCAATGAGCATGTCTTTTATGCTAACTCTGCTAAGCTCTCTGTGCTTACACACTCAGTATTCACTCCCAGGAGTGGCAGGACCTCACATTGTAATTCAAGGAGAGATAGCTGGTAAAGGTAGAGTTGGAGTTTACATGTGGATGCCTCCTGGAATGGCCTGGGAGTTCCTAGAATGCTCTACTGATACGTGAGCCCTTGGTTTTGGCATTTTTTTCCTCTGGTCCTAGTCGGATTTCTGTGGCCTCACACACCTAGTGAAGCTGGATCTCAGTAAGAACAAGTTGCAGCAACTGCCATCAGACTTCGGCCGTCTGGTCAACCTGCAGCACCTGGATCTCCTCAACAACAGGCTGGTCACCCTTCCTGTCAGCTTTGCTCAGCTTAAGGTAAGCGCATGCCCACACACACAGGCTGCACAGGCCTGTGTGGCCAAGGGCCAGGGACTGCTGGAGCATGATCTTGAGAACAGCAGTTAGAAATGCCACCATGTCAGCCCTGCGGCAGATGGTTCACCCCATGGGTTACAGAGTGAACCCAGAAGCTTTCTTCCAGCTTCTTTAACTCTACCTTGAGAGACTGTGTATGTGAATATAGCTGGCCTCTTTACCTATCTTTGTAGAACCTGAAGTGGCTGGACCTGAAGGACAATCCCCTAGATCCTGTCTTGGCCAAAGTGGCAGGTGACTGCTTGGATGAAAAGCAGTGTAAGCAGTGTGCAAACAAGGTAAGTGCGATGCTCGCGGGTGTTTCCTTCCCCCTCTCCCCAGACTTGCCCCTTCTTGGTTTTTTCTCCAAGGACGCTGACAGTTTCGGGTTAATTACAGCATTAAGGTCTGAGTGAATTAGCCTGGCAGGCAGACCTCTTTGCTTCTTCATTTTTTTTACTTGACAAGTAGCACACCACCACCACCTTCTGCTTGGCTTACACACTACAGAATGCCATTGTGCTGATCATTGTTTTACTGGAACAAAAAAAGCTAGAAGTGGAGCTTTGGCTCAAGTGGTAGAGCACTAGCCTTTAGCATAAAACCCTCAGGGACAGCATTTCTGAGTTCAAGCTCTAGGGCTAGCACCTCCCCCCCCCCCCTGCCCTGCACACACACACGCACGCACACACAATTTGAAGGACTCAATGCAGAGTACAAGTTGGGTAGTTGCTTGCACCTTTTTCTTAGAGCTTTCCTTCCCTCAGAGGACTTGTGCTTTAGGACTTAGCTTTGCTACTTTCTACCATGAGCACTGGGTAGATCACTGTAACAGATTTTTTTTTTTCTTGTCCATAGCTGGGTTTAAACTCAAGGCTTTGTACTTGCTGTGTTGGCTCCTACCACTTGAACCATGTGTCCAGCCCTGTGTTTGTCTTGATTTTCTTCCTTTTGTAATAGGAAACCAGCCTTTCATCACATACTTCTGATTAACCACACTCTGCTAGTATGGACAGGACAGTTCTGCTCTTTAGGATCTTGAAATCTATTTCTAAGCAGATAGGTAGCAAGGAACTACAGAATTCCATGCTGACTCCACCGAGCTGGAGGGGAGGTGGTGGGCTGAGGTAGCCAGAGGAGGGGAGGTCAGAAGAGTGCATGGAGGGAAGGCTGCCCTGTGGACCCGAGAGTGTTGCTGGAGGTGGGGTGTTGGGGTGGGGGGATTATAGGAAATCACATAGGTGAGAGTGATTGTGAGTGGTAGAACTTTTCAGTTTCTAGAAGGCATTGTGTTTCACCAATACTCATGATCCTGATAGTCATGAATTGGGCTCTTATGCCTCTTTTATATGATGTAAGATTGGAACAATAACTTTGGTACAAAGATAAGATTATCTTCATTAATTCTGTATTGCTTTTGGTGTCCCTGGTGACTGGGGATCTAAAAATGTGCAGCCCCCTTTTTCAAGACTTCTGAGTAAACATGAGCTGTGGCACCTCCTCCTGCGAGTAGTTCAGAGCCCTTCTTCCCCTGGCAGGTGTTGCAGCACATGAAGGCCGTGCAGGCAGACCAGGAGCGAGAAAGACAGAGACGGCTAGAAGTGGAACGAGGTCAGTGGCCATCTCCTAATCATCTTCCTGGTCCATGCCGCAACAGCAGAGCCTCATATTTCAGGATTTGGGATCCTTAGGAGAATGCAGATGAGCAGGGGGGAGGGGGAGGGGGAGGGGGAGGGATGGGGTGGCAGATGGTGTCATCCTTGTCTTTTGACTCCCTCTCTAGTCTTGGCTTCTCCACTAAGCTCCAGAGTCATAAGCAACTGCTTATCCTCTCTTTGGAGGGTTAAAAGATGTCTCAGACAGGCCTAATACAGACTCCCCCTCCTGCCCTTCAGCCCTCCATAGTAGGAAATTACCATTCTTGTAGTTTTCCTTCAGCTTGAGCTAGGAAATGAATGGGTGATTCCTTTCTTAGTTGGTCTCACATCAGGTTATTATCAGTCAGTCCTCCGTCACTATTTCTACATTGCTAGCATCACCTCTGAAAAGTGTCACAGTGCCACAGCACTGCCTAACCATATCTCCATTACTCTACCATCTCCACAATCATCCTCTCCCTAACAGCCTAGGGAATCTTTTGTTTTTTGCTTTTTGTTTTTGTTGTTTTTTACAAAAGTTGGTGCTTAAACTCAGGGCCTTGCACCCCCAGCCCATATTTGCTTTTATTTTTCAGGTAGGATCTTGTGTTTCCATCTGAGGCCAGCTTCAGACCAAGATCCTCCTATTGATGGCCTCCTAGTGGCTTGGACCATAGATAGGGTCTTGCCAACTTTTTTGCCAAGCTGGCCTTGAACCGTGATCCAGTCTCCACCTCCTGAGTGGCTGGGATTACAGGTGTGAGTCATCAGATCTTTTTAAAAAACATTAATTGAGTGATGTTGCTCTGTGCTGTAAATGTTCTAATGACATCTCATGGAACTTAGAATGAAATCTAAACTCGATGATATGGCCAGGAGGTCCACAGTGGCCAAAGCCTACTTGTTGCCTCTTGGCCTTTTCTGGCATACGAGGATGCACTGTGCTATTAATATTAACTCAACCATGTGAGCCTCTGCTGTTGCTTGGGCATGTAGCTCCCATTTTGCTTTAGGGACTTTGCTTGATTCTTTCCCCTCAGTTTCTACATGCTTGCCTATTGGGATCCCCCATGTCTGTCCCATCATGGCCTTAGGTCACCCCTAACCATCTCTGAAGCAGCTAGACTCGAGTAGCCATCCTGCCTGTCACTCCTTGGCACCTCCTCTGTTCTTTCCTGAGGTCACATATTTATGTGTTACAGAGTTCTCTTGAGTGTTGTCTTCTTCCTCTAGAGAGCAAATGGCTTAGGCACTAGAACCTGTCCTGTAAATCTACAGCTAGATTTTTCTCAAAAAAAAAAAATGTTTTTTTGAGTGCTAGCTCAAGGCTAGCACTCTACCACTGGAGCTATAGCGCCACTGCTGGTTTTCTGGTGGTTAATTGGAGATAAAGAGTTTCATGGACTTTTCCTGCTCCAGCTGGCTTTGAGCTGCAATCCTCAGATCTCAGCCTCCTGAGTAAAAAGGATTACAGGTGTGGGCCACCAGCACCTGGCTTCAAAAATCTTTAATACTGGGGCTGAGAAGGTGGCTCAGTGGTAGAGCACTTGCCTTGCATACATGAGGCCATAGGTTCGATTCCTCAGCACCACATAAGCAAAAAGAAAAAAGCCGGAAGTGGCACTGTGGCTCAAGTGGTAGAGTGCTAGCCTTGAGCTGAAGAGCTGAGGGACAGCGCCCAGACCCAGAGTTCAGGCCCCACGACCGGACCAAAAAAAAAAAAAAAAATGTTTAATACTGATTTTTTTCTGACCTGCTGGTGTGGTATATGTGATTTACTTAGTTATTTCTTAACATATGGTGTGGGATTTGATATCCGACTTGTATATCTGTTGTCAAAGTTTTTCCACATTTTTATGCTAGTATAATCATTTTCAAACCCTCCTTTTTTTACTATTTAAACTGCAACCATGGGGTACTGGCACCTGGCTAGCTGACTTCTGAGCCCTCTTACCACGGGGCCACTATTGCAGAGAAATGTGCACAGCATTGACTTCAGGCTGTCCCTGAGTTCTCTGTTTTAGTCACAACTCTCCTTTCTGTGCTCAGCCACCATGGCGAGACCTGCCACGTGTACTCTGGCCCCTGCAGTTTCCCCTTGATGCACATGGTCCCTAGAGGCTGGGTGTGGCATGTTCTTGGCACCCTCAGTGCCCAGCTGGAAGATGGAGCCGCAGTGGAAAGCTACAGGACTTAGAGAAATACTGTTTAGCTCAGTGGTGGTGTGCATAGGCTTCTGAGCTCTGAAAGAACATTTAACCACCATTCTGTGGCATTCTGGCTTTAGAAACATGTATTTCAGCCTTCCAAATAACTAATTTAGATCTGCATTTTTAGAACCCAATAATTTGGAAGTTGGGTACTGCATGTAAACACACGTAGGCTTATAGGTAAATGTGTATTACAGATTCCTGAGTTGGCTGAGATGACTGGCAGGTTTTAGAAACTGATAGCTTTGATGTTAACCCTAAAAGGAAGTGTTCATATCCTTACTTGCCCTCTTCCACATATTTCTGAAGCTTGGCAAGATAAGAGTTCCATAGAATCAACTCGTCCACCATTTCTCCTTTCGGAGCTAAGGTCTAGGTAGCTGTCAATTGCTCTGCTTTCTGCTTTTGTTCTTATCTCCTTTGTGTGTGTGTGTGTATTTGTGAGAAACAAGCCGACACAGACTGACCCTAAGTTGGTTATAAACTTCTGGACTCCATAGATTTACCTACCTGAGTCTCCCAAATCCTGGCTCTACCAATGTTCAGCACTGTGCCTGACTTGCTCTGTCTTCTAGATTAGTTCCTAATTCTAGAGGAATATCACCCTTACCACCCATGCCTTCCTTCGGTCCCCCTTGTTACCCTTTTCTCTATTGCTTGTAATTAAGAATCACATAAGAATTTATTAAGCAAGTCCAAATCCTGAGAGATGCTTGTTGTTTAGGAAATGTATACTTGCTGTAGAGCAGAAGTGTGGCAGTTCCATTTTAGAATTTATTCTTTTTTTTTGGTGGTAACAGGGATGGAGCTCTGGGCCTTATGCTTGCTGGAAAGGCTCTCTACTGATTGAGCCTTTCCTCTAGCCCATTTGCATTGGTTATTTTCAAGATAGGGTCTTGCTTTATTCCCTGGACTGCAATCCTTTTACTTGTGCTTTCCTATGTTGCTGGCGGTGACAGGTATGCACTACAGGGCCCAGCCATTGTGTTTCTCTTGTAGCTGGAATAACAGGCACTCCCTACCATTGTCCGCTCCCCATTCATGCCCAACCATTGGTTAAGATGGATTCTTGTGCTGGGCGCTGGTGGCTCACACCTGTAGTCCTAGCTACTCAGGAGGATGAGGTCTGAGGATTGCAGTTTGAAGCCATCCTAGGCAGAAAAGTCCCTGTGAGACTCTTATCTCCAATTAACTACTCAAAAACCAGAGTGGCACTGTGGCTCAGGTGGTAGAGTGCTAGCCTTGAGCACAAGGAAGCTCAGGGGCAGCACACAGGCCCTGAGTTCAAGGCCTACAACCGACCAAACAAAAAATAAGATGGAGTCTTGTGAGCCATTTTTCCCAGGCTGGCCTTGTGGTCCTCTAATCTCTGCCTCCCAAGTAACTAGGATTACAGGCTTGAACCGTGTCTGGTTTTCTTTTTCTTTTCTTTTTCTCTTCCTCTTTTTTGTTTTGTTCTTTTTTTGGTGTTTTGAGTCAGGTTTCCCTGTAGACCGGAGTGGCATTAAGTCTTCCTCCTGCTAAGTGCTAAGACTTTAGGCATGCTGCACCATGCCCAGGGCTTTCTACTTTTCTTATGTGATCCACGGTGTAAGAAGAAAGGCAGCTGAATCCATACTTAATCACTTGAGCAAATTGCCGGAGGGTTTGTAAAGAGTTTTGTGCTGGTCTGCTTTGTTATAGAGGCAGAGAAGAAGCGTGAAGCCAAGCAACGAGCTAAGGAAGCTCAGGAACGGGAACTGAGGAAGCGGGAGAAGGCAGAAGAGAAGGAGCGTCGGAGAAAAGAGTATGATGCCCTTAAAACATCTAAGAAGGAGCAAGAGAAGAAGCCCAAGAAGGAAACAAATCAGGCTCCAAGTGAGTTTGCCCTTTTCTTCAAGGGTCCAGCAGAAGTGCAGCACACACTTGAGTTTTTAGGCATGGATGAGTGAGTGAGCCTACAGACCATAGCGAGACAAACTGTACTGTCAGGTCTGGGATAGCCTGGCAGGGCCTGAGAGTGCAGTTACAGGGAATGGAGGATTTACTGAGGAAGCTGGTACCTACACACTTCTGGGCCTGTGTCTTTATAAGCTGTGTCTTAGAGCATTCACAGAACAGGGAATCTCAACTAACTTTCTGTAGGATGAGGTTCCGAAGTCACTGAGATAGGCTAAGATTGCATGTAACCTGACTGGGGGACTTTTATTTTTCTGCCTGTTCTGGGGCTTGAACTGAGGGGCCCAGGTACTGTCCCTGAACTTTTTGCTCAAGGCTAGCACTCTACTACTTGAGCTTTCTTGGAAGTTAGAGACAAGAGTCGTGAGCACTTTCCTGCCTGAACTGGCTTTGAACCATGATTTTCAGATTTTAGTATGATATGAGCTGAGTAGTTTTTGTGTGTGTGTGTGTGTGTTCGTGTTTGTGTTCTGGCTTTTTTGGTGATTAATTAGATATAAGAATCATGGGGGCTGGGAAAGTGGCTCAGCAGTAGAGTGCTTACCTTGCATGCATGAGGCCCTGGGCTCAATTCCTTAGTACCACATAAGTAGAAAAAGCCGGAAATGGTGCTGTACTTAAGTGGTAGAGTGCTCACCTTGAGCTGAAGGGCTAAGGGACAGTGGCCAGGCCCAGAGTTCAGGCCCCACGACTAGCCCACCCCCCAAAAAAAAGAATCTCATGGCCAGGCACTGGTGGCTTACGGCTGTAATCCTAGATACTCAGGAGGCTGAGATCTGAGGATTGCAGTTTAAAGCCAACTTGGACAGGAAAGTCTGTATGACTCTTTTATCTCCAATTAACCACTATAAAACCAGAAGTAGAGCTATGGCTCAAGTGACAGAATGCTAGCCTTGAGTGAAAGGGCTTAGTAAGTACATTGCCCGGGTGGTGAGTTCAAGCCCCATGACTGATAAACAATTTCATGGACTTTCCTGCCTGGGCTGACTTCAAACCACAGTCCTCAGATCTCAGCCTCCTAAGTAGCTAGGATAACAGGCATGAGGTACTGGTGCCCGGCTTGACTGGGTAGGACTGTTAAGTAGATGGTGTTGTCTCACATAAAGCCAGTAGTACTGTGATTTTATCCAAGTTGAAAGGAACTACGAACATCAGAGGAGTCATTTGGCATGCATCCAGGGAGCCACTGATCTAAAAGCACATTTAAGTATTGTGCCTACCTCTGTATTTTAGAATCATATACTCTGGATCAGAAGGGATCTCTGAAGAGTACAGATAGGGGAGAAAGGGAAGAAGCTTCTTGCGAAAGGTGGAGGCTTGTTCATCCTTGCCTTGATTAAGTCACCTTTTTAATTTTCTTGTTGAAAATGGGAATTATGCCTGATTTTAGTATAGGGTTAGAATTAAGAGAAAACAGGATCATGTTGTTCTTAGCATTGTAGGTGTTATCAAGTTTTAAAGAATTTTGCTTAAAAATCTCAAAACTTAGCCAGGGGCTGGAAAGGTGGCTCAGTGGTAGAGCACTTGCCTTGCATGCATGAGGCCCTGGGTTTGATTCCTCAGCACCACATAAGCAAAAAGAAAAAAGCCAGAAGTAGAATGTGGCTCAAGTGGTAGAGCATTTGCCTTGAGCTGAAGAGCTGAGGGACAGCGCCCAGGCCCAGAGTTCAGGCCCCACAACTGGGCACCCCCCCAAGGAAAAAAAAAACAACAAAAAAAACTTAGCCAGGTGCTGGCGGCTCACACCTGTAATCCTAGCTACTCAGGAGGCTGAGATTGCAGTTCAAAGCCAGACTGGGCAGTAAAGTCCATGAGACTCATCTCCAGTTAACCATCAGAAAACCAAAAGTGGAGCCATGGTTCAAAGTGGTAGAGCGCTAACCTTGAGCAAAAGAGCTCAGGCCCGGAGTTCAAATCCCACAACCAACAAAAAAAAAACCCTCAAAACTTTTTTTTGATTATAAACCCAGTCTATGTTTATTGCAAAGGATTTAAAATACATGTATCATATATCCTAGTATTAGTTATGTGTCCTCCATTCCCAGTAATAATTGATGTTTACAATGTGATATATTAACTTCAAGGTTTGTTTTTCTTTGGAGGAGGCCCTTGAACTCAACAATCACTTTACCTCTGCCTCCCAATTGCTGGGAATAATTAGTTATAATGCTACCACACTTGGCCAAGTTTTCTTTTTATACATATAATAGATGATGTTTATGATATTAGTAAAGCTAGGCCGTTTCCCCAGTAGGCAGCAGTCTGTCCTTGTTATATGCTTCTGATAAGCTCCTCTTGCTTCAGTCCTGAGGGATCCAGATCATCCTTGTTACCAAGAAGAACTTAAGACCCTGGAGACTGAGCTACAGTAGACATGGAAAATGAGTTTCCATTTCAAATACAGTCCCTTGAGACCTTGGAGAGATTGTTTCAGTCTCTGGGAAAGTAAAGTTTTAAGAGCTCTGACATTCCTAAAGCAATTTTTTGTTTAGAGCTTGAGGAGGGGAAGTAGGTCATGTAGAAGAGACATAGATTATAGTTTTCTCAAATGGATCCAATTTGTTTTGCCAACTTTGACTTTCTTTCTCTCTAGAATCTAAGTCTGGGTCCCGCCCCCGCAAACCACCACCCCGGAAGCATACTCGGTCCTGGGCAGTGCTGAAGCTGCTGCTACTGCTGCTGCTGCTGTGTGTGGCAGGTGGGGTAGTTGCATGCCGGGTGACAGGGCTGCAGCAGCAGCCCCTCTGCACCAGTGTAAACACCATCTACGACAATGCTGTCCAGGGCCTGCGCCGCCATGAGATCCTGCAGTGGGTCCTCCAGACCGACTCCCAGCAGTGAGCTTGTCCTCCACACCTGCTGCCTCCTGGCCTTGGAGCTTGGATTCCTCTGGAATTGGGTTCTGCTGGACACAGCCTCTTTTTAGCATCAGACCTACCTGCCATCACCCAATGGCTGCTGAGTGGCACCTGCCCTGTGTAAGACTCCTTTATTCCTTAGTCAGGATTCTCTGGTGGAATGAGGAGAAATGGGAGGTGGGAAGGGACAGTTAACCTGCATGCCTAAAGGAATAGGCTTAGTGCTGGGGAGAAAACAGAACCTTTTGTAGGTATACTAAGCTGTGTAAAGGCAAGGTTTATTTCTACTCAGTGGTCAGCTGTCATTTATACTTTTGTATGTCACAGACTCTTTCATTTTTCCTGGGTTTACTAGGGCAGATCAGGAAGCAGTGTGTTACTGGGGACAAGAGGAACATATTAGCAAACCCAACCTAAATTGGGGGATACCAGTTAGGACCTCAGACATTCAAGCATTTTAGCTGCCATACAAAAATCTGGCTATGAAAAGGACTTCACTGTTAGTTCCATGTAACACTTGCAGGCAGAGAAACTGAGGCCTTCCCTGACTTGCCTGTGGTCTCCTCAGCTAGACTGAGGCAGAACCCAACTCCTACTCCTGTATTCTTTCCTTCCTCCCTGCCATTTGACCTCCTTTGTATCCATAAGAACAGAATTCGCATCAGAATTATGTTTTAGCCAATATATAGAATCAGTAGACAGATGCATGACACAGAGATCTCCTGCTGTCAGATCAGGGTCTTGGGCCGCTTCTGTGGCATCCTGCCACAGACTTTGTGGCTTCACAAAATGGCAGCTGGCCTGGCTCCTTGTCTGTCTTAGAGCATTAACTCCCTGATTGCCAGTTAGTAAGGAGGCAGGTCTCTGCAAAGCTGCATTGCTTGTGACCACGCCATCTTACTTGGTGTGACTAAATACCTCAAAGGCAGCCTGAAAATGCAATTTCATAGAAACAGATTTAGAACTGCTCAGTCCTAGATCTGCAACAGAAAGGAAGGAATGAAACAGTAACTCATGAAGCAGAAAAGTACTGCATAACTGAAGAGTAGCACAAATGAGGTAGCTGCCTATTCTCCTGGCTGCTACACTAAGCATTCTCTTGCCACAATAGCTGGATGAAGGGATCAGAAGTGACCATGTCTCGGTGCTCATTGCTAGAAACTCCCAGTTTCAAGCTCCTCCCTGGAGAGAGTAAGGACCTGTCAGTTAAGACAGAGGGCAGGGTCCAGCTTTTAGCCCTAATGGCCCATCTGGATTGGTCTGCTATGACAACTGTCTGATACTGGAAGAAAGGACTTTGTTCTCTCCTCCTGCAACCATAGCTCTGCCACGTAGGTCTGTACCTTTCTCAGAATCACTACACATTCTTTTAGTCTTACTCTAAGCTCCAGAGCCATTGATACAAACGCTTTATTAAAACTAAACACGTAGTACATATGATGAGATTAATGCAGAATTCATCCTAGTGTCATAGTTCCTTGGCTGGTTGAGGCAGCTCAGTGGCTGAACCTAGTCAGGCCAACCTGCAGGTGAGAGTTCACTCTGACTTTTGAGATTTGATGCTGATTGTTTTGGATTTCTACAATTATTAAATCTACGTCTGAGTGGTCTGTCTTTGCCCTTTTGTGTTTTGAGAGCTGGTGGGCAGGATGGTTTGTCCATGGCACTGATTTTTGCTAGAAGAGGAACAGAACTGGTGAAGAAAACACCAGGTATCACCCAGGCTTGTGCCCAGCAGGTACTTCAGGTCCATTGCTGTTGGGTTTCCAGGCTGGGGAGAGGCAGAGCTCCAGCCTTCCTCCTGTCCGGGTGGGCTAGCATCAATCAGTACTGTCTAAGGAGAGGTCTGGCTGTAGAGTGGTCATCTGAAGGTAGATGCGCCGGGACAGCTCTGGCCCAACACGGCGGGAGGTGGAAGTCACACCTTCCCCACGGCGCACCTGGATATCTGCCAGCAGATTCTGGCGTTCTTGATCTGAACAACACCGCTGATAAGCCTGAAAATGGTAAATGATTTCTTTATACTACACCATCCATGGTCATCACTTGTCCATGAACCAGGAAGTTGGCATGCTTGGGATGAAAACCTATTCTCCCCACCCAAGTCGTCCAACACATACTGCTCACCTTCAAGACATTCTTGGGCCCTCAACAACATGAAGTCATCTGGTCCTACTGAATACAAAAGAAGCTGGGGGGTGGCGACCCCTAAAGCAGCATACCTGCACCAGGAGTCGTGGGGATGGATAAGCATCTACAATGGCACTGGCCATTTCCAGGCTGACTCGGTTCAGCTGCTGAATCTGCCTCCTCCACACCAGTGTGAGTCCTCTGCCAGCACGGTCCACCTTCACCCCTCCAGCCCAGTCGCTCTCCAGGCAGAAGGAGAAGCTAGTTTGATCTCTAAGCTTCCTGCAAACAGCCCAGGTGAACTAGGTTATTTGTTACTCTGACAATTGTCTCCTCAACGGGAGATTGAAAAGCCTATAGTTAGGTCTAGCCAATTTGAGTCTTGAGTGATTTATTTATTTTTAGCCAAGTACACTGTTAGTTACAACTGCCTTAAAAATGACATCTTGAGCGGGGCACTGGTCATGCCTATAATCCTAGCTACTCAGGGGGCTGAGTAGCCAGGCCAGGAAGGAAAGTCATGAGACTCATCTCCAATTAAGCACCAGGAAGCCAGAAGTGGAGCTGCGGCTCAAGTGGCAAAGCACTAGCCTTGAGCTAAAAAGCTCAGGGGCAGGGCCCAGGCTCTGAGTTCAAACCACAGGACTAGCACACATACATACACACAAACTTGGGCTGAGGGTGTAGCACAATGGTAGATCGCTTGCTTAGCAGGCACAAAGCCATGGGTTCCATCCCCAGCACCACAGAAACAACCGAATGGTCAGGTATTATCTTGTCCTTCATTAGAAGGTACCAGATTCTTTTGCTTATGTTGAGAGTGGTATTGCTCAAGGGACTGGGTATCCGGTGATTTGGAGTTTTCTGGTCCACACTTGCTAATTAGAGCCTAGACCTCTCAGTCTCTTCCAGTTTCACATATAAAATATGGGACTTGAAGAAGACTGTCTCTGAGGATTCTTAACTTTAAATTCAGACTAGGAAAACTCCTTGAACTAAGTAGACTACAGTTTTGCCTTGCTAGGGCTTGTTAGTGATCTAACCAATAGAGAATCCTGGTAACAAGGCATCACCTACAGAATGCATACCTGCACATAAGAGAATGTTTCAAAGGGACAGGACTTAAGTGTTCTTCCAGATAGCCTCACCATAACATTAGCTCCTACCTCCAAAGAGGCAATGGGCTAGCTGCAGAATTTAGGAGAACGGGTCATTTTCTTTGTCTAAAAGAACCAGGGGAAAAGACCAGACTCAGCAGAGAGGCTGGTCATACTGGGACACTCACTTGAACGGCGCCTCAGCCACAGCTTTTGTGAACGTGCAGGCCAAGTCAGATAGCTCTTTCCAACTCTGTACAATCCGAGCCTGGGCTTCTGTGTAGAGTTGCAGATCCACCAATGCCTAGAAACCCCGAGGCAACAATGGGTTAGAAAAGTAGAGACTAGTTCACTGTCCACTGTGGCTTCACCCCAACTTCTCAGCTTCCTGTTTGGTCCCTTCTATTCAGGTTCAACACAGAAGCAAGCTGCTTCTAGAGGGCATTTTATTCTGACTCAGTAGGAAATCTGGTTAAATGACCAGTGTGCACCCAAAAGACTCAGGCCAAAGGAAGTTCTTACCTCTTCTATGTCTACCCTGGACACCATGGGCTTTGTGCTGGTCTCTCGTCTCTGTTGCTTCTTTTCTTTGGTCTGTTTATTTGCTACTCCCTGTATCCTTCTCCTTGGTGGTTTCTGAGTACTGGAGCAGGAGAGATAAAGCAAAGGACAGAAGCTTCAGGCTGAACTTGGACAGAAGAGGCACAAGAGTGGTTTGGTATATCCCACAGGGCTTGTCAGGGTTGCTGTCTTGCAGAAGATTAGTAGCTGGAGTGAATAAACTCACTCTTGTTGACTCAAAAGCTGTCCCTTTAGCACCTAAATGTCAGAGGAAGTTCAAACCTGAAGCACTTCTCCTGGTCCACAATCACCAGTGACAGTGCTTTTCCTACTGTCCTTGCTGTGATGTCAGTTACGAAGCCATGGAGGGTTTCCTTCTCTTTCTCAGCGCTGTTGGGAGTTCCCTGCACGGAGGGGCAGAAAGGGTATTACCACTTGCTCCCCAGTAAGAGGTGGGCATAGTTCCATGCCCAGCCCTATCCCTCTGGCCCTGCCCACCTGCTTTAAGTTGTAAACCAAAGACTCAAAAGTCTCTGCCGTGAGCAACACCAGGATTGTGGGCTCTTCTACCCACTCTTCTGTATCCTGCCAAAGGGCCCAGAGCACAGCACAATGAGAGAAGTCAACAAGGGTAAGGGTGCCACGAGTGGCCCAGGTGTTCCAGATGAAAAACTCCCCACCCAGCGTGCATCATCCTGTTCTTCTTGACTGACATCATAGTAACAAGAACCTGTTTCTTCCCAGTCTTCAACTGTTCAGTGGTGCATGGTATCTCAAGAGACATGGAAGAGATGATCACTAAGGCTGGGAAGACAGCTCAATGGTAGAGGGCTTGCCTAGTTTGCATAGGTCCTGGGCTTGATCTCCAGCCTCTCTCTCTGTCTCTCTCTTTCTCTGTCTCTCTCTCTCTCACATACACACACATATGAAGAGGATGAAAAAATTAGCAAGTTGAAAGATGTGAAGTAACTGCCAAGTTTTTTTTTTTTTTTTGTATGTATTTTTCCCTTGAGTTTGCTAGGCAGTCACTCCTAAACAGTACAGTTCCAGCCCAGCCTATTTTCTATGCATTGGAAAAAAAAGAAAAAGCCTCTGAGCTTCAAAGGGTTATATAAGGGTGTGGGGGAGAGGGGCTGCCACAATTTAGCATGTTCATCCAAGTGTCCAATGCTTCTTGATCGGTCATCCCTTCCACCATTCTCCTCACTCATTTCCCATTTCCCACTTTATCACCTATGTACATTGAGTATTCTGGCTATAGTTGTTCTATGCATTTTGAGTAGAGGAATGGAGGGAACAAATAACTCTGGCTCTTAATTCAGATGCTAAGATCTGGGTGGACCTTACAAATATATAGAAACCTTTGAGAAAGAAGAATCCCAGGAGAAACCTCCATCTGTGAGAGCACCTTCTCTTTCTTCATCAGAGCTAGAATGCAAAGCCTAGGCTGCTTCTGGGTCAAAGATCCTACAGCAGCACAATTTCATAGTGATTGGGAAGCAGGACTTCTTCCAGTTTTCTGATTTGGTCCCTACAAGCAAGAGCAAGACTCCCAATACAGCAAAGTATACTGGGAGCTCTGGTTCTAGTTTCAGCTGTGATCCTGAACCAGGCTGTTAAGGTCTCTGCACCTATTTCTCCACCTGTGACTTGTGGGGAATTCCTCCAGGATAACCACAGCTGAAACAAGGGATTGTGGTGATGCTTTGGGAGGATAAACAGTACTGTGAATACAAAGTTTGCTAACACCTGATGTAAATGTGGAAAAGCGTCATACTGAAAAAGTTATGAGATCCCTCCTCCCACTAGAGAGAGGGGTGGGGGAAAAAAAACATCTTAATGTTTCTTATCCTAACTGTGAAAATAAAGAGAACTTGGAGTCACAGATAGGTACTGGATAGGTACTGGAAGTGCACTAGCCTGGGAAGGCTGGGCAGGGTAGGGAAGGAAGAGGTTCCATGCGCTTACTAGGTGCTGGACCCCACTACAGGGACTAGACTGACAGGGATATAACACTGTCTCACACAAGGAAACAGACACCAAGACACGTGATGACTTGCCTGGAGTTGCTGCAATAAAGCCATGAGGCTGGGATCCAAACACAGCCCCCAATTCCTAAAGCCCAGTCAGAGAACTAGCCATCAGACACAGATGGATTATCTTCCTCTGACCTACTTGGTGCAAGGAGGCAATTGCTACAGATATTACACAGCCCTCATGTCCTCCACTTCCCAGCCATAAAGCTGAGTATGAGACTGGAGGGAAAGTGGAAAGTGAAATCCCTTCCCAATGGGGTTACTGTACATTTGCTACACTGCCCTACCCTAGGTCAAAGCTTCTCTGAAGGTGGTCCTCTCTAGTTCTTCTAGATTCTGCTAACTACTTCCTCCCTTCATCTCTTAGGGATTAACAGCTTTGCAGGTGGGTCTTAACCAAAGGCCATTTTCCCCCCATAAAGGACATATTTGTCACACCTGGGAGGGGCACTATTAGCATCCAATGGGTGAAAACCACAGATGCTGCTAAAATATTCTACTGTGTATAGGATGGTCTCTACCCCCCAGTCCCACTAGCTCCTAACAAAGAATTGCCTGATCTGAAATCTCACCAGTACTGAGTTAGAAAAGCCCTCACTTATGCTATCAAGATGCAGCTACTGTGCTGTCCCTTGTACCCTACCCACGCTTTGAAAAACAGTCCCTTTATTAAATCCTCCTCAAATTATCCAAAGTACCATCTGTTTTCCTGATGCAGCCCCAAATTTACATCTATATTCTTTAAAATAAAAGTCTATCCTGTAGCTCTAAAAAGTTGGGGGAGAACTATTGGCTAGAACTATGACCCCTACCTGAGACAGCCCTGCCCTTCTCCGCCATGTGATACTGCAAGGCACAGCCTGGGATTCAATCACACAGCAGCACTCCATGGACTGCAGTGCTCCGAGGAGCTGGCCCCCACCTTCCATCTGTAAAAGCACTGAAACAGATGGGAAAGGGCCTGTCAGTGGAGAGGTCCAGGAAGCAGAGAGATCAGCTCAGGGTGGAGACAGATATTAGGAGGACCTGGATCCAGCACCACAATGATGTGTTTCAAGCATTCCTCTGGCCTCAAAGCTTTCAGCTTGTCAGCTGGTGCTGCCTTCTTTCTTTCTGGTTGTCTCAGGGTGCTTTCTTTGCAGCTTGCTTGTTTCTGTGGCTGGCATCTCTGAGACCCTGTTTTCTGAACCTTCTGACTACTCTTGGTTCTCTTTTGAGGTGGGAAGGTGTCAGAATTCATTTCAGTTTCTGCCAACCTGTTGCTCTGGACAAGACAGGTAGATTGGTAGCCTAGGAGCTGATGACAGGGACTGTCTAAAATAGGGTCTTGGTTATCTGTTGCTCTCTTTGAGGTATTATGGAGAGGAACATCAGGGATCTTTAGAAATGGCTGCTTTTTCTGGTCATTTTGTTGATCCAAAACAGTTTTAATTGGGAAGCTGGAGTCCTCAGTGCTTGACTGCTTGTGTGCCAAAAATTTACAGGTTAGTCTTTCAGCCAGAGGCATAATTTCCTCTTCAGACTCACTATCACTGCTTAGCACTCTGATGGGCTTTGTTTGTGTGAATGTTTCATTTGTGTCTGGGAAACGTGGTAGATCTTTCAACTCTGGCGATGGAGGAGGAGACGCCTCAGAATCTGAAGTCTCAACCACTACAATCTTCTCCACTCTGTCAGTCTGACTCCTCTTTGTTAAAGGTGGTACTTTTTTCAGAAAGGAAAATGTTGGCAACTCGTCAGAATCACTCTCTGTGGAAGCCATTGAGAGGGATGACTGTAATAGAGTCATCAATATGTGCTATCAAATTAGTTGCCTAAAAGGAAGAGAGATGAGACACAGAGGATAACATTCATGTTTTCTTATAGCCAAGCTTTATAAAGATAAATATGACATGTAGAGAATTAGAGAAATAAAGGCTGGGGGCCTGGCTCCATGGTTGCAGTAGCCTGTCAGGCTCAAGGCCCTGAGTTCAAACCCAATGCTACAAACTAAGGGGTGGGGGCAGGGACTGGAGAAACAGGAAATACATGACTGAATATAGTAGTCTAGTCTAACTAGTAGTCTACTCTAGATGCCTATTCAAATCCTAAGTCAAGATAAGGTATAAACAAAGTAGAATTGTTATTAGAAAACTTAAATATTTTTTGTGTGTCTGTGTGTGTCAGTACTGGGGCATGAATTCAGGGCCTGATTGCTTTCTCTTAGGTTTTTCAAAATCAAGGCTGGCAATCTGCCAGCTTGTGTTACAACTCCACTTCCACCTTTTTGCTAATTTCTTTACATCTCAGCCTCCAGAGTAGCTAGGATTACAGGCATGAGCCACTAACACTTGGCTAGAAATATAAAATTTAAAAGTCACCTTTTGAAAGGTGAGAGTGATGAGGTGACATGATTGACACACTTTAAATGTATGTTATGAAAACAGAATAATGTAAATATTTTTTTTTTTTTGGGTCCAGTTGTGGGGCCTGAACTCTGGGCCTGGGCACTGTCCCTCAGCTCTTCAGCTCAAGGCTAGTGCTCTACCACTTGAGCCACAGCGCCACTTCCGGCTTTTTTCTTTTTTCTTAGTGGTGCTGAGGAATCGAACCCAGGGCCTCAGGCATGCAAGGCAAGCGCTACTGAGCCACCTTCCCAGCCCCCAATACTGTAAAATTTATTAAAAACTTTTTTTTTCTACAAAAGGTGGGGAGAAGGAAAGAAAGACTGATTGATGGGGTGAATTTGGCCAAAACACTTTAGAAGCCTGTTAAGACATCTCACAATGAAACGCCTTTATACAATTAACATGAGCCAATACAAATCTTGTTTTTCAAATTCACATAAATTCACATAATGTTTATCATTTAAAAAACCGACAGTTAGCTGGGTGCTGGTGGCTTACACCCATAATCCTAGCTCTCAGGAGGCTGAAATCTGAGGATCACAGTGACCAGCTTGAGCAGGAAAAGTCTGTGAGACTTTTGTCAGTGTGGGGCTTGAACTTTGGGGCCTGGGCACTGTCCCTGAGCTCTTCAGCTCAAGGCTAGCGCTCTACCACTTGAGCCACAGCACCACTCCCGGTTTTCTGGTGGTTTATTGGAGGTAAGAGTCTGACGGACTTTCTTGCCCAAGGTGGCTTTGAACCTCAATCCTCAGATCTCAGCCCCCTGAGTAGCCAGGATTACAGGCATAAGCCACTGGCACCCTGCTTTCTGTGAGACTCTTATCTCCAATTAACCACCAGAAAACTGGAATTGGCCCTGTGGCTCAAGTGGTAGAGCACTAGCCTTGAGCTGAAGAGCTCAGGGACAGTGCCCAGGCTGAGTTCATGTCCCATGACCAACAACAAAAAAAGACCTTATAGCTAAGTGTCTAGGGGTATATCTTAGTGGTGGAGTGCTTGATTAGTATGCACAGGACTACAGATTCAATCCCCACACAAACAAAAACAAAAAAAATACTGTTTGGTGAGTTTTAGTATATTCAATGTTGTGTAAGTAACTATTACCACTAATTCCAGAACATTTTTATCACTTCAATAAGAAACCCTACAGCCAGTAGTCATTGCCCATTCCTCCTCTTCTCTGCAACTAAACATCTATTGCCTATTCTGGATATTTAATGTAAACATAATTATACATTATATATATATATGTATTTCATGTAAACACAATTATACACTATGTGGTTTTTTATGCCTAGCTTCATGTTTTTCAATGTTCATCTGGGTTGCAGCAGCAGCATGCACTACTACCTTTTTGTTATTCCCAGGTGGATAAAATATTCTCTTGCATGGCTATGCCACATTTCATTTATCCATCCATCACTTGTTATTTGGTTTTCTTCCATTTTTTTAACTATATGGATAATGTTATTGTGAACATTCAGGTACAAGCTTTTGAGTGGGCACATTTTCACAATTCTCTGGTGTAAATGCGGAGGACTGGAATTGCTGGGTCATACCAAGGATGATCATTTCTTTGGTACTGTGGGTGTGGCCCTGGTAAGCCACCTAACCTTTCCGGGCTAAAGAAAAACCTTCAGTTTCATTAGTCCAATACCCACTCCAGGTCTGTGAGAATTAACAATAACGCATCGGCTGCGCCGGGCACCGAGTACGGCACACCGTTATCCGGCCGAGCAGCGTGCAAGGGAACCCGACCCCACGCTGGGCCTCCGCGGGCGCCAGCAAAGCCAGGCTGAAGCAAACCGCCGACAGCCACGCTCCACGCTTCGGAGGCCGGCGATCCGGTGCCTAAGTCCCGGGACGCCCCGCCACCAAGCCCCGGCGCACCGCGGCTCCAAACAGCGGCCTCCACCCGGGCAGGGCCACGGTGCACAGCGCTCACCTGCAGCTTCTCCCGCCACTCTTTCAACAGCCACGCACGCCCCGGAAGTAGATCTCCCGGCAGCGGAAGTACACTTCCAAACAGGACGCGAGGGTCGGCCAAACATGGCGTCGGCTGTGCTGGCGCTGCGGACGCGAGCCGCTGGTAACCGGACGCCGTAGCAATTACGGGGCGAACTAGTAGAGAGGCAGGATTGGGGGTGTGGGTGGGAGCTGGTCCCAGTGGGAGGGCGTGGACGAGCGGGGTTTGAAGGGCGCTGGGGCTGAGCACGTGACGCGTCCTGCGCGGGGGGGGCGGGGTGGAGGGGGGCGGGGCGGGGTGGAGGGAGGGGGCGGGGCGAGGGCGGGGCGGGCGGGGTGGAGGGGGGCGGGGCGGGTGGAGGGAGGGGGCGGGGCGAGGGCGGGGTGGAGGGGGGCGGGGCGAGGGCGGGGCGGGCGGGGTGGAGGGAGGGGGCGGGGCGGGGTGGAGGGAGGGGGCGGGGCGGGGTGGAGGGAGGGGGCGGGGCGGGGTGGAGGGAGGGGGCGGGGCGGGGCGGGGTGGAGGGAGGGGGGTCGGGTGGGGGTGGAGGGAGGGGGCGGGGCGGGGTTTCCCCGACTTCGGGGGGAGTCACTGCCGGCTTCCCTGGTGGCTGGGGCCCGAGCCTCGGTTTATGGGGATTCCTTCATCTATGTAGAAGACTTAACTTTTAACAGTTAATTCATTTAACATATTTAAGACGGACTTTGGGCCAATCCTGCAGACTTCTCTAACTCCTGGTCTGCTCTTTTCTGGGAAATTAGCTACATAAAAATAAAATAATGGGAAGTTACAAGTGCTGTGAAGAAGGAAAGGATGAGCCTGTGGCTCTTTCCGCTAAATGGTAAAAGAAGGGCTCTGAGGATATAATTGAGTTACAACTTAGAAAAGATTTTGGGAGGCCTAGCCCTGACCAGAGAGGGTAATCCAATCTTTACTTTTTGCTGGTCCTAGGGCTTGAACTCTGGACCTGGGTGCTGTTCCTGAGCTCCTTTTACTCAAGGCTAGCTCTCTACCATTTGTGCCACAGGACACTTCCAGCATTTCATGTGCTTAATTGGAGATAAGAGTCTCAAGGATTTTCCAGGCTGGTCTTGAACCCTGATCCTCAGATCTCAGCCCACTAAGTAGCTAGGATTACAGGCATGAGCCACTGGTGCATGGCCCAATATTACATTTTTTGAGAAGCAACCTGTTCTTTTTATAAATTTAAAAGGTGTTGGGAGGGGCTGGGAATGTGGCTTAGTGGTAGAGGGTTTGCCTAGCATGCATGAGGCCCTGGGTTTGATTCCTCAGTACAACATAAACAGAAAAAGGCAGAAGTGGTGCTGCAGCTCAAGTGGTAGAGTACTAGCCTTGAGCAAAAGAAGCTCAGGGACAGTGCCCAATCCTTGAGTTCAAGCTCCAGGCCTAGCTAAAAAAGGAGGGCGGGGGCTGGGAAGGTGGCTCAGTGGTAGAGCGCTTGCCTTGAATGCATGAGGCCCTGGGTTCGATTCCTCAGCACCACATAAGCAAAAAGAAAAAAAGCCAGAAGTGGTGCTGTGGCTCAAGTGGTTGAGCGCTAGCTTTGAGCTGAAGAGCTGAGGGACAGCGCCCAGGCCCAGAGTTTAGGCCCCACGACCGGACCCCCCCCCCCCAACAAAAAAGGAGGGGCGGGAACAGGCTTGGGGTAGAGTGGCTGTTAGTGGTAGAGTGCCTGTTAGTATGCAGAAAGCCCTGGGTTCCATCCCCAGAAGTGCAGAATGAGTGAATAAATATATAAATGCATGAAACCAGATGGAAAACCTAATTTTTGCATAGCAGCTGGTTAAATCATCCACACTGAGGGGAACTATGGGGAGGAGGAAGGTAAGGTAGGAAAATCAAAGTCCCAAGCACTCATTCATAAGTGAATGAATAGATGTTTAAAGGTAGGTAGGGCTGGACGCTGGTGGCTCACGCCTAAAATCCTAGCCACTCAGGAGGCTGAGATCTGGGGAATCCCAGTTCAAAACCAGCCTGGGCATGAAAGTCCGTGAGACTCTTATCTCCAATAAACCACTCAGAAAACCAGAAGTGGCACTGTGGCTCAAGTGGTAAAGCGCTCACCTTGAGCTGAAGAGGGCAGGGACAGTGCCCAAGCCCAGAGTTCAAGCTCCACAACCAACAAAAAAGAATAAAAAGAAAAAAAGGGTAGGTAGGTCCTGGTGCTGAACGTTTAATAATTTGTGTGTGTGTGTGTACCCATCCCAGTACTACAACTTGAACTCACTCAGAGCCATATTTTTCTTTCCTTCCTTCCTTCCTTCCTTCCTTCCTTCCTTCCTTTCCTCCCTCCCTCCCTCCCTCTCTCTTTCTCTCTTTCTCTCTCTCTCTCTTTCTCTCTTTCCTTTGCCAGTCCTGGGGCTTGAACTCAGTGCCTGGGCGCTGTCCCTGAGCTTCTTTTGCTCAAAGCTAGCACTTTACCACTTGAGCCACAGCACCACATCCGGCTTTTTCTTTTCTTTTTTTTTTGGGGGGGGGGTCCAGTTGTGGGGCCTGAACTCTGGGCCTGGGCACTGTCCCTCAGCTCTTCAGATCAAGACTAGTGCTCTACCACTTGAGCCACAGTGCCACTTCCGGCTTTTTTCTATTTTCTTATGTGGTGCTGAGGAATCGAACCCAGGGCCTCATGCATTCAAGGCAAGCGCTCTACCACTGAGCCACCTTCCCAGCCCCTCCGGCTTTTTCTGTGTATGTGATACTGAGGAATTGAACCCAGGGCTTCATGAATGCTAAAGAAGCACTCTACCAGTAAGCCACATTCCCAGCCCAGATCCTTATATTCTTACATAGCTTTTTGGCTTAAAGCTAGTGTTCTACCACTTGAGCCACACTTCTATTGGTTAATTCTACTGTTTTCTACTGATTAATTGGAGATAAAAATCTTGGGGATTTTTCTGCCCTTAGCTAGCTTTGAACTGAAGTCTTCAGATCTCAGCCTCCTGAGTTGCTAGGATTAAAGATATGAGCTACTACTGGTGCTTGGGTTCTTTGTAAGGTATCTCTGGTCCTTTGTTACAACCAGTTTGTGTTCTGATGAAAACTTGAGAAACCCATGCAATGGGAATTCTGAATTTAGGCTTCCGACACCTTCAAAGCCTCTCTAAAGACCCTGGTCCACAAGCCATCTCTGTTAAGTGTTCTGCTTCCATGTTAGCAAATGTTGTAGTTCATTTTCCTTTTCAAATAAATGTTGAGCCAGGTTCTAGAGAAGAAGGACTTCCACATTTTTTGTCTCCCTTGCCACCTGTAAATTTAGCCTAAGGTCTGTAGAGAGGTCAAGAATATATTTAGGGGCCTGTGTGAACACAGTCTCTATTTTCTTGGTAGTTACAGCTCTGGTTAGTTCCAGTCCAACTACAGTTCTTGCTGTTAGATATGCGTCCAAGAAGACAGGTGGTAGCTCCAAAAACCTGGGTGGAAAATCACCAGGCAAACGCTTTGGCATCAAGAAAATGGAAGGTGAGTATGTGCGTCAGCTGCCCCCTGCCCTGCCCCTACTCTGTCTCTCTGTCTCTCTGTTTCTCTTTCTCTCTCTTTCTCTTTTTCCCTCTCTTTCCCTTCCCTCCCCTTCCTTCCCCTCCCTCCCTCTCTCTCTCCCTCCCTCCCTCTCTCCCTCCCTCCCTCCCTCCTTCCCTCCCTCCTTCCCTCCCTCCTTCCCTCTCTCTCTCTCTCTTTCTTCCTTTCTTTCCTTCTTTCTTTCTGCCAGTCCTGGGGCTTGAACTCAGGGCCTGGGCACTGTCCCTGAGCTTGTTTTTGCTCAAGGCTAGCACTCTACCACTTAAGCCACAGTGCCACTTCTGGCTCTTTTTTCTGTTTGTCTGGTACTGAGGAATCACACCCAGGGTTTCATGCATGCTAGGCCCAGACCTGCTCCTACTATTTTTTAGAAGAGCTAGAGAACAATGAAAGTGTTACCTGGGCTGGTTTCTCCATGTAGTACCTGGCTCTATATTGAAGGGGCATTAAGCCCCGAGAGGTGTGAGAGTACCTGAGGAGGAGTGAGCCATAGTTAGGGAAGAGGTCCGAGATGAGATTCGGGTGTTGCTTGTTACACAATCACAGAATTGTTATTGACCAGGAGCAGGCTTAGAGGTTGTATGTAGCACTTGGACATGTTTTCTTAGCATTTGGACATGTTTTCTTAGCAGTAGGCTGTGTAGCTATAATCTGGGCTCAGCATACCTGTGGTTTTTTCTTCTAGGTCACTATGTTCATGCTGGCAATATCATTGGGACTCAGCGCCATTTCCGCTGGCACCCAGGTGCTCATGTGAGTTTTGCTCTGTGACCCCCCCCTTGTCTCTTTTCTAGAACAACCTTTTCATACTTTTAAGCATAGTAATAATAGAAACAGTTGCAGTTATTAGGTGATTACCATATGCCAAGCATTGTGCTAAATGCTATTTCTGCTTTATCTCATTACCACATCCCTGTGAGGTGTCATCTGCACTTCACAGGTAAAACACTAGAGACTTAAGAGAGTTGCAGGGCCCAAATAATAGCTGAGATTTAGATCATTGCACATCGTATGACCATTTTTCTCTTCATTGGGAAATGGAGGTAGGTTGAATAATGTACATGTGGGGCAACTGCAGCTGCTTGAGGATTAAGAAGCAATATGTTGAAGTTATAGTGAACTACCAAAATGCTATGTATTTTTCAGTGTTTTTATTAATCCATTTTGTCAGATTTGTCTACTTGGGCTGGCTTTGAGCCACAGTTTTCAGATCTCAGCCTCCTGAGTAGATAGGATTATAGGCATAAGTCAGTGGCTCCCAGCTAATCAATAATTTTAATAAAATAAGCATCCTCCCCTCTTTTTTTTTTTTTTTTTAAATTGTCCCTGAGCTGCTTTTTTGCTCAAGGATAGCATTCTAGCCCTTGAGCCACAGCTCTGCTTCTTTTTGCTAGTCAATTGGGGGTAAGAGTCTCTTAGACTTCTTTGCCTTGGCTGGTTTTGAACTGCAGTCCTCAGATCTAAGCTTCTGAGTAGCTAGGATTACAGATGTGAGCCACTAGTACTTGGCCAGCATTTCCCTTTTTATAACTCAAAAGGAATTTTTAAATTCTATTAGAATTTGAATGCAATAAAATGCATTAAATTGCAATAAAATGTAATAAATTCTTCTACTAAAATTAACAACAAAAACAGATTTTGGTCTGTCTGTATATATATAATATATATAAAAATATATTTTTTTAATATATATTCTACCTTTAGTGTAATGTTAGCCCTCTGTTTTTACCTTTCCTTTCTCTCAGTTCTTGGAGGATGAGATGTAACTTCAGAAATTCTTTTGAGTCTTGAGAAAATAACTGTAATATACTTACTTTTCATTGTTTCTAAGAGTTTTTCTTTTGCATAATTTTTTTAGTTGGTTGAAAGGTAGCGTGAGGTTAATAACATTTTGTGTGTGCATCAGAAGTAAGCCCCAGACAGGCATGGTAGCTCATACTTATAGTCCCAACATTGGGAGGCAGAGGTTGAAGGGTTGAAGGATCAAGCATTCCAGGTGTAGCTGGACCCTGGTGGCTCATGTCTATAGTTATTCAGGAGGCTAAGATCTGAAGTATAACAGAAGCCAGCTAGGGCCAACCTAGAAGCATAGCTCAAGTGATAGAATTCCAGCCAAGCAAGCATAAAGCCCTGAGTTCAAACCCCAGTACTGACAAGAAACAAAAGAAAGGAAAGTCAGCCTAGCATACATAGTATCACAACCTTATTTTTTTTATTTCATTTTTTTTTTTTGTCATGAGTCTTGAACTCTGGGCCTGGGCACTGCCTCTCAGCTCTTCAGCTCAAGGCTAGCGCTCTACCTCTTGAGCCACAGTGCCACTTCTGGTTTTCTGAGTGGTTTATTGGAGATATGAGTCTCATGGACTTTCCTGCCCGGGGTGAACTGTGATCCTCAGATCTCAGCCTCCAGAGCAGCTAGGATGACAGGCATCAGCCACCCATGCCTGGCTAACTTTATCTTTTAAAAAAAATTGTTATTAAATAGTTGTACAAAGGATGCCTAATTCCCTACGTCAGGTTATGAGTATAGTGCTCCTTTGTTAGTGTCACTCCTTTGTCCTCCCCCACCCTCCCATCCCTACTCAAGACCTTATCTTTTTTTTTTTTTTTTGGGTCTGGTCGTGGGGCCTGAACTCTGGGCCTGGGCGCTGTCCCTCAGCTCTTCAGCTCAAGGCTAGCACTCTACCACTTGAGCCACAGCACCCACTTCCGGCTTTTTTCTTTTTGCTTATGTGGTACTGAGGAATCGAACCCAGGGCCTTGACATGCAAGGCAAGAGCTCTACCAATGAGCCACCTTCCCAGCCTCAATACCTTATCTTAAAAAAAATTTTTTAATTAAGAATTAGAGCTCAGCTGGGCGCTGGTGGCTCACGCCTGTAATCCTAGCTACACAGGAGGCTGAGATCTGAGGATTGAGGTTCTAAGCCAGCCCAAGCAGGAAAGCCCGTGAGACTCTTATATCTAATAAACCACCAGAAAACCAGAAGTGATGCTGTGGCTCAAGTGGTAGAGTGCTGACCTTGTGCTTGAAGAGCTCAGGGACAGCACCCAGGCCCAGAGTTCAAGCCCCATGACCAAAAAAAGAAAAAAGAAAAAAAAGTAGAGCTCTATAAGATAGAGATTTCTTCATAAGGTAAAGAAGTTCTTCGTTAAAACAGAACTGTCTTCTTCATAGTAAGTACTAGTTTTGTTTTTTTCCTTTCAAAAGACACCTACCCTTCCCTTTTGTAACCAGCTTTCGCCCCCTCATTTGGTAATTTTTTTTCTCTGTACTGGGAATCAAAAACCCAGAGCCTTCACTCATGCCAGGCAAGTGCTCTCATTAAGTAGCACTCACCATGTCCAAACTAGTTTTTGGCAATTTAATAAAGAAGGACTACTATAACTTATAATTATTTCAAAGAAGCTAATTGGATACAAACTGATTATATATGTGACGTTGGACATGTGATCCAAAGTTTACTGAAATAATAGCATAAGCTAACGAATTTTGAGCTAAGTAGTATTCTAAGATCTTTATGATTGCTATTAATCTTTAAGAGGACCCTATAAAAGTATTGTCCCCATTTGTAGATGAAAAAACAAAACAAAAAAAATCCCTAGCTGGGTGCTAGTGGCTCATGCCTATTTTCCTAGCCACTCAAGAGGCTGAGATCTGAGGATCACGGTGCAGAGCCAGCTCGGGCAAGAAAGTCTGTGAGACTCTTATCTCCAATTAACCACCAGAAAACTGGAAGTGGTACTCTGGCTTAAATTGGTAGAGTGTTAGCCTTGAACAGAATAGTTAAAGGCCAGTATCCAGGCCCTGAGACCTACTAGAAAAAAAAAAAAATCCCTAGTGCTGGGATTACAGATGTGTGTAAACCTGGCTTTAAGTCTAAAAGCATGTTTCTAGGGACTATGGATTGGCAGCATCCTCCTGTGCCTGGTTTTAGAAGCTGTCCAGTGTGGCTCTGACCAGCTGCAGAGACATGACTACATGTCTCTATCCCTCTGGGATGTTCTATCCCTCTGGGATAGAACAGCCACCTGGATTGTTTTCTTTTTCGCTCTCTGTTATGGAGTCAGTAAATAAATAGAAGCAAAGAAGTGCCAAACAGTGGGAAAAGGAACCTGAGATGGTGATCTCTACCTCTCCTTCTGCCCCAGATCCTGCATCTGAGGACAAAGTTGGAGGTTCTGGGATGGACCACTTGTCTCTCCAGCTAACCAGGTCTGTGTTACAGGTAGGGCTGGGGAAGAAGAAGTACCTGTATGCCCTGGAAGAAGGGATAGTCCGTTACACTAAAGAGGTGTATGTGCCCAACCCCAATGATTTGGAGGCTGTGGATATGGTCACCAGGCTACCCAAGGGTGCTGTGCTCTACAAGACTTTTGTCCACGTGGTTCCTGCCAAACCTGAGGGCACCTTCAAACTGGTAGACATGCTGTGAAGTTCTGGGGCCTTCGGACAGAGACTGGAATCCCGGTGACAGGAGAGAGTAACATCAGAAGTCCAAGGCCTCCAAGGAAGAGGTCTGCCGGATGGTGGCTGTGGGGGACTCTGCAGTGCAGGGAAACCCTAGGAGGTCTGAAGCTTAATAAAGCTGACTGGAGTCCCCAGTGTGCTTTGGGGACAAACCTGGGCTGCCTACTGCTTTGTTGGGTCTTATCCTCTTATGTACATCAAGGGGGTAAAGTGGGAAGGGGGCCTGTCAGTGAGGAAATGAGAAGTGGTTGTGTATAGCAGGTTGCTCTGGCACTGTCCCCTACAGGGAAGGAAGAGGAGAGTTGGTCTCTAGAGTGTCATTGCTTCTTCCTTCAAGGATCCCCTAAAAGTCCAGGGTCTGGTCTATGAGAGGAGGGGGCAATAGAGGAAGCAACACACCTATGTTCTTCACTGATACATGCAGAGGGAGCAGGCTGTACCTGCAAGGATAGCTACATGGTACCCCCCCCCCCCCCACCTGTGCAGGCTCAAGCAGCAGGCTCATGTAGCACCCACCTGATTGAAAATGAGGGTCTTTCCACTGGTGAGGTAGCAAATTGCCTCAGCTATGGCTGAGAAGTAAATGGCTTCTTCCAGCCCCTGAACAACTGGACATACTGAACCTACTTTCTTTTCTGGATCTTTTTTTTTTTTTTTCTGGTCCTGGGGCTTGAACTCAGGCTATACTGGAGCCTCTTTGTGATCAAGGCTCTACTACTTGAGCCACAGCACCACTTCCAGCTTTTTCTGAGTAATTTATTGGAAGTAAAAGTCTCACAGACTTTCCTGCCTGGGCTGACTTTGAACTGTGATCCTCAGATTTCAACCTCCTGAATAGCTGTGATTATAGGCGTGATTTACCAGCACCTGGCTTCTGGCTCTTGATTTATGATTTATTAAACCCCAAAGCTGGTGTTCAGTTCCAGTCCTTCTAAGGACTGCTCTATCTGCAGGCAGGGATTCCTGCCCATTGTATTTTGAAAATGTCACTCGTTTCAGTGTCATAAGCCTGTGTCCCTCTTCTCTTTCCTGAAGATTCTTGGCAATCATAGCTTTGGATATGTGCGGGTCACTTAGATGTCTTGCCTTTAGGGTCTCAGGTGCTTAGGCTTAGCTGAGTGGAGGTTCTTCCAGTCACCTGAGGAAAGAGAGGTAGGGGCAGGACAAGTGGTTACTCCCTCCTACCTAAGTGTCTTTCTGAGCAGGGCAGGGCTGCTCCTGAAATGGGAGAGGAGAGCGATGGTTGGGTAGTGATCCAGGCAGTGCTTCAGTCTCATAGCTTTGTGGCAGCTGTAGAGATTAGAGAGCCCCTCCCCCAGTGATAGGAAACAAGAGGTTCCTGGAGCCATCGGCTTCTTGGAAAGCCCCTTGCAGGAGCCCAATAGGCCTTCCTAGGCTAGGTTACACCTTCCCTATATACAAAGAGGTAAACTGGGGCCTTCACTTGAATCATAGGGAACTCAACTAGTAGCCATTAGCTTGTTCTGTCTAGGGGGCTCTAATGGGGCCATTGTATCGAAAAAGCTCTATTCTTCAGGGCACCCAGGGCTGTTCTTTCACCTCTGTAGGCCCAAAGCTTTAAGTAGTGCAATGAGCTGACAACTCTGTTGTGGGCCCTCTATGAAACACTCAGAGCAGGACAGGCAAGCTGACTGCCACTAGGGCAGCTGGTGATTCCTAGACAGCCACACACGTAATACCTCGTCCCTCGCGGATTTCCTGCATCAAAGGGCCTAGACTCAGAATCATGAGCACCCTTACCCATCTTCCACCCAGGGCATTGTGAGCCTAAGCCTGGAGGTCCCATCCTCCTTTCTCCCTTTCAAGAAGCCCCTCTAGGTGTCCTTAATCCATCACCACTTCATCTCTCCTGAATTCTTAATTTTTCCTTGTGCCAGTACTAGGGATGGAACTTGGGGCCTGGGTGTGTCACTTAGCTTTTTTGCCCAAGGCTTGCACAGACAACCCCCCCTTTTGTTCCTGCACCAACTCCCTGGGATAGAGCAGAGCTGCTTTAGCCCAGTAAAGGAGCTATATGTATAAGGAATACTTTACAAAGGGACACCTTAGAGAAGGGAAGGAGCAGACACCCCAGGACAGAATGGAATGGGCCTGAGGTGGCAGGAGAGAACTTAAAAGCCCAAATGAGAATATTTGGAACCTAGTCTTCTGCTGCTATTCAAAGCTGGCAATACTGCCAGGTGCCAAGGGCTGATGCCTGTAATCCTAGCCACTTAGGAGGCTGAGATCCGAGTATCCCAGTTTGATGCCACTGCAGGCAGGAAAGTCTGTGAGACTCATCTCCAATTAAACACCAGAAAACTGGAAGCGGCTTAAAGAAGTACAGCGCCAGCCTAGAGCACAAAGCTCAGGGTCAGCACCCATGCCCTGAGTTCAAGCCTTATGATCAATTAAAAAAAAAAAAGATGGGCAGTGTAGATCTTGGTACTCCAGGGTCACTGAGCTCCCATACACAGCATTCTTCTCAAGTGGCTTGGGAGAGATGTGCTCTAGATGACTTTACTGATGAGGCTGGTTGTCTAGCCCACGGTGAGACAGACACCAAGAGCACTTTTGCCCCAACCCTGTGCTTGGAATGGCAGCAGGTTCTGGCCAGTGCCTGCAACTATGGCCAGGAAGCTTTTGCTCATTACTTGGAGAAGTAGGGCCAAGAAAGGACATTGACTTTGATGGCAGCCAGAAGACTTCAGGCTAGCCTCTCACTGGCACCATATCCACCCCAGGAATCCCAGTCCAGAGTATCCACCACCTCTAGAGCCAGGCAGCCATGTACAGCTTTCTGGGTTCTCCGCCCCTCCTGTTTTGCTTGTCCTGGTTGATACTAGGCTATGACCTAGTATCCCGTAGCCTGTGTGCCTGGCAGCCACAAGGGCCTCTCTTCCACCCCCAGGAAAAGGGTTTGGCTGGAACAGACTCAGCTTCTGTTAAGCCTGATCACTAACTAGGGGAGTTCCAGCTGCTCCGATCTGTGTTCTCAGTCTCAGATGGCCTTCTAACTTACTTCCCATTGGCCTAGGTAACTGAGTTCTTGGTGCCAATTGGCTGTTCTTTGGTCTTGATTCTACCTCTAATGGTTGCCCTAGAAACCAAGCACATGGGCAACAAAATACAAAAGCCTCAGCCCAGGCTCTCCAGGGCAAGTATTATGTAGCTCTGATGCCTGCCTGCCTGTACTGCAACCCATTCAGATCCCATCTCCAGCCTGGCTCAAATTCTGGTGTTGACTTCAGGGGGATTGCAGAGAAACTTCAAAGCCTATGGCTGCAGGCTGAGCTAACCACAGAGGAAGGAAACAAGAACAATGTCATGAGTTCTCACAGTAGTGCCTCAGTGACATGAACTCGGGAGAGGACAGTGCCGAGGTCCTCATCCTGCAGATTTGCTTCCTACTGAAGCCTCCCTCTGAATTTGAGACACGGACTCTGATCCCAGGTCCTGCAAAACTTCCAGCCCCGTAGTAAGGCCAAGACAAGCTTGCCAGAGTAGAGGGGCTGGGGCTATACTCCCTTCTACTTGTCAGCAAACAAATATCACCTAGGAAGCTTTAAAAACACACTATGGCAGGGTTGAAGCCTCCAACTGACAAAATCAGACTAAGGGCAATCTATGGGCTAGACAAGAACATAAATTTGGAATAGTTGCAGCAAGTGACAGCAGTATGGATCTGATACAATGAAGAATGGCAGGGGAAGATAAAGTGTGAGCCATTTAAATTAGCAAACCAGTGCTCTCAGAACCACTGTATCTAACACAGCATAGCCATGGCTTGGGTAACTGCTGGTTTGTGAGTTCTGGGCCAGTAATCTACCTGTTCTGGTATTCACTGAACCCAGTTAGTAATTTTAAAAGAATTGTGTGTGTATGCTAATATTGGGACTTTATCTTGGTCTGTTACTCAGGGCTGGCATTCTACTACTTAAGCCATAGTCCCACTTCTGGCTTTTAGAGGGTTAGTTGGAGATTAGAGTCTCACAAACTTTCTTGTTCAGGCTGGCTTCGAACCACAGTCAGGTCTCTTGAATAGCCACGGTTACAGGCATAAACTACCAATACCTGGCTCAGTTTTTCTTTTTATTGACCTAAAAGTTGATGTTGGGAAACAAAACCTTCAACATTGTAGACTAGAGTACAACCACAAATACTCACTAAATGAGGAGAAAAATAACCATCTTCACTTCTGGACCAAAACACTTGGGTACTCTTACACTTAGTTCTTCCTGGCTACATGTTCAGCCATGCACTGAGAGGAGTGCTCAGTGAGAGGGGCTCTTCCTCTTGCCTCCCTCTGAAACATGCTGTCACCATCCCCAACATATCACAGCTCTTAATGTGTGTTCTGATCAGCTACACAAAGATCTTAAAAGTGCCTGCCTCTGAGGGTTGTGAGGATTGAGACTGGTAGCCAGATAGAGCAATGGCTATGAAACACCTTGTGGTGTTAGTGGAGGTCAGGGGCTCCCTCTTCTGGCAACTTGGAAATCTTGATGGGGGCAGCCTTTTATTCCCTAGCTGAACTGAGTTGAGCTGAAATGAAGCCAGTGTCTAGCTGATAGGGCAATTTTTGGTATCTACAAACCTCATTCTTGCTCCCACACCATGTAAGGTAGGTACACAGAACAAATTCTGAGGCAGCTAGGGATCTGAGAAAGGGAGAGAACATGCTAAACATTTTAGGGTTACCTCTCCCAGGTCCCAGGACAGTGACTAGGGCTCTAATCCCTGCTTTACAGATACATGTTCTGGTGGTAACTAGCAGACCATGTCTGATAGTCACTATTCTTGGGGATACCTCAAAGGTGGTACTGGGGTAGGAAGCAACCTGGCTCAGTGGCAGGGTCACAGTTCTTGAGAGGTTTTCCATTCCTTCTGATTCCTGGATAGATTGTAAACTGTTTCTGCATTTGCTTTTTTTTTTGTTGTTGTTAGTCATGGGGCCTGGGCACTGTCCCTGAGCTCTTTAGCTCAAGGGGAACACTCTACCATTTGAGCTACAGCGCCACTTCCGGTTTTCTAATGGTTTATTGGAGATAAGAGTCTCACTGGCTTTCTTGCCCAGGCTGGCTTTGAACGCGGATCCTCAGATCTCAGCTTCCTGAATAGCTAGGATTACAGGCATGAGCCACTGGCACCCAGCTTGCATTTGTTTTTCTATCAAAATAATACCAGTGAAAATCCCTAGGTGGCTGGGTGCTCAGGCCTATAATCCTAGCAACTCAGGAGGCTGACATGAGGACTGAAGTTTGAAGCTAGCCTAAGCAGAAAAACCCAGGAGACTCTTATCTCCAACTAACTAGCAAAATCTAGTAGAGCTATGGCTCATATGGTAGAGCTCCAGCCTTGAGCAAAAAAGCCAAGCAAGAGTGTAAAACCCACCAGGCGCCAGTGGCTCATGCCTGTAATCCTAGCTATTTAGGAGGCTAAGATCTGAGGATTGCAGTACAAAACTAAGCCCAGGCAGGAAAGTCTGTGAGACTCTTATCTCCAATAAACTATTCAGAAAAAGCCAAAAGTGGTAGTGTGGCTCAAGTGGTAGAGTCCTTATCTTGAGCAAAAGAAGCATAGGGATAGTGCCTAGGCCCTGAGTTCAAGCCCCAGTACCAGCATAAAAAAACCAACTCACAAAACTCCCATATAGCCCCAAGGAACAATGGTTCACGAACACTCAGGTAGAAAAACACAAGAGGCTCAGCTTAGAGAGATAGAGATATATTTCCTCTGTTGCATATTTCAGACTCCACACCACACTTCAGGCACAATGCGAACTCCAGGTTCTTCTGAGCGCCCTAACAGTCTTCCTATACTGCTTGTGAGGCTCACCTGTGCAGGGCATACCTAGGAGTACCTAGGAAACTGCATGTCTCAGTAGGCCCGGATGCCTTACCTTGTTCCTGGCATGGGGCAGGGTGGGCTGAAAAGCCTGTGAGCCAGCCCCACCCCGCTCTAGGGCCCCCTGGCTACCAGAGGAGAGGCTGTCCCATTAAAGCCCAGCTCTACATTGGCCCCCAAATGACTTGTTTCTAGGCCTGAGCCTGGCAGGGCACTTGTACCAGCAGAGCCACAGCCCTGAGCACCACAGGCCCAAGAGAGCAAGGCAGGCCCAGCCTTCCCAGAGCAGAGGCAGATGGGTGAAGTAGGCCCTCCTCCCTGCAGCCATGACCACCTTCCTGGGGGCTGCTCTGAGCCTTATTGCACATATTTTGTTTCTAGTTCCTCCCCCCACCCATTTTAAATAAAAAAACAAGTACAAATTAGGAGGGAGAGGAAGAGCTGGCGTGGAGCGCTGCTGGAGCATCCTCCTGGAGTTCCCACTGAAGCTCTGGTCCCTAGCAGAGCCATGAGCAGTAGTGAGTGTGCGCCCACTTTCCCTGCTGTGGGTGTGGCTCTTGATGGCTGAATGGGTATACTGCCTAGGCCTCTGGTTCTGGCTGTGGGAGAGGACATCCCTCCATTGTCTGTAAGGTGCAATTCCCCGGGTCCTCCGGGTGTGTTGGTTGGGGCCTGCTACCTGAGTCGCCCATCCGCTTTGACAGGCCCCAGTTCTGATTTGGGGTCAGGAGACAGAGAGCTCCAGCTGGTCAGTCTGCAGGGCTCCAGGGAAGGGCAGGAGGAGGGGCCCATGGCACATAGTCCCGCCACAGACCAGAAGCTACTCATTTCCCCATCTGTCCAGGTCTCGAGTGCAGGACCTGTGAGCTCTTTGTGCCGCCGGGCAGCCTCCTCCATAGGCTCTGGCTGAGGCAAGTTCAAGATGCCACTCAGCCCCTGGAAACTCTGTTCCATGTACTCGTTGTGGGGTGGTCCTGCATGCAGCCAGCTAGCATCATCTAGGGGTAGAGAGCAGGCAGTAAGTATCTCATGGAGGCTAGATTCCCAAAGTCAAAGCTGGAAACTCCAGTTCCTATCCCAACCCTACCACTACTATAGCCTATCTTGTGGTGTGACCTTGGGTTAATCAAAAAGACATCCTGTGTCTATAAAATGGTTAGTTATATAAAACAAAAGTAGCAATCTCTTAACTCCTAACTTTAGGATTAAGTCATAGGTTCAAGGCACTTTAAAAAAGATAACAGTATGGATCAGGGGGCATACACTTAAAATATTTGCTACTTGGGAGGTGGAGGGAGGACTGCAGTCTGAGGCCAAGTTAGTATCTGAAAGACAAAAGGACTGGGACATGGCTCATGTAGTAGAGCAATGAGGCTAATTTCCATCCCCAGCACTGCAAAAGAAGGGAGGGAGGGAGGGAGCGATGGAAGGAAGGAATAAAGGAAGGAAGGAACAGAAGGAAGGAGGGAGGGAGGGAAGAAAGCTTCCTTCCCACTCTGCCACACTGTAGGGTCCTAGCATGCTAGGGATAGAAGACAAAGGCCCCAGTCCTCGCTCTTCTCTGAGATTGGGGGGTCTTCTCCTTGATAAATGCCATTCTGTTACACTTCTGACTCTAGATCCTTACCTTTCCTGAGAGGTAGTTTTCGGTTGAAAGTCAAGGGCAGCACGAGGAAGCGGGTCTCACTCAGAGGTTCCCAGAACTGAAGCAGCCGAACGGTCCAGGCTCCTGGCCGCAGGGGCCGGCTCAGAGGGGGCTTGTATTGTGTGACCTCAGTGTCTGCATCTACCGTGATGTCATATGATGTGGCCACTACATAGGTTGGGTCAATCCAGACCACTGTAGCTGTGAGGTTGGGGCCCCGCGCCCAGCGCTGCATGGCTACAGGCTCATCCAGTGGTCCCAGAAGCCCCCCAAAGTTCCGGAAAAGACGTTCTTTGGGGTCCCACTCAGTGCCAACCTGTAGGGAAGGAAGCAGTTGGGCAAGAGCCTGGAAGAAATATTCTCTCTACTCTGATGCAGGCTACTCACTGCCTCCTTCTGGGCCTCACTTTCCCCAGCTACAAATGAAAGAGGGTCAGACTAGAAGTTGAATCTCTCTCCTATTCTCTCTGCAGTACTGATGCCCAGAATAGGGCAGACAATCCCATCATGAAGCCAAAGCTTTTGGGGAAGAGACCCCCACCCTCAACCTTTATAGCCCAATGCCCAAGTCTCTAGAATCCTTGTAGATTATAAGTTTGGGCTTATAATGGACCTGAAAAATCCCCTCCCTACTCACTGAACATCCTCTGGGTCCTCAATCTGGGAGGACGTCTCAGTGTACACATGCAAGGATGACATGGGCATGTGCCACTCCTGGGTAGGAAGAACACAGTGGACCCGCACATAAAGGTGGGACAAAGTCCTTACCCTTCCCTTGGTGTCTGTCCCTCTCTTCCCACTTCCTGCATCTTGCTAGGGGTCAGAAGAAAGCAAAGGGGAAAGACCTGTCCCACCTCCAAACTCTGCAGCCGGCTGGCCTGGTCACTGCGCCCCAACAGCTTCAGTGACCCCTGGGGCATCACCCACATCTCAAGCGTCTCTGCTGGCCCCTGGGCTGAGGGCTGCACGGCCTGCGTCACCAGGTAGCCCTGGAAATGGTCGTCATAGAAATACAGGTGCACACTGGACGGCAAACCCCTGGGCTCAAACCTAAGAAGGTTCCAGCAGGGAGAAAGGGAGATGCCATCAGCACACCTGATTCAGCCTGGAGTCCCAGGGAGGGGGCACTGCGAGTCCCATCCCCAGGCACTTCCTGACCCCAGATCTTACACTCTACATCACCTCTGTGCCTGGCTTTTGCCTTTTTGTTCCTATTACTATTAGTTGCCATAGCAGTGGTATTTCTTGCATTTTTCTCTATCTCAGACTGGGGATTCCTATGGGATGGGGGCTGTCTTGTCCTGATTTGCCTCCCCATAAGGGGACTTCTGTGTCAGAAGGATGTCTTACCTGCAGAGTATGGTAGCCTGTGGGGGTGCAACTGTGGCAGCATGGCGCAGGCTGAGGCGTACGAAGGCTGTATAAGCAGTCAGCATGACGTCACTAAGCCCACTGGGGCCATCGGCCATGTCATAGATGTTCTCCCAGTAGGCCTTAAGGGCTGGGGTGCCAGGTGGGTAGCTGCCATACAGGTGGAAGTCCAAGATTTCCAGGACTTCTTGATTCACCGTTGACTCAAACTTCCGAGCAAAGAAGGTGGGTCTGGAGACTTGCTGGAGAGGGAAAGGAAAGGGTGTGTGTGTGTGTGTATGTGTGAAAGGGTCTGGAGGCAGGACAAGTGTCTGGGCCTGAGCTCTCGGCAGGGCCTGCACTCAGCCTCCCAGGGATTCTCCAGCTATTGCCATAGTCCCAGCCCCCAGTGTGCTCCAGGCAGATGCCCATCCTGCCTTTTTCTTTTTTTGGTAATGGTAGTGGTACTGGGGCTTACTCAGGGCCTTGTGCTTGGTAGTGGGTACTTTACTGAGGTGGCCCCTGCCCCATCCTGCTCATGAGGAAAGCTGGGCTGGAGAGGCTTGGGAAAAACACCTGTAGCCGGAGGAAGTCCTGTGGCTTGAAGTCGTTGGGAGAGCAGCCACACCAGTCCACAATGTGCTTGTACTGGCACTTGCAGCCCAGCTTGCGGTTCCAGTTGGTGACACGCAGGTTGTTATCCACGAGACTCTCACAGGCTGGGCTATTCTCCAGCACCGTGTGGAAGAAGGACTGAAAGGGACAGGAGAGGGTGATGAGCCACGGACGACACACACACTCACAGACACACAGACACAGACACACACACACACACACACACACACACGGCTTTCATACCTGCCCAGTCACCCACCTCAGCTGGGAGCAGTGTGTATGTGTAGAACTGGCGTAGCTGGGCCACAAGTGGATCATCTGTGTACACCACGTACTCCACAAAGCTGCGTGTCAGCACGAACCAGTCGGAGCCACCATCCACCACAATGCCCGCCGGGATCTGCCGCTCGCCCAGGCGCCACATGTGAGAGTCACACTCATGGAATAGCCGGTCCAGGCCCTGCTTCTTGATGAATCTGTGGGTGGCAGAGGAGGATCCAGGCTCTCACTGACAGGGCAATTACTACTCCATCTGTGATGGGTAATGACAAGCCCTGGGCCTCTTTCCTCACTTCCCTCACCTGGAGTTGTCCCGACCGTGTGACTTGAGGAAATTCTTGTCCCGGTTCTTAGACAGGAATGCTACCAACTCTTCATTGGTCCTGATGAGGGAAGAGGTGTTCAGGGCAGCTTCTCAGTCATTGACCCAGAGTAGACTCCTGTTAGCACACTTTCACCTCTGCCCCTTGGACATGCCTTACTTGCTGAGAGCTCTCCAGACGTCATGTGCCCTTAGCTGGTGCTCAGGCTTGGTGGCACCTGAGAGCCCCAAGGAAGACTTGATCCTTCCTCCACTCCTTCTGTCTGCCTCAGCACCCCAGGTATGGGCCGTTGGGCCCTCCGCCCTGCCCCCATCTCTTACCGTGCCCAATCCATGGCTCATCCTTTACCAGCCCTGCACTGACACATAGCTGGGACCAAGAGGGCTGTGTGAATCCCAGAATGAGGCTTAGGGGAGGAAAAAGAGCCCATTAGGGCCCTCTAAACCCACGTTCCAGATGAAGCCCCACTCCCACCCAGAGGGTTCAGAGCCCCATCCCCACACCTGGTTGGGTAGTCAGTGGCACTGAGGTTGATGAAGAAGTCCCAGGCCCAGCCAGGTACCTCCAGCAGGTCCTGCATGCTCCGCAGGTACATCCTCAGAAGGCTGGCCCCACCCCAGATGGTGACCATGCGCCAAGGTGTCACCCGCACGTTATCGTACTGTTTGGCCAGCTCTACAACTTCGCGGTGCAGGTAGTCGGAGCGCTATGGAAGAGGGGATACTCACCATACATAGCCAGGCCCCAGGTTATAATTCCCCATCCCAGCCCAGGAAGCAGAGACAGCAAATACAGGGCTTGGCGTCTAACGGGTCATGCCACCTGATGCTCCACCATCCTGAGTCTTAATTTCCCTGGGTCTAGGATACCAGTGCCAGATGAGAGAGACCTTGGCTACTGTGACCTTCAGAGTCATCCCACATCCCCTTGGCTTTTCCCACCAACAGTACCTTGTCCACATGGATATAAAAGAAGTGCTGCTTATGATAGACGGCCTTGAGGAGGCGCTTCAGCTGGCGGATGGCACGGCCATGAACGACCAGCATATAGGCGATGCGTACAGGGGGGCCCTCCACAGGCTGCTGGGCACGGATCTCTTCCCACTGGATGCCAGGACTCATCTTCCCTGAGAGGATGAACAGGAGCAATCGTGAGGCCCACCTGAGACCACAGAGCAGGGGTGCGATGGGAGGAGGGCGGCCTGACTTCCAATAACAGCAGCCCAGGGTTGGAGCCTTGAGTCCCAGATCCCTCTCTGCAATTTCATTCACTTAATACCAGCTTAGGCAACAAGGTGGACCACAAGGATGAGGAAAATGAGGGTAAAGATCTGCACCATTCCATCTCCCACCTCCACACCCAGGAAGAACTTGGGTTCCCTTGTCCCTCACCAGCCAGCTGGCAGTGCCGGGGCACAGCCTTGGGCATGAGGTTCCCAGCCTGGTGCAGGCACACCACATTGGCGATCTCCTGCTGACATTGCTTGGTGCTGGCCCGGGCCAGTGCAGACAGTGCATCCTTGCCCACGATCTCACACTTAGGGGTGAAGCCATTGTCCGTGGGCTGGGGAGCACCCTCCACGCTCCCTGTATCTCCATGTGGTGGGAAGCCAGCAGCCAGTGCCTCTCCAGCTGCTGCTCCACTCAGGTTCTGGCGGCCTGGGGCCTCTGGGGGCGGGGCAGGTGGGATTCGCCGGCTGGCTCTGTGCCGAGTGGTTACTGCCCGTACCACCTTGGCAACAGGTACACCTGGGCTCTCAGCGCGGCCCCGCCAACGTCCATGCCTTCTGCCTGCACTGCCCCGGCGCCCTGCAGAACTGTCTGTGTCCTTGGAGCCCTCTCCAGGGTCCAGTGGCCGTGGCTTCCTCTGCCTTCCTTTCTGTAATAGATACACAGACAAAGATCATGGGGCAGTTGCTCACTTCCTTTTTGGCCCAGGGGCACCCTCCGACCTAGATGCTTCTTCCCACCCTTCAACTGAATGAAGTCCTGCTTGCCTGAGAACTCTGTGCAAATAGTACTGCCCCTGAATCAGATAGTGGCATGGCCTCAGCCCTCCCTGCATCACCCCACTGCACCCACATACCCCATAAGCTCTCAGATCATACCACACTGAACTTTTTTATTATCTTTTTTTTTGAGGGTGGTGGTGGCAGTCCTGGGGCTTGAACTCAGGCCTAGGCACTGTCCCTGAGCTTCTTTAGCTCAAGGCAAGCACTCTACAACTTGAGCCACAGCACCACTTCTGGCATTTTCTGTTTATGTGGTACTGAGGAATCGAACCCAGGGCTTCATGCATGCTCGGCAAACACTCTACCACTAAGCCACATTCTCAGTCCCACACTGAACTTTTTTATGCTCTGGATTCACAAAATGCTTTTTCCTTCAGCAGAGTTAAGCCATGAGCACCCACCCATATTCCAAGAGAAAGGTGCAGAGACCCTAAAGAAAACAGAGATGCCTCTACCGAGACCCACTCATTCCACCAGACACATTACATTCTCCTTCTCCTCCTCCTTTTTGGTGCCTGCTCCAGCTGTTCTTCCAGTCTTTTCTCAACACAGCCATTAGTGTTCCTGTTACAATTTAAGTCCCACCCTACTATTCCTCTGCTCTAAACTGCTGTAGCTTCCCCTCTTAAGACCAGGCTACCACCAGGTGCAGGTGGCTCACACCTGAAATCCTAGCTACTCAGGAAGCTAAGATCTGAGGACTGTAGTTTGAAGCCAGCCTGGGCAGAAAAGTCTGTGAAACTCTTCTCTCCAATTAACCACCAAAAAGACACAAGTACAGCTGTGGCTCAAGAGGTAGGGTGCTAGCCTTGAGCAAAAAAACCCTCAGGGACAGCATCCAGGCCCTGAGTTCAAGCCCAGGATTGGCAAAAAGAAAAAAAAAAAAGAGAAAAGAAAAAGAAAAAACTGAGCTGCCCCTTCCAGTATCTTCCATGGACCCCTTGGCCTCATTCTCCTCCAGTCACAATGGCCCGCTTGGTGTCCCTCCATCTCCCCTGGTGCTTCTGGCTCTAGCTTGACACTGGCTGTGCCCTAGGTCTGGAACATCATTGATTTCTTGCGTCCTTCAATTCTCTGCTCAGATGGCAGCTTCTCAGTAAGGCCTGCCCTGGGCACTGTATTTAAAACTCTAGCCCTCTTTAATCCTCTGCTTTATCTTCCCCCACAGGAATAGGACAATACTTTCTACCATCCTACTGTTTGTATTGTTATTCTCAGTCTGTCTCTCATGCCATAACAGACTCTACAAGAGCAGTGATTTTTGGCTGTTTTGTTGGCTGGCATATTCGAAATGCTCAGGAGAGAGAGTATCAGAGAATTATACAATCAGTATTGGTTGAAAGAATGCATGCAGGACTGGAGGCATGACTCAAGCGGTAGAGCACCAACTGCAAGCAAGAAAGGTGATAGAGCTTAAGGCCGTGAGTTCAAGCATTAGCACACATGCATGCACGTGCATACACACACACACCATCACCACCACCACCACCACCAACAAAACTTATTATTACTGGGAAGGGAGGGAGTCAAATCTAGAGCCCAAAGTAAGTTCTTCCCACCCCTTACCTCCCTAAGACTTTCTCTTCAGTCCCCCACTAGAACTTAGCAGGGACATGACAGCCACCTTCAGGACAGAGCCCTACCCCAATAACCTGGCATCCAGACCCTCTGTGCCTGGCACCTACCCATCCCTCTAATATCTTGAGAGGAATCCTGTGAGAGCTAAGTGTCCATCCTTATCTGGGAGACAGATACCTGTTCTATACCTACATAGGGGAGGGCACCCTAGGCTGGGCAGGCCCCTGGGAAAGGGAGGGCAATTCCATTGAGCTGGGTATTCGTGGCTTCTAACCTGGCCCTATAGCAAGCAGAGAAAGCCAGGCTCAAGCTTACATAGATAGAGATGACGGAGAGGTGTGGGTTCTTGGGGTCAAAGCCAGTTTCAGCAAGTCAGGAAGCTGGTCAGGAGGGCAGGGCAGGAGGGCACTGAGCCAGGCTGGCTGTGGTGGGGGACAGGATGTGGGAGGAGGCGGGCATGTTGGTGCCCTGCACTGCAGCAGGGAGCTGGCTGACCCTGAGAAGGACAATCCCAGAGGAGGCCCAGGACGAGAAGGCAGCAGTGAAGAATGAGCAAGTCCCACCCATCCTTCCCAGTCATGTCCATAGAGAGCCCCAGCAGGGCCGGAGGCTTATGTCCCTAGAGCAGCTGCCCTGAGTAGCTTCTGGGGTCAGAATCCCCTCTGATTACTGAGGTAAGCACTGGTCCTTCGCCTGATGTATTCTGGCCTCAGCCCCTCCCTACCCACTTATGCCCCAGCAAGGAGGCATTAAAAGTGTTACACCACTTCAGAATACTGAGAACCTCTGAAATCTTTCTCTGAGACACAGAGATAGTGGACAAAGAAATGCTATACTCTGCCCCACTCCCCTTCCCCCACCTCACAAACTACCTTTAAAACAGCAATGAGAGATGGTTTATGAAAGCTTTGAAAACTATCAAGGGGCTCTTTGGAGGCTAGTGATAATCCCAGGTACTTGCTTTCACCTCTCCACAAGCAGCAGAGTGCTGGCCGTAAATGTAAGCTAGGTCCCACTGTGCACTCTCCCCACTGCACTTAGAGTAAAATCCAAGCCCTGCACTATGCTCCCTTTGCCCATGCAGAATGGAACCATCTTTGGGGAAATGCCCCACCCTCCTATCCATTCCTCAGCCAGTTCTCCTTAGGGCCTTCTTCCCAAACTCCCCTTTGCATCTCTTCCTGCAGGAGGCCATTTCCCATCTCCTGATCTAAACTGGCCTCCTTGTTATTCTGGTGGGTTTCCTCTTCACTGTCTCTCCCAATAGACTGTCTTTCCACAAGGGCCAGGACCTCATCCATTCTTTACTTCTCTGCCCTCAGTATTACCACACTGTCTGGTACAAACAGGGCTTAATAAATATTTGTTGACTGAATGAATGTTCAGTGCTGAGACAATAAGAGTTATGTATTTGACAGCTTAGCCTGTGCCAAGAACTCCTGCAAGTGCTCACAGGCAGAAGCTTTTCTACTTGTCTTTTTAATCATCCAAGAAGAAGGTATACCCAGTCAGGTGCCAGTGGCTCACATTTTTAATCTTAGCTACTCAGGAGGCTGAGATTTGAGGACTGTGGTTTGAAGCCAGCCTGGACAAGATTTGCAATTAACCACCAATAAGTCAAAGTGAAGCTGTGGCTCAAGTGGTAGAGCACTAGCCTTGAGTTGAAAAAACTAAGGGACAGTGCCCAAGTTCTGAGTTCAAGGCCCAACCTGGCACATTTAAAAAAAAAGGCACATGTAGAGGGTGATCCTGCTTCAACCCTTGCCCTCCTAAGCGCAACACTATAAGGCCTTGCAAAATCCCCAATCTGGTGAGGGGTCCAAGCTCCAGTGGCTACCAGAACTGCACAATCTTTTGGTCACTGGGGATCTTTTCCTATCCTGGTCCAGGATTCCTTTCACCTCAGCTTGAAAGCCTGAGGAGCAGGTGGGCCTGGGGTAGGCATCCCTGCCCCCTCTGCTGCCTGAGTTTTCAGGCTGTGGATGGGGCAGCAGAGACTCAGTCCACTGATGTAGCACAGGGCCTTTCTAACAGGCTTGAGTGCTCTGACATGCTGCCCCCCACCCCCCCATCCACAAGGGTCTGAAGGCTGCCTAAGTGCCTCTTCAGCCCATTCCATCTTAGATATCCAGTCTTTTCAGAGAACTCGGGGCTGAAACTCTCCTCCTCACTGCTCCACACAAAACAAGCTTCTTCCCTTCAGAAGTCACAGAGACCAGCCACCTCCACAGCCATCCTCAGCTTCTTTAGGGTCTTAAACCCTCAGTTCCCAGGGTCTCACATGACTCTTTCCTGCTTCCCTCACCACACCAGCCTCTTGCTTCTCCTCCATAGCAAGGGTAGCTCCAGGGTCCCTTGGCTTTCACCCTGCCAGGTAGAGAAGCCCAGGAAGACATGCCAAGCAAGCCTCTGGCCCAGAGCCCTGGAGGCTCTGAGAGCGGGCATTTGAGAGCGGGGAAGCCCTGATTTCTGCCACAACTTTGGAATATGGTTTGGCCCAACCTCTGCACCTTCCAGGATGGACTCTGACCCCACTGGACCCTTCCTATTCACACGAGGGATCCTGTGACTGGATTTGCAGCTGAAACGGCACCAGTCAAGTGAGAAAGACCCTGGGGGGGGGGGGGGGGGCGGCTGGGGCTCTGCTAAAGCAGCTGCTGCTGTCCCCATTTCCTTCGAGCCATCTACCACACTTCTAAATATCCCAGGCCCAACTCATCAGCTACTTCCCCTCCCGAAGACCTGCTCAGGTTCTTCCAACCCAAGGCTGAGAAAGCCACACCTTGAGGACATGCCTGCTTTCTCCCTCAGGGTCACTATTCCCACTGTTCCCGGGTATGCACTTTGTCATAGGCCCTAACTCCACCCCTGACTTCCACTTCCCCACCGGTCGCTGCCTCTCAGGTGCAGCTGGGCACCGATGCTCCGGGTCCCTGGGCCCCACTCCTCCGCCCACGGCGCACACCGCCCCCGCCCCCTCCCAACTTCAGAAAGTTTGGCCTGGGGCTCCCCGCCTCGCAGCAGGCTTGGGCCTGGCCCCACCTTCCAGACCTAATCCCCGCGCCTGACCTTCATGGCTCCCCCGACCGGAGACCACCCCACCACGACCCACTCCTCCCGCCTGGGCTCCCAGTCTGCCCGCCGCCCAGGCCTCCGGGTCACGCACCGCCTCCGTGCCCAGCCTGCCAGGCCAGCCTGGGAAGGAAGAGCCAGGGGCCGGATGCCGGGCTCGCGGCGTCTCTGCCTGCGCCCCTCACGCTCGAGGCCGGTGCCCCACGAGCCTGGCCGGGGCCGCCTGCAGCCCCAACAGGACCCTTCGCACCCCCGCGCCCGGCCTGCCCGCCTGCCCGCCCGGCCGTCGGAGCACCTCGCCCGGCTCGTCCTCCTCCAGGCCGCTGAAGCTCCACACCACCAGGCCCTGAAGCAGCAGGATGGCCAGCGCGGTGGCGATCGCCAGCTTGTAGCGCCGCACCAGCTTCTGCACCCGCGCGCTCGCCACCATCTTCCTGCCCCGGACGCGGGGCGCGCGCCCAGCCCTGCAACCCGGCCACGGGCGTGCGCACGGGCGCGGGGCGGAGACTCCCGCCCTCCCCGCCTAGGGAGGCGGGGCGGGCGCACGCCGGGGCGGGGCGCGGGGCGGGGCCGGAGCACGGCGACTTCCAGGCTGCGGCGGGGACCTGGGAGGCTAAGCCTGTGGTCCCGCATGCTACCCGCGGGTGGCCGCGCGCAGTTCTTCCACTCTCGCCTCCGCGGCCAGGTCTGCACTGGGGCGAGCCTTCCACGTCTCCGTGCGTGCCCCCGTGTGAGCTCACCTCCTTCGGGGCAGCCAGTGCGTGGGACTGGGGCGCGGAGGGTCTGCAGCCCCGCCGCTCTCTTCGTCGGGTGCCTCCGGGGCGGGAGGGAACTCAGCCCTGCCCGCCGGGGAGCTCCCCTTCCTAGGATCACGGAGAATGCCGGAGCGCCCTAAAACGCCAGTTAGAGAGGCTGCGTGAATGACACAGGGCCCTGCTTTAAATCCCGCAGGCCGCATCTCAGGGCAAAGTATAACCAACCCCTTGACGGCCTCGGCGGCCCTTCCCCAAGAAGGGAAGGTGCTCTGTCCCTCCCCTGCAGCCTCTATCATAGTTGAGCTTCTCAAACCCCAGCGTGCGTCAGAATCACCTGGAGAACTAATGTAGCTGAGCGCTGGTCCCTGCCCTTAGCAGTTTCCGTTTTCTTAGGTCGAGGATGGAACCTGAGAATTCGAATTTTCAACAAGTCCTGGGACATAGTGATGCTGCAGGTCCGGCACCACACTTGGAGAAGCACTAGCCCTTGGCATAGGGTGGTGTTCTCTCCATCCAGACCTAGCAGCTGCGCCCCTCCCCCACACCCCATCACCTGCATCTTCACCTGGGCATTTCCAGCGCTGGAGACTTGAACATCTGCTTGTGATTTCCTTGGCATCATACTGAATTCGTCTTTCTCTCTATCCTCTCCTAGGACTCTAGAAAGAACTAGGGGATCCTAACTTTCTGCCTACTCAGCTGACCCTAACACTTCCTCAGAGTCTGATGATGTTCAAGGACTAAATACCTGTGGCCTCCCCGAACCTAGAGGTAAAGTAGTGCAAAATGGATATATATGGTGAAACTGAGATAAAAGATTTACAAATTGTGTGTGTGTGTGTGTGTGTGTGTGTGTGTGTGTGTGTGTGTTCAGACATGCGCACATATGCACATGCACTGAGACAAGTTTGAACTCAAGGCCTAGGCACTTTTTCTTTCAGTGGTGCTCCACTACTTGAACTACAGCTCCACTTCTGGAGGTTTTGGTGGCTAATTCTAGTTGGAGATAGAAGTCTCGTGGACGTTCCTGCCCTAGCTGGCTTTTCACTGCAATCCTCAGATCTCAGCCTTATGATTAACTAGGATTACAGGTTCAAGCCACTTAACACCAGGCAATTTGTAATTTTATTAATTTTTTTTTTAAAGAAGAGTTTCTTGTGGGCTGGGAATGTGGCTTAGTGGTAGAGTGCTTGCTTAGCCTGCTTCATGAAGCCCTGGGATCAGTTTCTCAGTACCACATAAACAGAAAAAGCCAGAAGTGGTGCTGTGGCTCAAGTGGTAGAGTGCTAGCCTTGAGCACTTAAAAAAGCAGCTCAGGGACAGTGGTCAGGCCCTGAGTTCAAGCCCTAAGAATGGCCCAAACAAAAAACAAAACAAAACAAAAGGACAGAAGGGTCTCTCAATACTTACTTGGTGAAGGACTTGTAACTGGGCTGAGCATAGCAGTCATATTTGAGGCATTTTTATAAAACTTCCTTTATTCCTCTCCTGTACCTGGGCATCTGTAATCAGTCCATTCCTCAACATTAGTTCAATAGGAGAATGGTAAACAATGTTTCAAATGATAGTCAGGCTACTTAAGAGAGCCTACACTTCAAGGATTTGGGAAAACATCAGTTGACATGCCAGCAATTGATATGTTAATTAAATATCGATCTTGTGTACTCATTAAATCCGAGCCCCAAGGGACCTCTACCTGCCAAGGTAGTTCTCCCCCAACAAGGAAAATGGCTTTGTTTCCCCTTTATTAAAAAAATAGCATATAACCACTATATAACATTTAAACATAAAAGTATAAAGACAAAAGCAAAGGTTACCTGCAGTCCCCACCTCCCCCACGGTTATCTCTTCTCCTCATCTCTTATGTACACATAATTTTGCGTGGGTGTGTATGGGGGCGGGTCACAGCTCAAGCACTGTTTTTGTGTTTTGTTTTTTGTTTTTGCCAATCCTGGGGCTTGAACTTGGGGCCTGGGCACTGTCCCTGAACCTCTTTGTGCTCAAGGCCAGTAGTGCCTCTACCACTTGAGCCACAGTGCCACTTCCAGTGTTTTCTGAGTAAGAGTCTCATGGACTTTTCTCCCCAGCCCCTCTTTGCTAGCTTCAAGCTGTGATCCTCAGATCTCCACCTCCTGAGTAGCTAGGATTGATTACAGACAGGTATGAACCTTGGGCACCAACAACAAATTTATTTACTTTGTGTGTGTGTGTGCGTACATTAGTAGTGAGTCTCGAAATCTGGGCCTGAAGCTCTAGCTTGGCTTTTTTGCTCATGGCTGGCATTTTACCACTTGAATCATATGTGCCTCTGGTCCCAGCTTGTTTTTGTTGGTTAATTGGAGCTAAGAGTCTCTCAGGTTTATCTGGCTGCGCTGGCTTTGAACTATTATAGATGTCCAGGGTCAGCCTGGTTTTTTTGTGTGTTTGTTGTTTTCATTCCAAAACTTGGACTCAAACTCAGTACCTGATGCTTTGCTCATTGGCTGACACTCTACCTACTGCCTCCAACCCTTCCTCCTCCTCCTCTTCCTCCTTTTCTTCTTCTTCTCCTCCTTCTTCTCCTTCTTCTTTCTTTCTTTCTTTTTTTTTTTTTTGGGTCCGGTCGTGGGCCTGAACTCTGAGCCTGGGCGCTGTCCCTCAGCTCTTCAGCTCAAGGCTAGCGCTCTACCACTTGAGCCACAATGCCACTTCCCGCTTTTTTTTTTTTTTTGCTTATGTGGTGCTGAGGAATCGAACCCAGGGCCTCATGCATGCAAGGCAAACACTCTACCACTGAGCCACCTTCCCAGCCCCCATAGTGCTCATTTCTTCTTCTTCTTCTTCTTCTTCTGCTTCTGCTTCTATACAAAAGTATGTCTAAATATTTCTCTCTGTCTTTTTCACTCACACAGATTTTTATTCTTGGAGGGAGTCATTTAATTATTTTATTTTGGGGATGCCATTAATTTTTAAAAGTTGGGTCATATTATATATATGTTTCTGCATCTTACTTTCTTCTTTTAATGTAAGTACATGTAGAAATACAATGGAAGTTCCTGTAAGGGAACAAGTCTCACTCATTCAGAGTGTGTGTGTGTGTGCACGCACGTGCATGTATGCATTTCTGAGGATCCAATAAAGGGCTTTCCATATGCTTTACTATACCCCTGAGTTACACTGTCAGTCCTAACTCATTCTTTTAAATGGCCACATAATATTCTACTCCCGCCTTGAATGGGTGTTCACTAAGTTTCCAGGTCTTGCCACCGCCTATAATAAACATGCCTTTGTGCCTATCCTGATGATGGATGTTTTTATTTCTTTGGTGGTTTTTCTGAGAATGGGGTTATTGGGGAAAAGGGATTTAAAAAAAATTTAATAGATACTATCAGATTGCTTCTCCAAAATGCCATCTCACACACACACACACACACACACACACACACACAGAAGGATTTAAACTCAGCTTTGCCTCTGCTAGGCAGACCCCCTACCACTTGAGCCATACCACTAACCCATTTTTTATTTTGTTATTTCTGAGATAATACCTTACTTTCTCCCCTGGACCAGCCTGGAGTTTGATCCTTGTGTTTTAGCTGAGCTGACAGGCACACACCACCATGCCCTGGTTTTTCTGTAGAGTTGGGTCTCTAGGATTTTTTTGCTGGTAGGTGTGAGCCAGAATGCCCTGTGATACTCACATTTCTGTCAAGGGTGTGTGAGGTTTTTATTTTTCTGCATCCCCAGCAGCAGCAGGTGTGATTCTGTTTGTAAATTTGGTAATCTCATAGGTGAGAAGTGACCTCATTGTTTTTTAATTTGCAGTTCTCTGCTGGGCACTGTGTGCTAATTGGTTTATTGACTGGATTTGCTCTTTCCTAGAACTACCTCTCCACAATTAATTTGTTGCTATTAAATTGTCTTTTCTTATCAATTGTAATCTTTTAAATCTAAAGTTTAAAGTTCCTTTGAACTTACCATTGTACTTTGGCTTTTTAAGACTACTCTAAAAAAAACTTTTTTTTTTTTTCCAGTCGTGGGGTTTGAACTCAGGGTCTGGGCACTGTCGCTGAGCTTCTTTTGCTCAAGGCTAGTACTCTACCACCTGAGCCACAGTGCCATTTCTAGCATTTTCTGTTTATGTGGAACTGAGGAATTGAACCCAGGGCTTCATACGCACTGTAGGCAAGCACTCTACAACTAAGCCACATTCCCAGCCACTAAATTTTTGTTTTTGTTTTTGTATGTTGTGGGGCTTAAACTCTGGGCCTGGGCACTGTCCCTGAGCCCTTCAGCTCAAGGCTAGCACTCTACCACATGAGCCACAGCATCACTTCCGGTTTTCTGGTGGTTAATTGGAGATAAGAGTTTCATGGACTTTCCTGTCTAGGCTGGCTTTGAATCTCAATCCTCAGATCTCAGCCTCCTAAGTAGCTAAGATTACAGGCGTGAGCCACTGGCACTGGGTGACAAATCCTTTTTCTTTTCTTTTCTTTTTTTGCCAGTGGTGGGGCCTGAACTCTGGACCTGGGCACTGTCCCTCAGCTCTTCAGCTCAAGGAGAATGCTCTACCACTAGAGCCACAATGCCACTTCCAGCGTTTTCTGCATATGTGGTTCTGAGGAATTGAACTTAAGGCCTCATGCATGCAAAGCAAGCACTCTACCACTGAGCCACCTTCCCAGCTCCAACAACACCTTTTTTCATGTGAAGGAATTATCCTATTTCTTAGTTACCAGCAATCACACATGTGTATATGTATGTATGTTGCTGGGGTTGAACCCAGGGCCCTGCACATGCCAGGCAAGCACTCTACTGCTGATCTACATCAACAGCTTTTCCTCCCTATTACCCCCCTTTTTTTTTCAATAATGTGGTTTCATATTAGGGCCTCACATTTGCTTGGCTGGCACTCTACCACTTGAGCCACACTTCTAGTTTTGTTTTTGCTGGTTAACTGGAAAGAGAATCTCTTGTACTTTTCTGTTTAAAGTTGGTTTGAACCTCAGTCCTCTGATCTCAGCCTCCTGAGTATCTAGGATTACAAGTATGAGCTACACCACCCAACTCCAACCTGACTTTGTGCTAGTTAACTGGAAATGGGGGTCTCTTGGACTTTCCTGCTTAGACTTGATTTGAACCTCAGTCTTTGGACCTCAGGCTGTTTATCTAGGATTACAGGTGGGAGACACTGGTGCCTGGCTGTTACTATAGTTCTATATTGTCTGCTCATAGTCCTTTTACTTTTTTCTCCTTTCCTTTCCTCTGTTGAACTGGTAAAATATTACATTTCTCAAAAGTACCAGGACTGGCACAATTTCTTTAATGCCCTCTGTTTAATATTGTCTCATAGTTGAATCCCCTTCTCCTCACCCCATTGTGAGAGGTGTTCTTATCCTGAGATCTGGGGAGGGCTAAAGACACTAGACTTGATGGTAAGCATATGAGATTTAAGAAGTGTATTAGTTCCAAATGCTCACTGCCTCCGGGGCATGACACCATGTACCACACACGAAGCAGAGCCACACTGCATTGCACTTGAGAAGAGAGTGAAGAAGCCAGTACAAAAGGATGGTGTTCCCACAGGAAGTTGCGAGGGGCCCATTTGAATAGTTTCTCAGGCTTCAGGCCAGCAGGGAATCCAAGCCTTTGGCCCATGAATAAGCAGGATGGATGCCTGGTCCCTTAATACAGAGGCTACTTACCAGGGAAACTTCTCTAGAGAAGCAGAATCCTCACTCTGCTGGAGGAGAGCTTGAAGGCCTTTCAGTTGCACTCTGTCAATATTTAGCACTGGGCCAGGAGCTGGGTATGGTGATCAAAGCACTTGGGAGGAAGAGGCTGGAGGATTACAAGTTTAAGGCCATCCTAAGGTACATAGTAACTCCCTTTCTTAAACATACACACACACACACACAAAATCATGCACTGGGAGCTCATACTTATAACCCTAGCTATGCAGGGGGCTGATATCTGAAGATTGCAGTTCAAAGCCACCCCAAGGAAGAAAATTTCATGAGACTTTTCTCCAATAAATTAGCAAAGAGCCAAAAGTAGATCTGTGGTTCAAGTGGTAGAGTACTAGCCTTGAACTCAGGGACAGCACCCAGGCCCTGAGTTCAAGCCCCAGGACTGGCACAAAAAAAAACAAACAAGCAAAACCAAATCAACCAAAGACTGGTACTGAGTTTTAGGCTTTTCACACTGTTGATTTGATTTTTAATATCATGTAGACTTTTTTTTGTCATCCTCAGTTTTAAAAGATATTCCCAGGAGATTGCAAGGAGGGACCAACAATTCCAATTCTTTCAAGAATACAGGAAGGGCCGGGCGCTGGTGGCTCACGCCTGTAATCCTAGCTACTCAGGAGGCTGAGATCTGAGGATCACGGTTCAAAGCCAGCCCGGGCAGGAAAGACTGTGAGACTCCTATCTCCAATAAACCACCAGAAAACCGGAAGTGGCGCTGTAGCTCAAGTGGTAGAGTGCTCGCCTTGAGCTGAAGAGCTGAAGGACAGCGCCCAGGCCCAGAGTTCAAGCCCCACGACTGACAAAAAAAAAAAAAAAAAAGAATACAGGAAGGAGGCTGGGAAGGTGGCTCAGTGGTGGAGCGCTTGCCTTGCATGCATGAGGCCCTGGGTTCGATTCCTCAGCACCATATAAGCAAAAACAAAAAAAAGCCGGAAGTGGCTCTGTGGTTCAAGTGGTAGAGCCCTAGCCTTGAGCTGAAGAGCTGAGGGACAGTGCCCAGGCCCAGAGTTCAGGCCCCACGACTGGACTCCCCTCCAAAAAAAAAAAAAAAAAGAATACAGGAAGAAAATGGCTGCTGGTGGCTCATGCCTATAATCCTAGGTACTCAGAAAGCTGAGAACTGAGGATTGTGGTTTGAAGCCAGCCTGGACAGGAAAGTCCATGAGACTCTTATCTCCAGTAAACTACTCAGAAAAAGCCTGAAGTATCGCTGTGGCTCAAATGTTAGAGTGCTAGCCTTGAGTAAAAAGAAGCTCAAGCATAGAACCCAAGCCTCGAGTTCAAGTCCCAGGACTGGCAAAATACATACATACATACATACATACATACATACAGGAGGTGTATTCTCCTAAACCTTAAGCAGGTGCTTCAAAATGGATTTTTTTTTCATTCTTAAGTTTTTTTTTTTTTTGAGACAGAATATCACTATGTCGCCTGGCTGACCTCAAACTCTCTATTCTCAGGCCTCAGATTTTCAAGTGCCTGGATTATAGGAGTGTTTCACCACCCTCTAGCTCATTCTTGAGGTTTTGGCGTTTTTTGTTTTTTTTTTTTTTTTTTTCATTCTTGCATCTAATTTTTCCCCTTGTTTTCTAGCTTGCCTCTTCAAGTGATTTAGAGTATTCAGGAGGGATTAATTTTTAAGCAACTTCCACACCTGAGGTTTCTTGTTGTCTTCATACATGAATAACAATATGGCTTCTCAAGTTTTTTCTAGATTGGTGTATGTGGAACTGCAGCCACAACCTAGTCTATTTAATGAATTGGGACTGAATTTTAAAACATAACATGGTACAGACAAGAGTAGAAAATACTAGCATGCACCCTGTGTAGTCAGGACACGTCCTGCATCGTGAATATCTAAAGATGCTTGGAAAAGGGACATTTTGTTTCTTTTATGTTCTCTATCCTTCTTAGAAAATATATAAATAGGCTATAGAGAAAAGTATTTCTAAGGATGAGTCAGGATAAAAATAAAATTGACAGGCCGGGCGCTGGTGGCTCACGCCTGTAATCCTAGCTACTCAGGAGGCTGAGATCTGAGGATCGCGGTTCAAAGCCAGTCCGGGCAAGAGAAACCGTGAGACTCCTATCTCCAATAAACCACCAGAAAACCGGAAGTGGCGCTGTAGCTCAAGTGGTAGAGCGCTCGTCTTGAGCTGAAGAGCTGAGGGACAGCGCCCAGGCCCAGAGTTCAAGCCCCACGACTGACAAAAAAAAATAAAATAAAATTGACATTTACTTCTTTGGATATTTGTGAGAAATCTGAGCTCATTTTAATTTAGGTTCTTTGTTATTTTGTTCTCACTAGCCTATAAGAACCTTATTTATCACTTCCTCCCTAACTTAAACCTGTTTTAAAATTATAAAATAAAGCCAGACTCTGGTGCTTACTCCTGTAATCCTAGCTACTCAGGAGCCTGAAATCTGAGGATTGAAGTTCAAAGCCAGCCTGGGCAGAAAAGTTCCTGTGAAACTCTTATCTCCAATTAACCACTAGAAAACCACAGGTGGTATTGTGGCTCAAAGTGGTAGAGTGCTAACCTTGAGTGAAAAAGCCTAGAGACAGTGCCCAGGCCCTGAATTCAAGCCCCACGACTGACCAAAAGACAAACAAAAACAAACAAAAAACCCACCCAGCACAATAAGAACAAAGGATATAAAGAGAAAAGTAAAATATCTCTCCTACTTCAGTAATCTGTTCCATGTGTTTTGGGTGTGTGTCTGTGCGCTAGAATTTCTTTTCTTAGCTGGGTTCTGGTGGCTCATGCCTGTAATCCTAGATACTCAGGAGGCTGAGATCTGAAGATCATGGTTTGAAGCCAGCCCAGGCAGGAAAGTCTGTGAGACTCTTATGTCCAGTTAACTACCAGAAAACTGGAAGTGGCACTGTGGCTCAAGTGGTGGAGCCTTGAGCTGAAGAGCTCAGGGATAGTGCTCAGGCCCAGAGTTCAAGCCCCACAACTGACCCCCCCACCAAAAAAAATTTTTTTTTCTTTTCTTTTGCAATGCTGGGAATTGAACTCAGGGGCTTATACACTCTATACAAATACTTTACTACTCAGCTATATTCCTAGCTCCTGGATTTGTTTTTATTTTTTCCTGGGGCTTAAACTTAGGGCCTGGGCACTATCTCTGAGCCTCTTTGTGCTCAAGGCTAGCACTCTACCACTTGAACCATGGCACCACTTTGGCTTTTTCTGAGTAGTTTATTGGAGATAAGAGTCTTATGGGGACTTTTCTGCCCAGGCTGGCTTTGAACTGTGATCATCAGATCTCAGCTTCCTGAGCTAGGATTACTGGTGTGAGCCACTGGCACCCAGTCGCTCCTGGAATTTTTTTTAGTAATTCAGATGGCACATGATATCTGAGGACAATAAAGTAGGCTGAAGTGGCAAGGAAGGATTCTGTGGCTCTTGCTGATGTGCTCAGTGACAGTATGAGAGGTAATAATGGCAGAGAAGCCAGGCAGGAAAGGTCCTGGGGGAGTGTCCCAGGACATAGTCAGTCCTGCAGCTGGAGTCATCTGAGTGTGGTGCAATCTGGGAATAGAAAGAGGGCTGGACGGGGAGGGGCTGCAGGCTGATGCACAAGAGTGAGTTGTGGGAAATGAGGGAGGAGTGGCGTGTGGACTCATCCTATAATCAGGGCAGTTTCTCTGGCCTTGGTGTCTGCCTGGGGAGGTCCAGGGTGGTCCTGGGTTTCCTCCTTGCTGTGTGGCATGTTGAAGCAGGATAGATAGGATGAGGTAACATGAGGGGAGTTAGAAAAATTTTAAATTATAAAAGAAGCCAGATTCAGGAGCTGTGACAACTGGAGCAGCAAGGAATTAAATGTATGACCTGCAATGCCCTTCTTTTCTTCAGCTGCTATGTGACTTGGAATCTCCCTAGATGACTAATTAGGAATGCCCACAAAGGTGATATCCATTGTCTCCAGGCTTTGAGTACCAGACCTCCCCTCAACCTATTGTCTCCATACTTGGGGACTTAGCAAGATTGGTTAAAGGTTGCCCAGGTGAAGCATTACTTATCTAGGAAAAGTTTAACCTGGATTTCCCAGCTTCGTCTAGAGGGCATAAATACACCTGAGTTGAGGACTGCCATTTTGAGATTCTTTGCTCCTACCTCTTGCACGCCAACGAGTGATCCTCTTTCTATGTATTCCTGCCTTGCTAAACAAATTCTTACTGACTTTGTCCATGAGTTTCCTTTTTTGTGAAACCCCTCCAGGTGTTTTTCAGAGTAGATTCCAAGAGCCTTTGAGTCAAGTGGGAACCGTGAAATTAAATAGAGGACTCCCTCATTCTCTTAACTAGGATTTCTCCTCACCCCAAATGTGTGTGTAAATGTGTGTGTGTGTGTGTGTGTGTGTGTGTGTATACACCTTGTTGGATTTCAGAGGCCTTGCAGGCCAAGACCATGTTCAAAGAGAAGCAGTGGAAATGTTTTCTCTATCTTGTGTTTTCCCTCCTACTTTGAGTAGTAAGGACTTGATCATGTACTATCATGATGAATTCCAGCAAGGGCCTGAGCCAGTGCCAGGGATGAGGAGGATCTCCCATAGGATGCTGGGAAGGACCACAGTTGAGTAGTCAGTGGGTGAGGAAGCAGGGGACATAAGGCTGGCCTGAGAAAGTATGTCTTCATTCCACAATGAGTCCCAAGAGCGCTTGAGAAGGTGAGACTTCCTGGAGTTGGATGGAATGGGAATTGGAGCCTTTGGGACTTATGCACATGTGGTAGACCAGGCTGGAGGGATGGTAGGGCATGATGGAAACATAGCAACCATCAGTGGCCTCATGAGGCCAGGTTTCCCAGCTGACCCTGGCCCGTAGTAGTGCTGGGCTGGGGTCTACATATATCTGAGATGATTTATGTAAGGCCTGGGATTTGTACGCTATAGTAGAAAGCATGATGATTTCCTTTACTCAACTTAAAAAAATACTACAAACTATTCAGGCATAGGTGGCTGTCATTCTAGCTACTCAAGAGGTTGAGGTCCGAACATTGAAAGTCAGAAGCCAGCTCAGGCAAATGCAAGAATACCTCTAATTAACCAGCCAAAAAGCTGGAAGTAGTAGCTGGCTCAAGTAGTAGAGTGCCAGCCTTGAGTAAAAAAAGCCAAGCAAGGTCTAAGGGCCCTGTGTTCAAGCTCTAGTACTGGCATACAAAAATAAATAAGCCAGGCACCAGTAGCTCACATCTGTAATCCTAGCTATGCAGGAAGCTGAGATCTGAGGATTGTGGGTGGTTCAAAGCCAACTGGGGCAGGAAAATCTGTTAGACTCATTTCCAAGTAAGCACTCAAAAAACTGAAAGTGTGTTGGAGACACAGACGCACATGACCCCGCCTAAGGATTCGTGTGCTGTGTGAGGTTTATGTATGCTGGTGAACAAGGAGAATGCTCCTTCATAACCCTGGCAAAGGTTGGGGTACCCAGCTGCAGCTGGAGACTGCTGGAATGAGGAAGCTCTTTCTGGGCAAAGGTCTGGATGCCTGGCCACGACCTTGGTGGAGGACTTAGGGAAAGTGCCCTTCGTGCTCCTCCAAATAATTCTGTAGAACAATGCCTCAGGATTCCTTTCCTGGTTCTTAATGGAGCCCACCTGCACCTTGCTTTCTCCTTATTATCTTCTATCACAAGGAACTGCTCCACCTTTGTTGACAACTTTTCCTGCTCATTGATTAAAGGTTGTTAATTTTTACTGTCGCATTCCCCAAAAACTTTCTGTCCTATGATTGCCCCATGACTACAGATTTACTTTCTATGCCCCTATACTGTATGAAAGCATATGATTTTTTTTTTCATTCTCAGTCGTGGGGCTTGAACTCTGGGCTTGGGCGCTATCCCTGTGCTCTTCAGCTCAAGGAGAGCGCTTGAGCCACAGCACCACTTCTGGTTTTCTAGTGGTTTATTGGAGATAAGAGTCTCTCGGAGACTTTCCTGCCCGGGCTGGCTTTGAACCATGATCCTCAGATCTCAGCCTCCTGAGTAGCTAGGATTACAGGTGTGAGCCATCTGCACCCAGCTAGCATATGATGTTTTAATAAACTTTGTCTATACCCACATGGTATGGTCCCTTTCTGCCTACCAGATGTGCTTTCCCAGGTCACTGATGAGGAATCAGCCACAGAAATGGTAGAGTGCTAGCCTTGAAGAAAAAAAAAAAGCTACAGAACTCAGTCCTCTCAGGAATTGCTACCAACTGTTGTGGTCACAAAGTATATAATGGTGACTAAAATGAACACCGCTCCCTTTGTCATGGAGCCAATATTAGTACATGCGTGTAAGAGCAACACATACACACAGTCAAGCAAGGAACACACGTCCAGGAAGAGGAGTATGTGAGAGAGAAGGCAGAAGGGGAGGGGAGGGTGGAGCTGGAGTCCCCCACTCCAGCCTGAGGAACGGGTAGGACCTTCACGGAGATGGATGCAAGCTGAAGCTGAAGACCAGGCATACCCCTGTACCTCTGAGTCCAGTGATGGGGTCTGGAGTTGTTGAAGGGTTCTTTTTCTGCTTCTCTAACTCCAGGTCTCCATAGATGGGGTTGCTTTCTTGGCCTAAGGGCTCTGGCAGTACCAGTGGGGACCAGCTGGCCCATAGCATTGGAGAACAGTCATGCTGGGCCCCTCTCTGAGAAGCAAGTGGCAGCAACCATCTAGGAAGGAGGCTGAGGTGAGGAGGCTGCCTTTGGGCACCAGAGGCTCTGTGCTGACACTGGGAGATGGCTGCTGAGTAACCTCAGGTGCTGCCTGGCTTTGTGGCTTAGGCATTAATGATAACACAGTTTGTTTACTTTCTGAGGCTGTTGAAGCCAAGGCCAGGGAACTGAGAGATGTGAGTGCCCCTTCAGCCAATCAGCCTTCTTTAAACACTTATTAAGTGGAGAGAGAGAGAAGCAGATGTTTAATAAAAACTGTATAGGGGCTGGGAATGTGGCTTTAGTGGTAGAGTGCTTGCCTAGCATGCATGAAGCCCTGGTTTCAATTCCTCAGTACCACATCAACAGAAAAAAGCCGGAACTGGCTCTGTGGCTCAAGTGGTGGAGTGCTAGTCTTGAGCAAAAGCAACTCAGCAACAGTGCCCAGGCCCTGAGTTCAAGCCCTAGGATTGGCAAAAAACAAAACAAAAAGAACAAAACTATATGATCTCCAATGTTAGACAGCAAGAGAAAGAGAGAGAGAGAGAGAGAGACAGGCGCTAGTACCTCATGCCTGTAATCCTAGCTACTCAGGAGACCGAGATCTGAGGATGATAGTTCAAAGCCAGCCCAGGCAGGAAAGTCCATGAGACTCTTATCTCCAATTAACCACCAGAAAACAGGAAGTGGCGCTGTGGCTCAAGTGGTAGAGCACTTGCCTTGAGCTGAAGAGCTCAGGGACGGCCCCCAGGCCCAGATTCTAAGCCCCACAACCAACAAAAAGAAAAAAAAGAGCTTTATTGCATGTATTTGTTACATGTTCTTTTCTGAACCAGATGACTTATTGGGAAGCATATTAAAATGTTTAAATATTAGGCAACAAAATAAATCTCTCCTTCTGGGAGAGCAGTCTTTCCCTTGTGTGCTGTGGTTTCACAATTTCAGCTGACTGCAGCTGCCCACCGCGGGGTGCTTGTCAGTCTCAGGCTGGGTGAAGTCATGCCAGGCCTGAGGCTGCACTGTGATTCACGTGTTTACTGTGAAAATGGTCAACCAAAGTCCTGTAAGGCTGGTGAGAAGTATTTTTAAATTCCCACCTGAGGGCCTTGCCAGGCTGGCAGGAGTAGGAATAATTGGTATTATGCCCCTTGTGTTTGGATGCACAGGTGAAGACCAGAGTTACTTTGGCACCGCCTGAGGACTGGGCCTGAGAACTCCCTGGAGATGATCATCCTGGTCTGCATCTCAGTGTGTCTCCATCCACAGACAACTGGTCTTTATGCAAATGCACTTAGTGGTGGCTTCAGCTAAAGGTCAGTATAGCACTGCCCCCATCTCCATTTGAAAAGCTAGGTAGGCAGGAAAAATGTCCGTGTGTGTGTGTGTGTGTGTGTGTGTGTGTATGTGTGTGTGTGTGTGTGTGCGTGTGCGCGCGCACACACACATGTGCCAGTCCTGGGGCTGGAACTCAGGGCCTTGCACTCTCACTTGGCTTTTTCTACTTAAGGCCAGTGCTCTATCACTTGAGCCACACTTCTAGCTTTTTAATTGATTAATTAGAGATAAGTGTCTCATGTCCTGCCTAGGCTGGCTTTGGCCTCTTGAGTAGCTAGGATTACAGCCATGAGCCGCCAGCACCCTGCTGGTAAAATTCTTGTTAGACAAAAACAAAAACAATCCCACAATCTATAGACCCTACAGTCCAAACTTTAAAATTGGTAGAGAAAACGTCACCCTTTTCCCATTGGTTTGACTCTGTGGACAGTGGAAATCTCTCCTGGTCCATCCCCACCCCAGCTCCTGGGTCATTTTACCCATGTGCTTTCCTTTCCAAGGCTCAAGGCCAGATGGTTCTTTCTGCTTTTTCTGTCAGCACAAGTAAAGGTAGTGATACATAATGGGGAAGGTTTTTAGTCCCCTCTGAGGAAAACATTTGCCAGGCCGACCATTCTTTCTTTTTCTAAAGTGGATTGTTTCTTGCAGTGTAAACTTCACTAGAAAACTCCAACAAAGCATCTGTCTTCATCTTACCAAAGCAGGTCCTTCTATATCCTGGCTTGGCGTGGAGCCTGGGGTGGGGGAAGGGCAGGAGCACTTCCCCCATGGGGAAAGGGAGACCCCTCCACCCCCAGTTTGCACAGTGATGATGTCCTAAATAAAGGACATGGGTCATCCTGGAGATAATGAGCATCCTGTTTTGAAAGTGTTTGCGTGGAGGTTGGGTAGGTACTTCTTTGGTGAGAGACTGGACCAAATGATCTCACAGATCCAACAGAATCTGGGGACATTTTTCTTGGCTCCTTATTGAATTTGTCATTGTCTTAGACATCTGCTGTTTCTGCCTCCTAGTACACTTTGTGCTTCTGCCAAGACTTGTTTCTCTGTTTCTTTCAGGCCTGGGTGGGATTGGCATCACTCCAACTCCTGGGTGGTCCTTATTGGTCACATTAACAGGAGATACAAGTATTTCCCTTCCAGGGCTTAGGGCAGCTGTAACTCAAGAGGTAGAATACTTGACTAATCTAAGGCCCTGGGTTCAATGCCCAGTACCATTAAAGAAGTAAGTAAATAAGTAAATAATTGAACTTCAAGCTAGGTGTGGTGGTACATACCTGTAATCCCAGGTTCCTGCCAAGCCATTGGCCACTGTGTCTGAGTCCATGCACATTGTGTGTGTGTGTGTGTGTGTGTGTGTGTGTATGCTGATCCTGAGGCTTGAACTCAGGGCCTAGGTGCTGTCTCTGAGTCTTTTTGCTCAAGGCTAGAATATTCTACCACTTGAGCTCCACTTCCAGTTAATTGGAGATAAGAGTCTCACAGATTTTCCTGCCCAGGCTAATTTAGAACCATGATCCTCAGATCTTAGCCTCTTAAGTAGCTAGGGTTACAGGCATGAGCTCCATGCACAGGCCTTTTCTGCATATAGAGGATGATCAAGTAGAGTACATGCTCTGCCCATGGTGAGTTTCTTCTCTCTGTTCCTCCAGGGCCAGCCAGCGCACAGCTATGAAGCAGCAGAAGTCCATCTGTGACTTTACCCATCTACCCAGCTGACTCATCCAAAAACTCAACCCTTCTTTTCCTGTCGACTGGCTTGAAGTCTCCCCATTCTTTTTTTTTGTGTCAGTTGTGGGGCTTGAACTCTGGGCCTGGGCGCTGTCCCTCAGCTCTTCAGCTCAAGGCTAGTGCTCTACCACTTGATCCACAGCGCCACTTCTGGCTTTTTTCTTTTTGCTTATGTGATGCTGAGGAATCGAACACAGGGCCTCAGGCATGCAAGGCAAGCGCTCTACCACTGAGCCACCTTCCCAGCCCCCCCTTTAATTTTTAAAAATTTTATTATTTTATTTTATTGTGTGTCACACACACACACACACACACACATACACACTGGGGTTTGGGGCTTGAACTCAGGGCCTCTGGTTCAGCTTTTATGCTTATGGTTTGGTACTCTACTACTTGAATCATTTCTCGACTTCAGGTTTTTTGCTGATTAACTGGAGATAAGAGTCTCAGACTTCTTTTCCTGGGTCTTTCAGGTTTATCTTTGAACCATGATCCTCAGATCTCAGCCTCCTGAGTAGGAATATAGGTGTGAGCCGCTGGCCTGCTGGCCCCCTTCAATGGACCAGTGTTTGGGAGGCTGTATAACCTTGGCCCCAGCAGAGGAAAATAATAATGAAATACGGGCATTTATAAACATAAAATGCGTGCCTGCAAACTCAGCTGTGTGCCACTCACAGCCAAGCTGAGCCATAGGGGTAGGAGAAGGAAGGGGGCTCATAGTATATAAATCTGTATCTTTAGATACTAAGAGAAGGGTAAAAAGATATCAGATTCTTGGTGCCATCTTTTGAATTGATTGATGAAACCTTTTCATTAAGCAAGCACTTGGGCTAGGAAGATGGCTCAGTGGTAGAGTGCTTGCCTCACATGTATGAAATCCTATGTTCAATTCCTCAGCACCACATAAGCAGATAAAGCCAGAAGTGGTGCTGTGGCTCAAGTGGTAGAGTGCTAGCCTTGAGCTGAAGAGCTGAGGGACAGTGCCCAGGCCCAGAGTTCAGGCACCACGACTGACAAAACAAAAACAAAAACATGCAAGCATTTAAGCCACTTTTTTTTTTTGCTGGTCCTGGGGCTTGAATTCAGGTCCTGGGCACTGTCCCTGAGCTTCTTTTGATTAAGGCTAGCATTCTACCACTTGAGTCACAGTGCCATTTCTGGCTTTTTCTGGTACTATGGAATCAAACCCAGGGCTTCATGCATGCTAGGCAAGCACTCTACCCCTAAGCCACCTTCCCAGCCCTTAAGTTACATTTTAATCATTCAGGGAAATTGGGCTTTCTGTCACTTTCAACATAAGAGCTATCCATGGAGTTACAGGTGCAAGTAGAAGAGTTAGATACTGAGTTCAAGTCCCAATCTTGGACAAAAAAATAATAAATAAAGGTTATCCACGATCCAAGTACAAACATGAACAGTTTTATTGCTTTTGTAAAAACCAGAAAATGCAATGTGTAAATTGAAAAATTGATTGGTTAAAAAAAAGATTTCTGTATAAGTGAATGATTCTTTTCTTGGTCTACAGCGCTACCTGTATACAGGGCAGGAATTACTTAGAGCAATATTTACAAGGCTATATGGCAGTGTAACTGGTGCTTGTTTGAGCTCGTCATTAATATTTAATTTTGCCTCATGTCTTGAACTAATTTATTGGCACATTTTTGTCATTCCGCTAAGACATAACATAAGTCACATCAATAAACAATGGCACTAGAGCTGTTCATGTTTCTTCTCTGAGTGATCATTTAAAGCTAATTTTCTATGACAGGGAGCTCTGAATGTACTACTGAAGATAAGACTTGTTTAATGTCTGCTTCGGCAACCAACAGGAAGTCAGTTGTGATTTTTTTTAATTATATTTATGTCGGGCTTTGACACTGTGTTTTTTGTTATTAACTCTTGTGAAGTATACTACTTCTTAAAGTGTTGTCAGCCATCCATGAAAAAAAAGGGCTTTCTCAGACAAGTGCTTGAAGCTATAATGAAATTACAGACGTGATTAAAGAAGTGAGTTCCTTGTATGAAGCAAGCTGTTTCCTGGGTGAATTGTTTGAGTGACAAGGACCTCTCTCCTTCCTGTTGTCAGGATGTCATGCACATCCCAAAAGACACTCAACTCTTTTTTTTTTTTTGGGGGGGGGGTCGGTTGTGGGGGCTGAACTCTGGGCCTGGGCGCTGTCCCTCAGCTCTTCAGCTCAAGGCTCCAGCCCTACCACTTGAGCCACAGTGCCACTTCCGGCTATTTTTTGCTTATGTGGTACTGAGGAATCGAACCCAGGGCCTCATGCATGCAAGGCAAGCACTTTACCACTGAGCCAACTTCCCAGCCCCACACTCAACTCTTTAGACAAGTCACATTCACCTATAAGTAATTCAAAAGTTTTGTGTGGGAGAGAGAAAATATGTTAAACTACCAACAGCTCTAATTGCACATTGCAAATAAAATAAAATAGCAGAATTTTGAAGAAAAACAACGTGTTAAAATAGTTTAGAATTTGTATGTGTGTGTGAGAATATTGGTACTAGGGCTTGAACTCAGGACCTAGCCATGGTCTTTTAAGCTTTTTCACTCAAGGCTTGCATTCTATCCCTTGAACCACAGCTCCACTCCCAGCTTTTTTCTTGGTTAATTAGAAATAAGAGTTTCTTGGGGCTGGGAAGTTGGCTCAGTGGTAGAGTGCTTGCCTTGCATGCCTGAGGCCCTGGGTTCGATTCCTCAGCACCACATAAGCAAAAAGAAAAAAGCCGGAAGTGGTGCTGTGGCTCAAGAGGTAGAGCGATAGCCTTGAGCTGAAGAGCTGAGGGACAGTGCCCAGGCCCAGAGTTCAGGCCTCACGACCGGACCCAAAAAAAAAAAGTTTCTTGGACTTTCTTGCCTGGGGCTGGCTTTGAACCATGATCCTCAGATCTCATTCTCCTGAATAGCTAGGATTATAGTTTACAGTTCTTAGACCAGATATAGTGGATATAGTGTAATCCTAGCACACTGAGGCAGAAGCAGGACAAACGAGACTTTGAGAACAACCTGGGCTACCCAGCAAGTTAGTGGACAATCTGTCTCTAAACAAACAAATAAACGAAAAAATTTAAATTCTTAAAAAGTCATATGGCAAAGCACACGAATACTAAAATGAAATGCAAACTGTCCCCTCCTGCCCCAGCCACTCTCCATAATGCTTCTAGAGTAACCAGGGTTCTTTGGAATGCAAGTGACCAAAATCCAGCCCAGAAAGGAAATTGCAATAACCAAAGGTATCTGTTTTTGTTGTTGTTGTTGTTTTTGTCAGTCATTGGGCTTGAACTCAGGGCCAAGGCACTTTTGCTCAAGGCTAGTGCTCTACCACAGTGCTACTTCTGGTTTTCTGGTTGTTAATTGAAGATAAGAGTCTCACAAACTGTTCTGCCTGGGCTAGCTTTGAACCACAATCCTCAGATCTCAGCCTCCTGAGTAGCTAGGATTACAGATGTAAGCCCAGTGCCCAGCTGCATTTGTTTTGTTTTTGGGTCCTGTCATGGGGCCTGAAATCTGGGCCTGGGCGCTGTCCCTCAGCTCTTCAGCTCAAAGCTAGCACTCCACCACTTGAGCCACAGCGCCACTTCCGGCTTTTTTCTTTTTGCTTATGTGGTGCTGAGGAATCGAACCCAGGGCCTCATGCATGCAAGGCAAGCGCTCTACCACTGAGCCTCCTTCCCAGCCCCTGCATCTGTTTTGTTACAGAGCAAGAAAGAGGATTGTCCCTCTCTTGCAGCTGGGTCCCACATCCTTGGGGGACCCTTGTTGCTGGCTTTGTGAACTCCTCAGCCTTCTTTGATAGCAGCTCCTGTGTGTTTGGAACAAGTGCTGCCACTTCCTGCCGTCCTGGGAGGTTGCTGCCAATCACAGGGCCCTCCTGCTTCTGTTCCAGGATGGACATGTGACTCAGGCTGAGCCAGACTGGAGCATCTGCTTTCCTCTTCCGACAGTTTCTGCCTCCCTCTCAATTACTTGAATTTGTGGAGTTACAGCTGTTCCCTGAAGCCAGAAAGAATGAAACCCACAAATTCCCTGGTTGCTCAGCCCACTCTCTACAGAGAATGGCAGCTCAGCTTGGCGGGGCCTGTCTTAGGGACCTCTCCTGCTCTGAGGGCTCACTGTGCTCCTTTCTAAATGCGCCCCCACCATCTGTTGGATGATTCATGCCCAGCTGGATGCAAAGTCAAGGCCCCATTTAAGTCTTTGGACTTGAATCCAGTATCAAAGGTGTCAAACTGGTGGCCTTCAAATCTGGAATCATTTTGGGAAATGTTCCCTTATACAGTCTCTCAGTGTGTCCCCATTTTCATAAATGTGTGAAGCAGGTTCTGAGGGCCCCCCTTGAGTGACTCCATTCCCACCCAGGACTGTGCCCCTCTAGTTCAGACTGGGGGGCTCCTGGGCACCTCCCACTCCTTCCCTCCTGGGCAGGCTGAACATGGATGCTTGGCTTTCTTCCCTCCTTTTCCTCCCTTGCTTTCATCCCCTCTTCCCCCCATTTATGCACTTGATGTGCTGTAATTTGAGTTAATCATATGCCTTAGTTCATGGCACTGTTCAGGACTAGTCCATGGGAGGCCCCTTTCAGTAATTACTACTTCTCTTTACTCCATCATTCCTTTCCCAGTCTCCACCCCTGTCCACTTTCTTTCTTTTTTTTTTTTTAAATGTTGGTTGTGGGGCTTGAACTCTGAGCCTGGGCACTGTCCCTCAGCTCTTCAGCTCAAAGCTAGCACTCTACCACTTGAGCCACAACGCCACTTCCGGTTTTCTGGGGGTTTATTGGAGATAAGAGTCTCATGGACTTTCCTACCTCGGTGGCTGGCTTTGAATCGTGATCCTCAGATCTCAGCCTCCTGAGTAGCTAGGATTACAGGTGTGAGCCACCAGCACCTGGTTTACCCCAGTCCCTTTCTAGGCACAGGTCCTATGAGGCCTCTTTGGTTTGCACATACACTGTACTGCTCCCTAGTGGTGAACTTCCATATTGCCACTAGCTCTCACCACTGCTAGGGACTGGGGAGAACTTCCTTGGTTCTTTTTTCTTCTCCTCTGACCCCTTCTTTCTGTGAGCTCTGGAAGGGGCTGCCTCCAGGGAAGGAGAGTTCTTCTTTGACACTGGGATTGGTTAACATGGCTATTCTAACCAGAATTGTGTGACCCAACAAGAGAGAGTGGGAATTGTGTGTGTGTGTGCTGGGGGGTGGGGGTTGGTTGTTGTGACTGGTGTGTAGTGTGGGGGCTGCAGGCATTGCACTGGTATAAGATGGAGGTCTTACTCCATAAACCCAGTGCAAAGCACAACAAAGAACTATTTGGTCCACAGTGCCAGTAATGGACAGAAGTTGAGAAATTCAGAGTTAACTCCTGCCACTTTGGACTTTAGACTCGATCCTTTGTTTGGCCAGGGGACTGGTAGCAGAGGACCTTACTCTCATCAGGCAGGAGTATGGTAGCATGGCCCATGTCACGCTTCCCTAGGAAAGGAGCTTGGTCAAACCAACCCCCAGACACCTCCTTCCCTCATGGTGAGTGGGACTCATCTGGGTTTCCAGGGAGGAGCGAGACAAGTCCTCTCATGCCTTCCTGTGGGTGCTGAGTGCCCGTGGGAAGCTGCCTCTGACTGAGCTCCTCTAGATCCTGTTTCTGCAGGGTCAGGTTCTGTCCTGACTGAGGAGCGCTGTTTGCCCAGCACTGCCTAACCAGCATAGGAAACTTGTCATTGCTCAGCTAAGCTGTGCTGTCCCCCAGTGGTGACCAGGAAAATGCTGACACTTGATTCTCCGCCTGCCTTCTTTCCAGTCCCTCTTGTGATTCAGAACAGGGGAGATCAAGAGGCTGAGATCTGAGGAGCACCGTTCAAAGGCAACCTCCGGCAAGAAAGTCTGTGAGACTCTAACCTCCAATTAATCAGTAAAAAGCTGGAAGTGTGGCTGTGGCTCAAGCAAAACAGCTAAGGGACAATGTGTAGGCCCTGAGTGTAAGTCCTAGCCTCCCCTCGCCAAAAAAAAAAACAAAAAAACTGAGATCATGCTACAGTATAATTCATCAGGACCCTCCAACTCCAACCCCGGAAGTCACTTCGGTGGTTATGGAACCTCAGGTCCCTCCAAGCAAAGATTCAGTGGGGCTATGGGATTAGCTACCATCCATACGCAGGGAATCTCCTGCATACTGAAAACTGTCTTGCAGTTGGGTTTAGGTGGAAGAGCTTGGCCAAGCATAGGCAAGGGTGAACACAGAGGCTCTGGAACACTGTGGAGACCTATTGCTCTCCACCCCAGTCTCTGCTTCTCACCTCTGAGCTTACCACTTCCTCTGGAGTGGTAGCAGAAACCCAGATGTTGATTGTAAATTCTGTGGATACTGTATGGGAGCACCCCTCTCCCCTCCCCAAGCAATATTCTAATGCCACGGCCTAGGGCACATCTGTCTCAGAGACCAAACCAACCTCCCCCACTCAGCCCCTGTACCGAGGATGGAATGCATTCCACTGTCCACAGTAGCAAGGTTTAGCTAAATCACTGGCTCTGTGAGCACTTATTTCTCTGCTTTTCTGTGACCTTCCTGCCCACAAAATAGTTTTACTGTTTATTCCAGCCTCTTCTGAAAAGGTGTATAGAATATCAACAACCTCTGCCCTAGGATTCTTTGCATGCCATAGCTCAAAATCTTCACCTCGCTCCTTCCACCAGCCCTGGGCTGCTGTGGAGTGATTCTTTTTTTGTGTGTAAGGCAATATTGGGGCTTGAACTCAGGTCCTGGGTGCTGTCCCTCAGCGTTTTTCTTTTTCCCCTCAAAGCTGGTGTTCTACCACTTGAGACACAGCTCCACTTCCCACTTTGCCTTGTTAATGGGAGGTAAGAGTCTCCAGGACTTTTCTGCCAGGGCTGGCTTCAAACCATGATCCTCAGATTTCAGCCTCCTGAGTAGCTAAGATGACAACAGGCACAAGCCCCCAGCACCTGGCTGAGACTCTTACTCTTCAGCAAGGCAGCTCTTGCTTTCTGCCTGGCTTTCCATATTCCTGTTGCTCCTAATCCTGATACATTGTTGATCTGAGCAAGATGAGGATGATGGGAAGCAATAAGCAGAGCTCTATTTATTTATTTATTGCTAGTCTTGGGGCTTGAACTCAGAGCCTGGGCATTGTCCATAAACTTCTTTTGCTCAAGGCTTGCACTCTACCACTTGAGTCAAAGCACCACTTCTGGCATTTTCTGTGTATGTGCTACTGAGGAATTGAACCCAGGGCTTCATGCATGCTAGGCAAGCACTCTACCACTGAGACACCTTCCCAGGCCATGCTGAGCTCTATTTGATCATCAGGGGGTGTTGGGCATGTTGGATCTCTAGTTTGGGGCACAAGGATGGATAATACCTTCCTTGGAAGCACTAAGGACAAGGTGAGCAGGGATAAAGAGAGTGTGTGCACAGGGGAGAACTCCCATGCTTCCTCTCTGCCCTGGATGGTCAGAAGCCTCTGTTAGCAGAAGATGGCAAAGGGGCTGGGTTGTGGGCGTGTATACTGGGGTTGACTGTCCTGCAAGCAGAGGCAGGGGGTGGATGTTGGTCTCAGGTATTTAATAAAGTGGTGTGGGCTAGGGGAGGTGTGATGTCTCTGGGTATGGTTGAAGGACAAACAGTTATATCAAAGTTTTCTTTTTTTCCCTTTTGGTGATACTGAGATTTGAACTCAGGGCCTTATACTTGCTAGGGAGGCATGCCTAGATTTCTAGTTACTCAGGAGGCTGAGAGCTGAGGATTGCTGTTTGAAACTGGCTTGGGCAGGAAAGTTTGTGAGACTCTTACCTCTAATTAACCTCCAAAATAAGCCTCATGTAGAGGTGTGGCTCAAGTAATAGAGCTTTAGCTTAGAGTGAAACAGCTAAGAAAGGGACTTAGCACCCAGGCCCTGATTTCAAGCCCTAGTTACACACACACACACACACACACACACACACACACACACACACACACACAGAGTCTTGTGGACTTCTCTGCCAGGGCTGGTCTAGAACCACAATGCTCACTAGGATTATACGATTATTGGCATGAGTCACTGGCACCCAGAATTTTAATGTGTTTATTTGAGCATTTAACACGACAGAAGTGATTCAGCACTTTCTGGAGGAGGCCATCAGAGGAAGCATCTACAAGGTATTGGAGGAAACAAGACAAAAAAAAATATTTGATTAGTTGAAGTATCAAGTCCTTCGTTGGAGGCTAGCTGATGGTTTCTGAATGGTTGAACTTAAACCCATTTTGAATTGAGTTTCTGTCTATTTACATACATTGGAACCAAAGGCACTGAGACATCTCACCCAATTAACTAAGATGTTAAATGGCCAGTCCTTTGATCCTGTCCCTTACTACCTCTGGCAGTTATTGGCTATGTTTCCCTCCCTCTCCCTCCCTCACAAAGCGTAAGGTGATCTGGGGTGAGGAAGGTCCCTGAAGGAGATGTCAGCAACTGGAATAAGTCCTTGCTCAATGGAGTCTGGGGATGGTACATCCTGGTCCTGCCATGGAGCAGAAAGCAATCGCCTTTAACAAACGCAGTACATTTTTTGGAGGAGCGATGAGAGGAAAAAGACTAGGATTCTTTTAGCTGGACGTGGTTGGCACACACCTGCAATTCTAGCACTCAGGAGACTGAAGGAGGAGGATTTTGAGATTAAAGCTAGTTTAGGCTACTTAGTGAGATCCTGTCCCAAAAAGAAGAAAAAAAAAGAAAGGAAAGGAAGGAAGGAAAGAAAGAAGAAAGACAGGAAGGAAGGAAGGAAAGAAGGAAGGAAGGGAGGGAGGGAGGGAGGGAGGGAGGGAGGGAGGGAGGGAGGAAGGAAGGAAGGAAGGAAAGAAGGGAAGAAGGAAGGAAGGAAGGAAGGAAGGAAGGAGGGAGGGAGGGAAACAGAGCAAGGAAAAAGGAGAACAAATATTGGGAGTCTAGAAAGCCACAAATAAATGTCAGATGTATAGACACATCCTCTGGAATGGATAAGGGTTTAGAATAATCAACTTTTGTCTTGCCTAGGAGAGAGGAGAGGGGCCAGTTTTGTAAATAAATATATGTCTTAATTGTAGGCTAGTGGATGGGGCAGAGGGAGAAGAGAAATTCTCATGCAGACACACCTGTCTGTACTTTTCCTAGAAGTGATACTCTTCCATTCCAGGTACTCTGAGACAAGCACTCACTGTCCAACAGTGAGTGCTGCTTCCTGACTCTATACTGCATTTTTCATAACTTTTGCTATGTTTCAACTGTTGTTGTTGTTGTTGGTGGTGGTGGTAGGTAGGTAGTGGCAGGGCTATCCCTGAGCTCTTTTACTTAAGGCTAGTGCCCTCTTCCTGTTTTCTGATGGTTAATTGGAGATAAGAGTCTCATGGAGACTTTTCTGCCCAGGTTGGCTTTGAACTGCAATCCTCAGATCTCAGCCTCCTGTGTAGCTAGGATTACAGGCCTGAGCCACCAGCACCCGGCCTCACTGTTACATTCTTGATGGCTGATCTGTGACCATTGACCTTTGATGTTATTGTAAGTGCTTTGGAGTGCCAAGGATCCAAAGAAAGAGTCCACTTATGAAGACAGAGGTCTTGGATAAATGTGTGTTCTGACTGCTCTACCTATATGGCCTGTTCTTCTCTCCCTCTCCTCGGGCCTCCCCATACCAGACACAATACCTCTAAAATTAGTCAATAACCTTCAAGAGGCCTCTGAGTGTTCCATGGACTCCAAACTAGAGAGGAAGGCATGTTGGAAGTTAAGTCTGGACAGAAACAGACTTTTGTGCAGTTAACCAAGATGTGAACACCAAGGAGAAGTTACGTGTGTGTGTATGTGTGTGTATGTGTGTGCACGTGCTGATACTAGGAATTGAACTCACATTCTCACTCAGCTCAGGATTGGAGCTCTTCATTTTAACTGTGCCTCTGGCCTGGCTTTTTACAGAGATGGAGTCTTGTAGACTTCTCAGGCAAGGGTGGTTTTGAACTACAGTCCTTTAGGTCTCAGCTTCCTGGATAGCTAGAATTTCAGGAATGAGCCTTTGGTGTTGGGCTTGTGTGTGTGTGTGTGCATGTGTGTGCGTGTGTGTGTGTGTGTGTGTGTGAGTTCTGGGGCTTGAACTCAAGGCCTGGGTGCTGTCCCTGAGTTTCTTTGCTCCAGGTTAGCGTTGAGACACAGCTCCACTCCTGGCTTTTTTTGGTGATTAATTGGAGATAAGAATCTCCTGGACTTTACTACCTGGGCTGGCTTGGAATAGCAGTCTTCAGGTTTCAGTCTCCTGAGCAGCTATGATTACATGTATGAGCCACCAGCACCCAGCTCTGGGCTTTTTATTTATTTGTTTGTTTGTTTGTTTGTTTATTCAGCCATGAGGTTGAATTTAGGGCCTGGGTGCTGTCCTTGAGCTTTTTTTTGTTTGTTTGTTTTTTGTTTTTTTGTTTTTTGGTCCAGTTGTAGGGCCTGAACTCTGGGCCTGGCCGCTGTCCCTCAGCTCTTCAGCTCAAGGCTAGCGCTCTACCACTTGAGCCACAGCGCCACCTCCGGCTTTTTTCTTTTTTTGCTTATGTGGTGCTGAGGAATCGAACCCAGGGCCTCATGCATGCAAGGCAAGTGCTCTACCACTGAGCCACCTTCCCAGCCCTATCCTTGAGCTTTTTAGCTCAAGGCTAGTAGTCTACCCTTTTGAGCCACAGCTCCACTTCTGGTTTTCTAGAGGTTAATTGGAGAGAAGTGTCGTGGACTTTTATGCCTCCGCTGGCTTTGTACCGTTCTCAAAGCTCAGCCTCCTCAGTAGCTAGGATGACAGGCATAAACCATGAGCGCCCAGCTATTTTTTGGGGGAGGGGATAATACTGGGGCTTGAACAGGACCCAGGACCTGTACCCTCACTTGACTTTTTTGCTCCTGGCTTGGCCTCTACTACTTGAGCCCTACCTCCAGGCCTAAGGAAAAGTTTTGTTTTTTTGTTTATTTGTTTGTTTTTTGTCAGTTGTGAGGCCTGAATTCTGGGCCTGGACGCTGTCCCTCAGCTCTTCAGCTCAAGGCAAGCACTCTACCACTTGAGCCACAATGCTACTTCCGGTTTTCTGGTGGTTTATTGGAGATAAGAGTCTCACAGACTTTCCTGCCCAGTCTGGCTTTGAACTGTGATCCTCAGATCTCAGCCTCGTGAATAGCTAGCTTACTGGAGTGAGCCACCTGCGCCTGAGCTTAAGGAAAAGTTCGTTTTTTTTTGTCAGTCGTGGGGCCTGAACTCTGGGCCTAGGCACCATCCCTCAGCTCTTCAGCTCAAGGCTAGTGCTCTACCACTTGAGCCACAGCGCCACTTCTGGCTTTTTCTGCTTATGTGGTGCTAAGGAATTGAACCCAGGGCCTCTTGCATGCAAGGCAAGCATGCTACCACTAACCCCGCTTCCCAGCTCCTTAAGGAAAAGTTTTGAAGCCAATAGAAAACACAGTGAGAATAAGAAAGCCAAGCCACCCATTTGCTGATATAAAGAAAGTTGTCAAGATCTGGCTAAATCTAGCAGCTGCAAACATTCCCTAAGGCTTAGCTTGTCCCAGTGCCAGGCCCTCATCATTCCTTTCACAAAGGTGGGGGGAGGTGAGGAAACTGCAGAACAGCAGATTGAAGTTTGCAGAGGTTGGTGCCAGGTGTACAAATGTGCAAGGTTTGGGAGCAAGAGGAGATGGAGAAAGTTGGTGGAAGAGTTGCCTGCCTAGAAAACTTGAAGTCCTAAGTTGAAACACTAGTACTACCCAAATGAGCAAACGAAAAACAGTCACCGTACAGAAAAAAGATGGTAAGTCTGTTTTATCCTGTTTAAAATCAGCTGTGTACTCAAACTTGAGCTTAGCCAGACCTTTGGACTTACAGATGAGCAATCTTCTAAGGTTTGCACTGTGTTTGTTTTTACAGTTGCAGTAATCCAATTCTTTATCTAAAAAAAAAGAAAATTCCCAGAGTCTTAGACAAAAATACCAGTGTTGAGGGCTCAGAGAAATGAAATCACCAAGGACTTCCCTCTCAGGGCAGGCTCCTGCTCCAAGGAAAACATTCTTTGCCAAATAAGTCCTCACTGCACACTGACACATAAATGCTTCCTGCAACTGCACAGCTGGCCGGCTAAAGCGGACAGGGTGGGTGCCACCGTCCCCAGGGTCTGAGGAATTGCTCTACCGCACCCATTTTCCCACATATTTGTGTCTCCAGGACACAGTCCAGTGCGTCCTCCAGATACTAACAGGGAACTTGTTGCAAGGAGAGGCAGTCTATCTTCCTTTTTTACCAGGATAGATGTCTGTGCTATGTGTGTGTGTGTGTGTGTGTGTGTGTGTGTGTGTGAGAGAGAGAGAGAGAGAGAGAGAGAGAGAGAGAGAGAGAGAGAGAGAGAGAGAGAGAATACTAGGGCTTAAACTCAGGGCCTAGTCACTATTCCTTAGCCTTTTTTTTTTTTTTTTGGTCAGTCATGGGGCCTGAACTCTGGGCCTGGGCGCTGTCCCTCAGTTCTTCAGCTCAAGGTTAGTGCTCTGCCACTTGAGCCATAGCATCACTTCCAGCTTTTTCTGTTATGTGGTGCTGAGGAATCGAACCCAGGTCTCATGCATGTAAGGCAAGTACTCTACCACTGAGCCACCTTCCCAGCCCTCTATAGCTTTTTTTTTTTTTTTTTGTCAGTCGTGGGGATATGGGTGCTGTCCCTCAGCTCTTCAGCTCAAGGCCAGCGCTCTACCACTTGAGCCACAGCATCATTTCTGGCTTTTTTCTGCTTATGTGGCGCTGAGGAATCAAACCCAGGGCCTCATGCATGCAAGGCAAGCGCTCTACCACTGAGCCACCTTCCCAGCCCCCCCTCCATAGCTTTTATTTTTGCTCAAGACTGGCACTCTACCACTTGAGCTACACCTCCACTTCAGCTTTTTGATAGTGAATTGATGATCAGAATCTCACAGACTCTTTTTTGCCTGGGATGGCTTTGAACCATGATCCTAAGATCTCAGCCTCCTGAATAGCTAGGATTATAGACATGAGCTACCAGTGTCTGGTTGGCTTGTCTTTTTTTTTTTTTGCGAGAGAGAAAGGTTGATTTTTTTTTTTCCTTTTTTGGAGAGGTTGAACTTCTTTTGAGAGAGAGGCTTGTCTTTTGAAAAGCCTATTCTGATGGGTAAACAAGCCAATGGGAGAAATGGAAGTAAAAACAGACATGGGAGCTGTCTGTACTGGTTCATACCTGTAATATCAAGCTACTTGGGAGGAGGAGATTGTGACAATCATGATTTGCCATCTAGGTAAAAAGCTAGTGAGTTGCCCTTTCCTCCATTTCAACAGAAAAGCTAGATATGGTGGTACACATAGCCATCACCAGCTATGTGAGAGGAGGAGATTGTGACAATCATGATTTGCCATCTAGGTAAAAAGCTAGTGAGTTGCCCTTTCCTCCATTTCAACAGAAAAGCTAGATATGGTGGTACACATAGCCATCACCAGCTATGTGAGAAGGAAAAGTTGGAGGATGAGGTCCAGGCCAGCCCAGACAAAAGCACAAGACTCTACCCAAAAAATAACTAAAGCAAAAGGGTTGGGGATATGGCTCGAGTGGTAAAGTGCTTAGCCTACCAGGTGTTAAGTCCTGAATTCAAATTCTATGGGGCTGGGAAGGTGGCTCAGTGGTAGAGCGCTTGCCTTGCATGCATGAGGCCCTGGGTTCGATTCCTCAGCACCACATAAGCAAAAAAAGAAAAAAAATGGGAAGTGGCCCTGTGGTTGAAGTGGTAGAGTGCTAACCTTGAGCTGAAAAGCTAGCCTTGAGCTGAAAAGCTAAGGGACAGTGCCCAGGCCCAGAGTTCAGGCCCCACGACCAAACTCCCCTCAAAAAAATTCTAGTACTGCCAGAAAGAAAGGAAAGGAGGGAAGAAATGAAGAAAAAGGATGGAAGGAAGAAAGGAAGAAAAGAAATGGAAAGAAGGAAGGAAGGAAGGAAGAAAAAGGGCACAAATACAGGAGACCAGGTAGTACCAGTGTCCATCCTGAGGTCAGGCAAGAGACAATGATGGACAGTTAGGAAGTAACTTGTCTGTGACTTGATTCCCAGATAGCTAAGCAAAGCTTTGAAGCAAAGGACTAAGATTTCTGTATGGTGGGAGTTCAATTCAGTTTGCAGGTTTGAGAGGCCTTCAGGTCTAAAGGTCATGAGACAGGATCAGACTTCTACGGAGAGGAAGACACTGGAAAAGAAAAATCAAAAACTCTAAAAAAAAAATCCCATGTATTTGAGTAGCTCAGTTTCATATATCTGTATATGTATAGATAGATACCAGCACATATACACACACACACACACACACACACACACACACACACATTATCTATCTGTCTGTCTGTCTGTCTGTCTGTCTATCTATCAATATATTTTTATGAGTTAAAAGTAAAAGTAAAGAGAATGGTCAGGTGCCAGTGGCTCACACCTATAATCCTAGCTACTCAGGAGGCTGAGATCTGAAGATCGGGATTCATCGACAGCCTGGACAGAGAAGTCCCCTTGAGACTCTTTTATTTTTTTGTCAGTCATGGGGCTTAAACTCTGTCTGGGCCTGGTCACTGTCCCTCAGCAATTCAGCTCAAGGCGAGCACTCTACCACTTGAGCCACAGCACCACTTCCGGTTTTCTGGTGGTTTATTGAAGATAAGAGTCTCATGGACTTTCCTGCCTGGGATGGCCTTGAACGATGCTCCTCAGATCTCAGCCTCCTGTGTAGTTAGGATTGCATGCATGAGCTACCAGCGCCTGGGTAAAGGGTTGCTTTTTGTTTTTTGTTGTTTACTTGTTTGTTTGTTTTAACTGTATTTTTTTTGTCTTTTCTTTTTTGGTACTGGGGATCTAACCCAGGGCATTGCACTTGCTAGGCAAGCGCTTTGCCATTGAGCTACCTCCCAGCCCTCCCATCCTGTCTCTTATCCCATCCCAGACTCTTTTTTTTTTTTTTTTGGGTCCAGTGGTGGGCCTGAACTCTGGGCCTGGGTGCTGTCCCTCAGCTCTTCAGCTCAAGGCTAGCACTCTACCACTTGAGCCACAGCGCCACTTCCGGCTTCTTTCTTTTTGCTTATGTGGTGCTGAGGAATGGAACCCAGGGCCTCATGCATGCAAGGCAAGCGCTCTACCACTGAGCCACCTTCCCAGCCCCCATCCCAGACTCTTATCTCCAATTAATCACCAGAAAACCTGAAGTGGAGCTGTGGCTCAAAGTGGTAGAGTGCTAACCTTGAACAAAAGAGCTCAGAGACAATGCCCAGGCCCTGAGTTCAAGCCCTACAACTGACGAAAAAGAAAAAGAAAAAAAAAGTAAAGAGAGTGTTTTAAATGTTGCCCCAGTATTTTCAGTGTGGTCATTTAATAATTTTGGTCTAGGTATGGATAACAACATGTACAAGTCAATGGCACTAAATCCATCCACAACCACCACCACTTTTTAGTTCCAGAACTTTCTCATCACCCAAAATGGAAGGCCCATAGTTCTGCTCCAGATCCTGGCAACCACTAATCTGCTTTCCACCTATGGAAATTTCAGATAATCTTTGGAGGTCACTTGAGCTGATTCTTCAAGACAGGTCTTCTCCCTCCTGCCCTCTCCTGAGCTGGGCCTCACATCTCTTGTGAGCTAGTCCCACTTCTGAGTCCCTCTGTATCTGTGCAGTCCCAAGTTATGCCGAGAGGTGGCAGCAGTGGACCAGGAGTCCCAGAGGGTGTCAGGCTGACTAATGGCATTTGTAAACATTTTCTATTTTTGGCTTAATACTGAGGATTGAATTGGACCTAGGACATCATGCCTGCCAGTCGGATCCTCTACCTTTGAGCTGTGTCTCGTCTTCTCCATTTTTTTATAGGCTTGTACCAGGGCTTGAACTCATGCTCTTGATTGGCTTTTTTGTTCAAGGCTCATGTTCTACCACTTGAGCCACAGAGAGCTTTCTTTCTTTCTTTCTTTCATTCATTCCTTCCTTCCTCTCTCTTTCTTTCTTTCTTTCTCCCTTTCTTTCTTGTTAGAAGAGTTTCAAGGCCTTGTCTTCCCAATCTAGATTCACACTAGGATCCTTGGATATCAGCCTTTTGAGTAGCTAGGATGACAGGTGTAAGCCAGTGGCACTCACTTAGCTTTCTTGCTCAAGGCTGGCACTGTACCACTAGACCCATGCCCCTAGTCCATCACCCCCTCCCTTTCTCTTTTGTATGTTTGAGACAGGGTCTTGCTGAGTTGCTCAGGATGGCCTGAATTTGACATCCTCCTGCTTAGCTATTTGTAAATGTTTTACAAGTAGCTAGGCAGGAGAACCTGAAGGTTACAAGACAAACTGAACCCATTCAGATTAACATTTGTGGAGAGGGCTGATACTAGGGGTTTGAACGCAGGGCCTGGTGCTTGCTAGGCAGGTCCCTGGCTAGGAGTTAACCTGCTTTTCCAAGCGGGCTGCAGGCTGGACTGGGACATACAGGACAGGAAGAGAAACCAGCTGCAGTCAGGGCAGGAACCCTTTTAAGGGAGAAGTGAGGCTCCAGAGTGGTGAGCACAGGTCGGAGTGGTGCTCTGAGGTGTGGTTCTCAGGGCAGCTTGACAGAAAATGGGGACAAGGCTGACCCTGGGGCCTTCTTGAAAGGTCATGGGTTGTGGAAGGCTGAGGGCATGCTGGAGGACCGTGAGCTGGGAGACGTCAGCGACTGTGGCTGCTTGGGTTCTTTAAGTCTGGGGTAGAAGCCGTGGGACTCTGCCCACCCTCAGGAACCCCTGACAAGTCCACAGCAGCTAGAAGCCACGCATCCCTCAGCCACTAATTCTGAAACCCCAGCATGGTTCTTCAAGGTATTGCAAAACCTGCCTGTGGCCAGCCAGGTCATCAGAACGGACACGTGAGGTTTTACAGACATTCAGGTTTGATTACAGACACCATCTTCTTGCTATTTTCAGTCCAGACTGGCGTGTCTTCTGTTTATAGCAGTGTGGTGTGAGGCAGGCCACTCTGTGATCCCCATTGTCACCCAGCCAGGAGGACCCCAACTCCTGGAAACCCCTGGAGGCCTATCTTACCCTTCTCCACTATCAAAAACCTTCAGAGCTGAGGGCTGGTGCTTCACACCTGAAATCTAGCTACTCAGGAAGCTGAGATAGGAAGATTGTGATTCAAAGCCAACCTGGTCTGGATGCCAATGCCTCATGCCTGTAATCCTAGCTACTCAGGAGGCTGAGATATGAAGATCATGATTCAAAGCCAGCCCAGGCAGGAAAGTCCCGTGAGACTCTTATCTCCAATTAACCACCAGAAAACCAGAAGTGGTGCCATGGTTCAAGTGTAGAGCACTTGCCTTGAGCTGAAGAACTCAGGGACAGCATCTAGGCCCAGAGTTCAATCCCCACAAGTGACCAAAAAAAACCCCCAAAAACAAAAAAACAAAAATCAATGAAACAAACAAAAAAACCCAAAACAAAAAAATCCCCAAACCCCCAAAACCAAAAAAAGCAAAGCCAACCTGCGCAGCAAACTCCATGAGGTTCTTATCTTTAATCAAAAAGATTAAATAGAGCTGTGGCTCAAGTGGTCAAATGACAGCCTTGAGCAAAAAAGTTCAGGGACAGGGGCTGGGAAGGTGGCTCAGTGGTAGAGTGCTTGCCTTGCATGCATAAAGCTCTGGATTCGATTCCTCAGCACCACATAAGCAGAAAAGGCTGGAAGTGGCGCTGTGGCTCAAGTGGTAGAGCACTAGCCTTGAGCTGAAGAGCTGAGGGACAGAGCCCAGGCCCAGAGTTCAGGACCCATGACTGGCAAAAAAAAAAAAAAAAAAAAGTTCAGGGACAACCCCCAGTCCCTGAGTTCCACTCCCAGTACTGGCACGTGTATGCACACACACACACACACACACACACACACACACACACACCCCTTTAGAAAATGTCAGATACACATAGCAACCTGGTCAGTTGAGCTTGGGGTGGGGGAGGCTGGAGGGAGGGCAGTGTCCAGTGTTTGGGGAGAGAACAGAAGATGGCAGCTACAGGAGTTAAGGGAGGAACACAATGTGCAAGACAGGCCACCTGGTTTCTCTTGCAAGCCAGCTTATTTTATATGAAAGGTAAGGATGACCTCAGAGGGCTGGAAGGCTTAGGGATCTACAGGTAGTGGACACTTGAGCAGCTCTCTGATCTCTTTTTAGCCTCAGTTCAGAGGGTAGTTGTTGGCTCAGTTGGCTCTTGCATGAGAGTTTTGCAGCAAGGTGAAGACCTCCTCTGATCGCGCTTCCTGTGTGACAGCTCAGCCACCGATGGAGTGCAGCCCGCTGTTTCTTCCCTCTCATAGGCAGACTTTGTTCCTCCATCCTCAATTTCCTGCGGGAACTCCCGCCAGGTCCCAGGTCTTCAGTTCCGTGTCCACGCTCCTCTATTTTTATTCACTCCCTTTTGTTCTGCAGCTAGGAGGAGGCACAGTTCCACTTCCCTCCAGCTGAGGACTTTGGAAAATCTCCCACGAGCTTTGGAGATGTCACGTGGCACAAGAGCAGTGGTAACGATGCAGAAACATGAGACCCACACAGGAAACTTGCAGTTCAAGTCTGGCCTAATCAGTCATTGACCTCACCTTGGAGGAGTTCATGGCTTCCTTTGTTGGTCAAGTGAGTTGATCTAGTAGACTCTAGATTTTCTGCCTGACAGCTTTACAACCCGAGCAACCTAAAGATTGGCCAAACTCCCTGAGCTGCAAAGGTAAAAAGAGCTTGTGCAAAGTTTTCATGGCCCAGATTGGATTCATCCCCACCTCTGATCCTGTCACTTGTGGCCAGAGATGAGTCATACCACGACTGTCCTTAATCACACAATCATCAGACAAGAGATAGGGAAACACCCCAAGAAGAAAAGTCTGGGGCTAGGAAGGTGGCTCAGTGGTAGAGCGCTTGCTTTGCATGCATGAGGCCCTGGGTTCGAGTCCTCAGCACCACATAAGCAGAAAAGGCTGGAAGTGGCGCTGTGGCTCAAGTGGTAGAGTGCTAGCCTTGAGCTGAAGAGCTGAGGGGCAGTGCCCAGGCCCAGAGTTCAGGCCCCATGACTGGACCAAAAGAAAGAAAAGTCTGGATGTCTGGACATTCGGCAACCACATGAGCAGGGGTAATATAAGTTCAGAGTGGAATTGCCAATGAGAATTCTGCTCCTGTGGGGTACCAACACAAAACTGTCTTCTTGAGACTCCAAAGTTCTTGATATCCTTCCTGCTGTGGAAACAAACACTGTAGGAAACTCAAGCAAATGTTGAGTCACATATTGGCCAACTACCGCTAAACTGTCAGCTCCTTGATTTCAGACCTCTGGCCTCCAGAACGGCAAGAGACTAGACACCTGCTGTTCAAGCCACCCAGGCCTGAGGTTGCTTGTTACACTTTCTGCTGGGTATCTTGGAGATTTTGAACCATCAACCCACTCTCTTCCTCAGGGTCTTTGCCCATGCTAGCTGCTCTACTGAAGCCCCTTTGCCATGTTTTTGTTTTATTTTGTTTTTGTTTGTTTTTTGGCCGGTCATGGGGCTTGAACTCGGCCTGGGCGCTGTCCCTCAGCTCTTCAGCTCATCTAGTGCTCTATCACTTGAACCTCAATGCCATTTCCAGTTTTTCTGGTGGTTGCTTGGAGATAAGAGTCTCACGGACTTTCCTTCCTGAGTTGGCTTTGAACTATGATCCTCAGATCTCAGCCTCCTGAGTAGCTAGGATTACAGGCGTGAGCCACCAAGGCCCAGCTTTTTTTGCTTTTGTTTTTGTTTTTTTGGTATTAGTTTTCTGGAATTAGTTCTATGTCATCTCCACAGAGAGGCTACATTGGGCCGCCTTCCTGCAGCAGCCCCCTCCTGCTATGCTCAGCCACTCTGTGCTGGGTTATAATTTCCCTGAGGATGAGAACAGCATCTTTTTGCGGTGCCTCCTGTACCTGCTGGGACAGTAGTGAATTCATGATCAAAAAAGGACACAGAGGGGCTGGGAAGGTGGCCTTGCATGCACGAGGCCCTGGGTTCGAATCCTCAGCACCACATAAGCAGAAAAAGCTGGAAGTGGTGCTGTGGCTCAAGTGGTACAGTGCTAACCTTAAGCTGAAGAGCTGAGGGATGGCGCCCAAGCCCAGAGTTCAGGCCCTACGACTACCATTACCACCACCAAAGGACACGGGAGGGAAGGGGGATAAAAGAAGGAAGCCCATAGCACCTCCCTTTGGGCTGAACATCAGACATGGCACTAGGGTTGGGGTAGAGCTCATTCCTGGTCATTTCTCCTGCAGGATCATTTGGGCTTTTTCTTTTGAGATGACGGGTCAGCTGCCAAGGCACTGGTATCTTGAGCCTCTGGATGTGGCATGGTAGCAATAGTAAGTGCCTGTTCCCAGGAGAATTTGTGTCCAGAGAGGGAAGGCAGACCCTGAAAATGTATTCACATTAGCAAATGATGTGATTTCAATGAGGCCTGATGCTGCAAGTAGCATAAAACAGGACACAGTATGGTGGTTAGGGAGGACTGGACAGGAAGGAATTGGAGGAAATGACAGCTGAATTGGAGACCCAGAGACCCCATGTATATATTATAGGGAATGATTTCAAGCAGAAAAGTCATCAAACATCGTGAGCCAGGCTAAGACCTGTGGCTGGGCTGCAGTGGGAATGAAGACGTAGGAAGGGAAAACAGGGGTCACACTTCCAGGTCTTACAGACTAGAGAGGGGCTTTGCTGTTTGTTTCCAGAGCCATGAGCAAGCCCCGGAGGATCTTAAGCAAGGAGCAAATGTCTACGTTTTTCATTTTCCTTTTTTGCAGCATGTGGTGTGCATGATGAACTGCAGGGGGCAGCACTGAGACTAGTATAGCGGTGGAGCTAGCTGGGAGGCACTGGGAAGACTTGGTGCTAGCTATGGCAGCGGAAATGGTGAGAAGGGGGCTGTTTTTTGTTTGTTTTGTGCTTGTTTTGGGGGTGGGACTACTGGGCAGGGTGAGGGGACAGGGGAAAGACAAGTTGGAATACAGTCACACCTTAGGTGTGTGTGTGTGTGGCTGTGTGTGCAGTCTGTGCCTGAGAATTGAACTCAAGGCCTGATAACTGTCCCTTGGCTCCCCTCCCCCCACCCCCAGGACCTGGTGGTTGAACTCAGGATACTGTCCCTGAGATTTCCTGCTGAAGGCTGGTGTTCTACCACTTGAACCACAGCTCCACAATTAACAGGTGGTTAATTGGAGAGAAGAATCTCTGGACTTTGCTGCCTGCACTGGCTTTGAATCTTGATCTTCAGATCTCAGCCTCCTGAGCAGCTAGGATTACAGGCGAGAGCCACCAGCACCTGGTTACCCCTTAGTTTTTGTCCTGAGCAGCTGGATGGCTGATGGTCTGTCCTGCTGTGACAGGACACCTAGGAAAGGACTAGATGGGGGTGGGGTAGGGTGGGGGGGGTGGGGAGGGTGGCATGGCGGGGGGATCAGTGCCCACCTTGGCCATGAGACATTCCCTAGGGGAGGTGCTGCATAGTGGAGAACAGAAGCCTGGAGTTCAAGGGCAAAATTTTGGCTGGAGTTAAAGACGGTCTGTGTAGTTGGAATGACAGCCACAGTGGGAGGGTATAGAGATGAAGGTGATCAGCCCAGAGAAGGAGGAAGAAAGGTTAAGATGCCCGGGAGGGATTAGCCAGTGTGTGGGAATAAAACTGGCAAAGGATGATTTTCAAGACGTGGTAGTGGCCAAGTGTGTCAGAGGCCGATGGGAAGCGAGGCCAGGGACTGGACCTTTGGCTTCAGCAGAATTTAGGTCACTGCTGATCTGGATAGGAACCATGTCATCTAAGGAGGGGTCAAAAGGCAAATGATAGCAGCAAGAATTCCGATGGAAGGGAGGAGATAAAGCAGCAGGCAACACAGCAGGCAACATCAGGGTGGGCATCATTTGCATGTTATAGATGGAAGTTAGACTTTCAGGAAGAGAAAGGCCACACAGCTAGGCCTGAGTCTGGAACCCAGAGTCCAGCTGGAGAGTGGACAGAGGTGACGGCTCTGTAACGTGCTGGAAGGAGGCAGCGCAGGGTCTGGGCAGCAGGTGGATTGCATACATTTTTGCTTTTTGTGCTAGTACTGGGGCTTGAACGTAGATCCTGGACACTCTTCCTTAGGTTTTTTACTCGTTGCTGGCACTTTACCACTTGAGCCACACCCCCACTTCTTGCTGACTAATTAGAGATAAGAGTCTCATGGACTTTCCCACCTGGACTGGCTCCAAACCAAAATCCTGAGATCTCAGTGTTCTGAGTATATCCTATCGGATTATAGGTGTAAGCCACCCTCGCCTGGCTAGGGCAAGATTCTTTTTTTTTTTTTGGTTAGTCATAGGGCTTGAACTCTGGGCTTGGACGCTGTCTCTGAGCTGTTCAGCTCAAAGAGCGCTCCACCACTTGAGCCACAGTGCCACTGCCAGTTCTCTGGTGGTTAATTGGCGATAAACATCTCACGGACTTTCCTGCCTGGGCTGTTTGAACCTCGATCCTCAGATCTCAGCCTCCTAAGTAGCTAGGATTACAGGCATGAACCACAGGGTGCCCAGCTAAGATTCTTAATTGTTGTTATCATGCCTTCCTTCTTTGAAGCAGCAGCAGCTAAAAACAATTTCAACAGGTTTTACTGTTCTGTTTTCATAGTTTCCAGCAATCTATTTTGACAGCACTCAACTTACTGGTGAACTGCTCATCCACCCACGCAACTAGCCAGGCCTCAGCTCATGGCTTTTCTCATCCAGTCAATGCCCAGCACCAGACAAGTTCTACCTAGGCATGGCATGTGGGCTTCAGGTCCTGATGGGTTGGGCAGGTGTCCAGGCTTTCCTGCACCCATCATTTGTCTGTCCCCTGGGTCACATATGGGTCATGGGTGTGGCTCATGTCTGAGTCCTTCTAGCCTCTTTCTCCATTGCAGAGCTGAAAATATATAAATTGCCGCTGATCAAAGTTCACATGGCAAGTCTTCAATAAACAAATCCTAGTCAGCATAGCTCTTAAATTTACAAAAGCAAAACTTGCACATTGTAAAATACAAATCAAAAAACATGAACAAGACCATTTTCTCTTTGAGGAAAGGGTCAGGGTCTTACCATATAGCCCAGACTAGCCTGGAATTGGCAATTCCAGCTTCAGCCTACAAAAGTGCTAGGCACAAACACCAAAGCATATTAAACCCAAAGTCCTCTTGCTATTGGATCCCTGGTCCCTGTCTCTTTGGGGCCAACACCCATGGTAGTGAATCGTACATGCCTTGCAGTAGCTCCTAGCCTTCTAGATCTTACCTTAGGTATTTGCAAGAAGAAAACATTCACACACAAATTGAGGCTGCGGTTTTGCCATTCACCTTTTTGTTTTGAACAGTAAATGATAACCCAGTCCAGGTGGGTGCTACAGAACCACTGTGTGTGTGTGTGTGTGTGTGTGTGTGTGTGTGTGTGTGTGTGCGCGTGCGCGCTGGGCTTGGGGCTTGAACTCAGGGCCTCAGTGCTGTCCCTGAGCTTTTGTGCTCAAAGTGAGTGTTTACCACTTGAGCCATAGATCCACTTCTAGCTACTTCTGGTAGTTAACTGAAGAGAAGAGTCTTATGGACCTTCCTGCCTGGGCTGGCTTTGAGCGGCAATCCTCAGATCTCAGCCTCTGCATAGTTAGTATCACAGGTGTGAGTCACTGGTACCTGGGTCCACTTGTTCGAGTGCACATGGCTTATTTGGATAGGATCTTGTCCATTTGTCCATCAATGGGTGTTGATTTCAATGTCCTGAGCACAGAATTTGGAGGTAGATGCTGCTCAGATTTCTTTTCTTTTTCTTTTCCTTTTCTTTTCTTTTTGTTGGTTATGGGGCTTGAACTCAGGGCCTGGGCACTGTCCCTGAGCTCTTTTGCTCAAGACTAGCACTCTACCACTGAGCCACAGCCCTACTTCCAGTTTTTGAGGAGTTAATTGGAGACGAATCTCACAGGGACTTTGCCTGGACTGGCTTTGAACCTCGATCCTTAGCTCTCAGCCTCCTGAGTGAGCTGTCAGCGCCTGGCGCCGCTCAGATTTGATTGCCAGGTTACGTGCATCCAATCGATGTGTTCCTGGATGTCCAGGCCAGGTGTATGTGCATAGCTTTGTAAACATCAGCAGCATGAACAGAGAGTGCCTCATCACCTCTGAAAAGATCACATCTCTTCCCTTCCCACCAGCAGTGGACAGGAGAGACATACAAGTAATCATTCCTGTCACTTGGTCCCTGCCACACTGGGCATCAGGATGATAGCTCCTGTCCATCAAGCTGTCATTTGTGATGATAGGAAGGTGGCACATGATATCCAGTCCAGGGATGGGCCTTCTCCTCCAGGTCTCCAAAACTCAACTTCCCCAGATAGGCCACTTAGCAACACCAGCCTTGTCTTCTCATTGGTCACCCACACTGACACAACTATGTTCCTTCTCACCCCAACCAGTCCCCATCGGCCACCTCGGGTACCATCAGCAATCACTGCTCTTCCATTGGGTTTCTTGTTTCCCTAGAAGTTCCATTCTGGCATCTTTGAGGATAGCTGTGCCATCTCCCCAGCCCAGCTCTGCCACCTGCCTGAGGCAAGGATCAGGTGATTGTGCCTAGTGGTCCTGCATGAACCCAGATACACTGGTAAGAGGGTCACCTCACTGCATGGTACAGGCCAGCCTCCCTGGTTATAGTCCCCTGCCAGTGGGGCTGAGAAGCAGTGCCCAGAATCTAGGCAGGCCCGAGGAGCTGGGTCAGATCTGTCACCAGTTGTCCTCTCCAGGAGATTCCGGACTAAGGCTGATCAAGAACTCAGAGGTCCCACTCCACACATGCCTGGGTGCCCTGTCCAGTCCTGTGTCACTTCCAGCTCCACCTTCTCCCAGCAGGCTGTTTCCTGCTGTCCCTCTGTTTCCCCCACACAGAGAAACAGTCACACATGGACTGAGCTCTGTGTCTGAGGAAGAGCAGAGTGAGGACCTGGGAGGGAGGAGGACCCCTGTATCACTGGAGCCCATTTCCAGCCCCAGGAGCTGAAGGACAAAGCAGTCCCACCATGTGCTACAGATGGGATAAGATGGGATAAGTTGTCCTCCCAGCTGATGGCTCATTACCACAAGTGGGATATGGGCTCAATTACACCCCCACCCCCACCCCCAGTGGTGCCTGAGCTCACCTGCTGCTACCTCCTCCCAGCCAGAGGGCAACTCAGCCCATCAGCAACACTTTAGTGAGGGCATGTGTTTGGAGTGTGTGCAACAGGGTCTTCTCAGTTCACAGAGTGGGGAGGTGGCTCAGAGCTCATGCAGTCCAGTGTCCCAGGGGTACAGAAGCGCCTTGCCTCTGTAATACATCAGAGTAGCTCTCCAGTCAAGATGCGCTCTGCTGGCAGAAGAGCTCATTCCACTGCCAGTGCCTCCAGCCTACTGGCCTGTTCCTGTCAGCAGCCTCTGACTTGAGGTAGGAGCAGATACCAGCTCTCAAGACAAGAGGCAGCTGGTAGGAAACAGGGGCAGAAAAGCAGTAAGTTAAATTCCTGAAGGACCAGAGTTGTGACAGGATGGGCGGGGACATCCTGGGAGTCCCAGAAGTCTCTGGCTTGCTCTAGAAGGCACCAGAAATATGGGAGGTCAGAAGGCAGGGTTGTCAATACCCCTCTGCAGGTTGGCATCCTCTTCTTCTTCAAGTGTTAGGCTGTAGGGAGGGGGGGGCTCCATAGGAGGTAGGCCCAAGGTAGGTTTCAGAATAACCTGCAGGGAAAAGAAGACACTGGTTTTGTTCAGTCCTAGACCCCTGGGGTCCTGCATCCCATAGCCCCTGACCACCCAGGGGTGGCCACAGCCCAGATGAGGGGTGATGCATTGCTTGATGGGACATCTCCAACCCAGAGCTGAGGGGTTAGGGTAAGAGAGCCTCTCCTGTTTTAATCACTTCAATAATCTGGAGAATAATAAGAAGGGCCAGCCAGCCATGAGAGACCCACCTCGCTGTAGGGTGGTGGAGGCTCATTGGTGGAGACCCAGACCCTCTCTGGGGGAGCAATGGAGGGAGGATCTGGGGGATGCATGGCGGAATCCAGCTCTGGCTCTCTGCACTTGCGACAGAAGCGCTTAGCCAGGCCACAGATGCATAGAAGGGGCAGGATGACCAGGAAGATGATGATGAAGATCCTAGCATGGGAGACAGTCAACGTCTGAGTGTCCAGCCCCCCACTTCCCTGTTGTGCTCCCCTCCCACATCCGTCCCCAACCCCATCAGGATGTTCACCCTGTCCTGGATGGACCAGGGACTGTGCTGGGAGGTGGGGACCCGAGGCTCACCTCAAGGGGCCGGAAAAGAACTCGTTGTCCATGCAGCAGCCTTTACTACAACATCTGAATCCACTGGGGCACCTTCTGGTTGGGGCAGAGAAAAGAGCAAGGAGAGGCTGTGGGCACACAGCAGCCAGGAACACACCCAAGCCCTCAGGGCTCAAGCCTCCCTTAGTATGTGCATGACAGGCCATGTTCTGGCCACCTGTTCTGGCACTGGGGCCAAGATTTAGGACCTGGATTCTCACAACTGTCCTGTGCACTTGTTCCAAGTTATTTGCTCCATACAGGACCTCATGCTCCTCATCAGTAAAATGGGTACCACGAGCATCTGCAGAGCTCACTGGGCAGGTATGGGGGCTTGAGTGTTGCCATGGTTACACCCCTGAAGGAGATGTAGGAGTAACAGACAATACCAACTCTCCAGGAGCTGACTTGAAGACAGAATTCTCTGTGTCTTCTTCAGTCCCTCGTGGGCTGGGAAAGGGGCTTTGGGAATAGCCAGTGTTGATGAGGACATTTTCTGCTCCACCCCTCCTCACAGTGCTCAGGCCTCTGAGGATTTGCTCTTTAGGGTTATTGCATGCTGTCTGCCCTCAGTCCTCCTGAGGACCCGTGGGAGGAAGTGAGAAAGTAGGGATTAAGTTACTGCCCTGCCACACCCCATCATGGGTGGGTGGTGAGGGAGATCCTCCCTCTCTGTAGGAGGGGGGTGTAGTTTCTGGCTGGAATGGGAGTGAGGATGATGGGCAAGGTATCCATCCCTCACCTAGGAAGGCAGGTGGGTCATGATTGGGCACCCATCTGCCCACCCACTCCACCCCAGATCAGAAGTTACAACCAAAATAATCTCAGACTTACAAGACGCCGCATTTGAACTGGGGCCCAACCTGTGGAAGAAAAAGAGGCAGAGGTCAGGCAGGGCTCATGAACTCAGGGTCAAGTTCTACATTCAGATGTTGGCCAGATTAGTCACAGCCAGGTCCTCCCGCCGCCTTGTTCCCAGGTCAATGACTGGAACTCCCCCTCCTCCCCCAAGCCCTGGCCAGGGGGCTTCCTTCCTCTTCCTGCCTTCCCCAGTACATCCGCTCATCTAAAGTCTAGAAGCTCATCTTTCCTAACCAGCAGGCCAGTTCAACACTTGCAACACTTGTGGTCCAGGAACTAGTAACGTTCCTCTTCCTTTCCCTGCTCTGCTGTGCTCTGTCCTGCCTGTCACTTGGGTACTGCAGACAAGACCCTGGCTGTCATACAAATGTGATGATCAAACAACCCCCTAAAGTGGCTTCCTGGGGTACAGGCCCCCAAGAAGCGGCCTCAGCCCCTTCCTCTCCACTTTCCCTATCTCTTCCTCCTCCTCCTCCTCCTTTTTGTTGGTCACAGGGCCTGAACTCTGGGCCTGGGCACTGTCCCTCAGCTCTTCAGCTCAAGGCGAGTGCTCTACCACTTGAGCCCCAGCGCCACTTCCCATTTTCTGGTGGTTTATTAGAGATAAGAGTCTTGCAGACTCTTCCTGCCCTAGTCTTTGAACTGCAATCCTCATATCTCGGCCTCCTGAGTAGCTAGGATTACAGGCCTGAGCCACCGGCCCCCTGGCAAGCTCTTCCCCCTCTCCCCCCCCCCCCCCCCCCGCCCTAGTCCTGGGGCTTGAACTCAGGTCCTGAGCTTCTTTTTGCTTAAGGCTAGCACTCTACCACTTGAGCCACAGTGCCACTTCCAGCTTTTTTTCTGTTTATATGGTACTGAGGACTGAGGAATCGAACCCAAGGCTTCACGCATACTAGGCAAGCACTCTACCACTAAGCCACATTCCCAGCTCTGCTCTCTTCTCTGGGGGTTCCTTAAATATCATCTCTTTTACTCCTGCCCAAGCCCCCATTCATCCTTCAGAAACTTGCCAGGGAGTCTTTGCTTTGAAAAAGAAGACCAGATGCCCCTTCTCCCTACCCAAGTCCTTTCTACCTCTCTTCCACTTCTGCACAGGCTCTGCAGGGCACCAGGGCCGTGATATTAGATAAATACTTAAAAAACTCAAAACCAAAAATTTTTACACAGTTCAGTTGATGTGGAGATCTGTCAGTCATGCATTACGCTCAATTGTGTTTCTGTCATATAATGTTACTTCTCTGCCTTCATTTTGTGAAAATGTGCCATCTGAAACAGCAAATGGTGCCCCAAAAGCAGGGTAAAAATTAAAGGCTTGATTTAAGTGATAAATTAAAAATTTTAGATTGGTTGAAAAGAGGTTCCCTCCCCCTGCCTTTGGGGATTACTCTCAGGGCCTCATCCTTTCAAGACCGGCTTCTCCTACTTAACCATACCTCGAATCCCTTTTGCTTTCATTTTTTTTTTTTTTTTTTTGAATAGGGTCTTGCTTTCTATCCAGGCTGGTTTGGAGCTCCATCTTCCTATTTACACTTTCTGGGTAGCTGGGATGATGGTACTCTCCATCGACACACAGCTTTTTATTGTTTCCAATGGAGTTCTTGTAAGCTTTTTCCTGGGCTAGCCTCTTGATCTCTGTCTTCTGAGTAGCTAGGATTACAGACATGAGACACTGCACCAGGTTGTAGCATGTCTTTAGCAGAAGTCAGATGGCATTATGGGAGAAATGAATCTAGCACCCACAATACAATACTGAGCTCTATGCATCCTGAGCTTTCAGTTCTTCCTCAATAGTGGTCTCTTTGGAACCATATACTCATGGGTTCCATAAGTCTCCTATATATATCCAAGCCTTTAATTAGGATCTTCTCCCAGGTATCACCAAGGCTGCGATAGCACCTCCTTCTCCAACCACCTGACTTAAAATTACAACAACTCTCCCAAAGAGACTTTCTTCCTTATGTGTTTGATTTTTCTCCACAGGTCTTCCCAATATCAAACATAGTACACATTTTATGTTATCTTGTTAAATGTCTGCTGAGCAGAATTCAGACTCCACATGGGCAAGGATTCTTCTCTGTATTTTTAAATCACTGCCCCAAACTGAATGGTCAAAATATCTGTAGAATGATTGGATGAGTGTTCAATAACCAGCTGATTTTTATTTCATACTGGCTGCTTTTGGACTGTGGAGAGGTATGTAAGTGCAGAGACACTATGAGGGGCTACTGGTCACCCCATCCTCGGACAGCCAGAGCTCAGAATAGGAAGTCAGCTTGGGCATGATTACCCTGTTTTCTTTATACATTTACTTAACAAAAATTAAAACAGGGCTGGGAAGGTGGCTCAGTGGTAGAGCGCTTGCCTTGCATGCATGAGGCCCTGGGTTCAATTCCTTAGCACCACATAAGCAGAAAAAAGCTGGAAGTGGCGCTGTGGCTCAAGTGGTAGAGCGCTAGCCTTGAGCTGAAGAGCTGAGAGACAGTGCCCAGGCCCAGAGTTCAGGCCCTACAACCAACAAAAATAAATAAATAAAATAAAACAGCATTTTATGGGCTAATCTCAATGATGGTAAGAAGTGAGGTGATTCCTTTTCCTCTCTTGGGGCTTGGACTTGGGTACCTCTTCACCAGCCCAGACCTTTGGTGGGAGCAGGAGGAGGAAGGGATGCTATAGGCTGGCCTAAAGAGGGGGTGATCCCCCCCAAAAAGAAACTCACACAGCATACAGACATGACTACAGAGTTCAAGACAAACCAAGGGCTCCAGGCATGCAGCCACAGCCCTTTTCTCTCACCCAGACTCTGTCCCTTCTCCCCTCTAGGATCCAACCTAAGAGGAAGTGGATAATTAACAGGTTTAATAAACTAGTCCCAGTTTCTGTTTGCAGTGGGGAGGAGCTCTTATCCCAGATTCCTCTTCCACTTTTAACTAAGTTGATCTTGTCTGGGGCTGAGTTTTAAGAGACATCAGGGTAACTCTGATGGTGCTAACTGTGCCTGACCCCTGAGGCTGCCAGGAGGAATCAACAGAAGATGCTCAGCCTAGCACTAGCCCACACCAGTCGTCCACTGACCAAGGAATGCCATGCTCTGGTGAATCTGGTCCATGGATGGCTTCAGCGGAGCCCTGCCAAGTTCAGCCAACCTCCCCCCATGAACTCTTCTGAGAAGTAGGTGAGGGACTTCCCCAGGCTTTCAAGGAAGTAAGTTTAAAAAAAAAAAAAAGAAAAGAAAAGGCGTGTCTGGGCCCATCCCAGCTGGTAAGAGAATCTAACATCACAAGATTGGACAGCCCTCCTCAGCACTGGTAGAGCTTATGTGGGGAGGAACAGGGGCCAAGCCGCAGAGCCAGCCCGGGCCTCCCTCAGCCCGGCCTCCCTCTAGGTCACTCCTTTCTCAGCGAGGCCACCCAACCTTGGGTCACAAAAACCAGGCCCACTTTTACCACACAGGGGAACTGTGCTCCTTCTCCTAGGAGGGGGTCAGGGGGCCTTCTGTTGCCTAGGACACTAGGACTGGGATACACAGTCACCCCAGGGACAACTTAGGCCCAGCTTTCTGTCCCACACAGGAAGAAGCTGGAAGGCCCAGCCAAGATGAATAAGGGGGTCAAAGTCCCCATTCAAAGAAGCTCAGACAGTGATGGGTGGGGTCGGATCCCAGAATGACAGTACCCCCAGAAGTGGAGGGGCCCAAGCTTTCCTAGAGCCTTTTCTAGGGCCTCTGCCGTCCCCACCTCCGCCTCCCTGCCCTCCTCTCTCCCCCGCCCACTCCCCCCCCCCAAAAAAAGAAAAGTTGCTAACTGTAGTGATCATCCTAACACTGGAAGGTGGTGACCAGGCTCTGGGGCAGGCCCCCGCCCCCAGGATAGGACCTCCAAATCTTACCTCCCAGGCGCTCACTCTTTGGAGGCTGGCCAGCAGGGTGAACAGCAGGGCAAACTCGAGGCCTGGGACCCAGGCGTCCCACATCCTGGTCTCGGGGAGCTGGGCTTCCGTGTGTGAGAAGAGGAGGGAGAGGCGGGGCCGCGACCTCTCCCACTTCTCTCCACCTATGAGACTCCCGCCTGGGGCCGGGGGCGGAGCCGGTGAGCCTGGGTTTGGGCCAGACCTAAGGGCGGGGAGGGGCACCCAGGTGGGGAGGGGGAGAGATCCGGCTTCGGCTTTGGGAATTGGGAGACCTTAGAGATAATTAAGTTTTAAAAATTGTGGGATATAGGAAGTTGAGAGAAAGCCCGTTATGATCATAAAGTAAAAAATTTAAGAAAAATGTGGGGTCAGCTCAAGAGTCATTGCTATTCCAGAAAATCCTCTGTCCTGGTGTCCCAGAAGTGAGGGCCTGGCAGGGTGGGAGAGGAGGCGCACGGGGGCCTGGGTGCTGGGAGGCCCTTCTCACGTGGGGTTCTGGGAGGAGGGCTGGGAGAAGGAAGCCAAGGCCTAGGGCGGGTCATAAGGGGGTTGCATAGGGGAGGGGGGGTTGCCCCCTTGTGCCAACCGGTGAGGGGCGGGGTGACTTCTAGGTGGGAAAAGGGAAGACGTGGAGCGCAGCTGGGTACATTCTTATCCCTTCCCCTTGAGCCCCAGAGAGGAGCTGTTGGCACTAAAGGGAAATCAAGGTCCTGGGGTTGAAGACTTGTCCTCTGGCGCCGCCCTCCGTAAGGCAAGATGGGGCCCGAGCCAGCCAGTCAAGCCCACCGGGATCCCAGGAAAGACCACCGGGTCCCCCCTACAACTTCCCTGCGACCCCGCCCGGATTCCGACCTCCGGCCCTCCAGGCGCACACGCGGTGTTGTCCCGGTGCGACCGCCAGGTGGCAGCATCGCCCAGCGCCGACCCCGAGAGCCGCCGTCCGGCTGGAGGTGGAGAGGAGCCGAACGAGGGGGGGCGGAACGGAGGTGGTGGCCGCCCTGAGCCCGGGCCTGGGGACAGGAGAAGGTCGCGGGGACAGGGGCCTCCCCCCACCCCTTGGCCTCTCAGCCTTCACGCCCTGTCACGCTGTCAGGCTTCCCTGGTCGCTCCCCCTTTCCCCAGATTCTGGTCTCCCAGGGCGCCCAGTTTCCCCAATGTCTGTGTCTCTCTGTTTCAGTCTGCTTCTCCTCGCCCTCCCAGGCTCTTTTGTCTGGTTTTCTCTCTGCCTTCATTTCCCTCCACTGCTTCGGTGCACGCAGACAGACACACAGACACAGACGACACACACAGACTTCCTCAGGGCCTCTCCTAGTCCACCTCCCTCCCCATCTCACCGCCACATTCTGTTACTCCCTGGTCTCTCCCTCTTTTCTGTCTCTGTTTCTCATTATCTCTTGGCCCTTTTCAGCCCTTAAGAACAGAATATTCCAGTCCCCTGAGCCAAGTGCAACTGGGATCTGGGCCCCAGAGAATCCCCTCCATTCCTAGCTCCTGATGACTCTGAACTTGAGAAGGGAATGGGCAGGGAAGGACACCCCTTGCCTCCTCCCGCTGCAGTGGGCAGTGGACCTGGGCCCCCCAAGTCTCCCAAGGGGGACCTAGTTAGTTCAGCGAATGCCAGAACCTTCTCTCAATACTACATATACTTCTACCTCTTTCATAAAATTGTTGCCAACTTGGATTTTTCAGTCCCTGTTGCAAGAGCACCACGGCCTGAAATATAGCATGGATTCCCCTTCATTCCCCCCTTCCCCCCCTTCCCTCCTACCTCCCCCCCCCTCCCCCCCCCCCCACCCGCCCAGGCAAGGAGCTCTACAGACTTGTGGCTTTAGGGAGGAGACGCTGAACTTCCTTCTGGGGGAAGAACAGGCAGTTGAATGAAATGAGCAGACTGAGAAGGGTGTGGAAGAAGGTGTGGAGGATCGCACAGGTGAAGAGGCTCACGGAAGGCACCAGTGCCCTGAGGAGGGGCAGGAGGAAGCTGACTCAGTGCTTCTGACCCAGATGTAAGGCAGTTACAAGAGGGTGTCTAATTCATTTTGACTTTCAGTACATAAGCAGCAAATAGTTTTCTTTTAGTATAAGTATGTCCCAGGCAACATTTGCGATATACCAATATGATTATCTGAAATTCAAGGTTACCTAGGCATCCTATTTTCTACTTGTTCAATCTAGCATGCCTAAGATGCCTAAAATGTCACAGGCAGGCCCTTGAGCACAGCTACTCGACCCCCTGCTCCACATTTTCCCACAGAGAAAGTAAGGTCCCTGGACTCAGCTCACCAGGCAGAGGTCAAAGAACACCTATGACCTGCCTTAGAGCCCCCAATTTTTTCCATGACATCAAACTGCTTTTCTTTCTTTCTCTCTTTCTCTCTCTCTCTCTTTTCTTTTCTTTTCTTTTTTCCTTTCCCTTCTTTCCTCCCTCTCTCCCTCTCTCCCTCTCTCCCTTCCTTCCTTCCTTCCTTCCTTCCTTCCTTTCCTATCTTCCTTCCTTCATTTCCCTCCCTCCCTTTCTCTGTCTCTGTCTGTCTGTCTCTCTGTCTCTGTCTGTCTGTCTGTCTCTCTTCATCCTGGGGCTTGAACTCTGGGCCTGGGCACTATCCCTCAGCTCTTCAGCTCAAGGTCAGCGCTCTACTCCTTGAACCACAGTGACACTTCTGGTCTTCTGGTGGTTTCTTGGAGATAAGAGTCTCAGACTTTTCTGCCTGGGCTAGCTTTGA